>NC_136411.1:86035515-87235515 GCF_051521515.1 Lactuca serriola | reverse complement strand
ACATGGGGCTTACACCTAGTGTATATGAAACCATATAGACGTTAATTATCAAATGAGTCTAATTAAACTCGTTTACTGAATGATTCAAAGCTAAAGAGTTAATGCATAGATCTTGGTTATATTACATAACCTAATGTTTAATTATCTATTTTAAATATACTACATTTGACATGAAATTTAACATAAATGCTTGATTATTATTTAAATATTTATCAAAATTAAGGATAAAAAGAACCACACACATAATTAGTTCAAGATTCCAGACATTATGTAAAAAGTGCATTTTAGAAAACAAATGTTAGTTGAAATTTTACTAAAAGGAACAATGTAAACCCTTAAATTTGTATTTTTAATAAATAAAGTGATTCAAATAAAAGAAAGTCACTGAATAATTGAAAATGGACCTGACTTGTTCAAAATTTTGTCTTGGGATACAAGTAAATGGAATATGGATTTTAAACCGAAAATACTTGTAGAATGCTCATAGAATATTCAATCTTTTTCCGTACGTTATTTATTTTTCTCATATTCACCTTTGACATATTCGTGGATCTAATAACGATTCCATCATTCCATCATGTCCAAAAGCTGTTAGATAGAGTTAGATTTTAAAGTGTTAGATGCGCTTTTTTTCTTTGGTTTTGGATCTAGAGTTTTTGGGATATAGAAATATAGTGACATGCAAAAATAAAGATACCATGAAATCAAAAGTAGTTTAAAAGACATGGTAAAGTGTCGTCGGAAAAAGAATTGGTGAATTGAAAATAATCACCAAAGTTGAGGGATTGAATGATGTATAATCGAAAATTGATGTTTAAATTTCGGTTATTATTCGTAATTAAGAACGATATTAAATATAATGTCGATTATGTATTTTGTTTTTTTTTTTTTTTGAAAGGGAACTTCTCTAACGAAGGTTTCGGACCAGCTTTCGCGCACTGACTAATCTCCCGCTGCAAACATGAGAGTATGTCTCATGCTCTGTAGTCACTGCAGACAAACCTCAATGGTCACATGTGTTGACTAGTGTCTGGATTTTAGCATTGATTAATAGGTTTTTTGGAACCGGCGGATATTATTAAAACCACGGCTTAAAAGAAAAAGATCGGGCACAAAAGAGAAAACAAAACAACTTACAAAATGTCAAACGGGGAACAAACCCAACATTCTCATCTACAATTTCCAAAATTACCCTTATATTTCAACCAACTAAACATGGGTTAATAGGTTATTCATCATATTTTTCACATGTCTTACCAAGTCACCACAATCCAAGTGTTCCATTATGGATTATGTTTTAATGTTATTTAATTGTTTTAGTGGTTATGAGTTCTAGTATAAATAAAACCTTTTGGGAACCATTTTAGATACACTAAAGAGTGCAACATAACTCTCTTCTTCTGTGCTTCATCTTCTTTTTCTTACTGAATCTAAGTAAAATCCAGGCCTATTGAGGGTTCGGGTGGTCTAGAAGAACCACTTCTAATTGTTCTATATTCGAAAACAAACATCAAGTTGCAGGTGGAATTCTTTTAAATACAATGTGTTGAACACATGTCTCAGCCTTTTCTATTGTCTTGTTCGATTTTGTACATTTGTATGATATTATTCTTACAATCTTAAAACAAATTTGTTTGTACGAAACGAACTACAAATTTGAAACAATTTTACTTGAATTATTGTTTATATTGTACGCTTTTCACAACGAAAAGAGAAAAAAATAAAGTGGGTTTTGTTCCTATATGTTCGACTTTAACAGCAGTCCAGAAAAAAAAACGATTTTTATTTTATTTTTCTTAGTCGATTTTGGTAAAAATAACATTTGTGTAATAGTTTGATGAAAAACTGCATTTATCGCAGTTTTGTGTTTAAAAACAATATTGTTTTATGAAAAACAACTCTATTTAGTCAAAAAACAAGTTCAATATATTAATAATATTATTCAATTAGTATTGATCAAGAATTGATATATTATAACATTTATGGTTTATTAATATATTATAAGTTCTAATATATTAATAATATTATTCAATTAGTATTGATCAAGAATTAATTTAGAATTAATTAAGTGATCAAAAGGTGACTAATTAAATATATGGGTTGATTGTGTAAATCATTCATACTTGTATAGTGGGCTAAAGCTCCATGGATTATCAAGTTGAGTTAAAACCCATAGGATGCTCTATGGATGCTCCATGGTGGTTATAGAACCCATGGGTCATGGAAATGAAAGATCATAACAATTAGGGTTTACATGGTGTAACCCTAATTGTAACACACTATATAAGCTTCATGTTACACACCAAAATCGGTACCTAAGAGAACTAGAGAGGGCAAGCCGATTTCTAAGTGTTCTACATATCTCTCAAAGTTTATTCCAAATGCATTTGGTGTTGTGTGAGACATTTGAGGCATCACACTTGGGGTGCTAGGCTCATAAGGTTTCAAGGAATCCGAATCACTACAAGGTATGTATTTCTAGCTATCTTTTATGTTTAAAGTTCCCCATGTATGCTAGATAGGTTTAAGAACCTTGGAAATCAAATTTTGCATGTATTTTAGACAAACATAGATCCAAGGTTTCTAGGGTTGCATGAACATCTTAGGAGTATTAGAATGCTCAAAACCCATCAATGGTATCAGATTCTAGGCTTGTTTGTTTGATACTTGATTTAAAATAGTGAAAAAAGTCGAATTTCTTGCTGTCTGCATAGGGGACTCGACGAGTCCAAGTGATTCTTCAACCAACTCGGCGACTCAGTTCTTGCACTCGACGAGTTGGGCATGTAGAATGCAGATTTTCGATTTTTGCTGCTGGAAATGGACTAGAAACATTACCCTAAACTGTTTTGGTGTTTTAAAACTTGTTTTAGATGGTTTAATGGTTGTTCTAATCCATTTGCAATGGCTAATATCAAAATTCCATGATTATGTGTTCATATGTTCTTGAAATTTCGATATGAATATTCATGTTCTTATGAGTTTTTGTTAGATCATAGGAATTACTTGTTTAATGCTTAATTCATGATCTTTATGTGTTTTAATGGAGTCTATAACTTGTCCTCAAGTTATGGATAACCAAAAGTCACTTTGTATTAAATCCATTAAAAGAGCACATAAGTTACAAAAAATGAAGAGTCTTCATTTTAATAACTCATAAGTTATGGTAAAGTTACAAAACTTGCCCTCAAGTTTTGGAACATGTAAAGTCATCTAGTAAACTTTAGTTCCAACCCCTAGAATTTTAAAAGTTAAAATTCAACCCTTAAACTTTATAATATTATAAGTTAATAATATATATATATATATATATATATATATATATATATATGTATGTATAAGATCAAGTCCTTTTACCGTTAGTAGGCCTCATTCAAGAAGCTGGTCTATAAGGGGGTTATAAGGTTGTTGCTTATAAAATGACAGCTTAATAGGTGTCCACTCTCACCCACCGCTTCCTTGATCAGTGGAAGGTTGTTAGCCGAATGGGTACGACAATTACTTAAAATTCTCATTAAAAGTATAATGATTATTATAAAGTAACTACATGTTTTTATAAATTCCCATTCTTAGTTACTTTAGGAAAATGTGAATAAGGTGCTAATCCATGAAATTACACTTTACACTTTGTTTAAGTCGTGAGTGGAGCGTGTGTGGTTAACCGGCACACTAACTTGGACTTAACAAGGTAGGTAAAGGGTGACTTAAGGTTTATTATAGGTCGTTGGAGCGCATGTGGTTAACCGACACATCGATTGAGTGATAAACATTAAGGGTATCAAGTGATTTGCATGGTTACTTCACAACTCGTTTTTTGATCCTCGGCATCCCAGTCACAAAACTTGGAGGGCACACTCGAGATTGAAACATGCCTTTGTAAAGTTCATTGAATCTCAAAAGAATCTAGGAGTTTCTAAAACTAATTGAAACCTATTAATCATATTTCTTTTTCATGGTGGAAATTGGTGAATCATCATTCACCTACCTTTCAAATATGTTATAGCTTAGATTACAGCATCCCTCTTCTAAGTTATAATATATTGTGATAGGATCCTAGCCTTAATATTACATTTGGGTGTTTTATTTAGGACTGTCTTTATATCTAATCTAAACTTGTTTTCTTCTTTTCAGATGTCAACCAAAAATGTTGCTTCTGGCTCTAA
This sequence comes from Lactuca serriola, assembly GCF_051521515.1. Taxonomy (NCBI): domain Eukaryota; kingdom Viridiplantae; phylum Streptophyta; class Magnoliopsida; order Asterales; family Asteraceae; genus Lactuca; species Lactuca serriola. Next base: position 87,231,352 of record NC_136411.1, on the reverse strand, counting down.
CCCTACCGACTCCTTCTCTCTCATGAACCTTTGTGGGAGAGTCATCATTGATGGTTCCAACTTTATGGATTGGATCTGGAACATCAGGATGGTCACTCGCTATGCGGACAAGGAATATGTCCTAGGTAAGGAGCTGAAGGAAATTGATGAGTCCACTGCTACCCCTCTGGAGATCGCTGACTTCCGATCACATGAAAGAGATGCTACCAAAGTGGCATGCATCATGTTGACCACTGTGACAGCCGAGCTCCAAAAGTCCTATGAGGACTACTATCCTTTTGAGATGCACCAGGATTTGATGGACCGCTACCATCAGAGTTCTCGTCAAGAGCAATATGAAATCATCTACTCTATGATAACAACCCGGATGAAGGATGGTGAACCCATCACGGGCCACATGCAGAAAATGCAAAGGTATCTAGACCATTTGCTGAAACTCAATGTGAACTTCCCCGAGCAGTTGGCAATAGATATCATTTTGCACTCCTTACCCTCGTGTTATGATCAATTCTACTTGACATACCACATGAACAAGGAGGAAGTTACCCTCAGCAAGCTTCAAGGACTCCTAAAGACCACAGAAACATGTCTTAAAGGTAAGTCGGTTGTTACCACTCCTACTCCTACTCCAAACACCGCCCCTGTCCTGGCAATTGGGAAAGGTAAGAAGAGGAAGAGCCCTTCGAAGGGTACCAAGGGTAAGACCCTTGATGGCTCCTCTTCAAGTGGAACCAAGAAAGGTTTCGTCACTCCTTCTTCTGACCCAAAAGAGGTTGAATAATTCTATTGCCATGAAAAGTTGCATTGGAAGCGGAACTGCCCAAAGTACCAGCAAGATATTAAGGATGAGAAAGTAAAACCCACCCATGCAGGTATTCACACAATATTGTCTAATAACTCACCCTACTCTAACTCTTGGGTACTTGATACAGTTTGTGGTATTCACATATGTCACACCCCAAAACCGAAGGCAAAAACGTTTCGGGGTAGAGGTGACATCATGTAAGTATCACAACCATTGTACATAGTAAGCGTATTAAACACAACCATTACATTACATAGAAGTATTAACATCTGTTTGAAAACAAAATGTTACAAGTATTATACATATATACCATATGAACAAAAGTTAAGACGTGAATTCTAGACACTCCCTCTTCTCCAAAAGATCATGTGGTACCTGTCTAATGCGGACCTGAGAATACAATCAGTTTGAAAATTAGCATAAAGCTGGTGAGTTCATAAGTGGTTTGTTTTTTGAAATTGAACAAGTTTCCCTTTTGTTTTCTGAAAAAGTTGTTATCCAAGAAAATCCCATATTTTCTTATAAGAACAGTTTAGTTTTCCAATGTTACTCAGTTTGGTTAAGAACAGTTAGGTTATACCAGGAAAAACCCTTATTTTCCTAAAAGTTGGTGGTTGGTTATTGATCCGGAATGAAGTGTACAAGTATCTACCATACTTGCAATGTTAAGAGAAGTGTTCTGAAAACCTGGTTATCCTTGTAAAGTACATTAGTTTTAACACGTATATAAAACTAATAAGATAGGAAGTAAACCAATTACTAGGTTCATTATTACTAACAAATAAATCTCTGTTATCCAAATTGCGAGTTCTATAACCATACGATAGACTAGATATGGCAATAAGAAGTCCATTATCATTTTATGACTTTCGTCACCCTTGAACCTTTCGGTTCGACTGTAGCTAGCAGTCAGGTGCGGGGTAGTCAGCCCCGTATAGATCTATACACTCAAGTCATGTTCTCCCTCAGGAGATTCTGGTTACAGGGGCGGTCCTCCACTCGCGTATCTCTGTGGAGTGTTTCTGAGGACGTGTCTCCAATTTTTAAGAATAACAAATTTACAAGTAATAATACAGAAGAATCATGTTTCAAAAGGTGGTCCTCCACTCGCGTATCTCAGTGGAGTGTTACCGAGGACGAATCAAAAGTACTAAGCTAATGCTTTTAACAGATAAGATGTGGAAAATCATTTGTGAAATATAAAGTATAACATTTTATAACGGGTTTCACAAATAGTCTGAAAACTAACTCAGCAAGTTAACAGTTGGTTAATACCGGTTCCAGTGTTAAAAGCATACGGAATATGAAACATTTCAAAAGAAATAATAAGTTTGAGTAGAAGATATTCTTGTACTTTTGCTTGTATTCCCCCCCTGAAATCCTTCAAAACACGGGAAAAAGGTGTATGGGTATGAACTCACCAGACGAGAAATGTGTCGGCTAGGATGCTAAGTGTCAGTTCGGGGTTTGAGTACACGCGAGGTTCCTATGTAATATGAAGAGTGTGACATCCCCAATTTCTCGGCCAGAAAAGACCGGTTTGTTTATGCTTTATTTTAAAATCAGAGTAAATTCTTTTGATTTAAAAGAGTTGCGGAATTTGTTCCCAAAACAAAATATGATAAAATTTATCAAAACGTTTCTTAAAGAGAACGTATTTTCATTAAATAATCAAACTTCGGGATGTCATGTTCCGATACAGAACAAAAGCATAAACAGTATAAAATAGACCTTACAACAGTTATTTATAACTAGTGATCTATATTCCAAAATCTCTCGTCAAGTCCACCAACTTATACTCTTATGTCATTACCTGTAATGCAAAGAAAACTGATTGGGTCAGGCTTGGGAGCCTGGTGAGCATATATGGTTTTCAACCCACAATAAATAATTAATTTAATTTCATCAACCAATAATAACCCAATTACCCATTCCCGTTATTCTCACTTTACATCCCTAAGACAACTAACTCAAGGGACCTAGTCTAAGAATATTTCATCGGGGCGACAACACATGCTTCGGGGGTTCCTCAGCAATATAAGTCAAATAAGGCAACCATGAGGGGGATGGAATACAGCAAATGAACACCCAAGTTCATTAACACCTACAGGTTATGAGCCTGCTAGCGTTCCACTGGACTGTCTAGAAAAGTCTGTGGTCGTCATCTAAATTCCGCTAGATGACTGGATTACAATGACATCGAGGCCTCCCATCCTTTTATCACAAGACAACTATCTACCCATGTTCTACCCAACATTTTATTAGATAAAATATACATTTTTAGACATAGTTTAAAACCTATATAGTATGTTCATTCAAAACACATTCTAGATAAAAGATGAGGCACATAAACATAACACATATTTCATAGAGAATAAATCATATCTATGAGATTAGAAGATAACATCGATACACTCACATAACACATATACCTAGTACGTTAAATCGATATTTGTATAAAATCGTGCATTTGAAAGAGATTAGGTACCCCCTTCAAATCAAGACTAATATATAAACACATAACACGTATTTCATAGTAAATACTTCGTATTTATGTATTAGAAGAAAGTAACTACACACTCACACCAAACATATACTTAATACATTCAAACAATTCTTGTATTAAAATCGTGTTTATGAAAGGGACTACACACTCACACGTATAAACAACAATATATATACACATAGCACATATTTTATAAAATACTTCATATCTATGTGTAAGATGAATGTGACTATACACTCACTTGATCAGAAGATGATCAGACAGCACTAGGGCTTGTAGAAGTAGTATTCTTTGGTAAATATGGAAGATCTTCACAAAAAAACCGGACTCCTCGCGGGCAGAGCTTCGGCTCGGAAACTCTTTTCTTCTCGAGATCTTCGGGCTTTGGGATATTTCTTGCACGCAAATCAAGGTAAAACGGGAGAGAGAGGAGGGAAAATAGCAAACCTAAACGGATGGCCCTTCAAATCTATTTATAGGGCAAATTTGGCCCTTGCCACTTCGTGGCACCCTTTTTCCACGTCGTGGGCTTGGTCGTCACTGCATACGTCATTGCAAGTTGCGTCTGGGGGACTCCTGGAGGTGTCAGAAGACTTTCCACGTCGTGGCACTGCTTGCCACATCGTGGTATCTGACACAACTTTGGGTTTCGCGCCCCGAACTTCAGAAATTCATAACTTTCGCATACGAACTCCGTTTTCGATGTTCTTTATATCGATGCGTAGGTAAAAACAAGATCTGCAACTTTCATTTGACGTCCATTTTCGTCCGTCTTTACATAGTTGCACTACTATCGATTAGATCTTCAATTATCATTTAGATCACTAAGGATAGATATCTATCTACCTTAAATTCACTATTTACGTCACGCTGGGTCGCGCTGGGTCGTGTCGGTTCTGTCGCGAAACTTCGACAGGTCATAACTTCTTCGTTATAACTCAGATTTTGGCGTTCTTTATATGCACGGAAACCTTGTGACATATACTACAACTTGGTTAAGATTAATCCTTCTAAATAATCTTCCATCAAAAAGTCATTTTTGATGCTTATCGTCTCTAAATTGACTAGCCCAGATCTATGGGCGTTACAAAGAGATACAAAATTGTATCTAATTAGACTTTGAACTACTAATTAGATAAGAATATACACTCCGAGGCACAAAAACACTTCATTTCAAGTGTTAGGAGTGATCCGGGTAGCATCTAAGGGCGTGTATGGCCTAAATAAGGAGTTTACTCTTCAAGAGTAAGCCCTTAAGGGTGTTTATGGTCCAAAGACCATGTCCCCATGAGTTTACGGTCGTAAACTCATGGGTGGCATGCTTTCAGATGTTTAAAGGTCTTACAATGCACAAAGAAAGGTTCTAGGGTTGATTCCATGGCTTAGGAAGTGATTGGGACAAGAATTGATCTAGGAAAAGGAGTTTACGGTTGTTGGGGAGTTTACTACCATAAACTCATGATTTTACGGCAGTAAACCCATGTTTTTCCATGAATCTTATGCTTTGGTGGTTGTAGGTTAAGCATATAAGGTTCTAGATCCAAATCTAAGTAAAATCTAAGTCATATAAGGTGTTAAGGGCACTTAAACACCCCATTGAAGGTGTTTACAGTTTTGGGAGACCTTCCCAAACTGTAAACTCAAGTGTGACACATTTGTATATGTTTTGGTTCATCTCATGAAGGAATATAAGGTTCTAGACACTCATGGAAGCTTTTGGAGGGGTTTAAGGGGCATTTTAACACTCTAAAATGTGTTTATGGTCTTTGAAGATGTGTTTACGGTCCAAGAATGTTCTTGGGACATAAACTCATTTTTACTACCCAAATCATGTGATTTTGGTGTTCAAATCTCGTACATGCAAGTCCTTAAGCCATATCTAAGCACTAGAAGGGACTTGGAAGGGTTTTGGGGCTTCAAAAACCCTTTAAGGGAGTTTACGGTTTTGGGAGATGTTCCCAAACCGTAAACACTTATTTTTGATGGTTTAAAGATAGATTTGCATGATAAACAAGCTTAGAAACATGCTAGAATAGATTACTTACCACTTTGAAGCTTGAAATAGGTATTCTTGGCTCAAAATCGAGTTTTAGAGTGAGAGTAGAGAGAGAAAGTTGTGAGGTGGTGGAAAAGTTCAGATGAAGTCTTCTCAACTTTATATATGGTTTGAGTTTGTGTCCCGGTGGAAATCTACCCGATACCGACGTTAAACGGGGTTTAAAAATTTTACCCGATTAATTTGCCGTAATTACGACTTAGTCATAACTAAAATTTTCCAAATAAATAACGAGGGTATTTTTACGCGTTTCTAATGGGTTTGGACACTCATAAGGTCATAATAAAAAGTCCCAATTTAATTAATTTAAACCAAAAGCTAACGGAAAAATTGGAATGCGAACGGTTTTATTAACGGGAACGGTTTATAGTGACGGAATAATTTACGATTTGTCACATTATCCCCCCGTTAGAGAAAATTTCGTCACGAAATTCAAATTAAGATACAAATCATGGACTTGGAAAGAGATGCGGATATTTCTGTTTCATCGAGTCTTCGCGCTCCTAAGTGAACTCGGGTCCCCGCTTGGCATTCCAGCGAACCTTCACTATCGAGATGCGGCTTTGCTTCGTACGTTTGATCTCTCGATCCATGATTTCGATGGGTTCTTCCACAAAGTTCAGGTTCTCGTTGATCTCGATCTCATCAAGAGGGATCACGAGGGTCTAATCAGATAGACACTTTTTAAGATTAGAGACGTGGAAGACGGGATGGATGTTGTTAAGTTCTTGAGGGAATCGGAGTTTATAGGCTACATGACCGATCCTAGCGAGGATCTCGAAAGGTCCTATGTACCTCGGGTTAAGCTTTCTGCTCTTTCCAAAGCATATCATGCCTTTCCAGGGCGAGACCTTCAACAGAACACGGTCTCCAACCTGGAATTCCAGAGGTTTCCATCGTTTATCGACGTAACTCTTCTGTCTGTCTCATGAAGCTTCCAGTCATTCTCGGATTTGGATGATCTTCTCGGTGGTTTCACGGATAATTTCAGGACCAGTGAGAGCACTGTCGGGGACTCGACTCTTGGCTAGCTACGTGTCCCCTACCTCGGCCCAACACAGAGGGGATCTGCACTTACGACTGTAGAGGGTTTCGAACGGTGCAGCCTTGATATTGGTGTGGTAGCTGTTGTTATACGAGAACTCGATCAAAGGTAAATGGATGTCCCACGACTTTCCGAAATCGATGACACATGCTCTCAGCATGTCTTCCAGGGTCTGAATAGTTCTCTCACTCTGTCCATCTGTCTAAGGATGATAAGCTGTACTCATATCCAGCTAAGTTCCAAGAGCTTTCTGAAGGGACTGCCAGAACCTTGAGGTAAACCTGCTATCTCGGTCGGAGATAATTGACAAAGGTACATCGTGCAGTCGGACTATCTCTTGGATGTAGGTTCGTGTAATCCTTTCCATGTTGAATGATTCTTTGATCGGAATGATGTGAGCGGATTTTGTCAAACGGTCGACAATTACCCAAATGGTATCGTACTCACTCGGATATTTGGGTAACTTGGTGATGAAATCCATGGTAATCATCTCCCATTTCCATTCAGGAATCTCGGGTTGCTGGAGCAAGCCCGAGGGTTTCTGGTACTCGACCTTCACCTTGGCGCAAGTCAGGCACTTGCCCACGAAGGTTGCGATGTCGGCTTTCATGTTTGGCCACCAATATTGTTTCATGATATCCAAATACATCTTGTCCGAACCTGGGTAAACAGAGTATTTGGTCTTGTGAGCTTCGTTCATGACAACCTCCCTGAAACCTCCAAACTTTGGGGTCCAGATTCGATCCATGAAACAATAGACTCCGTCACCTCTGATTTCAAGCTTCATATCCATTCCCCTCAAGGCTTCATTCAATACGTTCTTTGGTTATAGGGCTTCTAACTACGCTTCTCGGATCTGTGCAGATAAGTGGGAATGGATAGTCATAGTCAATGTCTTTGCCTTGTGGCTTGAACTCTCCTTTCGGCTAAGGGCATCTGCTACCACATTGGCCTTGTCGGGATGGTAGTGGATTTCACACTCGTAGTCACTGAGCAGCTCTACCCATCGCCGTTGCCTTATGTTTAAGTCTTTCTGATTGAAGATGTGCTGCAGGCTCTTATGATCAATAAAGATCGTGCACTTGGTTCCATAGAGATAATGTCTCCAAATCTTTGGTGCGAAAACCACTGCTCCTAACTCCAGATCATGAGTCGTATAGTTAACTTTGTGTGCCTTTAACTGTCGCGAGGCATAAGCGATAACTTTTCCTCTCTGCATAAGCACACAACCTAAGCTCTGATTAGACGCATCGCAATAAACAACGAAATCCTCTGTTCCTTCGGGCAGGGACAGGATAGGTGCGTTGCACAAGGCTTGCTTCAACATTTGAAATGATGTTTCTTGCTTCTCACTCCAACAAAAGGGTACACCTTTCTGTGTCAGAGTAGTTAAGGGTTTGGCGATTCTGGAAAAATTCTGAATGAACATGCGATAGTAGCCAGCGAGACCCAAGAATTGACGGATTTCTGTGGGTGTCTTCGGTGCTGACCAATTCTCTATCACCTTGATTTTGGACGGGTCCACGTGTATACCCTCTTCGCTTACCACGTCACCAAGGAAAGCTATTTTCCGAATCCAGAATTCACACTTGGAGAATTTCGCGTACAACTTCTCCGTTCTAAGTGTTTCCAACACCTATCTCAAGTGTTGTTTGTGATATTCCTTGCTTCTGGAGTAGACAAGTATTTCGTCAATGAATATGATGACGAACTTGTCCAGAAAGGGATGACACACCTGGTTCATCAGGTCCATGAACACATCCGGTGCATTGGTTAGACCGAAGAGCATAACTACGAACTCGTAGTGTCTATATCGAGTCCTGAATGTCTTTTTGGAAACATCATTCTCGTGAACTCGAAGCTGATGGTACCCTGATCTGAGGTCTATCTTCGAGAAGTAACTGGCCCCCTGAAGTTGATCAAAAAGGTCGTCTATTCGAGGAAGATGATAACGGTTTTTGACAGTCAACTTATTCAGTTCATGGTAGCCGATGCATATCCGGAAGGATCCATCCTTCTTCTTTACAAACAATACAGGGGCTCCCCAGGGTGCGTAACTCAGTCTGATGAACCCTTTTCTGAGTAGCTCATTAAGCTGACTGGATAACTCCTACATTTCTGCTGGAGCTAAGCGATACGGAGACTTGGCTACAAGATTAGCTTCAGGAATTAGGTCGATGCGAAACTCAACTTGACGTTCAGGAGGAATTCCCGGGAGCTGTTCAGGAAAGACATCAGGAAAGTTACAGACTTCGGGGATGCTCTCGAGGTCTTTAACTTCCTGTTTCTCGTTGATTACATAGGCTAGTAATGCATGGCACTCCTTTCGCATAAATTGTTGAGCTTTGATGCAGGAAATGATGCGAAGATTGGAGCTAAGATTATCGCCATAGATCATGAGAGTCTAGCCAGAGGGGAGATTGAGACGGATGGATTTTTCATAACAAAGGATATCAACATGATTGGGACTCAACCAATCCATGCCAATGATAACATCAAAGCTCTTTATCGAAACTGGCATTAGGTCAATGGAAAAAGAATGATCGTTCAGGGTAAGGGTACAACCTATGAATATATCGCTAGCACTTTCTTTCTCACCGTTAGCCATCTCGACGGTAAATGTTTCGGTTAATGGTTGGGGATTATGTTTAAGAAGGCGTTTCAATGAATGGATAACAAAACTATGTTCAACACCAGAATCAAAAATGATACTAGCATAAGAGTTGTCGAGAAGGAACGTACCTGAGACAACGGTGGGATCGGCGACTGCCTCCTCTCGTCCCAAAGCTAGGACTCTCCCAGTGTTACCAGCTGTTGTTGCTTTGGGGCAGTTCCTCTTAAAATGCCCGGCGTCACCACATCCATAGCAGGCCTGACCAACACCCGCTCCGGAAGTTTGAGTTGTTGATTGGGTTGGTGCTTTGCAGAATTGAATCGTATGCCCCTTTTGACCACATTTGGAGCATGACTGATCACGGTAGGTATCAGGGTTATGGTGGAAGTTACACTTATCACATCGGGGAAGGGTACCAGCATACCTACTGGTAGGTGCTTAAGCTGTAGAACCAACGACAAAAACAGCAGCAGGGGCCGTAGCAGCGCAGACTGCCACCGTTTGCTTTTTCGAGGACTCCTAAGAAGGCTGAATCTTCTTCTTCTTCCAAAATTTCCTTTTCTCACCACTCCTCTTTGTCGGCTCAGGAGTGGTGGCCGCTTCCTCAAGGTCATCACTATGGTCAATCAAAGTTTGCGCTAGGCATTTGGCGCTATCGTAGGTGTCTGGCTTCGCAACTAAGACATTACCCTTGGTTGGATGGGTCAACCCCCAGATGAACCTCTCAATCTTTTTACTCTTCGGGGTAACCATCCCCGGATAGAGTAGCGCCAAGTCATCAAATCTTGAAGTATAAATGGCGATATCGGAACCCTTCATCTTTAGGTTCCAGAGTTCATGCTCTAACTTCTGCATTTCGCCCCGAGGGCAGTACTCTGCAAGTAAAAGTTCCTTCATGACCTCCCAACCCATAGCATTGGCTACAGGTAGGGTTAAGGATTTGACTCGGTCGTTCCACCAAGTCAGGGCTTTATCGGTGAAGGTGCAGGCGGCGAACTTCACCTTATCAGATTCAGAGCAAGCACAGATTTCGAAAATGGATTCGAATTTCTCGAACCACCGAGTTAGGGTAATGACACCTCCAGTTCCACCTCCTGGCCCGCCTGAACCACTGGGATTCATTTGAGACATGGCAGCTGCCACCGCAGCAGCAACAACTGCTTGGAACATGGCGGGATCAAATGGAAGGGGAGATGGTGGTGGAGGAGGATTGTTGTTCTTTGAGCTGGGTCTCTTCCTTGGAGGCATCTTGATCTAAAATAGTCAGGAAGGAGAGGATCATAAGTCCTCTGAATTGAATCAAGAGATATGGAACAAGAGATATCTCATTTTGACAAGTGTAATGATCTACTAAATGATAAAACAGGAAGGATTTATCAAAGCAGATAAACTATCGCTAAAGAAGGAACGAGTAGCAATACTCAGAATGAATTCCTATAACGAAGTTGGCTCTAGAAAATACTCCCATAGTATTTTATGTTTCGATGCGGCGATGACTCGTTGTTTGGATATTAGGTAAGTTTTAGGCATGGTGTATACCACAGTCACTCCCAAGCACATGTTGGCCGTGTCTCAAATGAATATAGTTGATCAGGCTATATTGACCCTAGACACGACTACATAACTGCCCATGTTTAACCGCAGCGTACAACACCCAATTACTTATGTTTTGTTCTACTCGAGGTTACGGATTTCGGCGGTTAGGTATACTTTTATACTTTTGAAAAATACTTATATTTTAAAGTATACTTTTAGTTCAGAGCACTTCGGCCCCTTTAGTGTTTATAGTCTTATACCATGTAAGGTTTGGTATACCAGTTCACTATAAACAAGGTATCTGATACCAATCTGTCACACCCCGAAACCGAAGGCGGAAACGTTCCGGGGCGAAGGTGACATCATGTAAGTATCACAAACAATGTACATAGTAAGCGTAGTAAACACAACCATTACATTACATAGAAGTATTTACATTTGTTTGAAAACAAAATGTTATAAGCATTATACATATATATATATATATATCATATGAACAAAAGTTAAGACGTGACTTCTAGACACTCCGTCTTCTCCAAAAGATCATGTGGTACCTGTCTAATGCGGACCTGAGAATACAAGCAGTTTGAAAATCATCATAAAGCTGGTGAGTTCATAAGTGGTTTGTTTTCTGAAATTGAACAAGTTTCCCTTTTGTTTTTTGAAAAAGTTGTTATCCAAGAAAATCCCATATTTTCTTATAAGATCAGTTTAGTTATCCAATGTTACTCGGTTTGGTTAAGAACAGTTAGGTTATCCCAAGAAAAACCCTTATTTTCCTAAAAGTTGGTGGTTGGTTATCGATCCGGAATGAAGTGTACAAGTATCTACCATACTTGCAATGTTAAGAGAAGTTTTCTGAAAACCTGGTTATCTTTGTAAAGTACATTAGTTTTGACACGTATATAAAACTAATAAGATAGGAAGTAAATCAATTACTAAGTTCATTATTACTAACAAGTAAATCTCTGTTATCCAAATTGCGAGTTCTATAACCATATGATAGACTAGATATGGCTATAAGAAGTCCATTATCATTTTATGACTTTCGTCACCCTTGAACCTTTCGGTTCGACTGTAGCTAGCAGTCAGGTGCGGGGTAGTCAGCCCCGTATAGATCTATACACTCAAGTCACGTTCTCCCTCCAGGAGATTCTGGTTACAGGGGCGGTCCTCCACTCGCGTATCTCTATGGAGTGTTTCTGAGGACGTGTCTCCAATTTTTAAGAATAACAAATTTACAAATAATAATACAGAAGAATCATGTTTCAAAAGGTGGTCCTCCACTCGCGTATCTCTGTGGAGCGTTACCGAGGACTAATCAAAAGTACTAAGCTAATGCTTTTTATAGATAAGATGTGGAAAATCATTTGAGAAATATAAAATATAACATTTTATAACGGGTTTCACAAATAGTCTGAAAACTAACTTTGCAAGTTAACAGTTGGTTAATATGGGTTCCAGTGTTAAAAGCATACGAAATATGAAACATTTCAAAAGAAATAATAAGTTTGAGTACAAGATATTCTTGTACTTTTGCTTGTATTCCCTCCCCCCCCCCTGAAATCCTTGAAAACACGGTAAAAAAGGTGTAGGGGTATGAGCTCACCAGACGAGAAATGTGTCGGCTAGGATGCTAAGTGTCAGTTCGGGGCTTGAGTACACGCGAGGTTCCTATGTAATATGAAGAGATACATAATTGTATCTAATTAGACTTTGAACTACTAATTAGATAAGAATATAAACTCCAAGGCACGGAAACACTTCATTTCAAATGTTAGGAGTGATACGGGTAGCATCTAAGGGCGTGTATGGCCTAAATAAGGAGTTTACTCTTCAAGAGTAAGCCCTTAGGGGTGTTTACGGTCCAACGATCATGTCCCTATGAGTTTACGGCCGTAAACTCATGGGTGGTGTGCTTTTGGATGTTTAAAGGTCTTACAATGCCCAAAGCAAGGTTCTAGGGTTGATTCCATGGCTCAGGAAGTGATTGGGACATGAATTGATCTACGAAAAGGAGTTTACATTTCTTGGGGACTTTACTACCATAAACACATTAGTTTACGGCAGTAACCCCATGTTTTTCCATGAATCTTATGCTTTGGTGGTTGTAGGTTAAGCATACAAGGTTCTAGATCTAAATCTAAGTCATATAAGGTGTTAAGGGCACTTAAACACCCCATTGAAGGTGTTTACGGTTTTGGGAGACCTTCCCAAACCGTAAACTCAAGTGTGACACATTTGTATATGTTTTGGTGCATCTCATGAAAGAATATAAGGTTCTAGACACTCATGGAAGCTTTTGGAGGGGTTTAAGGGGCATTTTAACACTCTAAAAGGTGTTTTTGGTCTTTGAAGATGTGTTTACGGTCCAAGAATGTTCTTGGGCTGTAAACTCATGTTTACTACCCAAATCATGTGATTTTGGTGTTCAAATCTCGTACATGTAAGTCATTAAGCCATATCTAAGCACTAGAAGGGACTTGGAAGGGTTTTGGGGCTTCAAAACCCCTTTAAGGGAGTTTACAGTTTGGGAGATGTTCCCAAACCGTAAACACTTGTTCTTGATGGTTTTGGGTGGTTTAAACATATATTTGCATGATAAAAAAGCTTAGAAACATGCTAGAATAAATTACTTAACACTTTGAAGCTTGAAAGAGGTGTTCTTGGCTCAAAATCGAGTTTTAGAGAGAGAGTAGAGAGAGAAAGTTGTGAGGTGGTGGAAAAGTTCAAATGAAGTCTTCTCAACTTTATATATGGTTTGAGTTTGTGTCCTGGTGGAAATCTACCCGATACCGACGTTAAACGGCTTTTAAAAATTTTACCCGATTAATTTGCCGTAATTACGACTTAGTCGTAACTAAAATTTTCCAAATAAATAACGAGGGTATTTTTACGTGTTTCTAATGGGTTTGGACACTCATAAGGTCATAATAAAAAGTCCCAATTTAATTAATTTAAACCAAAAGCTAACGGAAAAATTGGAATACGAACGGTTTTATTAACGGGAACTGTTTATAGTGACGGAATAATTTACGAGTTGTCACAACATATGTTCTGATTTGCAGGGACTAAGAAGAAGTGAGAATGTGGAGCATGGAAAGATAAACTTGATCATGGGGAATAGGAAAGTTTCAGCTATCACCTAGATTGGAGTTTATTCTTTGTTGCTAAGTAGTGGGTTTACATTAGATTTGAATAAATATTGTTACTCGCCTGAAATGGCAAGAAATATTATTTTCTTTCATGATTTGTACAAACAAGGGTTTACCTTTTCTTTTAATAGTGAAGTTGGTGGAATAAATGCTTCCTTTAATAATGTTCTTTATTTTAAAGCATTACCTTGTGATGGTGTGTATGAAGTTGTGTCTGTTGTAGATAACCTAGGAAATAATGTGTTGTGTATTGATTCTTCTAATAATAATAACTTGGATAAAGCATCATTATGGCATTGTTGTCTTGGACATGTAAGCAAGAAATTCATAGGCCAACTCCAAAAGGATGGAGTATTGGAGTCATTTGACCTAAAGTCAGATGATAGTTGTGAATCATGTTTACTTGGAAAAAGGACAAAATCACCCTTTACTGGGTCTTGTGCAAGGGGTGAAGGTGTGTTGGATCTAGTGCACATAGATGTGTGTGGACCCTTTAAAACTGCCACAAGGGTTGCTAATCGTTATTATGTGACTTTATATATGATTATAGTAGATATGGATATGTCTACTTAATCAAGCATACGTCAGAGACTTTTGAAAGGTTTAAAGAGTTTAAACAAGAAGTCGAGAATCAATTGGGCAGGAACATTAAGATGCTTTAATCCGATCATGGTGGTGAGTATCTTAGTACAAAGTTCCTCGACTATCTTAGGGAATGTGGGATTGTTTCATAATTGACACCTCCCAGGACACCATAGTTGAATGGTGTGGCTGAGAGGCATAATCTAACCATGTTGGATATGGTTCGTTCCATGATGAGTCAAGCTTCGCTACCGATCTCATTTTGGGGGTATGCCTTAGAGACTGCCACCCATATACTTAATCTAGTCCCTACAAAGAAAGTTATCAAAACTCCTCATGAGATGTGGACTGGAAAAGTTCCTAGTCTAGATCACATCAATATTTGGGGTTTCGAGGCTTTCATGAGGTGTGAGACTCATGATAAGATTGAACCTCGAAGTGAGAGGTGTATTTTCATCGGCTACCCACATAAATCCTTTGGTTACCTCTTCTACATACCCAACGAGATTGTGGTCTTTGTAGCAAGGAGGGGTGTCTTTCAAGAGAGATAGATAGAGAGAGAGAGTTCATAAGCCAAGGAAACAGTGGGAGGCAAATTGATCTCGAAGAAATTCAACAGTCAAGTGGTGAAGGAACTTCAAACCCTAGCAATCAACCTGGGGAGGAAACTCCTGTTGATCCAATTGACGAGTCTGTACCTCTGAGGCGTTCCATAATGGTTAGGAATGCACCTGAGCATTACTATGGTTTCCATATTACTGCGGAAGGTGAGACACTTATCAGTGATGAGACACTGGTAAGTCTGGATGAACCTAATAACTATGAGGAAGCCATGGTAGGCCCCGAGTCTATTAAATGGAAAGAGGCAATGGATAGCGAGATACAGTCCATGTATGACAATCAAGTTTGGAACTTGGTTGACAATGTACCAGGTCACAAGACAGTTGGGTGTAAATGGATCTTCAAGAAGAAGACTGACATGGATGGTAATGTACACGCTTACAAGGCGCGGATGGTTGCTAAGGGCTTTTCTCAAACTCCAGGAGTTGATTATGATGAGACCTTTTCACCGGTAGCAAAGATTAAGTCTATTAGGGTCTTGTTAGCCATTGCTGCATTTCATGATTATGAAATATAGCAAATGGATGTCAAAACAGCCTTCCTTAATGGAAGTTTGGCTGAAGATGTTTACATGTGTCAGTTAGAGGGTTTTTTCAGTACAGAATACCCTAATAGAGTGTGTAAGCTTGAGAAATCCATCTATGGATTGAAACAAGCACCTCGTAGATGGAATCTTTGTTTCGATGACAAAGTCAAAGAGTTTAGCTTCTTGAGGAGTGAAGATGAATCTTGTGTATATGTCAAGGCTAGTGGGAGTATAGTTAGCTTTTTGGTACTGTATGTGGATGACATACTACTCATAGGAAATGACATCGCAACCTTGCAAGAAGTGAAGTCCTGGCTTGGGAAGTGTTTCACTATGGAAGACCTAGGAGAAGCTGCCTATATTCTAGGGATAAGGATTCTGAGAGACCAGAGTAAAAGACTAATTGGACTTAGTCAGAGTACCTACTTGGATAAGGTGCTGAAAAGGTTCAGCATGCAAGATTCCAACAAAGGAGATTTATCCATCCAGAGTAACGCCAGATTGAGTAAGACTCAACGCCCGAGTACCGAGGCTGAGATAGCATCAATGAGTTGAGTACCTTATGCTTCTGTTGTAGGCTCGATCATGTATGCTATGACTTGTACTCGTCCTGATGTAGCCTTTGCTTTGAGCATGGTTAGCAGATATCAGGGGAATCCTGGCAAGGCTCACTGGACCGCGGTAAAGAATATCCTCAAGTACCTACGGATGACTAAGGATTGGGTTCTTACCCTCAGTAGGAGTGATGATTTGAGAGTTGTAGGGTATAATGATGCTAGCTTCCAGACTGATAGGGATAATTTCTGCTCTCAGTCAGGCTAGGTCTTTACCTTAAACGGAGTAGCAATTACTTAGAAAAGTTCCAAGCAGGAGACAGTGGCTGATTCAACTTGCGAATCAGAGTATATAGCAGCAAGCGAGGCAACAAAGGAGGCTATATGGCTAAAGAACTTCATTGGAGACCTTGGAGTTGTACCAGCTATAAAGGAGCATATGGAAATTTTATGTGATAGTGAAAGTGCAGTTGCCTTAGCGAAAGAACCAAGGGATCATGGGAGATCCAGACACATCAACAGAAAATGCCATTTCATCAGACATCGAATAGAAGAAGGACTCCTCGTGGCAAAGAGGGTATCATCGGATGAGAACCCGACAAGAAGGGACTGGGTAGGGTCAAGCATCTCCAGCATGCAAGGCGCATAGGGCTGAAGGATGATATTAGTTTTAGTAATTAGATAGCTCTGAAATTTGTAAAGTTTAATTGACATTTGATGATGAATAAAAGTTGTGTTTATTTATGAGTAAAGTGTTGCTATCTTTTTTCAATCGTTTACTATATTTCTTTTGCATGTTTTCATTTCCAGAATAATTATGTTTGGTATATCATATTGTTCGAATTCTCCACAGTCGGTCATATGTGTGACATCCCCATTTTCACGGCCAGAAAAGACCTGCATGTTTTGATTTCCAGAATAATAGCAAGTTTATCTTTTTGCCTGATCCATACTCATGGATCTAAAACTACCCTCTTGGTCTAATCTATACTAACGGATCTAAAACTAACCTCTTGATCTGATCCATACTGATGGATCTCATCTACCCATTTCCTACCCAACATATTTGTAGATATAAATTACATATACAGTTTAACTCATTAAAACCTATATAGTTCGTCCATTCCACCAATATCTCAAATAAACAAACAATATATAAACACATAGCACGTATTTCATAACAAATATTTAATATTTATGTGTTAGAAGAAAGTGACCACACGCTCACACATATAAACATCTTTATATTATACAGATAGCACATATTTCATAGCAAATACATAATATTTATGTGTTTCGAAGAAAGTAACTACACACTCACACATATAAACATCTTTATATTATACACATACCATATATTACATAGCAAATACTTAATATTTATGTGTTTCGAAGAAAGTAACTACACACTCACACATATAAACATCTTTATATTATACACATAGCACATATTTCATAGCAAATACTTAATATTTATGTGTTTCAAAGAAAGTAACTACACACTCACTTGATTAGAAGATGATCGGACAACACTACGGCTTGTAGAAGTAGTATTCTTCGGCAGATCTGGAAGATCTTCACAAAAAACGGACTCCTCGCGGGCAGAGCTTCGGCTCGGGAATTGCACTTCTCGGGATCTTTGGGGCCTCAGGACTTGCTTCGGGGCTCGGGAATGATACCGGGGCGTCGGGGTATAAGTTGCACGCAAAACGAGGTAAAAACGCGAGAGGAAGGAAGAATGGAGCAATAGAACTCGGTTGCCCTTGACTTCCTTTTATAGGGGACTAGAAACCCGAATTACGCTGGGCGTAATTCTAAATTACGCTGGGCGTAATGGGGATAAGAACACTGACTCCCCCCTCCCCCTTCCGGATAATATCGAATTTATATTTAAATTAAATACTTTAATTATTTAATAAACTTCAAAAGTTCATATCTTCCTCATACGAGCTCCGTTTTCGACGTTCTTTATATCCCCGCGTAGGTGAGACTACGCTCTACAACTTTCGTTTAGACCCCGTCGGCTAATTTTGATTTATTTTTATTATTTATTTTTAGTAGGCCGGGACAAGAAAACTCCGTTATAAAATCATAACTTCTTCATCCGACGTCCGTTTTCGCCTATCTGTTTATCGTTTTACTACAATTAATGAGATATTCGATTCTCATTTAGATTGTTTTGGATAAAAGCCGCTTCGTCTCAAATCGAGTATTCGGGCTGCATACCGCTAAGTCGAAACTTCGAAAAATCGTAACTTTCTCATACGAAGTCAGATTTGGGCGTTCTTTTTATGCACGCTTATGGTTTAACGTATTCTACGACTTTCATTTAGATTTCTAAGGCTAAATATCGCTCTAACGTAAATTCACTTTTTACGTCGCGTTGTGTCGTGCCGGTTCTGTCGCGAAACTTCGACAGGTCATAACTTCTTCGTTATAACTCGGATTTCAGCGTTCTTTATATGTACGGAATCCTTGTAACATATACTACAACTTCGTTAAGATTATTCATTCTAAATAACCTTCTATCAAAAAGTCATTTTTGACGCTTATCGTCTCTAATTTGACTAGCCCTGATCTACGGGCGTTACAGTTATCTCCCCCTTAGGATGATTACGTCCCGGAATCATCAACAAAAATATAACTTGTATAATGATTCCATCATCTATCTCTTCATCCTAGGTAATAACCGTAACTTCTATGTTTCCTCAAAAGAGTATTTAACTCTATGGATTTCTTGATCGCAGACAATGCTCAATTTTGCCTCTGCTTATCGTACTATGTTGTACTTTCAATCGTAACCCTCGAGTTACCAAATAAGTCGTTATTATGGACTCCTTCTTCTTCTCAGGATAAATAGTTTCCTTTATCTATTGTAACAAACCGATGGGTCGTGCTCTACTGACCTCTCATCGAATGATGCAATGCTTAGACTCAGGTCTCTTAGAGTTAAATTCCAAAATGGAATATACCTTCCTTCATATTCTAATGTGATATAATCACATTTCAGCATGTAGCATTTCTACCTACAAACTTCTTTTAACAACGAGCACGACACTATCAATCGCATTAACTTCAACCTTCTGACTTAAGTCAGATGTTACATCTAACTTGGTCCTCTGGACCACGTAACATACTCCTCGTAGTCGAACTCAAATTTAAACATGACCACTAGGGTCGGAACAAGAACCATCTTACTAGTCATTACCGAAACAATGTGTAGGGTTTCATAGCACTCCATGGATGATGGCAATGGGCCCCTTTGATGAATTCTAGGTTAAAAGCCCAAGACTTGTCTTTTCCCTATAAATATCATGTATTATTCACAATTAGGGTTAAGAGAGTGAGGCAAAATGTAGCCGCCACGTGAGGTTTCTTATGTAGTGTTAGATTCTTTAGTCTATGCTGAAAGTGTAATTTATTCCTCCTATTTTCAATAAATCGAGTGATCATTCGACATAATCTTCATATTTGTGTTTGTTCTTATTTTCCGCATCTTGTTCATCAAATCTCAATTAGGGTTTTAATCCTAACAAGTGGTATCAGAGCGGGTCTTTGAAGATCTATTGATTTTTGAAATATCGGTTCTTGGTTTGATGATTTTCTGCACAACTTATTGAAGATTATTGGCGTTTTGGCTTTTTGGAATCAATGTTCTTGTTCAAGCAACTATTCATAAACACTCATGTTCTTCTACTGTTCATCTGGGTAATTTATTCTCATTCATATTGTGTTTGTATATTTTTGATTGGATCTGTCCAGTTGTTCGATTCATAATCAACATTTTACAACGACAGATCTATTCCATTAATTTAGCCTAACTGCTTTTTAATCTATATTCATTCATCCGATGACATGTTGGTCATGATCCCATCATCGTTGTTTACTATTCATTAGTTTCACTCAAATAGCCCACATATTTCGTTCATTGTTCATTGTTCCTATATTGCCGATTGAAATCACAAAATCTCACAAATCAAAAGTTTTTTTTGGGTTTAATTTTATGGCGATTGAATACTCTTTTGTTCTGCTATATCTTACAATTCTCGATTTCTATTTGAGTTTTGGTCTTCAAATCAATTTTGTTTGTCTCAATCGACGTTGTTCTCGAGTTTTGTTTTGGTCTTCAAATCAATTTTGTTTGTCTCAATCGACGTTGTTCTCGAGTTTTGTTTTGGTCTTCAAATCAATTAGATAAAATGTTCTTGGAATCATCTGTTGGTATTTGTATGATTGATTGTAAAACTGGGTCTAGATTTGCCATTCGATGTTAATTAGGGATTGTTATTTTGAGGACTGATGATGAATAGCTGAAGAAGAATCGATAAGTGAATGTTTTTGGAACAATAGGGTAATGAATAAATTGGCAGTCGGAAGGATGTCATTTGACTGGAACTTCAATCTATACTGAAATTGAAAAATCAATTTGAATCATGTTGCCCGGAGTGAATGAATCGGAGTGTTCAAACGATTGGAAAAAGATGATTTTGGTGGTCAATGCTAAAAAGTCAAAATTGACTGTGATTTGGGGTGAACTATGAACGAATGAAGCTTGTTTTTTCTGTGCTCACACTCATAACGCTCGTTGACATGGATTCGCATTGGGTTTGTTATCGATTTGATTCAGAGCGAAAGGTCAAGGAATCGGTGTTTCCTTGATTCATTCCATCGGAATCAGAGCGAACCTCTCACATTCGATGTTTCTGATAAAAGCGAAACGACTTGAAATTGGCACTGCGAATGGCTCGGATTCACTTTGGTATCTGTGTGCTCGGAACGAAAGTCTACAAGGAGTTGATTGGAATCGTATGTGTGGTTTCGTTTGTGAACACTCGTATGAGTCCCCTTCCAGTCGTGTTCTTTAAATCAGGTGTAAATTGGGGAAGATGACTTAACGTTTTTTTTTGTCCCTACAACACCTACGATTTGTCAATTCCGGTCCCTGTATTTTTCATGGCTTGGCGATTATGCACCATTTCCGGAATCTGTTACAAATGAAGGGGCATTTGATGCAGAATTACCTTTTCAGTCCCGGAACTTCAGCAATGTGACAGTTTCAGCCCGTTTTTCGAAAAGTTTACAAATTTGAGGGGTGGTGAACAGTTTTGAATTCTTTAATGCACATATTTTTTCGTGAACAGAAAAATAAGGATTCCATCAAGTCTTTGCGGTTCAGAAAGTCGTTTTTCATGATATCGTCAAATTTTTCACGACTTTTTTCGGATTTTATACTTCATTGTGTATATCGTTTTGTCGCGGGGGAGCTTAGTAATTTTTTATCCATTCAAAATCATTCTCATGACCATTTGAAGGCTTTATAATCATGTTTTTGATTATAAATCGGGGGAGAATTTGGTATGACCATTCGAAATTGGATTTGTGACTTTTCAAAGTTGAAGATTTTTGATAAAGCTTTTGGTAGAATTATGAAGGTAGCTTTTACAGCGGAAGTTCTTCATCGAGCTCTGCTAAAGCTTTTACAGAGAAGTATCCTTTACAGTGGAAGTTCTTTATTGAGCTCTGCTAAGGACTTGTTATATCTCCGACTTCTTGTATTTTCTCAATCAAGTGGCGTTACGAATCATAAAGTTTGGGTTGTTACATGATATTTTTTGATGGCTTATATCATTAGCTTATTTGAAGATCATTGTGACTTGGGAGCTCTTCAAAGACAAGAAGTGATTCGGTTTCTTTGTTCTGAAATGGGTTTTTATGGCTGGTTTGGTTTTCATGAAGATTCTTTGGGATTACATTCGAAAATGAAGTTTAAAGACATTACTTCAGTGCCTAATTTATATATCCTAGAGCCCGTTTTTGAAGACTATTGAAGAATCAAGATTCGTGGATTGCGTCATATATTTCTCGTTGCAGATCTTTTTATTTGCTAGATGCTTGTTTTGGAAGTTAAAGAATTGTCATCCATTCCATACTTTGAGGGGGAGATTGTAGGGTTTCAAAGCACTCCATGGATGATGGCAATGGGCCCCTTTGATGAATTCTAGGTTAAAAGCCCAAGACTTGTCTTTTCCCTATAAATAGTCATGTATTATTCACAATTAGGGTTAAGAGAGTGAGGCAAAATGTAGCCGCCACGTGAGGTTTCTTATGCAGTGTTAGATTCTTTAGTCTATGCTGAAAGTGTAATTTATTCCTCCTTTTTTTAATAAATCGAGTGATCATTCGACATAATCTTCATATTTGTGTTTGTTCTTATTTTCCACATCTTGTTCATCAAATCTCAATTAGGGTTTTAATCCCAACATAATGGTAATGACATACCAGAATAAAATGGAATCAATCACTAGCTTCTTGGTAACCTTGTGACTTTCCCTGATCCAAGTGCAAGTCCTGTGCTTCCGGTAGTATATGCATCTACTACCTTTAACACCTACTCATAATCATCCCAAGTATTGTCCCGCAGTCGACCAAGTCACCATACCAGAAAAACACAAAACAATTTAACACATACGAATGTGTCCAAATAATCATAAACAATTTCCCTAGACTCTACTAGGACTTCTCATTGGTCAATCTTCACTCATCAACTCTACTTCAACTCGATTGGTGATGGAAATACCAGACGATGAGACAACTTCAAGAATTTCACCAATCGTTTCATCATCTTGCCAATTGAAGGTGTACCTCAGACATACCGTACTCCTCTAAACGTAGTGTTATTTTATAAGACATATTCTAAAGGCAAGATACCACTCTTACGATATCTCCCGATAGGTGTCATTCACTATCATAAGCCTTTTCATTTCCTCCATTTACTCAATGCTCTACAAGTCTTCACCATGACCTTTTGTGCACCCAAGCGGACATTCGGTGTACCAAGCGAGAACTTAAGATAGGAAAGCTTCATTTACGATAAACGTATAAATCTCCTTATCACTCCGAAACGTTTACATGCTAGTTCTAATATGGTAGTCATACGCTTATAATCCTACACACATAAGGTTTCCAGATCCGGTTGGCAACAAACCATAGATCCGAACAAATAATAGCATCAAAATAGCTATCACACAAAACATTTAGAACATAAAAGCATTTTAGAGATCATTCCTAAAATAAACTAGTGCTTCTATCAATTTAGGTATACTACCTAACATATTTTATACACGCTCTTCAGAATCATTACTTAGCATTCTAAGTTTAAGTCTAGAAGTTTCCTACAAATTCCTAGTTCGCTTAAACTAATGCTCTAATACCAACTGTGACATCCCCATTTTCACGGCCAGAAAAGAACGATTTGTTTATGCTTTGTTTTATAAAATCAGAGTAATCTTTTAAAGAAAATGGTTGTGGAATTTGTTCCCAAAACAAGATATGATAATAACTTATCAAAACATTTCTCAGAGAGAATGTATTTTCATTTAATAATAAAACCTCGGGATGTCATGTTCCAATACAGACACATAAGCATAAACAGAACTTACATTCAATTACACTAATGATTTATATCTCCTTTAAATCTCTCTATGAAATATGTCTTCGTATTGATACCTGTGATACAAAGAAAACTGAGTGGGTCAGGCTTGGGAGCCTGGTGAGCATATAGGGTTTTCATTTCACAATGTTATATCATATATTTATAAATATAGAACATTCAAACTAGTACAATTTCACCATATAAAGGCAACTCTTATCCCACCCCATCGATCCTTACAACGACGCGATCTAAAATCTCGTATCTAAAATTTTCCTCTTTACTTAATCCCTAATCACGGATCTAAAACTACCCTCTTCACCCGATCCATACTCACGGATCTAAAACTAACCTTTTAACCTGATCCATACTCATGGATCTAAAACTAACCTTTTCCCCTGATCCATACTCACGGATCTAAAACTACCTGATCCATACTCACGGATCTAAAACTAACCTCCTGATCTGATCCATACTCCCGGATCAATAATTGTACCCATTCCATACTCCCGGAATAGGGGAAATTAACTATACCTTAATCCAGATTTGATCCATACTCCCGGATCTATAACTGTGCCCAATCCATACTCCCGGACTAAGGACAATTAACGTAATCTTAATCCATATCTGATCCATACTCCCAGATCTATAACTGTGCCCAATCCATACTCCCGGACTAGGGACAATTAACTTAGTATTAATCCATACTCCCGGACAAATAGCAAGTTTATCTTTTTACCTGATCCATACTCACAGATCTAAAACTACCCTCTTGGTCTAATCCATACTAACAGATCTAAAACTAACCTCTTGATCTGATCCATACTTACGGATCTCATCTACCCATGTCCTACCCAACATATTTGTAGATATAAATTACATATACAGTTTAACTCACTAAAACCTATATAGTTCGTCCATTCCACCAATATCTCAAATAAACAAACAATATATAAACACATAGCACGTATTTCACAACAAATACTTAATATTTATGTGTTAGAAGAAAGTGACCACACGCTCACACATATAAACATCTTTATATTATACACATAGAACATATTTCATAGCAAATACTTAATATTTATGTGTTTCGAAGAAAGTAACTACACACTCACACATATAAACATCTTTATATTATACACATACCACATATTTCATAGCAAATACTTAATATTTATGTGTTTCGAAGAAAGTAACTACACACTCACACATATAAACATCTTTATATTATACACATAGCACATATTTCATAGCAAATACTTAATATTTATGTGTTTCGAAGAGAGTAACTACACACTCACTTGATTAGAAGATGATCGGACAACACTACGGCTTGTAGAAGTAGTATTCTTCGGCAGATCTGGAAGATCTTCACAAAAAACGGACTCCTCACGGGCAGAGCTTCGGCTGGTGAATTGCACTTCTTGAGATCTTCGGCGCCTCGGGACTTGCTTCGGGGCTCGAGAATGATACTGGGGCTTCGGGGTATAAGTTGCATGCAAAACGAGGTAAAAACGCGAGAGGAAGGAAGAATGGAGCAATAGAACTCGGTTGCCCTCGACTTCCTTTTATAGGGGGCTGGAAACCCGAATTACGCTGGGCGTAATGGAGATAAGAACGCTGACTCCCCCCCCTCCCGGATAATATCGAATTTAATAAACTTCAAAAATTCATATCTTCCTCATATGAGCTCCGTTTTTGACGTTCTTTATATCCCCGTGTAGGTGAGACTACGCTCTACAACTTTCGTTTAGACTCCGTCGGCTAATTTTGAATTTATTTTTATTATTTATTTTTAGTAGGCAGGGACAAGAAAACTCCGTTATAAAATCATAACTTCTTCATCCGACGTCCATTTTCGCCTATCTTTTGATCGTTTTACTACAATTAATGAGATCTTCGATTCTCATTTAGATTTTTTCGGCTAAAAACCGCTCGGTCTTAAATCGAGTATTCGGGCTGCATACCGCTAAGTCGAAACTTCGAAAAATCATAACTTTCTCATACGAAGTCAGATTTGGGCGTTCTTTTTATGCACGCTCACGGTTTAACGTATTCTACGACTTTCATTTAGATTGCTAAGGCTAAATATCGCTCTAACATAAATTCACATTTTACGTCGCGCTGTGTCATGCCGGTTCTGTCGCGGAACTTTGACAGGTCATAACTTCTTCCTTATAACTCGGATTTCGGCGTTCTTTATATGTACGGAATCCTTGTAACATATACTACAACTTAGTTAACATTATTCATTCTAAATAACCTTCTATCAAAAAGTCATTTTTGATGCTTATCGTCTCTAAATTGACTAGCCCTGATCTACGGGCGTTACAATATGTTGGAACTAGATATGAATCAAGACTGCCGTGAGTTGATTGTAGAGGTCTAAGTTGTTGGACATGGCTACAACACTCATGAGTGCTCATAAGTTCTGAGTATTGGATTCAACCCACGCTCACTGGTATCACTTCATGGAATTTATCTCGAGTGATCATGAGATGGTAATATCATATAAGTCTTCAAACCTAGAGATATGACTTGTTGCCTATGAGTTGGTTATACATTGATTGTACAAAAACACATTGGTAACTCGATGTTGTAAAATGTACTTTTGTGTGTGATTCAACAAGTAGTAGAACAAGCATATGAGTCAAAGTTTATATGTTCCTTCTTAGATTAGAAGCGATATCTGCCCCCTCGATGATTTTGTTTTGACCTATGTACCGGGCCGGGTCAAAACTAAGTTGACGTGTTCAATTAAGCTCTTTGTCAAAAAAATCGTAGATCGAGAAACAAACTGTTGGATAATAAGTAACTCAATGTTCCATGTATTTGTTCGGCTGATATCTAGAACAAAGGATTGTATGATCACTTATCTTAAATGGCATATCATCATCATCTCAGTTCCAAGAGACCTTGAACGAGCTACGATTGCTGATCGGTTCCTGAAGTCATAATTGCAGTCATAGTTATTAGACTTATCCAAGTGGGAGACTATTGGATAAGGTGTCTATGTCCATAACTATTTCTGGTATGTAATTGACCCGGTTTAGCATGGTCCATTTGGGTTGCATGGCATCATGCATTTGGATAGACTAAAATGAGACAAATAACACTTATGGTTTATTAATATATTATAAGTTCTAATATATTAATAATATTATTTAATTAGTATTGATCAAGAATTAATTAAGTGATCAAAAGGTGACTAATTAAATATATGGGTTGATTGTGTAAATCACTCATACTTGTATAGTGGGCTAAAGCTCCATGGATTATCAAGTTGGGCTAAAACCCATAGGATGCTCCATGGATGCTCCATGGTGGCTATAGAACCCATGGGTTATGGAAATGAAAGGTCATGACAATTAGGGTTTACATGGTGTAACCCTAATTGTAACACACTATATAAGCTTCATGTTACACACCAAAATCAATACCTAAGAGAACTAAAGGGAGGGCAAGCCGATTTCTAAGTGTTCTACATATCTCACAAAGTTTATTCTAAGTGCATTTGGTGTTGTGTGAGACATTTGATGTATCACACTTGCGGTGCTAGGCTCACAAGGTTTCAAGGAATCCAAATCACTACAAGGTATGTATTTCTAGCTATCTTTTATGTTTAAAGTTCCCTATGTATGCTAGATAGGGTTAAGAACCTTGGAAATCAAATTTTGCATTTATTTTAAACAAACATAAATCTAAGGTTTCTAGGGTTGCATGAACACCTTAGGAGTGTTAGAATGCTCAAAACCCATCAAAATAGACCGGTATCTGGCTGAAATAGACCGCAGGGTAGGCCAGTAGCTATATATGCTTGGCATTATTCGATTGAGATTGACTGAATGGGTAGGTGGGGACCCAAATATGCTTGGTGGTATCTGGTTGAAATAGACTGAAGTGGTAGGCCAACACCCAGATATGCTTGGCACTATGATTGTTCAGTAAGTATGTGTAATATGCTTGATTAGTTCATGGTATGATGAGGGAACTCACTAAGCTTTATGCTTACAGTTTTCAGTTTCTGTTTCATGTGGTACCTCTAGTTCAAAAGAGAAGGCCTGTTATGTGAGCTTAAAGAGGGAGTGGTTCAACTACTTTAAAGTGGTGCATATCTACTATCTTTGTCCAAGTTGAGGCATAAATTTATTCTTTAAATTGTGATTCTAAACACTTAAATTTTGTTTTTAAAATATATCATAAGTGTTATCACCTAAAAAAGGGCTAATAAGTTTGTATTAACTAAAAAGGGTATGTTTTTGGGCAAGGGCTATGCGGATGGTGGAATGCTTAAGTTCCATGTAATGGATAATAAGCCTAATTATATCAATGAAATGACTAACCCTTCCACTTATTTGTTTGATTCTTCTAATGTGTGACATGCTAGACTTAGACATGTTAATTTTGGCACATAAAGATGGTTAATAAAAATTTAACACAATCCCTACATTCACATAGACTCAAAATATAAATGCAACACTTGTGTTGAATCAAATTTAACACGACAATCATCCAACTCCATTGAAAGGACGACATAACCACTTGAATTAATTCACACATGTGTGTGACATGAAGTCAAATCCATCTAAAGGTGGAAATACGTAATTTAGCACTTTTATTGACGATTACACTAAACTATGTTATGTCTATTTACTTATAATTAGAGATGAAACGATAGACAAGTTGAAAGTGTATAAAAGTTAAGTTAAGAATAAACTAAACAAAATGATTTAATTACTAAGAAGTGATTGTGGAGGTGAATTTGTATCACCATTTAAAGAATTTTGGATCATGGTATAATACATGAGATTATTTCACCTTAATCGCCACAAAAAATCACATCATAGAAAGGAAATGCCACACCTTAAAGGAAAGGATGAATGTTATGTTGTTAAGTTTTAGGTTGCTAACCTTGATGTGGGGGGAAGTTTTATTTGTTGGGTTTTGAGCATTCTAACAGTCCTAAGTGTACATGCAACCCTAAATACCTTGGATCTATGTTTTCTCTATTATACATGCAAATATGAACTTTCCAAGGCATTCTTCCTAACTAGCATAATAACATTGATTCAAATGAATATATCAAGTTAGAATTACATACCTCTTTGATGTAGATTGTCTTCATGAAGCTTGAGTGCCTAGTGCCCCAAGTGTGACACCTCAAATGGTTCAGACAACACCAAATACACATGGAATGACTTGAGAGAAATTAGAACACTTCATAAAATCAGCTAGCCTTATCACTCACACATAGTGGCCGATTTTTCCCTAGAATATGATCTTTATAAAGTGTCACAATTAGGGTAAACCCTAATTGTCATGGCTTTCCATTTCCTTGGATCCATGGGTTCAAATACACCATGGAGCATCCATGAAGCATCCTATGGGTTTTAGCCCAACTTGATAATCCATGGAGTCTTATCCCACTATACAAGTATGGATGATCTACACAATCAACCCATATATTCAATTAGTCTTCTTTTGATCACTTAATTAATCCTAGATTAATTCTTGATCAATACTAATTAAATAATCTTATTAATATATTAGAGCTTATAATATATTAACCAACCTTAAGTGTTATTTCTCTCATTTTAGTATATCCAAATGCATGATGCCATGCAACCCAAATGGACCATGCCGGGTCAGGTCAAGTCTCACCAATTATAGTTATGGACTTAGACATTAATCCAACAATCTCCCACTTGGATAAGTCTAAAACTATTATTGCGTATGACTTCAAGAACCAACCGACAATCGTAGCTCTCAAAAGCTTCTGTCGAACTCTGACCTTGTAGATGAACTCTGACCTTTGTCAATGACTTGTCCATTAGATAAGGGATCATATATTCCTCCATTCTAGATATCATATGGACTGAGACATGGATTATAATCATTCTCTCTGTCCATTTGTTGTTTCCCGATTTCCGATTTATGACGACTGACTAATTGAACAAATCAAATCAGTCCTGGCCCGACCGAGCACTTCCATTTGTCATCATCAAATCATCGAGGGGCCCACATATATCGCTTTTATCCTGAAGGTAAAAGGAATGGATAAACTTCGACTCACATTGCTTGTTCTACTACTTGTTGAATCATACACAAAGGCACATTTTATAACATCGAGTTACCGAATGCGTTTTCGTGCAATCAGTGTACAACCAACTCATAGTAACAACTCATATCTCTAGGTTTGAAGAATATAAGATATTATCGTCTCATGATCACTCGTGATAATATCCATGAAGTGATTCCAATGAGCGCGGGTTGAATCCAATACTCAGAACATATGAGCACTCATGAGTGTTGTGGCCCTTTGTCCAACATCTTAGACCTCTACAAGCCAACCCATGACAATCTTAATTCATATCTACTTCCAACATGTGACCGACTGTGGATGGTTTGAATAACTTAGACATCCAGAACAATGACCTAGTTATTTACGAAGTTAAAACATGCAAAGTGAAACACAACAATAATTGAATCCAATATGGTAACAAAACCTATGAACATAAATAAAACACCTTTTATTTATCACCATATGATTACACATTATTCATTGTATACTGTTTCAACTATCAACTTTATTCGTGAATTTAAAACAATAGTTGTCCCATGCTCCAAACATGTATACTATGTTTTCTAAACACTAGTCATGCCATACACCAAGTATGCATACTATGTTTATCTATGATCTTTACTTTGTGAAATAGATCAATTGAACATAGCTCCAATGATCCTCTTTTTACAGTCCCAAATCCTTACTACAAATGCAAGAATTCCAAATTAATTCCATTTACTGAAATTTGTTAGATTCTAAACTTGTATGCATTGATCCTCTTGTAATGATTATGCATAAAGTCAGAAAGACTTGACAACAACCATTACAGAGCATTCCAAAGGAGATCTTCTCCTTGGAAACAACCTTCATCCATTAAGTTTCCTAATCTTACACAAATTGAATAATTTCTAACTTTGAAACATTTCCATATTCCTTTTTGACTATCACTTCTGAACAAGAGTTGCCACCTTACAGATTATGTCAATATGGTCCTTCCAGAATTAAGACTATACTTCCAACTGTCTTTGAGCAACCAATCTTTGGTAAACCTTAGATTGTCCTTGATAATCATTTAATCCTTTTAGTCATATCCAATTCTAGACCTTTTCCCTTCATAATGCCCCAAACATTTGGAAAAATTTAGAAAGGATGAATATAGCACATGTAATCGATCCTATATACGAAGCATATGGGACACGATTCATGATGTCTCACATAAAGACTAAACCAGTCTTTTGCTATAATATTTTCATTTCTATTTGCCAAGTTCTCATAATTCAGATTATTAAAAGGGATGTCGTAATCATAATCGAATTTTAGAACGCAAATAATGAACCCATATATAGAATTTCCTTATGTTGAGCCATTCCAACATGAAATTCATATATATATATATATATATGTATGTATATATATATATATATATATATATATATATATCCTTGACTAAATACGATTAAAACCTCAATCTATGCTTTTAGGTTTGAGATGAAGTATAATTTCCTCTCCCTTAATTATAGCAAAACAATTCTTTCCCAATTGAAACTTTTTTGTTTTCTATAATTAACATTGCTAACTTGCAACCTTTATCATAATTATCATGCTCCTACTAACATGATGATTATTAGCATAACACTTATCCTCCCACTAGCTTTGACATGTACTCAGAAATCAGCTAGACTTCTAGAAATCAATACTTTATTGACTTTCTTACCAAAGTTCAGATTTCTGATACTAGATTTCTTTGATAAAACTTTATCAATATCATACACCTTATCTTAGATAGCTCACAGGTGTGTCTAAACAATTTTAAGAACTATGAAAAGGGATGTCGTAATCATAGTCTCAATTGTTTAGACCATTGCAACTTCTCACAAGTCCATGTTAGTGTGCCGGTAAACCACACACGCTCCACTAATGAATTTGAGAATGCAAATATCACAATTGCTATCTAGCTAAAATCTACTTAGTGAAAGTGTTTCCTCACCATCATTTTCTTGAATCGGAGAGAAACCTTATGACACTTACATTTAATGGTGTATGTGTTCTTATCCATGTGAATTGTCAAAACCATAGTCACAAGACGAGGATAATGACAAATCCAAACTCATATGAATTGAACTCAATCTTAATTTCTTGCCACTTGGCAGCTCAAGGGCCTGTCATTGCTTCCAAGTTGTTGTGCAACCAATTGAGAACTCTAAGAACTCATATGCAAAGCCAACTTTAATTGGAATGGGCACAAAATATGTCAACACGATAGGTTATGAACCTTAATTCGTGTGCTAGTGAAGAGCTTCAGGTTTTATTCCTGATTAGTTCTTGAGACTTTCAAGACCTTTAAGACTCCTATTGTCCTCTTGACATATTAGACTTTCTTGTCAGATATTCAAGAGATAGTATGGATTCTAATCAAGACAAACACTTAACACAATTGGCCTTAGTTGGTCTTTATTTTATCCAAAACATCACAACTTACCAATTTCTAATGTACAAGAGTAGAAAACTTTTACTCTTACATTTGAAATTTGTTTTAAACCTTCTCTAAGACATGTCACTCAAGTTACAATCTTGGAGTATGTGACAACCCTATATTTTCCAAAAGCATTGTAACACTCGAAAGCTAAGTACAACGAAATTAACCTCGAAAATAAAGCGTTCAAGTATCAAGGTTGGGCTGCATCAAATATTAGATATCATGCCAAGGTTACCAAAAACATAAAGAACGCTCAAAACCGAGTTATATTGAAGAAATTATAACCACTCATATATTTACGACACAACGTTAAAACATTATTAGACATAAAAAGAAAAATCTCAATAAAATACATTTTAGCCTTAAGTATCTAAACAAAAGTCGTAGATCTCGTTGAAAGGTGAGCGTGCATAAAAAGATCGCCCAAAATGGACCTCGTATGAAGAAGTTACGAATTTTCAAAGTTTCGTAACAGTAGTAGAGGGCTAAAAACTCGGATTGAAGATCGAGTGTTATTTAGCTATCGCCACCTAAACGGAAGTTGAAGATCTCCTCAGTGGTAATAAAGCAATAAGAAGACAAACGAAAACCGACGTCGAATAAAGAACCTATGAATTTCTAACGAACTTTAGAAGGCCCAGCCTATTAAAAATATATCATTAAAAATAAAGTCAAAACTACCCGACGGAGTCTAAATGAAAGTTGTAGAGCATAATCTCACCTACGCGTGGATATAAAGAACACGAAAAATGGAGCTCGTACGCGAAAGTTACGAAATTTAGAAGAGGACAGGCCAGATTACGCCCCGCGTTCTCTGGGAGTACGCCCCGCGTACTAGACACAGAGTCGAGTCCCATCGGCCCGCCCAAGCTACGCTTAGCTAGCCAGGAGTCGTAAGCCATGACGCCATCTTACGCCCCGCGTACTCCAAGATTACGCGTCGCGTACGAGGAAGTTCCAGCACTATAAATAGATGGCATGAGCTTCGAGTTTTGCACACCATTCACAACTTCTCAGTCATTCTCCCATATCACTAAGTTCCAGAGACCATTTTCTTACCTTGGTTTCCGCACTCGAGCCCCCGACGAAGGATCTACGCTGCAGAGATTCCCGAGAACCCGAAGACGCACATTCCGTGGTCGAAGTTCTACTCAACCCTAGCCTCTTTCTTCAAACTTAACGAGTGAGTTCATACCCCTAATTTTCAATTCTTTCACGTTTTAGGGGGGGAATACAAGTACATTACAAATCAAAATTATCATTTTTATAATATCATTCTTATAGGGTTTTGATACAAAAATAACTTTATGTTTAAAGGGCTATTATATCACCAAGTTGTTATTACCAAATGGGAACATACTTTTGAGAAACTACAATGAGCATTGGATTCAAGCGATTCATACATTTTACATATACATCTCGACAAATGAAATGCTTTCAAAAGAAGTAAAGTCTTTATTATCGTAAATCTGTTTATACCAAGTAATGTGAGACAGCTTCACGTACGTTCGAGTATGCATTATTAAGTCCTGTATTGTATACCATAATCCCTTGTAGGGGGAGCGTGATACTTGTGTATAGATCTATACAGGATTGACAATCCCACACCTAAGCTGTTAGCTACAGCTAGGCCGGCAGGCCTGGGGTGACAAACGTCATAACAGTTTCAACGCCTGAAGAACGTTGTTACAGGCCATCAGTGTTAATAGCATGGTTATAAAACTCACATAAAAGTATAAAAACAAGTTTGATTTACGAGATTCATATATGCATTTCAGTTTTCCATTTTACTGTTAACACAAATTTTATCGCCATTATTCAAGTATGGAAAACACTAACGCACTCCAACACGGGAAACTTTTCAAATCATTTATAGAAAATATTGGATTTTCTAAAAACCTCGTTCATCGATTTACTATCAAAAAGGACATACTTTTCAATGCAAAACACTTATGAACTCACCAACTTAATTGTTGACACTTTTTCGAAACCACTTGTATTTCTCAGGGAATTAGTAATACAAGTAACCACCGACTTTTGGAGAAGGGAACACTAAGGATGTTTTATTATTTAACATTTATCATCTTATTGTAATATTCTTTTGCTAATATGTATAACGCAACAACATACGTTTTCATTATATATGTGATGGTTGTGTTACTTTCTTTACAATATTCAATGGTTGTGATACTACGTGAAGTCATCCACCCCCGAATGTTTCCGCCATTCTGGTTTGGGGGTGTGACAGAGTATGACTCTAAGACTTGTATTGGAATGAAGTATGACTCATCTTCTTGATTTAACCATTTCAACAATTCAAGATTCCTCTTCTTAGTCATAAGAATGCACTAAGATTTCCTTAGAGAACTAATTGTGCTATGGTTTCTTAATATGATCACAAAAATTGATACTATAGTACTCTCCCATCTTTTCAGATTTGAGAAACTTTTATCTTTCTGCCTAAGTTGATTCTTCTTATTCGCTGTCATACATTGGAACCTTTTCCAATGTCTCAGAATTACACTTAAGCTTGTAAGTATAACCATATTTACTGAGCTTTAGGAAATTATGACGAATAATCATATCGATATTTTGTGGTGGACTTGACCAGTGCACAAGAATGTGTACTCGATCCCTTAGTCCTTCACTTGACTCACATATACATGTGAACAAGGAACTAGTCTTAATTTTTCAAATATGAAAAATTCTCATTCATCATGCTATACAACTTGCATGATTCCAAGTTCCGGTCCAATTGAAACTTGGGTGATGAGGATCTTTCCTTATTTGGTAAATTTAGACATTACCACAAAGGAAAGAATCAATTTCATATTTCCACTCTTGCTATTAATGGAATCATATAAGCAACAATTTTTTCACAAACGCCATTGTAAGGATACATAAAATAAATAAAATAAAAAATTTCCTTTTATTTTTAAAACTTTGCGGAAGAACTTATCCTTAGAATCCATATGAAAACTTGTTGTTATCTATTCCTAAGCAATATCTCATAACTCCTCAGAAGTAGCACAAGAATCCGATCTTCAAAGTATGCTATAGAAATCCATCTACGCGATCAGATTCAGCATATTCTTTCTTTAAGTTCCTTCACTTTTCTTTGATTCTTAGAACATCAACATGTGACCCAGTCGCATCATATATCAAGAATCTCATAATAGAAACTTAGCAGCTTCGCAACCAATGCCCCTTCCTTTGGCAATTTTAACATATGGACGCTTTGGTAATGGAACATTGGACTATCACAAACTTAGCCTTTCTCTTTACCATTTGGTCAACCGAGTTGACTATGGCCGATCCCTTTCCATTGGGAAGAGAGAGCTTTACTGGATATCTGTCGCACCCTAAAACCAAGAACAACGGAAACGTTCTGCGGGGGAGGACGTCATGTACAGTATCACAACAATGTAAAGTAGTAAACAAGCAACAACATCATCCATTGCATTAATAATATAATTATTATACAAATGTATTCTGTCAAATTTTGATAAACACTAAAGCATAAATCAAAATGAAAGATGGGTCTTCAACGAGCTCCATCTTCCCAAATCCTTGCATTCTCGTATTGGCGACAACTTCAGTGATCTGATGTAGGGCTGTCCTGCCTTGAATCTCATTTCGGGTCACTCTGTAGACCAAGATTGGCAAGATTCTATCTGCTGAGCCCCCATTGCTCAGGTCGTAAAAGCTTCGGTCGCCATTAAATGGCATGGGCTGATCTTGTCCATGGCTCCATGTTTCTAAACATTCCACCCACTCAGGCGTCGGGCCATGAAAAGTCGGACGAGGGTTAGGAATTGGAAAGGAGGTGCTTGGGGTAGGTTCTCATCCTCTGGTTCGGAATTAGCATCGTCCGAAAGGTCTTCATCATGGTGATCATTCAAAGGGATAGGATGATCATTCTCTAGTTCTTCTCCAAACCAACCAGTTATGACTTCGTTCGGAAGATACTGCTTGCTGAGGGGATGGAGTCCAGCTATGTTTTCTAAGCGAGAATTTAGGGTAAGAGAATAATTATTAGACGAACTATCTAGATAATTATTTAGAAAACCTTCATCAGTTACATCGCTATTTGTGAAGTGCATACCAGTTATGTGTAATCTAAACAGGATAGACCTTCGAATAAGTGACCTTAATTCCAAATTCACACAGAATAGGGGTAAGGCAAAATTTTCACAGATTCTAAGTCTATAACATCCTAATTACATATAGCCTTAGTGTATCCACTTAGCAACTATCAACTTAGTAATGAAGATCCCGTTTTAGTTCTCAAGTATAAAGTACTTATAGTAACACCAAATACTCCTATAGTATTTTAAATTTTAATGTAATGTTCTATTGTTCTAATTGTGGTAGGGTTGGTAAGATTTTAGCATTGTTGCAACCACACAATTAAACTTAGGCACATGCTAGTCAACCCTCGGATAATATAGGTGATCATGCTATATCTTCCCAGTTTTGACCATATGTCTCTAAGCCCACCTGTGTTGCCTAACAATCGTAATTCTTTTGTACTGTCCTAGTGACACTGATTTTAGTATGAATGCAGCATGTATACTTACTTAAATATTTTATTATTTAAAGTATAAACTCTTGGTCAGATTATTTTTAATCCCTTATGTATTTATAGTTAGTATATCTTTTATGGGTTTATATACTTAATTCACTATAAACAATGCTCTGATACCAATCTGTCGCACCCCAAAACCAAGAACGGCGGAAACGTTCTGGGGCGGAGGATGTCATGTACAATATCACAACAATGTAAAGTAGTAAACAAGCAACAACATCATCCATTGCATTAATAATATAATTATTATACAAATGTATTCTGTCAAATTTTGATAAACACTAAAGCATAAATCAAAATGAAAGATGGGTCTTCAACGAGCTCCATCTTCCCAAATCCTTGCATCTGAACCTGTCTATGATGACCTGAGGATACAAGTAATTTTGAAAGCGAGTATCAGCTTTGAAGTTGGTGAGATCATAAGTATTTTAGTGTCTTAATTTGTATGAAAATACTTGTATGTATTTGAAATGTAAGTATTTGTATGTATACGAATTGTAAGTATGAAAAATGTAAATGAACTGTAGGTATGAAAATGTTTGGAAAACAACTGTAAACGTTTGAAAAGCCCTAGAAATCCCTATGATTCCTATTAGTAACAAAAGGAGTCTTCTACCAAGACTTAACTGTTCTCAAGGTAGTCTTCTACCATGACCTAGCTGCTCTGAATGTAGCCTTCTACCAAGGCATCTAGTGTCTGTGCGTGTGTCTCTTGTAAGAGTATGTATTTTCCCAGGTATGACTATCATTAACCCAAAATATAGTTTCTACATTTCCGTGCGTCGTGTGAATGTTCACGAAGTGAATGTAAATGGGAAAACGAAATAGTACTATGGTGTAGTGTCGAACTACAACCGTACCAATTTCCTTAAGTCTAGGGTAATCGTGTAAGTACTGTAGTATTTGTAATAAATAACTACATCGGTACTCCGTTGCCTTATTTGAGGGATAAGGTATAATGTGATGTCTAGATCCCAGGCTGTACGCTCCCTTATCAAAGGGATTTTGGGACCTACCCACGACCCCTGCATATCTGCAAGCCGTGAGCATCCACATTACTATGATCATGTATACTCGATATAACTATCACAATTTCGTTGTGATTCATCAGTATAGTTAGATCCTGAACTGGGTCCATGCTATAGCACCTAGTGACATTTGTATATGTTTATGTAAGTGTACTCGTGTAAGTGTGATCATGTAATTGTACTCATGTAAACGTGACAATGTAAACATATCTATGTAATAGTATAGTAACATACTGTAATGTTCTAGCTGTAGTGTACGTGCTCTCTATCTAGCAAGTATAGTAATGTACTCGTTCTAGTATCATTGTATATGTTCTCTTTCTAGTAAAGTTGTATATGTTCTCTCTCTAGTAAAGTTGTATATGTTCTCTTTCTAGTATAGTTGTATATGTTCTTCTCTAGTATAGTTGTATAGGTTCTCATAGTAGTAAGTATTGCCTCATGAATGAACTGACTCATAGTATGATATTGTGTTCTAGTAATAGTTCTAGTATCTTCCTAAACTACCCATATGGTAGTTTACTAGTAATCTAACTAGTACTTATGAACATGGATGTATACCCTTGCTACACAGGGCATTTGATAAACTGGAAGGACCTTTATGACTATATATGTACATGTGATATATAACTAATGTTTAAACGACCTTCGGACGAATACCTGATATCCCACCAGACTACATCTCAAGCGCAAAAAGGAAATAGGGTGGATAGCCTTCCTAAGTCTTTTAAACATTTCTTATATAACTATACATATAGAGGCATGCAATTTATAATTTAAAAGCATAAAATAAGATTTGTAAAATCTTTGAACATAAATATTTTCTAAGAAAAGACCGACTTGGTGTCGATCTATAAAATGGTTTTGAAGGCATGGGTTTGATAAAGCAGTTTAGTATAAAGAAACATTTGTTTGAAACACAATTGTAAATAAGTTTGAAAAGTAATATACAGAGTAAAATGTACAGAGAAATAAGGAGTTTTAAACACATAAAGTGTTTATGAAAAACATTTGAAGGAAACTGTTTAGTTAAACGGCTAATGAGTAGCCAATCATTTGAACGCTGCTTATTAATCACATGTTATTGATATAATAACTAGCATTATTCTACTTGTATCCCCACCTCCCATAAAACATTTAAAAACAGTTTAAAACATTGATTAAGGGGTATGAACTCACCGGTAATGAGTGGTTCTGATGAAAATGTTGGATCAGTTGCTAAGTATCAAGTGGTGACTTGAGTACACACGCGAATCCTATTTAGCATATATTGACACATATATGAATATAATTAGTGTTATGAACAACTAATTAATGAATTGGGACCACCTTAGGGACTAGTAAACACTCATATTGAAGTGTTACAACCATAGATGATTGTATGAAGGGGGTATAAGGCTTTACAAAGGAGTGTATGGCCAAAATACACACTATATGTGTGTGTGCGGCCAGGTGTGCGGCCCAGAGTGCTGCCAACACATGTGTGCGGCCCTGTGTGCGGCCATGTGTGCTGCCAGACGGTGTGTGCTGCCATGTGTGCGGCCAGATGGTGTTCTTGGTGTTCTTGGTGTTCTTGGTACCTTTTATGAAGATCTTCAAGGAGAATGGATGATACTTGAGAGGATTTTCGAGTTCTATGCTTGAAGAAGTGAAAGAAGTGCTCAAAAATGACTAAGTGTGGTATATATAGGTGGAGTGTGCGGTTGGGAAGGGTGTGAGGCCTCAAACACATGTGTGTGGCCGCACACTCAAGTGTATGGCCGCACACTCCATGTGTTGGAGTTTTTGGCCTCTTTTTGATTCCTACACTTTAAGTTAACCCATTTCCACACTCCAACCTTGATTATAACACATTTAGAATGCTCCAAAAGACCCTAAATGGTACTACAAGATAGAAAAACGAGTCTATTATTAATAAGAAATGAAGAATGCAAGCTAGAAATTTTCGGGTTGTCACATCATCCCCCCGTTAAAGGGAATTTCGTCCCGAAATTAGAATTTAGACAAGGAAGTAGGTACGAATGATCGAGTCATGAGGAGGAAACTTTCTAATCGATTGGTTCTGGTGCTCCTAAGTGAAATCGGGTTCTCGGTTGGTATCCCAACGAACCTGCACTAATGGGCGGTGGTGATGCTTCGTCCGCTTGACCTCTCGGTCGAGGGTCACTACGGTTCAAATACAAAGGCGTGGATCTCGACGAGTGGACTTACAAGAGTCCTAACGGAAAGATACGGTTTCACGATCGAGACGCGAAGAGTAGAATGCACGCCACTGAGTTCACGGAGTAGGTCTAGTTTATGCGAGGCACAGGACCGATTCTGATAAGAATCTCGGAGGTCCTAATTATATTGGATTTAGCTTTCCTCGCGATACGAAGCATATTAAGCCATTCCCAGAGTGAGTTCTCCAAAAGAACTTGGTCACTCACTTGGAATCTCCAAGGTTTCTTTTTCTTGTTTAACTTCCCAGTCAAGGGCCAGCCCTTGATGGGTCAAAGTCGAAAGGGTTTCTGTAATTTACGTGGAGCTCTGGATGAACTATGATAGTAGGTCTGTTAGATCTAAAATTTGGCGAATGTCTGTCGGTGTCTCCGGTGTCGACAAACTCTCAACGATTTCGGATAATTGCTAGAGTACTCAAGAATTTCCACATCACTAATAGTGTGTCTTTAGGAAATTTTGACTCTCCAATTCCAAAACTCGAGTTCATAGAACTTTGCAAAAAGTATCTCCAAAGGTAATGTTTC
The DNA here is from genome assembly GCF_051521515.1 of Lactuca serriola. Taxonomy (NCBI): domain Eukaryota; kingdom Viridiplantae; phylum Streptophyta; class Magnoliopsida; order Asterales; family Asteraceae; genus Lactuca; species Lactuca serriola. The sequence goes on along the minus strand of NC_136411.1, from coordinate 87,191,017 downwards.
CAGAGGTTCATGCTTACCACAAGGGTCGATAAGTAAGTCATTACATAGAGAAACGACGAACTGATCCAAGTAAGAAAGACATACCCTACTCATTTAGATCATGAAAGCTATGGGTGCGTTGGTCCTATCCAAAGGGTATAACTACGGACTTGAAGTGTTCGCATCGAGTTTGGAAGATAGTCCTTCGGAAATCCTTCCCTAACACTCGAACTAGTGATATTCAGATCTCGGATCCATTTCTGAAAGTAATTCTTTCCTTGCGTTTACTCAACCATTTCATCTATGCGAGGCAGAGATAACGATTTCTAATGAAAATCTTGACAGAGTCCTCGATATCCAAGGCACATACGATGCAATCCGTCGATCTCTGGGAGAATAAGACTGGGGGTTGTCCAGGGTGAGAAGCCTATTCTTCTTATTCTATCGATGTGCAGTTCGTTAAGTTGTTCGTACTGTTCTGGTATTTCCGTAGGTGTTTAGACTATAGGGCGATCTGTTTGCAAGAGTCGTACTGGGTTCTAAGTTTGTTCACATGACGATCCGATTACTCGTAGGCTTAGGCAGTTCTCCATCCTGAAGTTCATATTAGAATTCATACATGTCTTCACAATCACAATCTCGTGTATACGATTCGTATATAATTAAGATTGAAAAGGTAGTCGAATAACTGATTCTTCTTTAAGATCACATCCCATCGGGGAAAAAGAAATTAAAGTGGAATCATCAATTCTAAACCTGTAGAACCTTGATTATATATCACTCTTATGTATACATTCCTTGGTGGTAGATCAATCGTATGAATCCTTGGATTGAACTTGACGTACTGCATGAGTGGTACTTCGGCGATTTCTTCGGAAAGAAAATATCTAAGAGGTACTCCTAGCATGAGTACTTCGGTGTTTTGATATGACGGCTTCGTTGGAAAGGCGATCTAGAAGAAAGAGATGTACGTATGAAGCTGGTATGGTGTCGATCAAATTGAATCTAGTTGTATGATAATGTCGGAATTATACTGAAACTTAAAGGCATTAGAAACATCAGACGTTTATAGACAAAACACAACCGTGCAACCATAAACAGAGTTACTGTACTTTAGATTTACAACAAGACCATTGCTTCAAATAAGATATACTACAAAAGACAAGTATACGCAGCACGAGCATCCCTATAAAGACAGGATCTCGCAAAAGGCAAGACTCTAGTTGCACTAGTTCTGGATAGTTTATAAGTCTGTTACAACGAAATGCCTTAATTACATTAACGTGGTTCCCGGAGTAGGTTCCCCTGCAGTTGTGATCCTAAGAATCTTCCCATCTGCACCCGAGTTCTTCGCTATCGGGCAATCCTTCTTGAGGTGTCCAATTTCACTGCATTGGTGACATATATGGACAACACCTACATTGGTGGTGGAAGTGAAGTGTCGATTAGGAGCAATGGGGACACGGGTTCTTTCCTTGAATTCCTTTTTCGGGCAATCTCTTTTAGAGTGCCCAAACTCACCACAATTATTGCAAACTAGGCTTGCCCTAGTGGTGGAGGTAGTTCTACAGAAATGAGCAATGTGCCCCATCTTGTTGCAATTATCACATTACAAGGCTCGGAACATTCCCTCGTGGTGGTAGTTGCACCGGTCGCATTTCGGGAGTATTCCTTTGTATGGTCTGCTCGGTACGGGGATGGCAGAGGTTTCCACTTGCTGTTGTTACATGGTAAGTTTTCGGGGTTTCTTGCGTTCTTTCTGGGCTTGACGCTTCCGTTTCTTGTTCTTTGATTTTTGGCTTTGCGGGCCTGTGGCCGTTACCGTTCGATGACTTCCTGGATGGATACCACGATTGGAAACTTCATTCCCATCAACAACATTGATTGTGATGATAAGCCCACGGTGAGCAAGGACAGTAGTTACGGCAGCTACCACGGCAGCTGTAACTACTGTTTGGAAGGTAGCGGCGTCCATAGTAAAGGCGGAGGTCTCACTGTTCGACTGATTGTTTCCGGGTGACGACATAATTCTGTAACACGAAAGATAAGGATTTTGTGAGCGATTCTGGTTAACCCTTGATGTACTTATATTGTTCATGTAAAAGAGTACGACTATGTTCTCGAAAGTTTGACCTACATCCCTATGATGCAGTCCTAGCACAGATTGGAAGTGAGATTGTAGAATGGTCTCAAGACGTTTGTTGTTCAAGTCGAGGTATCGTGGGTTGGTGAATAAGAAGATCCAACCACTAAAAGAGACTAGGAATGTCTCCGGAGCTAAATTACTATAGTTCAATGACTTGACTAAAGCATGATTCAGATAGACTCCAATAAAAGTATGATAAGAGTACTTGAATAAAGAACGACACAGAAGTTAGCCGACTGTTAATATCTTTGATATTCATGACGTAAAAGTTCGGGAAAATGACTTTGTAAAGGTCTTACATCATATCCGGAGAAGATAGTTCTTGACAGCATAATGACCTAACCAAAAGTACTTACAGTACAAGGTAATTTCATAGAAAATGCCACATCGGGCATAGACAGAAAACGATTCCTGTTAACAAGGAGAAATAAAGTAAAGCGTGTACTACCGGCGACGGTCATCCCTCTGGTGAACTCTCAGTTCAGCCAGTTGACGTTCCACATCAAGTAGGTGTCTTTCGTGCACCCTCTGGCGTACTCGGAGCTCTATGACTTCGGCTCGTGATTCAGCCAGTGCTTGCAGCAGGGTTTCATGGTTTCTCTCAGATCTCTCGCGAGCATCTTCTAGACGAATGGTGCGGAGGGTATGCATTCTCGTATTGGCGACAACTTCAGTGATCTGATGTAGGGCTGTCCTGCCTTGAATCTCATTTCGGGTCACTCTGCGGACCAAGATTGGCAAGATTCTATCTGCTGAGCCCCCATTGCTCAGGTCGTAAAAGCTTCGGTCGCCATTAAATGGCATGGGCTGATCTTGTCCATGGCTCCATGTTTCGAAACATTCCACCCACTCAGGCGTCGGGCCATGAAAAGTCGGATGAGGGTTAGGAATTGGAAAGGAGTTGCTTGGGGTAGGTTCTCATCCTCTGGTTCGGAATTAGCATCGTCCGAAAGGTCTTCATCATGGTGATCATTCAGAGGGATAGGATGATCATTCTCTGGTTCTTCTCCAAACCAACCAGTTATGACTTCGTTCGGAAGATACTGGTTGCTGAGGGGATGGAGTCCAGCTATGTTTTCTAAGCGAGAATTTAGGGTAAGAGAATAATTATTAGACGAACTATCTAGATAATTATTTAGAAAACCTTCATCAGTTACATCGCTATTTGTGAAGTGCATACCAGTTATGTGTAATCTAAACAGGATAGACCTTCGAATAAGTGAACTTAATTCCAAATTCACACAGAATAGGGGTAAGGCAAAATTTTCACAGATTCTAAGTCTATAACATCCTAATTACATATAGCCTTAGTATATCCACTTAGCAACTATCAACTTAGTAATGAAGATCTCGTTTTAGTTCTCAAGTATAAAGTACTTATAGTAACACCAAATACTCCTACAGTATTTTAAATTTTAATGTTATGTTCTATTGTTCTCATTGTGGTAGGGTTGGTAAGATTTTAGCATTGTTGCAACCACACAATAAAACTTAGGCACATGCTAGTCAACCCTCGGATAATATAGGTGATCACGCTATATCTTCCCAGTTTTGACCATATGTCTCTAAGCCCACCTGTGTTGCCTAACAATCGTAATTCTTTTGTACTGTCCTAGTGACACTAATTTTAGTATGAATGCAGCACGTATACTTACTTAAATATTTTATTATTTAAAGTATAAACTCTTGGTCAGATTATTTTTAATCCCTTATGTATTTATATTTAGTATATCTTTTATGGGTTGATATACTTAATTCACTATAAACAATGCTCTGATACCAATCTGTCGCACCCCAAAACCAAGAACGGCGGAAACGTTTTGGGGCGGAGGATGTCATGTACAGTATCACAACAATGTAAAGTAGTAAACAAGCAACAACATCATCCATTGCATTAATAATATAATTATTATACAAATGTATTCTGTCAAATTTTGATAAACACTAAAGCATAAATCAAAATGAAAGATGGGTCTTCAACGAGCTCCATCTTCCCAAATCCTTGCATCTGAACCTGTCTATGATGACCTGAGGATACAAGTAATTTTGAAAGCGAGTATCAGCTTTGAAGCTGGTGAGATCATAAGTATTTTAGTGTCTTAATTTGTATGAAAATACTTGTATGTATTTGAAATGTAAGTATTTGTATTTATACGAATTGTAAGTATGAAAAATGTAAATGAACTGTAGGTATGAAAGTGTTTGGAAAACAACTGTAAACGTTTGAAAAGCCCTAGAAATCCCTATGATTCCTATTAGTAACAAAAGGAGTCTTCTACCAAGACTTAACTGTTCTCAAGGTAGTCTTCTACCAAGACCTAGCTGCTCTGAATGTAGCCTTCTACCAAGGCATCTAGTGTCTGTGCGTGTGTCTCTTGTAAGAGTATGTATTTTCCCAGGTATGACTATCATTAACCTAAAATATAGTTTCTACATTTCCATGCGTCGTGTGAATGTTCACGAAGTGAATGTAAATGGGAAAACGAAATAGTACTATGGTGTAGTGTCGAACTACAACCGTACCAATTTCCTTAAGTCTAGGGTAATCATGTAAGTACTGTAGTATTTGTAATAAATAACTACATCGGTACTCCGCTGCCTTATTTGAGGGATAAGGTATAATGTGATGTCTAGATCCCAGGCTGTACGCTCCCCTATCAAAGGGATTTTGGGACCTACCCACGACCCCTGCATATCTGCAAGCCGTGAGCATCCACATTACTATGATCATGTATACTCGATATAACTATCACAATTTCGTTGTGATTCATCAGTATAGTTAGATCCTGAACTGGGTCCATGCTATAGAACCTAGTGACATCTGTTATATGTTTATGTAAGTGTACTCGTGTAAGTGTGATCATGTAATTGTACTCATGTAAACGTGACAATGTAAACTTATCTATGTAATAGTATAGTAACGTACTGTAATGTTCTAGTTGTAGTGTACGTGCTCTCTATCTAGCAAGTATAGTAATGTACTCGTTCTAGTATCGTTGTATATGTTCTCTGTCTAGTATAGTTGTATATGTTCTCTATCTAGTATAGTTGTATATGTTCTCTCTCTAGTATAGTTGTATAGGTTCTCATAGTAGTAAGTATTGTCTCATGAATGAACTGACTCATAGTATGATATTGTGTTCTAGTAATAGTTCTAGTATCTTCTTAAACTACCCATATGGTAGTTTACTAGTAATCTAACTGGTACTTATGAACATGGATGTATACCCTTGCTACACAGGGCATTTGATGAACTGGAAGGACCTTTATTACTATATATGTACATGTGATATATAACTAATGTTTAAACGACCTTCGGACGAATACCTGATATCCCACCAGACCACATCTCAAGCGCGAAAAGGAAATAGGGTGGATAGCCTTCCTAAGTCTTTTAAACATTTCTTATATAACTATACATATAGAGGCATGCAATTTATAATTTAAAAGCATAAAATAAGATTTGTAAAATCTTTGAACATAAATATTTTCTAAGAAAAGACCGACTTGGTGTCGATCTATAAAATGGTTTTGAAGGCATGGGTTTGATAAAGCAATTTAGTATAAAGAAACATTTGTTTGAAACACAACTGTAAATAAGTTTGAAAAGTAATATACAGAGTAAAATGTACAGAGAAATAAGGAGTTTTAAACACATATAGTGTTTATGAAAAACATTTGAAGGAAACTGTTTAGTTAAACGGCTAATGAGTAGCCAATCATTTGAACGCTGCTTATTAATCACATGTGATTGATATAATAACTAGCATTATTCTACTTGTATCCCCCCCATAAAACATTTAAAAACAGTTTAAAACATTGATTAAGGGGATGAACTCACCTGTAATGAGTGGTTCTGATGAAAATGTTGGATCAGTTGCTAAGTATCAAGTGGTGACTTGAGTACACACGCGAATCCTATTTAGCATATATTGACACATATATGAATATAATTAGTGTTATGAACAACTAATTAATGAATTGGGACTACCTTAGGGACTAGTAAACACTCATATTGAAGTGTTACAACCATATATGATTGTATGAAGGGGGTATAAGGCTTTACAAAGGGGTGTATGGCCAAAATACACACTATATGTGTGTGTGCGGCCTAGAGTGCTGCCAAAACATGTGTGCGGCCCTGTGTGCGGCCATGTGTGCTGCCAGATGGTGTGTGCTGCCATGTGTGTGGCCAGATGGTGTTCTTGGTGTTCTTGGTACCTTTAATGAAGATCTTCAAGGAGAATGGATGATACTTGAGAGGATTTTCGAGTTCTATGCTTGAAGAAGTGAAAGAAGTGTTCAAAAATGACTAAGTGTGGTATATATAGGTGGAGTGTATGGTTGGGAAGGGTGTGAGGCCGCAAACACATGTGTGGGGCCGCACACTCAAGTGTGTGGCCGCACACTCCATGTGTTGGAGTGTTTGGCCTCTTTTTGATTCCTACACTTTGAGTTAACCCATTTCCACACTCCAACCTTGATTATAACACATTTAGAATGCTCCAATAGACCCTAAATGGTACTACAAGATAGCAAAACGAGTCTATTATTGATAAGAAATGAAGAATGCAAGCTAGAAATTTTCGGGTTGTCATAATATCCAATGTCATCATTGTCAATGTCCATAAAGTTTTAGGAAGTTGACCTTAGCAAATAGATAAGATCATTAAGGGTGTTGTCATAGTATGTTTCATAAGAGTCCCAAAGGAACTCACTATCCGACTTAGAAAGTGATTGAACCACCAACTTTCTCAAGACATTGACACCCAACTCTCCCGGTTTGTCAATATGTGACTACATCTCCAAGATGTGACCATACATAGACCATTACTTGCCAATAGGGCTTGAGTGACCTTAAACTTTTCAAGAACTTGTGGGTTAGGGAGAATAACTGGAGGAGGTGAAAGAAGTATGATTTCCATGGGACATCATCTTCATTTAGGAAAGCTTGTTTCAAGAGATTTGGGAAGATCATAAATGTATAAACCAGACATCTTTTGGGGAGATATTCAAGATAGTTGATTTAAAGTCCTTAATATGACACCCAATATGAAATATTAAGGCTAGAACCCAACAAACTATTTTATAACTTAGAAGAGGGGTGCCGTAATCCAAGCTATAAAATATTTGAAGGTAGGTGAATGACGATTCACCAATTTCCGCCAAGATAAACGAAATGTATTATTAGGTTTTAATTGGTTTTGAAACTTCTAGATCTTTGAGATTCATTGAACTTTTCAATGGCATGTTTCAATCTCGAGTGTGCCCTTCAGGTTTTGTGACTGGGATGCCAAGGATCACAAAACAAGGTGTGAAGTAACCATACAAATATACTGGGTACCCTTAATATTTACCGCTTAATTGATGTGCCGGTTAACCACACACGCTCCACCGATACTATGATAAATATTAAGTTACCCTTTGCCTACCTTGTTAAGTCCAGGTTAGTGTGCCAGTTAACCACACATGCTCCACTAACGACTTAAGCAAAGTGCAAAGTGTAATTTCATGGGTTACCACCTTATTCACTTTTTCCTAAGTAACTAAGATTGGGTATTTATAAAAGGTTTAGTTACTTAGTATTTATCATTAATACTTTTAATGAAGGGTGAATTATAGTCCTTGTCCTACCCATTCGGCTAACAACCCTCCACCAATCAAGGAAGCGGTGGGTGAGAGTGGACACCCATTCAACTACAATTTTATAGGCAGTAACCTTATACCCCCCTTATAGACCGACTTCGTGAATGAGGCCTACTAACGGTAAGACTGACTTGCTCTTATACATATATATAAATATTATTAACTTATAATATTATAAAGTATAAGGGTTGAATTTTAACTTTTAAAATTCTAAGGGCTAACTTGGAAATAAAGTATTCATAAGTGAAAACTTTTCAAATTCCAAAACTTGAGGACAAGTTTTGAAACTATTCAAAACTAATTAATTCCATAACTTATGTGTTTAAAGTAGTTTTAATTAAAAGACACTTCAAGTTCCATAACTTGAGGACAAGTTATGGAAGACTTTAAACTAATAAAAGAATGTACCTTTTCTTTATTTTGTAACTTATGGAATTAATTAAGGTTACACATTTTATTACTTAATGAAGTGACTCTTGAACCTCCATAACTTGAGGACAAGACTATTCATTTTTTGTAACCATTGCCAACTTTTATGAGTTTTATGAAACTTAAATGTGACTTTTCATATAACTTGAGGACAAGTTACAAAAACACATTTTAGAATCAAACCTTAGATTAATTTGGATTGAAAACACTTAATCAATTAACTTTTCTATTAATCTAAGCAATTTATAAGAGCAAGATAATTCAAATCAAAATTTTTCATGTAATTAGTCTAAAGCTTAAACTAATACAAAACATGAATCTATTGACAATAATCTTTGAAATTGGATTAGCATGAATATTACCACATCAAAAACAACTTTATAAGTCCAAAAACATCTTAGGGTAATGTTCCTAGTCCAATTCCAGCCAAAAAAGTCGAATATATGTTGTCTGGGGGTCCAACTCATCGAGTGCACGAACAAACTCGGCGAGTTGGATGCGTTTTTCCTTAGACTCGTCGAGTCCATCAGTAGACTCAGCGAGTCTGCTGAGCAGACAACATAAAAACTCGATTTTTTAGCTAATTTTGCAAGTATAACAAGAAACCAAGCCTAGGCTCTGATACCACTGTTGGGTTTTGAGCATCCTAACACTCCTAAGTGTACATGCAACCCTAAATACCTTGGATCTATGTTCTCTCTATTATATATGCAAATATGAACTTTCCAAGGCATTCATCCTAACTAGCATAATAACATTGATTCAAATGAATATATCAAGTTAGAATTACATACCTCTTTGATGTAGATTGTCTTCGTGAAGCTTGAGTGCCTAGTGCCCCAAGTGTGACACCTCAAATGGTTCACACAACACCAAATACACATGGAATGACTTAAGAGAAATTGGAACACTTCATAAAATCAGCTAGCCTTATCACTCACACATAGTGGCTGATTTTTCCCAAGAATATGATCTTTATATAGTGTCACAATTAGGGTAAACCCTAATTGTCATGGCTTTCCATTTCCTTGGATCCATGGGTTCAAATACACCATGGAGCATCCATGAAGCATCCTATGGGTTTTAGCCCAACTTGATAATCCATGGAGTCTTATCCCACTATACAAGTATGGATGATTTACACAATCAACTCATATATTTAGTTAGCCTTCTTTTGATCACTTAATTAATCCTAGATTAATTCTTGATCAATACTAATTAAATAATCTTATTAATATATTAGAACTTATAATATATTAACCAACCTTAAGTGTTATTTCTCTCATTTTAGTCTATCCAAATGCATGATGCCATGCAACCCAAATGGACCATACCGGGTCGGGTCAAGTCTCACCAATTATAGTTATGGACTTAGACATTAATCCAACATTATTATCAACTATTTACTTTTTAAATAAGGTACCCCAAAAGAAAATGAATAAAACACCATCCAAGTTATGGTCGATTATAAAACCATATTACAAATACATTCAAATGTGGGGGTGTCTCTCAAATGTTGTTTTTACCAAACCCCAAGGTTGTAAATATTGGATATAGATTGTTGGTTGCGTCTTTATTGGTTATGCATAAAATAATAGTGCTTACATTTTTCTTATACATGACTCTAAAATAAAGACATAATAATGGAATCAACAAATACATTATACTTTGAAAAGGTGTTTCCATGTCTTGATAAATAAAAGACAAGTGCTCCAAAACAATTGGGCACAATGAATCCTCTCATGAAGAAAAATGGAGGAAGAAGTAGATCATGATGGAGTAAAAGGGTACAAGTGAGAAATCATTTGGAGATGATTTATGCACATATATGGTTGAAAGAGAGCCTCAAACTTTTTAAAATGAATTCACTTCCTCTAAAAGACCTCAATGAAAAAAGGCACTTAAAAGTGAAATGGATTTTATCTTGCCAAATCACACATGAGAACTAGTGGATATATCTCTAACTAGGTTATAACCCGTGTACTACACGGTTGAGAAAAATAAAAAAAAATATATATTAAAACTTAAAAAGTGTAATCATTAAATATAATTTTAAACAATTTTTTTTACAAATTTAAATGTTTTGTCTATAACTTTATAATTGTTAATTCAAATTAATAAGTAAAATGGTTTTGAAGATATGTGCAATAATTTTTTGTGTTAGATTAATGATAAAGTGGTAATGTTGTAGAATGAAATAAGTATATAATTTAATAGACAAAAAATCAAAGGCAATAGTAAGGGACAAAACAATGAGTAATGGACACTATTATATGACCTTATAAAGTAACATAATATAAGAAACATTACTGTTGTAGTTTTTGTTAGAAACATTGTTATATGACATTATAAAGTAACATAATATAAGAAACATTAGGGTTGTAGTTTTTGGAAGACGATTAAGCATGTAATATTACAAAGAGTATAATACACAGTGGAAAATAGCATTCTCCTTTAATATATGCATTTATAATGAATGCATATGATCATATTTTATATATCTTGTAAAACTTACTGATACGATATGTTTTATATATAAATCAAAACAGTACCATGTAAAATTGACCATATGAGAATACTAAATCCAATAGATAAACACTTTTGGAATTGTTTGGATATCAAAAAAAAAAATTAATTGTTACTACCACCGGTGCTAGTGCAACCTTAACATTAGGTATCAGGACACTAACTCACCAACGTATAAATAACATAAATTTAAATGAAATTGGTAAAATGCGTCAAGGTTATTTGAAAAAAAAATAAGACAAAGATTAGTAAAACTTGAATAGATGCACCATAACCACTGTAACTTGATATTAGAAAACCAGAATAAGAGCAATGATAATATTAAGTCCTTATATTGTAGAATATCATTACCACTTTACAATCATATCAACCCATCTCTATCACACATGCAGCCAATTATCCCCCTAACATAACAACAATTCATAAGAATGATAGAACATGAAACCATAAATAATCATTTGAGCATAAACCTGGACTAATTTAAAATTTCTAGAGGTTACTTTACAAAAAAAAAAAATAACACATATTAGGGCAAATAACAAATTGTCCTTGTGGCCATTATAAAATTTTGACAGTTAGACTATTAACTTTGACAACACTGCCCCCAAAATCGATAGGAAAATTAAAAAACGAGACCAAATTTCGAAGGGATGTTTGTAGAACCAGAAAAATGTTTATGAAAACGTGTTGTAATGATATAAACCTGACAAATTAAAGATATTAGCAAAATTTATAGATAATTGAAGTTTTTTTTTTTCAGTTTCCATGATGTTAGGGCTGCAGGGTAATGTAAAGTGGTTGCCTTTATGTAAAACAGAGTTCTTATCAATGCCATCACCTCCGGTGGAAGCGAGTGACACCAAGCAACAACCACGCCTAAATTTCCCACTAATGCGTGTTGGATATTTTGGGTCGTATCAAACCCCAACTCATATTCATTGTAATATTTTTGCCCAAACTGTCATCCCTTTGCATAAGTTGACATATCGGCAAGAAAACCATGTCGTTTACAAATAAAACGAAAACAAAAGATTGAAATTGAAATGATGAATTGAAGTTAAAGTTTTGAACCTGAGAAGTGGAAAATTCATGAAACATATCAAATTCGCTAGTTTCAATGCTACATCCAAACTCTAAATTCTAACAAACAACCCACCTTATAGAAGATATCATTGCTACGATCAAGAATACACTTTGAATGAGATAAAATAATAAATCAAACATAACCATCAAAGCTATGTATCTTTGAAGTATAATTCCTTGCAATTTGATTTTAGTAAGAAAATTTCATAGCTTGTTAAACTTCTTTCATTGAACTTTTGAAGAGTATCTAATCTTCATATGACCTCAATCTAAGCTTATTCCCTGGACAATAATAAAATATTATCAAATCGTGGAGACCACTATAGAAAAGCTATTAGTGAGAAACAAACAAAAAGTAAGAGATTATTCCAAAAATCTATCCATTTGAGAACGATTAGAAACTTGTTTACAAAGTGTAAACCTTCACCCCAAGTTAAATTCAGTTCATGTAAAGGTTTGATAGACTACAATAAAAAATATTAAAGAAGTCTATTGTTTTATTAGTCTCTTAATAAACACAGTAAAGAAATCAATCCATAGGATTACGAACAACTTGCTTACACCAGTCTTCACTGAACCATTCTAAAAAGGTGAAAAGGTTTTAGCAGCTTCATTTCATACATAAATCAAAGTGGTTGAGAGCGAGTGGTTCAAAAAGCCTGGCATACCAAAAGATAAAAGGATTTTGTTTCATATAAAGGATTAAATAATTAACCTATCTCTCCACCATGAAACAAAGATTAACGATGAAGGCCCTCCATTAAGTATAAAATATAAATAAACACAAATCAACAAATTTCTAAAGGATTACAATCATCAAACCAAAGAAAGTTTAAATTACCAAAACCGAATAAAAGAGATCAATAAACTGATTACACGGTTTAAATTACAAAATTTGTGACATGGGTTCAATAGAATTAGTAATGAAATTGAAATTACAATGAAGTATTTGTATTAGAGCTGTTTTACCATCTAAAATCTCCTTTGAAACCGAACCAACCCAGAATAGTGTGATCTCATATAGTCTAATCTTCGTATTTTCACCCATATGCATCGAAAACTTCTTGAAGATGAAGGAATCAGAGGAGTTTAGTGGGAAAGAAACGAAGAGCAGGAGCGATGATTAATTATGACAAGATACGAAGTCGAATAAAACCCTAGTCAAACGGATTCAATTGTGGAGATGATATGCTTCCTGATTTCTTGCGAATTAATTGCTAATTTGTTCATGATGATTTCTTACTGATTTTATACGGTGCATTCGTAATGAAAGGAAATTGAATGACAAGGAAAATTAGGGGAAATAAAGGAGGCTACAGTTTAGAGGAAATAAAGCATGCTAAAAATTTTGAGCGGGAAAAGAGAATAGCGGCTTCATAGAAGAAAGACATGTGACATATAAAGGTGTAGAAAAATCAACACGTCGCAATATAAAGAGTCTTTTATTAGAAGAGGAATAATGTAAATTACTAAGTCACACCTCCGGCCAATGCGGCGAAACACGTCGGGCTGTGTGATTAAGTTCATGGATCACAGTTAAACTTAATATATTGCACATGTACAACAATAAAAAATATAGCATTCGTGTTCCATATTGATATTTGAATACAAGGTTTTTATAAATAAAAATAATACATGAATTGCCTTAACAGATAGGCATATAATACAACACCAAGTAAACTACGTCACCTGTAATCGAATCTGTACAACACTTCATTGGACATTGAAGTAACAATTATAGAAACGCATCACCCGTTGCGATTGATCGGTCGAGGTTGTAATTAGAAACCGCAGGTAAGGATGTGAAACCGCTATAGATCTATACATACGTATCTCGCTTCGAAGATTAACAATTATAGTAGTGTGGGTATGCTAAGTGTTTAAACCCAACTAATGAATATAGTCTCACCAAAAAGTCCTTAACTAAAGTATGTGAATAGATTTGGGACTGAACTTAATTGTGATTATGTCACTAGGCATAATGAATTTCATTGTATAAAGTTTATAAAAGTCAAGTTTGATTGGTATGTATGTAAAAGTGTAATGTACTCGCTATAATAAAGATGTATGTTTCAATGTACTAAACATATACACATGTATAAACTTTATGTATTGAAATATACAAATATATATATATATATATATATATATATATATATATATATATATATACATGAATAATAATAGCTTGAATCCTTGAAATACTACAATATTTTATAACAAGCTTGTTATAATATACAATGTCACATAAAAATAATATATTTTGGTAATATGTAGCATTTGTTGTTTGGACTAGTTATTTCACAATAAAATAATCATAATACGTATACAAAAAGTTTATACTAGTTTATTTGTAATGACATGTTACCTTGTTAAATAACTTTTTAATAAACTATGATTATTGTATTTTTGCATAAAAGGATAAGTTGTTTGTATAAACGAAGTATATAGGCATATGTATCCCCCCCCTCGGTGAAATAATTAGAAATATTAAAAAGGGGTTGTAAACACTCTCCTTTGAAGCGTGAGTTCGAGTTGTTTAGAGTTCATTTATTTTTTGGAGGCTTGACTTGAGAAATTGAAAAATCACGTTTCTTGAACTTTGAAATATTTTCGGGGCCGTTTCGTAGCGAATTTGAATTATTGGGGGCTGTTGGGTAATTTAATTAACCAAAAATAGGACTACTTTTGTTAAAATAACTAAAGGGAGGGACTAAAATGGTTCAAATAGAATTAATGTTTGGAAATTGGACTGATTTTGTTAAGAATCTCCATAGGAGGTGTTGAAATGGTTATTTTAAATCAAAGTTTGAATATTGGGATCTGTGTTGCTTAAAATAACCAAGGAAGGGCTTTTTTTTAATAAATGGGTCCAATATTTTGGGGTTTGCGATTGATTTCTTAATGCTTTGTCAAATAAGGGTTTATTTTTTTCATTTATCAAACTTAATAAAAATTGGGGCTTTTTATGCCCCTATTTCCTTGTTTGATCAGGTAATGAAGGAATAAACAAAAGCGGACGAACGAAGAGAGGGAAAAGAAGCATGAAGGAAGCGACTAGTGGTGGTGATCGATCCATCGTGAGGAGGATCGCCGTCTCCGGGGTTCGACGAGGCCGAAGGGGAGAAGCAGCGAAGCTGTTGTGGTCTCGGTGGGTGCAGCGAGGAGCTGCTCAAGCAACTTCTCGGCTACTTGCTTCGGTTCCAGCAGCGAGGTGCGAAGGGAAAAAGGCTATCAGTGATCGCTGCTATGGTGGGGAGCGTTTTCGGCAATGGAGCTCGATGGAAAAGGAGAAAATGGTCCGAGGGGGAAGGTTCTCTGGTCTTTGGTCGGTTGCGAAGGGGAAACGAATGCAGAACCTAAAAAGAAGTCTTTGGTGAGGCAAGGTAAGCAGCGAGGAAAGCAGGGACATTAGGGATTTAGGGGGTGTTTGGCTTAGCTTTTCATAGCCAAAAGTCCTTTTTTTAAAAGAAAAAAAACAAAAAGATGTTTGGCAAACTAATAACTTTTGGAGTTTTAATACAAGAAAAAGCAACTTTTTGGAAAAGTCAGGAAATCCTAACTTTTTGTAACTTTTTGGAAAATTTCTTTTGAGCTTTTAAAAGCTAAGCCAAACACGCCCTTAAGGGGCTTGGTGGTGGTTGTTCAGTGAGTGAAAAGGGAGGTGCACCACTAATGCGTAGCTGATCGAATGGGGCAGAAAGCAGTGATTTCGAGGTGTTTGGTTGCTTTGTTTGCCAGGAAAGGAAACACAAAAATAAGGCTGTTGTGATTAACTCATTGACTTGAATTTGAGGTAAATTTTTTTGTGATTTCTTTGTACACATGAGATTGAATGGGCGATTATGTGAGTACATGATAATACTTGTATGGATATCTTGTATATGTAGTATTTATGGATGTGTTAAGAGTGAATTGTGGATGTTTATTGACAGGAAATAAAAAAGAAGGGATGTGCTTTTCATTTTTTGTTGTTGAATCATGACAGAAGGAGCAGTAGAAAAGAAGAAAACATGAGTGGTTCTTGGCAGGAACAAGGAAGAAGAAAATAGAAGACCTGATTTTGGTGACTTGGTGTTTCAATTAACAGCTTACGTTTCGTGTGTGTGGAGTTGTCTAAAAAGAATTTTAAGTTTGTATGTAGCTTTGGTTGTGTAAGAAGTAATGGTTGTCAAATATGTGTACCTATGAATCTTTGAGGGATTTTGAAGAGTACAAACTCTATTGTTTTATGTGTGTATGGTGTGGGTTGTTTGTGTGTATATTTTCATACCTTGTTGGTTCTATGGTGAATGTATTTACACATGTGTATGTTTTTAGGTATTTTGATAACAATTTCATATACATATAATGTACATGTATTCACTTTATAGGTTGTATATGTGTATCATTTATGGGTTAAATGGACTCATGAGAGTAGGATTTGAGTTCTATATAAATAATAACCTAAAGTTTTTACCATATTTGTGTTATTATTAAGCGTAGTAAATCATCTATGACATACATATAAATTCTCGTATGTAATTGGAGGATAATAATATTATTTCTAGAATATATTGTCAATAATTGAAATCATATTGAAATCAACAGTCTAAGGTTTCGCGTTTAATTAAGCAGAAAATATCTGATTATTCAACGTTTGCAAAAAATTTTGATAAAAATATTTCGATTATAAAATTAAATATTAGACTATAGCCTATGTCCAAAAATGATTTCGTAATTTCAATTTGATTTGTGCAAGGTCCTCAACCAGTAGAAACGGTTTTAGCCATTTTTAAGAAAATCAGTATTATACTAGATTGGATTCTTGAAACGCGTCATATCTTTTTCATACGAACTCCCTTTTTTATGTTCTTTATATTTTCGAAAACAGGGAAATATGTACTACGAGACTAGATTGTTTGTTTTGCTCACAGCTGCTTAATATGAAATGTTAGTTTTTCTGACGTGTTAACTAAGGTTACAGTTTGAGCTATTTGATTCGTTTGCTAATTTACACATTTGAAAGTAAGATATCATTTTGTATCTTATAATAGTTGAAATGAACTCATTTATTTCACATAAGATGCACTAAAACTCAATGAGTCAAATTACCAAGAGATTTACTTTAAACTTGACCGTTCACACTCTTTCACCTAAATTTTGGGATGTCACGTTACCTCCCCGTTAAGGCAATTTCATCCCGAAATTATTTAGTTCTAGATTGTTTTGCCCCCCCCCCCCCCCCCGTTATTTCTTCCACTAGAGGAGGGAGTACTTCTGAAATTTGCGGATATTTTTGTTTCATTTGATCCACACATTCCCAAGTAAGCTTCGGTCCTCTACGACAGTTCCATCGGGTGTTTACTAAAGGAATACGACTTTGTTTGAGGCTTTTGATATCTCGATCCATTATCTCCATTGGTTCCTTCACGAAGTGAATTTTAGTGTTGACCTAGATCTTATTGAGAGGAATGACAAGGTTCTTATTAGAGAGACACTTTTTTTAAGATTACAAACATAGAAGGTATTGTGAACTTTGTTGAGTTCTTGAGGTAACTTGAGTTTTTAAGCCATCAGACCAACCCTTTCAACAATTTCAATAGGTCCAATGTAACAGGGGTTTAGTTTACCTTGTTTTCCAAATCTGATGACACCTTTCCATACTATGACCTTTAGTAGGACACGGTCGCTTACTGCATCTCATGTTAGCATAGCTTTTCTGACGACTACGTGCAACATTTAATCATGCCTTTATCTGAACGATCTTCTTCGTTTTTTCATGAATGATCTCAGGAATAGTGTGTAAAGTATCTTCGACATGCCTTATAGCTAATTGAGTACCTCCAACTTCTGCCAAGCATATCAAGGAAGGACATATGCGTCCTTACAAGGCCTCGAATGGAGCAACCTTTATCCCACGAATTACTAAAGTCTATTACCCAAGCACGAGTCATGTCTTCCAAATTTTGTATCCTTATTTTGCTCTGGTCATCCATCTATGTATGATATGCAATACTCATGTCGAGTTTGGTTGCTAGGGTCCTTTGCAATGATTGCAAAAATATAGAAGTGAATATGCTATCTCAGTCGAGGATAATAGATATTGGCACACTATGCATTCTGATTCTTTTCGGTAGATAGGTCCTGGTGAGTTTCTCCATCTTGTTAGTTTCTTTGATGGCTAGGAAGCGGCCGGACCTAGTCAACGGTCAACCACTAACCAATGGGTCTCTTAACCACTTGACGTTCCTGGAAACTTCTCTATGAAGTCCATGGTTATTTATTCCTATTTCTATTCCAGGATTGATGATTGTTGTAGTAGACTAGATGGCTTCTAGTACTCTACTTTGACGTTGGAGCAAGTCAATCACTAACTAACATGGATGGCAATTTCTGCCTTCATGTTGGGCCACCAATAAAGCTTTGTAAGATTGAAATACGTCTTATCCGATCCTATATTTATTAACATCTCAAATTATGAGCTTCATATAAGACTGGACTCCTGCCTTCACCAAACTTTGGGGTCCAAATTCAATACATGAAATATCGTGTTCTGTCTTCCTTAAGGTCGAATCGTTCGTCCATACCTCAAAGGTTTTCTTCTACGATATTCTCGGGTTTGAGTGCTTGTAGATGAGCATCACTAATTTGGGTGGTAAGGTTCGATTGGGTGGGTAGGGTTAAGTTTTTTTCACAAAATGGATTTGCTTGCTCTTTCCTGCTTAAAGCATCTGCTACGACATTTGCTTTACCAGATGATAACAAATTTCACATTCGTAATCATTTAGCAGTTTGACATACTTTCATCGTCTCATGTTGAGCTCTTTCTGGTTGAAGATGAGTTGATGGATTTTATGGTCGGTGAACATGACACACTTCGTTCCGTTGAGTTAGTGTCTCCAAATATTTTAAGGAAAACACTAAAGCTCCCAGCTCTAAGTCATGGGTAGTAGTTGGTATTGTTGGATTAAGTTGTCTAGATATGTATGTAGTAACTTTATTCTTTTTCATCAGTACGCGCCCTGACCTTTTTTGTGAGGCATCGCAAAATACTATGAAGTCTTCTATTCCCTCTGGAAGAGACAAAATTGGCGCATTGCACAACAATTGTTTCAATTTATGGAAGGCAAAATCTTGTCTGTCTCCCCAATCGAATTTCTTGTCCTTCTGGGTTAGAGGGTGAGAGGCTCCACTATTTTGAGAAAATTCTCGACGAATCTCTTATAATAGTCTGCAAGTCCTAGGAATTGGCGTACTTCGGTTGGCGTCATTGGTCTGTATGAATGGCATAACCAGAAACTAGTAGTGACTGTACTGATTCTTGAATGTCGTATTTGGAATGTCTGTTTCTTGAACTCTGAGTTGATTATAGTCAGATCTTAGATCAGTCTTTGGGTAGTAACGGGATCCTTGCAGTTGTTCGAACAAGTCATCGATCCTCGGGAGTGGATATCAGTTCTTGATGGTGAGTTTGTTTAACTATCGATAGTCGATGCACATCCTGAACGATCCATCATTCTTTTTGACATATAATATCAGAGCTCCCCATTAAGAGAAGCTTGGCCGGATAAAGCCTTTGTCAAGAAGTTCTTGGATTTGATTGGATAGTTCTTGCATTTTCGATGGAGCCAGATGATAAGGAGATCTTGCCACTGGTGTTGCATCATGGATTAGGTCGATTCAGAATTCAACTTGTTTGACTGGAGGTATTCCAGGCATATCCTTTGGAAATACGTCAGTTAGTCACACACTTGTAGAATGTCTTTGATTTCCTTACCCGTGTCTTGCATATCCGCCATGTGGGCCAAGAGAGCGAAGCATCTCTTCTAGCCTTCATACAAGAGACGATTCTTAGATTCTTTCCCGATTTATCTTTTTAAATCACGAGAGCTTTGTTGTTGGGTAAAGGTAGTCGAACGAATTTTTCGTAACATAATATTTCCACTTGATGACGTGATAACCAATCCATTCCAATGATCACATCGAAACTTCTAATGGTCATAGGTATTACATTGACGTGAAGGAAGTGGTTATTCAGGGTGAGAAGGGAATTAATGAGTATTTCTAAGGTAATTTCTAACTGGCTATTTGCTACTTTCACCGTGTAAGCTTCATTAAGTTTCCATGATTTATGGTTAATCATGCTTCTAAACTTATGGTAAATAAAGCTTATATCGGTACTAGTATCAAATAATATTTGATGCATAAATATTGTTGATAGGAAAACGTACTAGTAACCACAGTTGGTTCCTGATGAGCATCTCCAGCAGCTATCACGAATGCTCTTCCTTTGTCACCATGATTCTTCAGTTTCAGGCAGTCCTTCTTGAAATGCTTTGGTTGCTTGCATTCGAAGCAACTTTGGCTTCCTCCTGAAGAAGTGGTTGAGGTTTTATAGTTTGGGGTATTTTTGTGCAGTACTTAGAGGTGTGACCTCTTAACTTATAGATGCTACAGACCAGACTAGTTTTTGACTTGGTGGAAATTACACTTGGTATAGTGGAGTAAATTCCTAGAGTATGGCTTTGATGAGGCGAGAGTGTTTGTGATTGCATCATAATCAACCACATGTTCTGGATTGGGTTTGCGGTGCTTGAAGTTCCCCTTTAACTTTCCATGGAACTACATTTTTTGTACTTTTGGTATGGTTCTTTTATGTTTGTGGGGTCGTGGTACCCTGGTGGATACACTGCTCAGTCAATTGATAAACCAATTGGTTAGCACTATCAAAGGTAGTGGGTCTGGATGCAGTAACCAGACGTTGAACTGGTGAGGTTAATCCCCATATGTACCTTTCGGTCTCTTTGTATTCCGGGTTCACCATTCCCGGGTAAAGGTTTGCGAGGTCATTAAATCGAGAGGTGTAAGCAGTCACCTCCAAATCATAGACAGTGAATTGAAATCTTATAGATTTCCAAATCATAGACAGTGAATTGAAATCCTATTGATTTCAAATGATAGAGAGAGACGTTTGGAGACTACTAAATGATTAATTGGGAACTATGGTTTGTAAAACAATTATTTAAAATACAATAAGCATAGTTTATAAAACAATTATTTAACAAGGTAAAATATCATTATAAATAAAACACTATAAACTTTTTGTATATGTATTATGGTTATTTTATCGCGAAATGTTACATAATACCAAAATATATGATTTTTATGGGACATTGTATATTATAACAAACACGTTATAAAACTTTGTAGTATTTAAAGGATTCAAGCTATTACTATTCATGTATATTTATATGTTTAAATATATAAAGTTTATACATGTACATAAGTTCATTACACTTGGTATAGTGGAGTAAATTCTTGTTCTCGAAAACTTTCAACCATTGTAGTGTGTCAAACTCCTTGCTCATGGTTGGTAGTGCACTGGCCCGACCATAAACAACATAAGTGTACGTGCTAGGTTTATTTATAGTATGGCTTATGTACGATACTAGCCTTAGTTCAGGTGTTTGACCTAAAGGGTTGAGTTGATAGTTTTAGTTGGAGGTATGTTAGCATTTTATTAAGTGTTCTCATAACGGGTGATGGTATATATAACTCTTATATATTATTGTTGGTGGGGTTTGCAGTATTATTAATTTTTTTTGTACTCCAAGACTACTAGCTACAAATGAGGGCCAAACAGGAAACACCGGAGGGCAGGACCATTTTAGCAATTAAGCCGTTTTGAAATCCAACAACCCTATGCGGCCCTTCAAACCAGATTTCCCGTACCGTAAGCAGCCAAGAAGTAGTCTAATTAATAATAATAATAATAATACTTTTATTAGAATCTAGTATCTACAGTTGTATTCCTCTTTCGAGGATACGAGTTCTTAATAGCCAATTTAGCTCTGATACCAATCTGTCACACCCCTGACCGAGGCGGCAAAACACGTCGGGCTGTGTGACTAAGTTCATGGATCATATGTAACGTGGATATATAGAAAAACTACACAACAAACAATATAACATTCATGTTCCATCTTGATATTTGAATACAAGGTTTTTACAAATAATAATAATACATGAATTGCCTTAACAGATAGACGTATAATATATCAGCAAGTAAACTAGGTCACCTGTAAACCAATCCATCTTGAATGTATGTTTAGTTATTTCCTAAAAATACATGTGGTTTTGAGGGTCAACACAAGGATGGTGAGAGTTACAGGTTTTCTGCTAACAACGGGAATACTTTTAATAAGTCTAAATGGTATTATCTTTGTATGTATAACAATTGTTAAAATTGTGTTTGCAAACAGTCTTTGAAATCCAAAATGTATCTTTGTATAAGTAAATGCATACTTAAAACCATATTTGTAAAGAATCTTTGAAAGCCAAAATGTATCTTTGTATAAGTAAATTTGTACTTAAAATAGTTTTGAAAGCAACCAAGCTAATGGTTTATAGTGATATATATATATATATATATATATATATATATATATATATATATATATATATTCTAGTTAATGTTTATAGTGAGTCCTATAACCGAGCTATGTGACTGAATGTCCCCCTACAACGCTTCATTAGATGTTTTAGTAACAATTATAGACACTTATCACCCACTTCGATTGATCGGTCGAGGTTGTAGCTAGCAACCGCATGTGGGGATGTGAATCTCATATAGATCTATACATATGTATCTCGCTCTATAGATTAACTGTTATAGTAGTTTAGGTATGCTAAGTGTTTAGACTCAACTAATGAATATAGTCTCACTAAAATGCCCTTAACCAAATTATGTGAATAGCTTTGAGCCCTAAGTTAATTGTGATTAACTCACTTGGCATAATGAATTTCATTGTATAAAGATTATAAAAGCCGAGTTTGCTTGGTATGTATGTAAAAGTGTAATGTATTCGCTTTTATAAAGATGTATGTTTCAATGTAATGAACTTATGTACATGTATAAACTTTATATATTTAAGCATATAAATATACATGAATAGTAGTAGCTTGAATCCTTTAAATACTACAAAGTTTTATAACGTGTTTGTTATAATATACAATGTCACATAAAAATCATATATTTTGGTATTATGTAACATTTCACGATAAAATAACCATAATACGTTTACAAAAAGTTTATAGTGTTTTATTTATAATGATATTTTACCTTGTTAAATAACTGTTTT
The DNA here is from genome assembly GCF_051521515.1 of Lactuca serriola. Lineage (NCBI taxonomy): Eukaryota > Viridiplantae > Streptophyta > Magnoliopsida > Asterales > Asteraceae > Lactuca > Lactuca serriola. The sequence goes on along the minus strand of NC_136411.1, from coordinate 87,168,085 downwards.
ATAAACTATGCTTATTGTATTTTACGCATAAAAGGATAAGTTGTTTGTATAAATAAAGTATATACGTACATGTATTCCCCTCCGAAATAATTAGACATATTAAAAAGTGATGTAAGCACTCACCCTTAAAGCGTGAGTACAAGTTGTTCGGAGTTCGTTTATTTTTGGGAAGCTTGACGTGAGAAACTGCAAAATCACATTTCTTGAACTTTGAAATATTTCGGGACCGTTTCGTAACGAGTCTAAACTATTGGGGATTGTTGGGTAATTTAATTCACCAAAATATGACAACTTTTGTTAAGATAGGTCAATAGAGGGACCAAAATAGTTCAAATGGAATTAATGTTTGAAAAATGGACTGATTTTGTTAAGAAATCTCAATGAGAGTGGCTGAAATGACTAATTTAAATCAAAGTTTGAATAATGGGATCTATTTTGCTATAAATAACCAAGGAGGGGCTTTTTTTTGATAAATGGGTCATGGGGGTTTGGGACTGTTTTGTTAATTCTTTGTCAATATCGGTACATTTTGTTCATTTATCAAACTTAACAAAAATTAGGGCTTTTATGCCCCCATCTCCTAGTTTGATCGGGTAAAGAAGGAATGAACGAAAGTAGTTGAATGAAGAGAGGGAAAAGTAGCATGAAGGCAGTGACCGGTGGTGATGATCGATTCGTCGTGAGGAGGATCGCCATCTCCGGGGTTGAACAAGGCCTAAGGGGAGAAGCAGTGATGTAACGACCCAAAAATCACGACTAAAAATTTCTTTTAAAACATTACTAAGACTAGATTTATAAACAACGTATTATAAGTCAAACATAACTTTTGAGTATTAAATTCAAAACATAATATCATTATCAGAGTCAACATTCCCAGGCTAACTGACTATGGTGTGTGCTCTGCAATCTTCCCGAGCTCCTCTTTTGAAAACCGAGTACCTGAAACCAAAACTGAAAACCGTAAGCACGAAGCTTAGTGAGCTCCCCCAATCTACCACATACCACACAATAGCATATAAAGCACATATTGGGTCTTGCCCACTGCATCGGACCGAAGTCCGGACTAACTGGGGCCTTGCCCCCTACATCGGACCGAAGTCCGAAGCTGACTGGGACCTTGTCCCCTACATCGAACCGAAGTCCGAAGTTGACATCGGACCGAAGTCCGAAGCTGACATCGGACCGAAATCCGAAGCTGACTGGGACCTTGTCCCCTACATCGGACCGAAGTCCGAAGCTGACTGAACATAGCATAAACATATCAACTAGCATAAACACATAAATCCTGTCTGAGCCACGAAGGCATTAAACATACAAACTACTACATCGGACCGAAGTCCAAAGCTGACTGGGACCTCTGTCCTTTACATCGGACCGAAGTCCGAAGCTGACTGAACATATCATAAACATATCTACTAGCATAAACACATAAATCCTGTCTGAACCACGAAGGCATCAAACATACTAACTACTACATCGGATCGAGGTCCGAAGCTGACTGCTAGCTAAACGGCCCGACATTGTGGCCTTAGACCCGTTCCTACTGGAAGGAAACTCTCCTGAACTGCTGAACTCTGCTGATAAACCTCTGGCTGCTACTCGCCAATCCACTAAGTTGTTGCTCCTCTAGCTCTCCGAGCTATCAATATACATATAGCACTTAGTCTGACAGTGAACTAAGTCAATTCTGGTCAAAGTCAACCTTCCAGGTCAACCCTACTCGCTGAGTCCTTCTAATGACTCGCCGAGTTCATAAGCTCAGGGTCTTTCTATTCGCGACTCGACTCGCCGAGTCATTCTATGACTCGCCGAGTCCAACTAGTTCCAAGTCCTGTCCTGTCCAACTCGCTGAGTCACCACCCGACTCACTGATTCGAGTCTCAACTCGAAGGGTTTGAGGTTTCGCGACCTGACTCACCGAGTCCATTAATAGAATCACCGAGTCCAAAGCAATCTTCAACCAACTCGTCGAGTTGTTCTTCCAACTCGCCGAGTTCATGCTTAACTTCATCCGACTCGACGAGCTGTTCATCTCAGTCGTCGAGTTCCTCCTCATCTTCAAGCTACTCGCCGAGTCCACTCGAAGGACTCGCCGAGTCTATTCAGTCCTTAATCCATGCAGTGGCTTTTCGAGCCAAGCAGGACTTCCAACTCATAGATCCATACTTCTAAGGCCTATCCCCCACGTAAAGTGGCAAACTTTACGTGTAGATCAAGAGATCTAGGCTGAAAACACATTCAAACTAGGGTTTATGGCAACATACTTCTTCAACATACCAAGGGCCGATACTTTAGGGGATTCTAGATCAAAACAAACATGGATCTGAGGTAGCAACCTCAGATCTGGACCTCTAACTCGAAATGGTTACTTATCATGCCAAAATGTCGAAAACTCACACATGAGAATAGATCTAGGTGGAAAGGGATTCCAAGCAACAGCTTATTACCTCAAATTGGTCTGGAATGTCTTCTCAATCCCGGATCTACAGTCCCTTCTTGCACCTCCAAAGCCTTTCTTCCTTTTCCAAGCTTTAGTGCACTCTTCAAGGCAAGATCTAGCTCTAAAACGGATATGGCGGCTAGGGTTTGGTGTTCTGGGGTAGAGAGGCAGTAAAGGAACCCTAGAAAGGAGAATGAGACGCTTAAATAGGCTCCAAGTCCCGGATTTAGGGTTTTCCTCGTTCAGACCCAACTCGTCGAGTCTCCTTGGCCGACTCGCCGAGTCGGTCGCTTACACCTCGACCCGGATCCCGCTCGGACTCGCCGAGTCTCCCCTTAAAATTGAGGTCTTCTTTCTTTTCTTGACTTTCCAAACTTTGGGGTGTTACAACTCTCCCCCACTTAAACTAAACTTCGTCCTCGAAGTTTGCTATGACCAACTGTCCTGCGAACTGCCTCCAACTCTCTATCTGGAAAACTAACACCCTTCTATCCATCACTCCAGCCACTCACACTGCTGGTCACTACTGTTGGTACATACTGAATTCTTCTCCTTTCCCTAATTTCCTCAATGTTACTTCCTCTGACTGAGAATTATGTACCCGTCATCCGCCTACTGGATGCACTGAGACCACTCTGGTCTAACTAATCTACCGATATCTGAGTTACCGGACTCCTACCGGTCACTACACTCCATCGCAATCTCCTAGTCGCTTCCAGCGACTCCTGAAGATACTTCGACTATCTATAACTGTTCTATCCATTCTGCCGCTCATACTGAAATGATGCTGCTGGAATCAGCTTGCTTATATCCCATCTGATTACTCAACTCCTACTAACTCTTCCCTCCTGAAAGAAAAGCTACCTGCCTAGCTATCCTTACAGATCACTTACACTTGGCAGAAGGCTCAACTGATCCTGCTGAGAGAGACTTGCCATTTCCAAATCAACCAACTATACCGACAGCACTTGCATTCCTACACAAATACTAATACTGTCCCAAAACTCTGAAACCTTCCAAACACTGAACTGCCTACAATACTGATCATGCCTGAAACTCTAAACTGCAAGAAACGCTGAACCGACTGAAACGCTGAACGACCTGAAACACAGAACTGACTGAAACACTGAGCTGCCTGAAACACTGAACTCCAACCCAACTGTGGAGTCAAGGGACTCCTCACTTAGTCGCTTCCACGACTTCTGAACGAAATCTTCCTCTAGGACTAGTTTCCACTAGTTATCCTATCACTGTGGCTCTAGCAACCTTCCGATCCAACCGATCGGGTCCATACGTCACATCCTGACATCATCAATTCCACGACTAGCAAAATGATGGCTCCCAGACTGACGGTAGCCCTTAACATACCCGAACCCCAACGGTCCACTGCTACTCTGATCTCATAACTGATGTGACGATCTATAGCCAAAATTGCTGACTTAGCCATAACTGAACCATTTGGGAAATCTGAAATCTAACCCGTGGATTCCCATATCCTCACTGTTGCACCCGAACTGGTGGGTACTACTGCTTTCCCGCGTCTAACACGCGCTCATGCTACCTACCAATCTGATAAAGGCTGCGACTACACTCGCGGACTTACAACTCTCTAATACTATCTGGCTGCTAGTGAATGCTACGGCTACCCCCGCAGACTTACAACACCACTACTACTATCTGACTGCTAGTGAATTCTACGGCTACCCCCGCAGACTTACAACACTACTACTACTATCTAACTGCTAGTGAATGCTACGGCTAGCCCCGCAGACTTACAACACTACTACTACTATCTCGAGAACATCCTAACTATCCCTAGTCCCGCTAGTGATTCCTCATCGAGATTTCCCAAAAACAGCCCTTAGTCTTTGAATACTGCATCATTCTTGACATCTTATATCCTTGATATACTTAGCGCTTCATCGAGGAACTCTTTGGCTTGGTTCCCAACCCAACCGTCTACTAATCCGGATACAAGAAGCTTTCGTTGGGAAGTTTCCAAACTCCCAACTCCTGAATCCATGCAATCCTGCATGCTGACTCTGCCACTGGCTACTAATACGAAAACATCTCCTGCTATCCGTTCTCAGGATCCCCCATTCCGACTCACTTGAGCCTCTACAGGTGGTCCTCCAATCCTGGATTCTCAACCAGCTTCTAATCATCTCGATTACATGAACTAACTGCTGGGAAGGTCCTCGAACTCCCAATTCTGAACTTCTCGCTCCATTGATCACTGTGCTACTATCATTTCCTCTCAAAGGCTGCGCACTCATTCTGAGTCCACATGGCTCTTATCCTTGTATACTTGGAAGGGTTCTCCCCCACTTGGATTCGACTTGATCCTTACTGCTCACTGGTCGAAAGGATTTCCAACCTTCCTTTCATTAGAAGGGCGATATGCTGTCCGCCGACGTTTATCCTTGCCAGTGCTCCAACTAACTCTTACCAGATCCGCACCCTTCCTGCTATCTAACTGAGCACCCTTCGGTCCTTAACTGTAATTGCTTTAGGGACTACATCCTGAGAATCTGCGTTTGGGGTGCACCTCCCCAACCCACTTTCTTACTGACCGCTAGCTACTCCACTAAAAACTCTGAACTATCACAACTGAGAATATAACTGATCATTACTTGACTAACGCCTTCCGCAAGTAGTAAAGCACTACTGCATCTTACACATACATACTACAGATACTGAATCCAAAATAACCTGATCTAGAGGGGATGACCTCCAATTCACCATTCTAATCCCATGGTATGCAGATGGCATAAATCTCCGACACAAGCAGATAACATAATACCCAACACATATGCGTATTGACATCAATGCAACAACATAGCAATAATATCATGAATAATAAAATAGAAGGAAAAGAATCATACCCGCAACCTGCTCTGAAGGATCCTCAAATCCCTCTGACTTTCGAACCCTACTATGATAATGAGGTTGTCCCAACCGCTGAACGGGGCAGTTCACCCTAACATGGCCGGGCTGATGACAATGATGGCATAACTCTACTTCTACTGTGCATTCTTGATGTTTGTGACCCCTCCATCCGCATCTACCGCACTTAGACTTGCTGCGCACGCCAGCCCGTGCTCCCTTCTCCCTCGTGCAACCATCTCGACCCTGCGGGTCCCTGACACCAACTACGACAGTGTCCGACTGCCCATCTTGCCGAACTAGACCGGAAGACCGCTTTCTCTTCCTAAGCTGATTATCCGAGCCAATCTCCCGTTCATGAGTCATAGTGACCATTTCACCCATTGCCTGGACAGCTGAGGTCCGCCTTTCAATCCCGTCGACCACTCTATCGGTGATACGCCCAATGGTGTTCGGTAACTCTTTTGGGAGAGCCCGCGAAACCTCTGCAGCAATCCAATCCTGCAGGGAACCCTCTTGGGGGTAAGGTGGACCACTCACTCCCGACCCCGGATGACAAGTGCTAAAAATGGGACTCCCCTCCCTGATGGATCCGTGGGATACATGAGAATCGGGCTCTAGATGAGCCCCAAACTGTCCTGAAACTGCCCCGGCCTCTAAGGCCTTAAGTCGGCTGTCCATAAGCTCCATGATGGCCTCTCTAACAGAACCGAAAATTACTGGAGTCTGATCGATGATGTTGTGCATGATCTCTGCGGAAATGAAATCCCTCATCTGATCATCAAGCTGCCCGGCTCCAAAACCTGAGCCAGATCCCTTCTCGACGCCTGAACTGCTAACTGGTAGCTCGCGCAATGTCACCATGCTGAAAATATAACAAAATCCTGATCAATTCACACTCTACTGCTGAGGGATTTCTCACTCACTACACCATTCCCTGGTTTCGTCTTGGCCCCTCTTGAATCGAGTGCGGATCCTCTGCTTTCAGTAGTATGGGCCCCTACTACCTTCCACATCTATCCGCACTTTCCTCAAGAGTTACCTCAACTCCACCAAATCACTTCTACTGATCTCTACTACTCCTATCCTAGGCTTGCCCTAGGGAACCTCTGACTTTACCCAACCAGTCCTCAGCTGCTGAAAGCCTCCTTGTAATGCCAATTAGCCACCACCTGAATACCATCACATGCAATGAGGCTCGGATAATCCTTCGAGTAAAAGTCTCGTCCCTACAACGGTTAGACTCAAACGAGAGCTGCGCAGTAGGGCCAAATCCAGCACTCTGAGATTATTCAACCCTGATCACATGTGATGTGACGTATTCACCTAATGGCTAAATCCCATCACTCAGAGTCCCACAAAGCACAAAGCAAGCAGCATTCGGACAAAGGAAACATACTCAGGCAAAACTATTCTCATAGCAAGAAACTGCACTAGCACACAATGCTAAGCTCACACTATCAGGCATCACCTACACATGCGATCCTACTACTGTCTACTCAATACTAGCATGCACTTCTCATCAAGCTGGAACACATAAAGCAGGCACATAAGGCATCATCCTAAATCCTTAGTCCTATTCTAGCATGCTGTTCTACTGAAGCTGAAACTGAAACTGAAACTGATACTGATACTGAAACTGATACTGATAATCATAACATAACTTGTATGGGTAAATTGGAAGTACTTACTTGAGCTCAGCTGATTGCATGCACCACACCCTTTTCTCTTTTCAAAACTCTTTTTGCTTTTTCTAAAACTTTTTTCTTTACACTTTTTCTAAAATTGTTTTCTTTTCTCAAAATTCTTTTGTAACTACGATTTTTCTTTTGAAAACTCTATACCACTTCCTTAGTTTGAGTTCAGGCACACTCGGAAGTGCGCCCGAATCCCTCAAACCAAGGCTCTGATACCAACTTGTAACGACCCAAAAATCACGAATAAAAATTTCTTTTAAAACATTACTAAAACTAGATTTATAAACAACGTATTATAAGTCAAACATAACTTTTGAGTATTAAATTCAAAACATAATATCATTATCAGAGTCAACATTCCCAGGCTAACTGACTATGGTGTGTGCTCTGCAATCTTCCCGAGCTCCTCTTTTGAAAACCGAGTACCTGAAACCAAAACTGAAAACCGTAAGCACGAAGCTTAGTGAGCTCCCCCAATCTACCACATACCACACAATAGCATATAAAGCACATACTGGGCCTTGCCCACTGCATCGGACCAATGTCCGGACTAACTGGGGCCTTGCCCCCTACATCGGACCTAAGTCCGAAGCTGACTGGGACCTTGTCCCCTACATCGAACCGAAGTCCGAAGCTGACATCGGACCGAAGTCCGAAGCTGATTGGGACCTTGTCCCCTACATTGAAACGAAGTCCGAAGCTGACATCGAACCGAAGTCCGAAGCTGACTGGGACCTTGTCCCCTACATCGAACCGAAGTCCGAAGCTGACATCGGACCGAAATCCGAAGCTGACTGGGACCTTGTCCCCTACATCGGACCGAAGTCCGAAGCTGACTGAACATAGCATAAACATATCAACTAGCATAAACACATAAATCCTGTCTGAGCCACGAAGGCATTAAACATACTAACTACTACATCGGACCGAAGTCCAAAGCTGATTGGGACCTCTGTCCCCTACATCGGACCGAAGTCCGAAGCTGACTGAACATATCATAAACATATCTACTAGCATAAACACATAAATCCTGTCTGAACCACGAAGGCATCAAACATACTAACTACTACATTGGATCGAGGTCCGAAGCTGACTACTAGCTAAACGGGCCGACATTGTGGCCTTAGACCCGTTCCTACTGGAAGGAAAATCACCTGAACTGCTGAACTCTGCTGATAAACCTCTGGCTGCTACTCGCCAATCCACTGAGCTGCTGCTCCTCTAGCTCTCCGAGCTATCAATATACATATAACACTTAGTCTGACAGTCAACTAAGTCAATTATGGTCAAAGTCAACCTTCCAGGTCAACCCTACTCGCCGAGTCCTTCTAATGACTCGCCGAGTTCATAAGCTCAGGGTCTTTCTATTCGCGACTCGACTCGCCGAGTCATTCAATGACTCGCCGAGTCCAACTAGTTCCAAGTCCTGTCCTATCCAACGAGTTGTTCATCTCAGTCGTCGAGTTCCTCCTCATCTTCAAGCTACTCGTCGAGTCCACTCGAAGGACTCGCCGAGTCTATTCAGTCCTTAATCCATGCAGTGGCTTTTCGAGCCAAGCAGGGCTTCCAACTCATAGATCCATACTTCTAAGGCCTATCCCCCACGTAAAGTGGTAAACTTTACGTGTAGATCAAGAGATCTAAGCTTAAAACACATTCAAACTAGGGTTTATGGCAACATACTTCTTCAACATACCAAGGGCTGATACTTTAGGGGATTCTAGACCAAAACAAACATGGATCTGAGGTAGCAACCTCAGATCTGGACCTCTAACTCGAAATGGTTACTTATCATGCCAAAATGTCCAAAACTCGCACATGAGAATAGATCTAGGTGCAAAGGGATTCCAAGCAACAGCTTATTACCTCCAATTGGTCTGAAATGTCTTCTCAATCCCGGATCTACAGTCCCTTCTTGCACCTCCAAAGCCTTTCTTCCTTTTCCAAGCTTTAGTGCACTCTTCAAGGCAAGATCTAGCTCTAAAACGGATATGGCGGCTAGGGTTTGGTGTTCTGGGGTAGAGAGGCAGTAAAGGAACCCTAGGAAGGAGAATGAGACGCTTACATAGGCTCCAAGTCCCGGATTTAGGGTTTTCCTCGTTCAGACCCAACTCGTCGAGTCTCCTTGGCCGACTCGCCGAGTCGGTCGCTTACACCTCGACCCGGATCCCGCTCGGACTCGCCGAGTCCCTCTATGGACTCGTCGAGTCTCCCCTTAAAATTGAGGTCTTCTTTCTTTTCTTGACTTTCCAAACTTTGGGGTGTTACAAGTGAAGCTGGTGCGGTCTCGGTGGGTGCAACGAGGAGCTGCTCAAGCAACTTCTTAGTTGCTTGCTTTGGTTCCAACATCGAGGTGCGAAGGGAAAAGGCTATCAACGACCGTTGCTATGGTGGGTAGCGTTTTCCACATTGGAGCTCGACAAAAAAGGAGAGAATGGTGTGAAGGGGAGGTTGGTCGCGACGGGGAAACGAAGGCAAAACTGAAAAGAAGTCTTTGTTGGGGCAAAGTAAGTAGCGATGAAAGTAGGGACATTAGGGGGTCGGGTGGTGGTTGTTTAGCGGATGAAAAGGGAAGAGCACCACTAGTGCTTGGCTAATCGAAGGAGGAAGAAAACAATGATTTGGAGGTGTTTGGTTGCTTTGTTTGTCATGAAAGGAAACACGAAAATGGGGCTATTGTGATTGAACTCATTGGCTTAAATTTGAGGTAAATTTTTCTGTGATTTCTTTGTACACATGAGATTGAATGGGTGATTATGTGAGTATATGATAATACTTGTATAAGTATCATGTATATGTAGTATTTATGGATGTGTTAAGAGAGAATTGTGGATGCTTATTAACAGGTGTCACACCCTCAGACCAGGATGGCGGAAACGTCCGAGGGTGGATGACTTTCATATATTGTATCATAACATAATGCATAATAGTGATCCAAGAAACACAACCATCATAAATATAATTGAAGAGGTTACATTGTTGCGAGAGTTACATGTTTCAAAATCAATTACATTATGATGATAAAAAGATTAGTATGACGTATGCTGTAGCGTCCCATCCTCAAAAGCTTGTTGTTACCTGTTTTAGTGGTTTCTTGAGAATACAAGTAGTTTGAAAAGGTGTCAACAATTAAGTTTGTGAGTTCATAATAATTTGTATGAAGAGGTGAACGCCTTTCTTTACAAAATGATAGTGTTTGTTCCAGAAAATCCAATATTTTCCTAAAAAATGAGTTCAGTCTTAGAACCCTAAGACTGAAATGTTCGAGTATTTTTCATACTTAAAATAGTAATATGTAGTTTTAATTTATATAAAACCGTTTGAATGAATGTTTGCCCATAAAAATGTATTGTTGTTTCCCCATGTGAGTTATTATAACAATGCTAAGACATAGATGGCTTGTCGCGACGTCCTTCAGGCATTGAAATGTATGGCATTTTTCACCCGAGACTTGTGGTCTAACTGTAGCTAACAACCAGGGTGCGGTATTGTCAGTCCAGACTTGTGGTCTAACTGTAGTATGAAAATATTATATATGTATTTTATATAACTATACACTTTGCTCAACATGTTACAAAAGTGTTAAGGACACATAAACTATACTTATATAGATTCTTATAGAAATTGGTTTTTGTATTCATATATACATACATGTACATATATAGGGATTAGTATACTTAGATATCCATGAATAACAAGTATTTTACATCTAGCACAAGTAAGTTGGTTTTTAGTAAGAAAATGTCAATTTTCTAGTTTTTGACTTTTAACATCACAAACGGCAAACAGTGAAAATATAGTTACGTAAAACTTATTTCTACAGGTTTGTGATTTTTAGGTAAATTTAACATTATGTGTTTTAAACAACATATTTTTGGTCAAAATCCACAAAAATGGTGCCATAACCTACTTATCACCATTTTTGCTACTAAACCCATTTTTACATAAAATGATAGATTTCAGGAGTTCTTTTTTTGTAAAACTAAAACCTTGGTATTTTTTACTGGTTTCAAGACATATATCCAAAATAGCATATTTTAGTTTAGATCTCACAAAAATGGTGTAATAACTTGGTTATGACCATTTTTGCTAGATTATCCATATTATGTTCATAAAAAACCCTAGTTTTTATGGTTTTAAGTTTATGACTTTTTCATGAGAATATCTAGCATGTTTATGCTTGTTCTTCATAGATTTGTATTCTAAACAAATGTTTGCATATAAAAGTTCATAAAGCTTCAATAATAACATTATTTCATGTATTTAGTTCTTTTACACAACATATAAGCAAGTATTTCTAACAACTTTGTATATTATACTTGTTTACTAGTATTTTACTTGTATTCCCCCCCCCCAAAAAAAAAAAAAAAAAACAAAAAACTTAGAAAACTTGAAAATGTAGGGGTATGAACTCACCTTTGGATGTTTTTCTTGATGAAAGAGAGGTTAGTGATGGTAAGGTTCAAGTCAAGAACACCTTCAAGAACACTTTGAAGATTTGAAAATTCTCTGAATAGTAACATATGAAATGTGTGTAAATGGATTGAAACTTGTATAGAAGTGTGTAGAATCACTAGTTGATGAAGAAAGGACTTACCAAAACTTCAAGAACACTTAGAAGGAACTAGGGTTTGAAGATTTGTGCTTGTCTTGGAGAAGAATAATGAAATGAGATGAAAATGGTGGGGAGAGGGAAGCTCTCGGCCGAACCCAAAATGAGAGAAAGAAAGAGGGTGGGGGTGGGTAGGTTGGTAGGGGTGGGGTGGGTTTGCATGGAGAAGAGTGGAATATTAGACTTGTTAGGGAAAAGGGAACCAAAGTGTCATATTTGGGTTTTATAATCCTCAAAAGTCAAACCTAGCTTCTCTTTTATAAAAACTAGCCATTTTGATAAAAAGTTGGGTTTTTATAAAAAAAATTATAGGGTTTTTATTAGAAAGGAGGGTATAAAGTATGTATAAATATTTAATTTGAATTAGAAAAATTCAAATTAATATAACATATATTGTTATCAATTAATATTACGTTATATGAATAGTTTGGTCACATTTTCAAGTTCGTTTCATTAAACTTTGGTGTTTAGACGGGTATAGAATTTGTTGTATTTGGTGACGAATTCACCAAAAAGTAGTGTTTGTAGCCTTTGCAATGAATTTGCCACATAGTGCTAGGTTTATGAATTCCACTACATTTATGTTACCAATATTATTTATTTCCAAATAATATATAGTAAAACTTTCGAGTTGTTACGTTACTAGCCCTAATTAGGGTTTAAAATTTTATAATTGGCAATTCAAAGGGATGCTTTGTATTAAAATTGTGAGTTTGTACATTAGGAACCATAACGTTTCTCCAAGAATCTTAATACTATTCGTGTTGAATTGTTGACTTTGTTGACTTTGGTCGACCCAATATTGACAGTTGTCATAGCAGGAAATAAAGTAGAGAAGGGATGGGTTTTTCATTTTTCGTTGTTAAATCTTGATAATAAGAGAAGGAGAAAAGAAGAAAATAGGAATGGTTCTTGGCAGGAACAAGGAAGAAGAAGAGAGAAGACATGATGATGGTGACTTGGTGTTTTAATTGACAACTAAAAATGAGAAAGGAAACATGTTTCCATTGTGTGGATTTGTCTAAAAAAAATTGTTTACTTTGTATGTAGCTTTGGTTGTGTAAGAAGTAATGGCTGTCTAATTTGTGTATCTATGAATCTTTGAGGGATTTTGGAAAGTCCAAACTCTATTGTTTTATGTGTGTATTGTGTGGTTGTAACTTCTCGAAATTTGGAAGTATATCATTCTGATATGAAACTAAAATTTCAAAAAAAAAAGATTTAGAAGTATAAATCTACATGGAACTGTCAAGCAGTTATCTTACCCAAGGGAAAGAAACAAAATGTGTAAGTAGTAAAGTGATTATATGATCAAAGCAATCTTTGGAACAATGAATATCAAAAATCTGAATATGTCATTCAACATCAACGGATGCGATAAAATAGATCCATATAGATGGCACTTTAAAGTTCTATTCTATTTTATGACATAGTAGGATCCTTGAGATATAATGTTGTAAGTCCCTAATCTGCCCGTGTATCAGTCAGATCTGTTTGATGGTGTGGAATCCCAATCAAATGGATGATGTTAGATAAAAATAGAAGAGAAGGAGAAGAAGAATATTATGAATCTTGAATGTATTAATGATATGAATGAAATTCCTTACACAAGATTCAACACACGAACGTTCCTTTCTCTCTGGCCGTAAACTCCTTAGGGTTCATCAATATCTACTCCTCACCCTAACACCTCTATTTATACTAGGATATGGGCCGGACACACATGGGCCGTAAATGAGTTTACGGCCGTAAGGTGTTTACGGCCGTAAACTCAGCCGTAAACTAGACCAAAAATTCATAAATATTATAGTAAAATACAATTGCCCAGAAAAGTAAAGTATAAACCATATTTTGACCCAACAATCTCCCCCTTGGTTTATATCTTTCTTTTCTTAATGACCCAACAAGCTCCCCCTAAAAAGTAGCTGGCTCTTCTTGTCAATCTTCAATGGAAGCTTTGGCTTCAGCTTTTAACTTCATCTTGGGCACTTGGGCAAATCTTCAAGATTTGGAATTGAACGCACATTGGGTGAGGAGGGTTCATGTACTGATTCTTGAAAGATAACGCTTTCAGCTTGAGAATCTTCAGAGAGAACATCAGAGAGAACTAAACTTCTAGATCACTTCAGCAGGTACAAAGATAGCAGCAGACTGATTGAGGAGGCTTCAATGCAATCCGTCACATAATCTTCAATTGCAGCTTCACCTTGCTTCTGGAGTTGAAGGATTGAATGTCGAAAGAATAATCTTCATTTCCTGCTCCTTCGAATGTGAATTCTTCGATGCTCACGGACGAAGCCTTTGGCTCAGAAATCTTCAACACAAACTCCATGAGTTTTATCTATACCTGAAATCACTTTTCAAGACAAAACAAAACTAAAAGAAAACTTAGCACACAAATTAAAACAGAAATAAAAATATTTTTGGATTTTTGATTTTTCTGAACAAGAAATAAAACAGAAATAACACTATTTTTGGATTTTTAATTTTTTTATTTTTCTTTGATTTTTGAATTTTTTATTTTTTTTATTTTTTTTATTTTCATTATTTTTAATTTTTAATTCTCCCCTAATATTTAAATTAGAAGAAACTATGACAAACTTAACAAAAATAAAAAATATCTAACTTTAAGAGTGATTTGGGATCAAAGTTTTTAGACAACCTTTATCCACTTGTCGGTACCTTCCATATTCACATCTTTGTCTGGTCGATCGTCGGTATTGTGGTCCACTTAAACACACGAAAAATTTGTCACAGATTTAGGACATACTATTTGTTACAAGACAGGGTGAACTTAAAAACCTAAAATTTATATCTGATCCTAATTTCTTAGATACTATATCTTAAGGTCCATTCATCTGACGACGACCGAGGATATTGTTGTCCACCTAAATTGAGCAGCGAGATCTACAGACAATCTGTATGAGTTCAATTTTAAGTGTACTGGAACGTGTTTCCCGCTTCCTTATATGCCCCAGCCATCAAGAACTTCCAGAGTACTCCTTACACCGGGTGAGCAGACAACCATTCAGAGAGAGAAGAGATTCAGAATTCTATTGCTAACTACTTCAGAGGGGTTGAGAAGAAGAAGGTTGCATATGCTGTGTACCAGGTCAGATTAGAAGTCGCGCAAAGGAGACAGCATATGGCTAACAGATGAGAAGTATTTCACACATATATTTCACACACACACACACACACATATATATATATATATATATATATATATATATATATATATATATCCTGCAGAGAAATAGAGTTGCATATGTTGTGTACCAGGTCGGATTAGAAGTCGCGCAAAGGAGACAACATATGACTAACAGACGGAAAGAAAGAAAATGATATTCTACAGACCTAATTTATCGGAATTTACCAGTCGCCCCATCCAACCGGAATTAAGGACAGAATCCGAACATCGAGGAAAAGTTAAGCCACGGTTCCAAGTACGGGTTCAATTAATGTGACGAGTAGATTCCCATATATATCTCCCTGCTCAACCTATCCGAGCGTCGAATTGTCAGGCTGAACGGATCTAACTAGATCAAGATTTGTCAAGTCTATGAATTTCCTAAGTTCAACTCTGCCTAGTCAAGTCCATTTTAAAAAATTTCGTGCCTACCGACACATCAAGTCAGAGCATAGACCCTTCAACTTCGGGTACGTTACGCAGACTCAGGTTGCCTGTTATCACATTATCATATCACTTCCCAGAACATCTCCCTCAAACACAGACTCATAACCAATATATTTTTTTATTTTCTGATTTTCTGATGTTTTTGGATTTTTTTAAAAATTTTCTAATTTTTGTTTTGTTTTTACTTCTCCCCCTAAATTTGTGCATAAGAGAGAAACGAAAGTAAATGCGCAAATTTAAACTATCCTAAAACAAAAATTAGTCTTTAAAGCAAATCAGGTTAAGAAAAAACTTAGGAGTATTAGAGAAGAAAACGCAAACTGTAAGTCACCGATTGAATTTGCATCCAGAAGGTCTGAGAATAGCACGCGTAATCTCAGAACAGATCCGAGAATTCTTCATGTCATTAAGCACAAACCCCATGTGATCCCTTCCTTTCTTCCTTTCCCGCAAATGACACATGCTCTCAAGTAATGGTCTGAATGTTGTATAGTTGAGAGATGTCCCTAATCATATGCCAGGAGCAGCCACTACCAACAAACCGAAGTCTGATGATATGCCTCCATAGCTGCTCCAGCATAGAGCGGGATCAGTTGGTCTTTGGAACCCAGTCCATTTTGAAACTGGGTCGACCTTTGTCATCAACGCACGATACTTTCTCCCATGACATATCCTGCTTATCACAAACAGAAGATGTAGAAATATTAGAGTCGTTAGTTGATTTGGGAGATTGAGCCTTCGGAACCCGTTTGTAGTTGGGTTTAACCCATTTCTTTTTCGATCCTATGGGTGGCTCAGTACTTGGTTTGGAACTTGAAGCCGACTGCCGAGATGACTTTGACCTAACCGGTCTTGGCTTCACAAGAGCATGTCTTGAACTAGACTTCTGGGCCGACGTTTCCTTCTTTCCCTTGGCATTCGGATTATTGGCCTTTGGAGTTTGATTCTTGGCCTTCTGCGCGTTCCAGTCATCATGGTCTGAACGTGACTTTGAGGGGTTTCTTTTGAAAAATATCCCTCTTGGCGCGTTCTGCCAGCCTTGTGCATAGTAGGGAACATATGCGCGATTAGGACAATTTCTGGCAATGTGTCCAGGTGTTCCACAGTGAAAGCAAGTCTTTTTCTTCACTGTGAAGTTATCTCTTCCTGCCCCTGGTGGCATATCCTTGCCTCGTTTCTTATTGCTCCCACATGCACACTTGCGACAGGCACTCTGTTGCGTTGGAATTGGAGGCTTGTATTTCTCAACAGCAGGTTTATCAGAAGCAGCTGAGTTCGAAGCAACAGAATCAGAGCTCAAAGAGACATTTGTTTGTTTAGTAGTGTTCTCCTTGTTCTCATCTTCTGCTACTTTACCTGCACATGAAGTAGCAACATTAGTATCTTCAAAATTAATAACTCCTCCTGACACAAATCCAGCTCGTTTTCCATATTGAATATGTGCCTCCCTGTCAATTTCGTTCTTTGTCATAGGGATGGATGTGTAGTTATGATTGAAAGGAGGAGATACACTATCATATCCTAGACCCTTGTTTTGATTCCTTTTAAACTGCATGCTTTGGTCTATCATATTTGCAACCACCTCACTTGAGAAATCATATTTTCTAACATCAAGTTTGGCGGTTTCAAACTTTCCTTTCAAAGATTCAACTTCAGCCACTAGCTCAACATTTTCTTTGACTACATAATCATAGTTTTCACATTTGTTACTGTAGTCTTCCTGAAGTTTCCTAAAGTCCTTCGTTTTAGCTTCTAATTTAGCCTTCAGGGGTTTCTGTCCTTTCCTGAGTTGATATCCTTCATATCTCAGGTCCTCAACTTCTCTTTTAAATAAATCAATTTGATCCCGAAGAAATTTAATCGTATCTTCACATGATTGAGAACATGAAACTTCACATGAATGAGAACATGACACTTCATTGACCGGAAGGTTTACAGAACTCTTTAAAGCGTCAAGCTCTTCAATCACTTCAGCAATACTAAGACGATTGAGATCTTTTGTCTTCTTGATGATGGCCACGTTCATATCCCACGATTTCGGAAGTGAATTTAGTAGCTTTTTGTTTATCTCGGACTTAGTCAAGAAGATCCCGACTATATTCATCTTAGTAGTGAGTGTAGTGAATCGCTGCAACTGAGCTTCGAGGGTTTCTCCAGGGATACAATCGAAAATGTTGAAATTTTGTCTTAACATATCCTGACGACTCTCTTTCATGTTTTCAACTCTCTCGTAGACCTTAAAATCAATTAATTAAAAAACAACTAGAAGCAAACGTCAAATTTAAAATGCTTTTTTTTTAAACAACCTTAAAAGTCAAATTTAAAAAATCAAACTCAAAAGTCGAACTTGAAAAGTCAAACGTAAAAGTCAAACCGATAAGCTAAATTTGAAAATTTAAAACTTAAACGAAAAAGTCAAAGTTTAAAATCAAAGGTCAAACCTGAAAGTCAAAATCAAAATTTGAAATAAAAAGTCAAAAATAAAGGAAAAAAATAAAAACAATTTATTATTATTATTATTATTTTTATTATTATTATTATTTTAATTTTGGATGAAAAAGGAATTTTAAAATAAAAGGAAATTGATTTTTGGGTTAAAAGTGTCAAAATTTGAAATTTGGTGCGAAAAAGACGGGTTATATTTTAATTTTCGAGGGAATGTAACAAGTTATCAGCTAGAGGAGATGGTTAAAGCATTGAACTTCTATGGGGGAGATCCGAGTTCGAATCCCAACACCCCCTTAAATCGTGTTGCGCCCTTATTTTTATTGAAGCGCTGTGCAGCTTGCTTAGCCGGCTTCCCTAGCCGAGCCGTTCTTCAAGCCACGCTCCACCGCTTCGATCCGCAAGCCGCCTAGTGGCAAGCCGAGCCGATTCTTCAAGCCGCTAAGCCGCCAAGCCGAATTCCGAGCCGTGAACTTCCAACTGAGCCGCAAACTCCGATCCGCAAACACGAATCCGCCGGCGGCCGTGAACTGTTTCCGGCCGAAAACAGTTTAAGATTATGTGAAAAATAGCGATTTTTCGACTTTGAAGCTCCAAAACTCAATCAAAAACCCCTTTTTATGGAAAACACAAAGAACAAACCCCCCTTATTTTTGCGATATCTATCCAAAAACGCAAAAATATTTTGAAAATAAGATCAAATATTGCCCCAAATAGAGTTTACGGCCCAAGAACTCGGTGTTTACGGCCGTAAGCTTGGACGTAAACACAGAATATTCGATTTTTGGATGAAACAATAAATCCTTTTGACTGATACAACTTGGCTTTGATACCAATTGTAAGTCTCTAATTTGCCCGTGTATCAGTCAGATCCGTTTGATGGTGCGGAATCCCAATCAAACGGATGATGTTAGATAAAAATAGAAGAGAAGGAGAAGAAGAATATTATGAATCTTGAATGTATTAATGATATGAATGAAATTCCTTACACAAGATTCAACACACAAACGTTCCTTTCTCTCTGGCCGTAAACTCCTTAGGGTTCATCAATCTCTACTCCTCACCTTAACACCTCTATTTATACTAGGATATGGGCCGAACACACATGGGCCGTAAATGAGTTTACGACCGTAAGGTGTTTACGGCCGTAAACTCAGCCGTAAACTAGACCAAAAATTCATAAATATTATAGTAAAATACAATTGCCCAGAAAAGTAAAGTATAAACCATATTTTGACCCAATAGATGCCTAAATAATTTTACATGTAGATGATTAAAGCAAGAAATTGCATGACAAAATATGATATCTTCAATTAAACTCATGTATGGTATCTTCATAATTACATCTGATTAATGTTATAGTGAATTCACAAATACATGTAGTACATATGCTTATCATATTATGTTGACATAATTATGCATATTCATTAGTGGTAACTATGGTGTAGTAATAACCGTATTGATAATGGCCAACATTTGTTGGAAAATATAGAAGAATAAGTTTACAAGTTTACCTAAAGTTGGACAATGAACTAGAGGTCTGTGCATGTTCTTGGGAGACGTACCATGATGAGTCAATATATCCTATATGTGTACATGATGGTGAGTCTAGACATATTTTTCAAAGACATAACACCATTTAACAATGACTCTCAAGATGAATTATCACTAATGCTTACCAAAATCAAAATAATATTGCGCATCCGCTAACAAAATGTTTGAAATGGGAGTTCGTTACTAGGAATGAGACCAAAACCCATGAATTAATAAGTTATTGTGAAGGAAAACTCAACCTAGTTGACTAGAGATCCTGAGATCTAGGTTTAAAGGGACAAACTACTTGCATATAATATTTTTGAGTCGGGGGCTATCCCCAACCCATTCCTAAAACAAACAGTGATGCAAGTTAATCTTAGAGTCGTGGATGATAAATTGGAAATAATCATGGATTAGATTTTAATCATTATCATAAAATCACCTATGTGAGAGAGAAGTGGGGTCGCTTCAAAGAGAATTAGATACCGCGGTGCATGGTATCTAATAAGTCTTTATACTCATTTTCTTTTAGTGATATTGATTTTTTTGTATGGGAACATTCCTAAGAGTTGTTACAGAACCAAGCAAGTGTCTATGACCATAACATACACATCAATGAGAACCTAACTAAGTAAGGGAGAATCATGTGAGACAGATATTGATTATTTAATCAAACAGATGAACAGTTCAAGGACATTGAGTCTACTACTTAGTTAGTAAAATAAATATGTCTCTTTACGGACGGTTGAAAGGGTAACACCTACATATCCTAATAATCCTATGCATGATTCAACAATTAGATTTTATCTAAGTAGCTTAACAATGTTTGAACAATTTCAATTCATATCGGGGATTGTTGGAAAAATAAATGGTGAATTGAAACTAATCACCACAGTTGAGGGGTTGAATGGTGTATAATTGAAAATCAATGTTTAATTTTCAGTTACAATTCATAATTAAGAACAATATTAACTATAGTGTCGCTTAAGGATTGTTTTTTAATATCATTTTTTATAGGTTATGGGTTGTAGTATAAATACAACCTCTTGACAACCATTTTAGATACACCAAAAACTGTGACAAAACTCTCTTCTTCTCCACTTCATCTTCTTTTTCTTGTTGAATCTAAGTAAAATCCAATCCTATTGAGGGTTTAGGTGGCATATAAGAATCACTTCTAGTTGTTGTATCCTGGGAAACAAACACCCGGTAGCGGACGAATTAGTTTTAAGGACAATGTGTTAAACACATGCCTCAATGCTTTTTATTTTCTTGTTTGATTTCGTACATTTTCGTGACATTATTCTTACAGGTTTATGGAGTTATAACATTCGTAATTGGTAATAAATGGATAAAATTTTATTATTTGTTGCAGTTTAGTATATATTAATTCAAGGTGTTTGAGATATCATTTTGAACATGAAAAGTACATTTAGCCAAAAAGACTGATTTACTTACAGTGGTGAGAAAATTAGTTTTTTAAAAAGTTTTTGGATTAGTTTTTATGGTGAGAAAATTTAATAAGTCAACAAATTGTTTTAGAAAAAATTTATTTAGCTTATACATGTTTTTAATGACATTTGTCTTTTACAGCCCAAAAAGTTATAAGGAGTTTTGAAAATTAAGAAATCCTAACTTATTGAAATTTCTTTTTTGAATGATTAATCATAAGTTAGTTTAAAAATCATTTTATATTGCCAAACACTTTGTTTGACTTATTGACTTTTTAAAAAGTCAATATGTTGTTTTTAAATGAAATCTCAAACACCTTTGCGTAAAAGGTCTATTCATTATTAAATATGTCATAAATTAGGTTTTCAAAATATATTCCATTAAATTTATAGAATTCAATGTGTGTGTGTGTATATATATATATATATACATACATACATACATACAGTTGCATAAAAATAGAATGATAATTTACAACCGATTAAACTTTAATGAATTCAGTGCATTACAGTTAACATATCCCTAGCTGTCGGAGACCTATTGCGACGGTCAGAGTACTTTTCTGTGGTCATTGTCATTTTCACTACTAATCATTCATATTTCCAACCGGTTTTGGAGACCTATTAAACCGGTTTCAATCCGGTTTTGGATCCGATTTACGATCTGGGGGTAAACCTGATTCTGGGTCTGAAATGCGAAACCGGTTTTAATTCGGTCATCGGTTTTCCGAACCGTTTCGGTCAAAACCGGTTTTTGTGTGCATCTTTATTTCCAGGGGCCAAATTCTGGTTTTTCATGCAAGCCTCACATTGACAACTAACATTCCTCATAACAACTGATGGGTCGGCATTGGTGCCTTCGACCCATGGATATAATGAGAAGACTTACCTAAATCACAAAGCTGACCTCAACTAACTCCTATCCTGCCTAAAGATGGGTGCTCAACACCTCTTATCAATCCATACAAGGTAATCCTAAGTCAACATTCTAAAGATAGAATCATGACCCAAAGGTCAATCCAAGTCAAAAATCAACAGTCAAAGTCAAAGTCAATAGATAAAAGTCAACTTGTCCATTATCAAGTCGTGACCAGTCCTTGGTCACGTCATGAGATCTTACTCGGTTCGATTCCAACTCACCGTGGCCAACTCAGTCAAGAGAAGTCAACTGAGTTGTCCTCACATTGTGAGAAGCCTTCTCTCACATCGTGAGCTCGAAAAAGATGACCAAAAATGGGGTCGTCAAACCCTCACATCGTGAGACCCCATGTCTCACGTCGTGAGAATAGTCTTAAGCAAAAGTTCCATCTTTTAAGTCCTTAATCCATTAAGCCTTGCACTCCAACTTTCCAGGGGGGGCTTATAACTCCTTAATATACAAGAAAGTTGATGCTTTTAAGACATATATGTCCAATACATGTCTAGATCTCATTTAGGTCCAAAGTTGAAGAAAAAGCCATGCAACTTTCATTCAAGGTTCTAAAACTAAACCATTCCCTAGATCTGAATTCCAAGACATCTCTAAGGACCTCATAACCCATAAAGTTGCCAAATATATGGTTTCTATTCATTCCAATTTGCAAAACCAAGAAGAAAAGTAGGAAAAAACTTAGATCTAGCCTTATATAACCATAAAGGTAGGAGCTTTATCACTTACAATGGTCCAGAACAATGTAAGGTGATGTTGATGATGATTCTTTGCAAACCACAACACAAGACCACTTTCTTGTTGTTGTTGTTCTTCTTCTTCTTCTTCTTCTTCTTCTTCTTCTTCTTCTTATTTCCTCCTTCTTGCAAACCAAGAAAAGCTTACAAACCTCAAAAGATAAAAAAAAAAAATAAAGGATGGGTTCTAGGGTTTTTCTGAGGTGAAAGATGGTTTGGGGCTGATAAGAAGCCCTAAAATGAGCTTAGAGGTGCTTAAATATGAAGGAAAACCTAAAAGATCATGGGCTTGGGCTGCAACGCTCCTCACGTCGTGAGCATTTATTGCTCACGTCGTGAGCTCAGTGTCGGACAGAAATATTCATGTATCCCATCTAACGTCGTGAGCTTCCATGCCTCATGTCGTGAGGATCCTTTTCTCCAAAACTCAACCTTTTGACTCCTTGAAACCTTAATTCGATTTTTCCAGGAAAACGGGTGTTACATGAATGGAAAATGGTCATCCAAGATCAAACTGTTTGATCATATGGTAAAGAGAAAAACTAGTTCTGGGATTATTCCATATGTTAACCCCAAAAAGTCTATTTGTTTCTATTACAAATTGAAGGGATATTGGTTGTAAAGTTGCCCAAAGTACCTGAAAGATCTCAAAGATGGTAAAGTCAATTTGAATGACTCTACTTTAGATACATCCATTATCTTACTCCATTGTTTACAAGTTCCTATTCATAGACTCTAAAACATGACGTGATGATCACATTCTGATGGTATTGAAGAAGCTAGAGAAAGAATGAGCTAAATTTGATCATGAGAAATGGACTTCGGTCACATGGTTCGATGCTTAGAATTTGGAGCTACTACTTAGGGGTTAGGATAATTTAATAGATAGTTATTACTCTTAGGAGATATCTAGAAACATAGTTTTTAATTTTATGAGTTGTAAGGACAAGTTGCAACCTTTTTTTTTATTTTCAATAAAAGTGAAAGATTGGTTCATCTGGTTACCTTAGTTTATATTTCCTTGCAAATGGAATTTATGAAAGTTTTGGTTACATTCCTAATATTAGTAGTACTAATTGTGGATTTTATTCTTATGATATCGCTTGTGGCATTGTCATAATTGACCAAGTGAAAAGAAATCTCATCACTATCTGAACATATACTTCATTTTGTACAATTCGCATTGTATAGTGTATGAGAATCTTGTACATTGGAATATTATAACTAATTCATTGGTCACATGTTTATGTTAATTGTATTGCTACAACATTCACGAGTACTTAGAAATGGAGATTTAATATTGGATAAACCCATGCTCGGAGAATCACTTCATGGGTTCTATCACGAGTAATTTTGAGATCATAATATCTTATATTCTTAAAGCCGAGATATATATGAGTTGTAACTTACAAGTCGGTTATGCATTGGTATTGCGAAAACGCATGAGTAACATGATGTTATAAAATGTAGTGTCACACATGCTTTGATGAGTAAAGGATATACGCATAAGAGTCGAAGTTTATTCATTCCTTTTACCATAACTGGAAAAACGATATCTTTGCCCCCCCCCCCCCCCCGATGATTTGAAGTTGACATTCATGTGCAAGGCCATGCCTGGACTGAATTGATGTGTTCAATTAGTAGTCTAAATCTATTTGTCATAAATCGGAAACCGGGAAACAGAATCTTGGACTAAGAGATTGATTATGATCCATATCTCATGTCCATATGATATCTTCTAGAACAAAGGAATATTTGATCACTTATCTATGGACCAACGTTTTGATTAAGTAAAAGTTTGGTAGTTGTGTTAGAAAGCACACTTTCCTATTTAATTTAGAAGTTATACATGTGATTTATTTTTAGACTTATCCAAGTGGGAGACTATTGGATTAGGTGTCTAAGTCAATAACTAAATTAGTATAATCTTGAATTATTTGCAAAGTTCTTTTTGGATTGCCCTCATAACCAGAAATAGCTAGAAATGATATTAGGAAAAAGAGATATAAATAATCTATTAATATATTATGTGATTAATATATTAATTGGAAATAGATTATTCATATGTTAATTTATTATTTTCATAAGAAATTAACATGAGATCAATTGTTATATAATTGATTTTTTGAATTTATATGATTAATAAATTAATAAGAAATCAATTAGAATTAATTAATTATTAATTAGAATTAATCTGAAATTAAATTAGGATTAATTGAAATTAATTAAAGATGCAAGGGGTGAATTGTAATCATTCAATAGTTGAAGAAAAGAAGCAATTTTAGATTCATCTAAGGGGTGGACGGTTTTGGGAGCCTCCTTAGGGTTTTCATAATCCTCCTAGATGCAGATAAGTAAAGGATTTGAATAGGGATTAAATATATTATTTAATTATTCACATTTTGGTTTGTCCGTATGCTACATAAACTATAAATAAGACCCATTATAGCATCAAGTTCGTTCATGCTCTTCCCATAAGTCATAGGAACGAAAATTATACCTCTCTTCTCCCTTTCCTCTTCATTCTAGGGTTTCTAGGGTTTTGGATGTGAGCCGTTAGAGGCACGAGATTTCTAATGCTTGCTTTCCATGGTTTACTATAAGGAGTTTGAAGTGATTTATTTACATAATAAATTAACATGAGATCAACTATTATATAATTGATTTGTTAATTTATATGATTAATAAATTAATATGAAATCAATCAAAATTAATTAATTATTAATAAGAATCAATCCGAAATTAGTTTATGATTAATTGGAATTAATTAAAGGTGCAAGGGGTGAATTGCAACTCTTCAATAGTTGAACAAAAGAAGCAATTCTAGAATAATCCGAGGGGTGGACGGTTTTAGGAGTCTCCTTAGGGTTTTCAGAAGCCTCCTGGATGTAGATCAGGAAATGATCTAAGTAGGGATGAAACCTATTATTTAATTATTCAAATCTTTCTTTGTCCCTATGTTACCTAAACTATAAATACGAACCCTTATAGCCTCAATTTCATTCAGGATCTTCCCATAAGTCTAAGGAATGAAAATTATACCTTTCTTCTCTCTTTCCTCATCATTTTAGGGTTTCTAGGGTTTTGTGTGTGAGCCATTAGAGGCATGAGATTTCTAGTGCTTACTTTCCAAGGTTTACTATAAGAGTTTGAAGTGATTTGTTTACGATAACAAATCAAAGGTATGTAACTCAAATTCCTATATTTGATTATACTAGGTGTTCATTAGGGTTGAAATTATTTTATTGTTCATAACATGTTACATTCAAAGTGTTAAAGACATAGATCCTTCAGGTTGCATGTGCCCTTAAATGTTAAGTGAAATTCCGAAAGCACGGAGTTATTTTAATCTATAAAACCCATCAATATATATATATATATATATATATATATATATATATATATATATATATATATATATATATGGCTTGAGGAATCTATGGCTGTTATATACCTAATACCAGATATAGAACCATAAAAATCTATATAATTTTAGCAAAATGCAATCGAATCTTTCTACCATCTTTCTTGCATCCTCTATTAGAGCTTATGCTAGACTTTATATATATATATATATATATATATATATATACATACACACATACATACATACATATTTATGGAGTTTTATCACGTTAAATTTTCACCACAAATCGTATATGATAATATTTTACCAACTACATGTATGTCTACATATTAGAATTTAATACAAAAACTATAGTGAAAGATTAAAAGTGTTCATTAAAAACAATAAACCTTTTTTCATAAACCATTAAATAAAAACCATGGAAGTATACATAAGGTAGGCATAAGAAGAAATTATGAAGCCTACTAGATATCTAATAAAAAAAACACTTTCAAATACATATATGTGTGGGATGAATTATGAAACCAAAAATAATATAAGTTTTAAAGCAATAGGAGTCAGCTAGAAATGAAAGAAAATTTTGTTTTTTAATCAAAATGAAGTCAATTTTGATAGTTTTATATATACATTATATTACATACATGACAACCATATATCCATTTTTCCCATATATATATATATATATATATATATATATATATATATATATATATATATATAATTTTTAGACTTTTAATCCATATAGATACCAACTCCATCTAATAATTTTGGCTACAACTCAAAAAATCAATACTTCGATACTAATTTTATCCATTTCACGATGTCATCATCACTTCTACTTTATTGGATACATTGGTGTTAAGGAAATCTATGTTATCATAAAAATGATGCAGCAAAAAATCACCATTTTAGAAGTAGACGAAGTTGATGTTCACCTTTAAAGACAAGAAAAAGTTTTTTTTTATAGATAGACTATGAAACTTACCACGATTGCTTCATACAATACATGTCTTTCGATGGTGTGATGTGTGCTGCAAAGTTTGAACAAAGATTTTAGATTAGGAGAGAACTATTTCTACATATAGTTGGAAATTTGAAGAATAGGATTGTGTTTGTCGATTTAAATGATGTACAAGAAGAATAGGTTTGCATATTTTCGATTCAAATAAAATACTAGAGATATGAATGGTTTTTCTCAAATACAAAAACATATAACTGCATTTCATTAAATAGTATACGACCGGGGATCCAAATCATAGTATGTCATATGAGGATGTCAGAGCGGACCACATGAAAAAGTGTTTATAAATTTTTTAAAGCTACCATTTTGGTCTATCACTCATGATTTTTGTCTAAATCTACGTTTAATGACATCCACCAATTGTATACAACACATGAAAAGAAACATGAGTTTTCAAGAATGTTAGGTTGTAATGATTGTGTGCATTGGCCATGAGTAATATGTCCTAACCCATGGAACAGTCAATACATGTGAGGTGATCAGAAAGAGTCGTCAATAATTCGAGAAGTTATGGCGTCCTACAAACAATCTTAGATTTGGCATGTGTTTTTAGTGTTTACTTTGAATATTAAATTAAATTAAACTTTATATATATTTATTCATAAAATCTGAAAAAAAAAAATAAATAAATAAGAGTTAGACATGACTATTTCCTCGGTTAGGAAAGATTTAGAAAAGGGAAATGATTTGTAGTTTTGTACGTAACATTTTCTAATCATACATAACTATATTATAACTCGCGTTAAACGTGGGGAACGCATAAAAAAAATGTACAGCTCGTTGAAGGGCATATTTGTAGAAATTTTTTTATGTTAAAAAGAATTAGATGCATTAATGGGTTAAAACGAATTTATTCAATTCTTCAATAAATATATTAAACAAAATTAATAGCATAAAACAAAATAAGAGATGAGTTGACGATTAAAAAAATTAACACTACCTTTGATATCTTTTTAATCAGCCACTGATTATCACGGTGAATAACATCTTTAACATGACGTTTAACCAATACCAAAAAAGCAGACTCGGTTTCATATTGAACATGAATTACGACCCTCACACTAAAAATTATAAAATGACACTTTAATGGACAATGAAATAAAATTGGACACATTGGAATATAGATTAATGGCACAAGAACTTTACAAATGTAAAATTGTGAACTTACATGCTGTAAACATCAAAAATTCAACCATGATCATCACAAGTAAATTGTTCAACATTAGTATCATCATCATTCTTACTTACTTTTTTGAATAGTCACGACAATAAAAAGAATACCAGCCTTCGTCTAAATCATAACCGATGACGGTAGCAATGATGGACAAACCAATTTTCTATTTCATAAATTTTATAAAAAATATATATAAAAAAATCATATATATATATTCACAAGGTGTGAGACCTGTGTACTACATGGGTTTATTAAAAATAAAAATTTAATACCAATATTTAAAAATTAAATATTATATAAAATAACACTTTTACATAACATAATGTACTATTTTATAACATTTATAAAAGAAATCAAATATTCTCTTTCCTTATAAACACTCGTTAGAATTTTGTGGAATTTTATTTTAAAAAATGGAAATTCTCAAAAAATGACAAGTGGAAAATAATAATTTTAAAACTCCCACAAAATTACGTGTGGCAAAACTCTTGAGAATTTGATAAGTGGAAAAAAATTTTATTTATTAGAGAGGATTGTGTTATGCACCATAAATTTACAAAATTAATGGAAAAATATTAATATTGTTAAGTATACGTCATTGTAATCTGGAATATCATCAATGTTCTTGATTGGAAAATGGAGGTAGTAATCATCTGCCTTGACTACAACAGTATCGGTGTTACGCTGTGTAATACTAATGAAAGACTCAACATTCAAATCCATATCAACAATACTACATATAAGAAGAAAACAATAAAGAAGTTAAACAATATAAATAATTAATGATTAACAATAAGGAAAAACAAACATTAAGCTATTCATTAATTATAAAAGACATACGTTTTTTTGAATTCTGAAATGTGAGACATGTCATCATTAATATGCAATCTCGAACCAAACAAATAGTTACCCACTTGATGTCACACCCCCAAACCAAAACGGCGGAATCGTTCGAGGGCGGATAACTTCATGTAGTATCGAAACAGTTGAATACATAGTAAAGAAAGTAACACAACCATCATATATATAATTTGAAAGTTTACATTGTAGAAAGTACTTGTTTCAAAAGAAATTTCAATATGATGTCAAAATGAAATTAAGCTAACGCCGCAGCGTCCCTTCTTCAAAAGCAGTAGTTTACCTGTATTACTGAATCCCTGAGAAATACAAGTAGTTTTGAAAGAGTAGGTCAGCATTTAAGCTAGTGAGTTCATAAGTATTTAGTGAAAATGTTTGCATGAAATAGAATGAAAATGGTTTGTATATGTTCAAATGTTCCTAGAAAATCCCATATTTTCTACTATAGTAGATGGTAGTTTAATTGTTCCAAAACTGTAACGCAATAGTGCTTTTCATGCCTAAAATAGTAAGTTTATGTATAAATCGCTAAGGCATTTGAAAAACCCTATAAATCAACGTGTTTCTAATACTCCATGTGATTTTTATAACCATACTAATGACCCAGACTGCCTGTAACAACGTTCTTCAGGCAATGGAATGTTATGACGTTTGTCACCCCAGGCCTATCGGCCTAGCTGTAGCTAACAACTTAGGTGCGGGATTGTCAATTCCGTATAGATCTATACACAATTATCACGCTCCCCCTACAAGGGATTATGGTATATAATACACAACTTAAAATGCATACTCGAAAGTACGTGAAATGACTCACAAAACTTAGTATAAAACAGGTTTACGTATGAAAATGTCCATTTGTTATTGTATATGAAAGTATCTCTGTGATATAGTGTTTCTAGTATGTAAATGTTCATGATTTTCTTGTAAACTATACCTATTATAGTTTTTCAAAGTGTGTGTTTCGTTCGTATAGTAAATCCTAATGTAATGCTCACTTGTTATGTAAAGTATAACATTTAAAGTGACATAAATGATCACATATACTTAAAGTATAAATAAAGTTTTTGATTCGTATATATACATATATAAACATGTTTTATTTCCAAAAGACAAGATGTTATCGAGAATATATATTGCATACGAAAGTTCATATGTAGTAGTTATGAATCACATATGATTCACTTGATAAAAAGAGTATATAGTGAAACTTTATGTTACACATGATAATAACCGAGTGTTTACTTGTATTCCCCCCCCCCTTAAAAGTGTATAAAAAGCATTGATAAAACATTTGAAAGTGTAGTTTATAGGGGTACAAACTCACTTGATTGATTGAAGATAGTGAGATGAAGATTGAGCAGAACTTCGGCTTGTGAAAGTCGATTTTCTCGGGATTCTCGGGAATCTCGGGAATGCAAGACCTTCCTTCGGGATTTGTACGTGAAAACCGGGGCTTCGGGAGCGTCTCAGGGGCTTAGAAGCAGAGTTTTAGCATAAGAGAAAAGAGAATTGAGCACTAGAACTCGAAACCATCGGTTTCTATTTATATGCTGAATTTTGGGGTCTCACGTCGTGAGTTTTGGGTGTCTCACGTCGTGAGGCTTAGTCAGCATGATCCTCTTTGACGATTTAATGTGGCTGACACTTTGGCACCCATCAGTCACGAGCTCACGTCGTGAGTTTTGGTCTCCTCACGTCGTGAGGCTGTGTCAGCCTCAGATTTTGTGTCCCGAACTTGTAAAATCCGTAACTTTTGCGTACGAGCTCATATTTCAACGTTCTTTATATGCATGTGTAGGTGTAAAAAGGCTCTAAAACTCTTGTTTAGACTTTGTCGGCTATTTTTGAATTTATTTTTATTATATCATTTTTAACGGGCTGGGACACGAAAAGTCCGTTAAAAACCCATAACTTCTTCATCCGATGTCCGTTTTCGTCAGACTTTTCACCGATGCGCTACTATTGTTGAGACCTTCGATTCTCATTTAGGTTGTTTCGGCCAAAAGCCTCTTGATCTCTATTGCGAGATTTTAGCTGTCTACTGCTATATACGGATTTTGGAAAAATCATAACTTCCTCATACGAAGTCAGATTTGGACGTTCTTTTTACGTACCTTTACGGTTTAATGATATCTACAACATTCATTTAGATACTTAAGGCTAAAGACTATTGTATTGAAACTTTGCGTTTTTCGTTTAATCGGTGTTGCCGGTTTTGTCGGAAATCTTAGCATGGTCATAACTTCTTCATTATAACTCGGATTTTTGTGTTTTTAGTATTTATGTAAACCTTGACACAATATCTAACATAGTAGGTAAACCAATAGAGACTTTTGTACATTTTATTTTCAAAGTTAATTTCATTATTTCAAAAGTGGTTACAATACTTGACTTTTTAGGTCATTACATAGAGTCGAAATATCGGGTTGTCACATCATCCCCCCGTTAGAGGAAATTTCGTCCCGAAATTTAATGAAAGAAAAGCACTTGTGGATTAGGGAAAAGATGTGGGTACTTGTGTTTCATCTGATCTTCGCGTTCCCAGGTGTATTCAGGTCCTCGCTTTGCATTCCAGCGGACCTTCACGATGGGTATGCGACTTTGTTTTGTTATTTTAATTTCCCTATCCATGATTTCAATTGGTTCTTCTATAAAGTGGAGACTCTCTTTGATTTCGATTTCGTCTAGAGGGACGACGAGGGTCTCATCTGTCAAACATTTCTTCAAGTTCGACACATGAAAGGTAGGATGTACGTTATCGAGTTCCTGCGTTAGACGAAGTTTGTAGGCTACCGGGCCGATCCTTGCAAGGATCTCGAATGGTCCGATATACCTTGGGTTTAGTTTTCCACGTTTTCCGAAACATATTAACCCTTTCCATGGAGAGACCTTTAATAGCACTCGGTCCCCGACCTGAAATTCCAAGGGCTTCCGTCTTTTGTCCGCATAACTCTTTTGTCGGTCTCGTGAAGCCTTTAGTCGTTCCCGAATTTGTACAATCTTCTCAGTTGTTTCTCTTATGATTTCCGGGCCAGTGAGAGTGTTGTCGGGTACTTGTCCCTTGGCTAGTTGTGTGTCTCCTACTTCAGTCCATCATAGTGATGATCTGCACTTCTGCCCGTAGAGGGCTTCAAATGGAGCAACTTTAATGCTGGAGTGATAGTTATTGTTGTACGAAAATTCAACTAGTGGTAAATGAGTATCCTATGCTTTACCAAAATCGATTACACAAGCTCTTAGCATATCTTCCAAGGTTTGTATGGTCCTCTCACTTTGACTGTCGGTTTGTGGATGGTAAGCAGTACTCATGTCGAGCCTCCTTCCTATGGATTTTTGTAACAATTGCCAGAATCGCGAGGTGAACCTACTATCTCTGTCAGAGATAATGGATATTGGTACACCGTGCAGTCGTATAATCTCTTAGATGTAAGTTCGAGTTAGCTTCTCTATCTTATCAGTTTCCTTAATGGGTAGGAAGTGTGCGGATTTTGTTAACCTATCGACAATTACCCAGATGGTGTCTAGCTCGCCTGTTGTCTTGGGTAATTTGGTTATGAAATCCAAGGTTATCCGTTCCCACTTCCACTCGTGTATTTCGGGTTGTTGTAGTAATCCTGATGGTTTTTGGTATTCTACCTTGACTTTAGCGCAAGTCAGACACTTGCCCACATAGGTAGCGATCTCTTCTTTCATGTTCGGCCACCAATACAGTTTCTTGAGGTCCAAATACATCTTGTCCGAACCTGGATGCACGGAGTATCGAGTCTTATGAGCCTCGTTCATGACTACGTCTCTGAATCCACCAAACTTCGGTGTCCAGATCCGATTCATGAAGTAATGAACTCCGTCACCCTTGACTTCAAGATTCTTGTCCATTCCTCTTAGGGCTTCACCTGCCACGTTCTCTGCTTTGAAGGCTTCCCTTTGAGCTTCCTTGATTTGTGTGGACAGATGTGAAGGATCGTCATGGTTAAGGATTTCACTCGGCGACCTGAGTATTCTTTTCGACTAAGAGCATCGGCTATTACATTTGCTTTTCCTGGGTGATAGCGAATCTCGCATTCGTAGTCATTCAGTAGTTCAACCCATCGTCTCTTTCTCATGTTGAGTTCTTTTTGGTTGAGAATGTGCTGGAGGCTCTTATGATCGGTGAAGATCGTGCATTTCATGCCATAAAGATAATGTCTCCAAATCTTTAGTGCGAAAACGACTGCTCCTAGTTCAAGATCGTGGGTAGTGTAGTTGACTTTGTGCGTCTTGAGTTGTCTTGAGGCGTAAGCGATGACCTTACCTCGTTGCATTAGTACGCATCCAAGATCTTGATTAGATGCATCATAGTAGACCACAAAGTCCTATGTTCCTTCTGGCAAGGACAATATAGGTGCGCTGCATAGAGCTTGCTTCAGTGTTTGGAATGCAGTGTCTTGTCTTTCTTTCCAATCGAAAGTAACACCCTTTTGGGTCAGGGTGGTAAGTGGTTTCGCAATCTTCGAGAAGTTTTGTATAAACTTTCGGTAGTAGCCAGCAAGGCCCAAGAATTGTTGAATTTCCATTGGGGTTCTCGGAGCTAACCAGTTCTCGATTGCTTTGATTTTGGAAGGGTCCATGTGTATTCCGTCTTTGCTAACCACGTGACCTAGGAAATCTACCTTCCGAATCCAAAATTCGCACTTGGAGAATTTTGCGTATAGATTCTCTTTTCCTAGCGTTTCCAAGACTTGTCGGAGGTGTTAAATGTGATCCTCTTTAGTCTTCGAATAGATGAGTATGTCATCTATGAATACGATCACAAACCTGTCTAGAAACGAACGACACACCCGGTTCATTAAGTCCATGAATACCGCTAGTGCGTTTGTTAATCCAAAGGGCATTACTACAAACTCGTAGTGACCATAACGAGTTCGAAAAGTTGTTTTGGGAACATCTCCTTCCAAGACTCGTAGTTGGTGGTACCCGGATCTTAAGTCGATCTTTGAGAAATAACTCACTCCCTGGAGTTGGTCAAACAAGTCGTCAATGCGTGGTAAGGGATATCGGTTCTTGATAGTGAGCTTGTTGAGTTCCCGGTAATCGATGCACATGCGGAAAGATTCATCCTTCTTCTTTACGAACAAGACTGGTGCTCCCCAAGGTGAGAAGCTTGGCCTGATGAATCCTTTGTTGAGTAGTTCGTACTCCTGCATCTTTGCCGGTGCTAGACGGTATGGCGACTTAGCTACTGGTGTAGCTTCGGGAATTAAGTCGATTCTGAACTCGACTTGACGTTCTGGTGGAACTCTGGGAAGATCTTCAGGGAAAACATCGGGAAAATCGCAGACTTCTGGAATGTCTTTGATGCCTTTCGTTTCTTTTTCCTTATCTACCACGTGGGCTAAGAAGGCATGGTACTCCTTACGTAGTTATTTCTGGGCTTTGACACAAGAGATGATTTGTAAGTTGGTACCGGGTTTGTCACCATAAATGACAAGAGTTTCGCCGTTTGGCAGATTTAGGCGAACAGACCTTTCGTGACAAAGTATATCAGCATGGTGTAGGATTAACCAATCCATACCGATGATGATATAAAAGCTCTTTATAGTGATCGACATTAGATCAATTTGAAATGAATGTTTTTTTAGAGTTAGTGTGCAGCCTATGTACATATCGTTCGTGCTTTCTGTTCTACCGTTTGCCATTTCTACTGTAAATATGTTATTGAGTGTTTTAGGGTTTTGTTTTAGTACGTGCTTGAATTTATGACTCACGAAACTCCTCTCCGCACCACAATCAAAGAGTATGCATGCATAAACATTATTGAGGAGAAACGTACCCGTAACCACCGTAGGATCAGCTATCGCTTCGTTCTTCCCTATTTCCAGCACTCGTCCTGTGCCGCCAGCATTCCTTGCCTTAGGGCAGTCTCTCTTGTAGTGTCCGGCCTCACCACAACCATAACACGTCTGGCCCACACCGACCCTAGGGACTTGGGTAATTGGTCATGCCGGTGCCTTACAAAAACGGGCAGTGTGCCCCTTCTTGTAGTTGTTGCAGTGCATCTCCCGACAATTTCCGTTGTGATGGAAATTGCATTTGCCGCACTTTAGTAGGTTCCCAGCATATGGCTTTGCTGGTGTAGTGGTAATTTGAGCAGCAGTGGGGGCAGTAGCGACATGGACTGCCACATTCTGTTGTTTCTTGGAAGGTTCCTGTGAAGGTTGACTCTTCCTTTTGTTCCAGAACTTCTTATTTTTGTTGTTGTTGGTATTGTCGTTGTTGTTGTTGCTTCCTCTGGGTTGCTCCGGTGCGGTAGTTGCGAAGTGTTGGCAGACCCCATGGTCTACGAGAGCTTGTGCCAACTATTTGGCACTATCGAAAGTGATTGGTTTGGAAGCTAGAACACTTCCTTGGATCTGGGGTGACAGTCCCCAGATGTATCTTTCGACTTTATTGCTCTCTAGAGCAACCATCCCTGGGAAAAGGATTGCCAAATCACTATACCTATTGGTATAGGTCGTGATGTCTGAGCCTACCATGATAAGGCCCCAAAGTTCCTGTTCGAGCTTTTGTAATTCGTCCCGTGGACAGTACTCTTGCAGTAATATTTGTTTTAGATTATCCCAGCCCATAGAGTTAGCCACTACTAGCATTAGTGACTTGACATGGCCATTCCACCATGTCAGAGCTCTCTCAGAGAAAGTACAGGCAACGAACTTCACTTTGTTCCCTTCCGAACAAGAACAAATCTCAAAAACTGCTTCAGTTTTCTCTATCCATTGTGATAGAGCCATTATTCCTCCGGCTCCATTAAAAGTAATGGGTTTTCTATTCATGAAATCCTTGTATGTACAATCCCTGAACGACCTGAACGTTGGCCATTTGTATAACTATTTACTCCCCCACCAGAACCATTGTTACTCATTTGGGCCATTGCAGCTGTTACAGCGGCTATCAATGCGGCATTTCCGTCGTGGGAGGGGGTGGTGGTGGAGCTGGTGCGTTGTTGACACGGCGTGTAGATCTACGGGGCGGCATTGTGCTGATAAGGAAATAGAATGAAGAACATAAGTTTTTAGTGTGTTAATAAATTTGTCATTTTTATCAATTTATAAATCCGACTGACCTACCCATGGTTTAGAGTTTGACTCATAATAAAAGTTTGCATAGTGTTAGATAAACTTATGAATCTGAGTGGTAATCAAAGAATTCACACACAACGGAATTTCTTCATATATATTAAACACATGCCGAGTTACATTTTGAAAGAGTAGTTTACCTGTATTACTGAATCCCTGAGAAATACAAGTAGTTTTGAAAGAGTAGGTCAGCATTTATGCTGGTGAGTTCATAAGTATTTAGTGACAATGTTTGTATGAAATAGAATGAAAATGGTTTGTACATGTTCAAATGTTCCTAGAAAATCTCATATTTTCTACTATAGTGGATGGTAGTTTAATTGTTCCAAAACTGTAATGCAATAGTGCTTTTCATGCCTAAAATAGTAAGTTTATGTATAAATCACTAAGGCATTTGAAAAACCCCGTAAATCAACGTGTTTCTAATACTCCATGTGAGTTTTATAACCATACTAATGACCCAGACTGCCTGTAACAACGTTCTTCAGGCGTTGGAATGTTATGACGTTTGTCACCCCGGGCCTGCCGGCCTAGCTGTAGCTAACAACTTAGGTGCGGGATTGTCAATCCCGTATAGATCATCTATACACAAGTATCACGCTCCCCCTACAAGGGATTATGGTATATAATACAGGACTTAAAATGCATACTCGAAAGTACGTGAAATGTCTCACAAAACTTAGTATAAAACAGGTTTACATATGAAAATGTCTATTTGTTATTGTATATGAAAGTATCTCTTTGATATAGTGTTTCTAGTATGTAAATGTTCATGATTTTCTTGTAAACTATACCTATTATAGTTTTTCAAAGTGTGTGTTTCGTTCGTATAGCAAATCCTAGTATAATAATGCTCACTTGTTATGTAAAGTATAACATTTAAAGTGACATAAATGATCACATATACTTAAAGTATAAATAAAGTGTTTGATTCGTATATACATATATAAACATGTTTTATTTCCAAAAGACAAGATGTTATCGAGAATATATATTGCATACAAAAGTTCCTATGTAGTAGTTATGAATCACATATGATTCACTTGATAAAAAGAGTATATAGTGAAACTTTATGTTACA
Source organism: Lactuca serriola (assembly GCF_051521515.1). Lineage (NCBI taxonomy): Eukaryota > Viridiplantae > Streptophyta > Magnoliopsida > Asterales > Asteraceae > Lactuca > Lactuca serriola. Next base: position 87,131,104 of record NC_136411.1, on the reverse strand, counting down.
CATGATAATAACCGTGTGTTTACTTGTATTCCCCCCCCCCCCCTTAAAAGTGTATCAAAAGCATTGATAAAACATTTGAAAGTGTAGTTTATAGGGGTACGAACTCACTTGATTGATTGAAGATAGTGAGATGAAAATTGAGCAGAACTTCGGCTTGTGAAAGTCGATTTTCTTGGGATGATCGGGAATCTCAGGAATGCAAAACCTTCCTTCGGGACTTGTACGCGAAAATCGGGGATTCGAGAGGGTCTCGGGGGCTTACAAGCAGAGTTTCAGCACAATTGAAAAGGCTCTACAACTCTCATTTAGACTTCGTCGGCTAATTTTGACTTTATTTTTATTATATCATTTTTAACGGGTCGGGACACGAAAAGTCCGTTAAAAACCCATAACTTCTTTATCCGATGTCCGTTTTCATCAGACTTTTCACCGATGCGCTACTATTGTTGGGACCTTCGATTCTCATTTAGGTTGTTTCGGCCAAAAGCCTCTCGATCTCTATTGCGAGTTTTTAGTTGTCTACTGCTATATCCGGATTTTGGAAAATCATAACTTCCTCATACGAAGTCAGATTTGGACGTTCTTTTTACGTACCTTTACGGTTTAATGATATCTACAACATTCATTTAGACACTTAAGGCTAAAAACTATTGTATTGAAACTTCATGTTTTTCGTTTAATCGGTGTTGCCGATTTTGTTGGAAATCTTAGAATGGTCATAACTTCTTTATTGTAACTCGGATTTTTGTGTTTTTAGTATTTATGTAAACCTTGACACGATATCTAACATAATAGGTAAACCAATAGAGACTTTTGTACATTTTATTTTCAAACTTAATTTTATTATTTCAAAAGTGGTTACAATACTTGACTTTTTAGGTCATTACATAGAGTCGAAATATCGGGTTGTCACACTTGAGGCTGACCTGGAAATAAAAATTAGAGTTATAAATTAATTTATCTTATAAATAAAATATTAATGTAATGACATGGACATTTATCATAAAAAATATTCTTACCACCCCAAGTTTTGAGCTCTGCCATATGTAGGAGGATGATAACACCTGCATTATCATTTTGATGTAAACAAATCATTTTATAGCAAGTATGTATAATAAGGCAATATCAAAAGTACATTGCCTTTTTTTACCTTTGGAGAAAAAAGCATATGTTGACTGAGAAACACAGACACAAACATATATTAAAGAAATATATGAATCATTCCCAAAAAAGTAGTTTTTACGGCAAGGGTAAATAAGTCATTTTGAAGAAAAATAATATATGTAGACACTAAACCTTTCAAGAAGGTACCCCACATTTTCTTTTCTTTATTTCTATTTTCATCCGATCTAAACACATAATCAAATCCAAACTCGAAACTAATTAAACTGAATTTTACATCATCAAATACAAACACACACACACACACACACACACACTGAAACACAAACACACACACACACACACACACTGAAACACAAACATACACACATAACAAGGGTAAATAGGTCATTTTACAACAAGTATGTATGATATGACAATATCAAAATTAGATTTGCCTTTTTTTACCTTTGGTCAAATATGCATATGTTGATTACGAAACACAGAGACAAACATATATTAAAGAATATCCAAATCATTCCAATTAAAAATAGTTTTTACAACAAGCCTAAATAAGTCATTTGAAGAAATAACGTATGTAGATACTAAACCCTTCGAGAGGTACTCTATTTTTACTTTTCTTTTTTTAGTTTTTCATCAAATCCAAACACATAATCCAATCCAAATAACACAGAACTGATTAAACTGGATTTTACTTCATCCAATCCAAACATAGAATCCAATCCAGACACATACATACATAGAGAATGAGAGAGAGAGAGAGAGGGAGAGAGAGAGAGAGTAGACAATCCTTTTATCAAAAACCCACTAATAAGCCATTGATACATATAATGAACAGATAAACTATAATAAGATGTAAGAAATTAATCAGTAAATAAAAAAAGCTACCCTTATAAAGCTGGTATTTGAACGTGATGCTGCAAAATCCAGATTTCACGAAATTATGATGATAACTGAAATAGATTATACTTATACATAATTTTGAACAACGATTTTGGAAATGATGTGAAGAAATTAAAAATGTGATTCATATCATACTATTTTAAATTCTTTGATTTCAAATTATATAACTATGAAGGTATATACAAATTGTTTGATTTTAAAAAGGCAACCATATTTATGTTTTGAAATTATGTTGACATTTATTTCACTTCAATACATTCCAATTAAAAATTCCAAGCACCATTAATAAGTTTTCAACTTTCCAAACGTAGCCTTAATTTAGTTAATTTTATTTTATGATGACATCATCAAAATGATCCAATGGTTGAAATTAATCAAGGAAACACAATGATTGACCCTGATGGTTGAAGGTGATGTCATCAAGTTTCTCTTTTAATATATATAGACACTAAACCCTTCAGGAATGTACATCATTTTTACTTTTCTTTATTAAGTTTTCATCCAATCCAAAAACATAATCAAATCCAATTAAAACAGAACTAATTAAACTGAATTTTACTTCATCCAATCCAAACATAGAATCTATTCCAAACACACACACACACACACGTTCATACACACATATACACACACATAGAGAGAGAGAGAGAGAAAGAGAAAGAGAAAGAGAGAGAGAGAGAGAGAGAGAGAGAGAGAAAGATAGAGAATAGAAAACATATTTATCAAAAACCCACTAATAAGCCATTGATACATATACTGAATACATAAACTATAATCGGATGTAAGAAATTAACCAGTACATCAAAAACAAAAATTGCTAACCGTATGAAGCTGGTATTCGAACATGATGCTGCAAAGTCCAGATTTCACAAAATTGTGATAACAATTGAATGAGATTATACTTATAGATAATTTTGAATAATGATTTTGGAAAGTATATGAAGAAATTAATACTGTGATTCATATCATATTTTTTTGAATTCTTTGATTTCAAATTCTATAATTATGAAGGTATATACAAATTACTTGATTTTAAAAAGGAATGAACCATATTTATGTTTTGACAATTATGTTGACATTTATTTCAATTCAATATATTCCAATTAAAAATTTCAGTTACCATTAATAAGTTTTTAACTTTCCAAATGTAGTCAACATAATTTAGTTAATATTAATTTTATTTTATTTTATGATGACATCATCAAATGATCTAATGGTTAAAATTAATCAAGGAAATACAATGAATAGCCATTGTTGAATGTGATTTTATCATGTTTCTCTTTTAATATATATAGAAAAATAAGCTATATTTTAAAAGGTGTATCTACTCTAATAAATAAAGGTTTTTTTTGCCACATGTCACACTCTCATTCAATTTGTCAAATATCATTTTGTGATCATTATGAATTAATTTCTTTTCTACATGTCATTTTATGGGTTTTTTCTATTTAATAAATTACACATAATACTTTAATGTAATAATTACAATAAATGTAGTAATAAATGAATATCAATTTCATTAATTAACTTACATTCTTATTTCAAAATTCTCAAATTAAAGCATATTAATTTATTTTGTTTAATTATTTAAATTTAAAAGATAAAAAAAATCAATTTTAATAATTCATTATTTTTTTTATTTTCTTAAAAATCTAAAATTTTTAAATATTTAAACTTTTATATTTATTTTTTTAATTAACCCATATAATACAATACATGGATTCTACACTACAATATAAAACTTAAATCATGGACAAATCATCACCTAAAAAAACAAGGAAATTTGGACAGCAGCGCCTGGGTGGTAATAAAAAAGCGAGGGACCGAGTGTTTGATAAAGCATGAGCGATTAGGTAGCCGTTAAGCCTACACCTGCGCGAAAGTTACGCTTAAAACGCGACTACTTCCGGCTCATAATTTACTTACCCAGAAATATATAAAAAAAAAAAAACAAAAATTCCCTCTAATTTCTACATTCATGATTCAACAATGAGAATGAGGGTCCAACATACTGGGTTCCACGATCACACTTTAGTCCCTTCGATTATTCATATAATAATCCAAGTTCTGGACGTTCTTAGCAAATATGATTTTTTTATTGCATCTATGTTTGCAAAAAACTTTATCCGATTTTCAAACCCTATGGTTTGACCAATTGAATTTGAAGTTATGGTTGTCTCGTTGGATTTGGTATAAGAATCATTCAAAGTCTATGGCTATGGTAGACGACGCATGCTTTGATCATCTTCTGTTTCCACAAAAGCTCTCTGGAATTGGAGATAACTTTACTCCAGTTGATAGAATTCAAAGATGATGAACCGGCTAAATTGACGCGGTGAGTTATTTTTTTTTCATTGAATCAGTCATCTGCTTTAGTTCGATTTTTTAATTTTTGCATTTTTTATACTCATCAGAGAGTATATAATGAAAAACGATCACCCTGAATAAGATTTTGGGGAACTAGGAACTCCAATGCCGTGGGTTTGATCTAAAATTGAACCCAAGTTCATCAGGTCGTTGATTCAAGTTCCAATTGAAACACAGTATGTGTTTGCTGAAATGCCAATGTCTCCGGAGAGTTAGTTTTTGATTTGATATGGGTGATGATGGAGATATGAAAGATTATGAAGATTTATCTGCTGGTTTAAATTCAAAATCTTTTATGGAGTCTCATTTAGATAAGATGAAATTTCCATCTTCACCAACAACCCCAACTTCAGTTCTCCCAGATTATCCCGCTATTGAATCTTCTGAAGATTGCTCGATTGTTACTTTTTCTACACCTTTTCTGTTGCCTCTACGTGTTAATGCCATAAAGAAACTAAGTCCCATTGATGTAAAGCGGTTATCTATTCACATGTACCCTCATGTAGCTCAACAAGTAGCTAACACCTTCAATCAGATAGAAGAATCCAAGAGGAACCCTGAATTAACTAAAGATTATGTGGTGTTGGTTGCCAATCCACCAACGCCACCACTACTGTCACCTTCACCACCATCACCCCCTATGAGTACAAGTCGTATACAGACACCAAATCCACTTCCTCAAGCACCTCCTCCCCCTCCTCCACCTCCACCTCCCTCAAGCACAGTTCATACAGTGACACCACAGCAACTCCCTCCGCCACCACCACCACCACCACCACCACCTATGGCTTCACGAGATGCAACCATGACGAGACTATCCCTTGGAAAACAAGGTCCACCACCACCACCACCACCTCCCATGACACCAAGAACCATCCCACCACCACCACCACCACCAATGCATCAAGGAAAAGGCGGTGCTCCACCACCACCTCCTCCTATTGGTGGCACCCAATCTCTACGAGCTAAAGCAACTACAAAATTAAAAAGATCCTCTCAGATGGGAAGCCTCTATCGCCTTCTCAAAGGAAAAGTTGAAGGGTCTAGTTTGAATGGTAAATCCTTAAAGAGAAGTAGCAGCAAAGTTGGAGCTGGTTCTTCTGGTGGAAGTGGAAAGCAAGGAATGGCTGATGCACTAGCAGAAATGACAAAAAGGTTTTAATAAAAGAAAAAAAAAGGTATTCTAAAAATATCATCAACTTCCCTTCCTTATGTCTCTTTCTGTGCTTTCAGATCATCTTACTTCATTCAAATTGAAAAAGATGTCAAAAACTATGCAAATTCAATCAAAGAAGTGAAAACATCTCTAAGTTCGTTCCAAACAACAAACATGGTTGAGCTTATCAAGTTCCACATATATGTTGAATCACATATGGAGAAACTTACTGATGAAACCCAGGTCTAAAAGATTACATTTCATCTATATTCAAATTTTCATTTTTGTTATCATTAATATTTATTATAATCATATCGCTAATACCCATTATAGGTTCTTGCAAGGTTTGAAGATTTTCCTAGTAAAAAGTTAGAAGGATTAAGAATGGCTGCAGCCCTATATGCCAAGTTAGATACAATAGCTACTACTTTGCATAATTGGAAGATAGAGTCTCCTGCAAACCAACTCATTGATAAAGTCGAAGCTTACTTTAACAAGGTAAATAAAGTAAATTTCTAGTCTTATAAAATCGGTGTTTAAATGTACTACCAGAAAGTTCTTCCCTTCCATTTCTAAAAATTAGAACTTTCATATGCAGATTAAAGGAGATTTGGATACTTTAGAACGAACAAAAGATGACGAGCTCAAGAAATTTAAAAGTCAAAACATCCATTTTGACTTTGGGATCCTTGTAAGAATTAAAGAATTGATGGTGGAGGTTTCTTCAAATTGCATGGAGTTGACATTAAAGGTACTTTCTAGTTTCTACCACTCAACTTACAACCTTAAAAGGGAATTTTGTAAAAAATGTATGGGGATTTTGTCGAGTATCAGCAACCACAGTGTGGGAGTTTTAATTCCAATGTGGGTTGGGCTCTGAATGGCACTGGTGGCCTGACTGTATACCTAATTTACATCTCACATAATGCTCTGACAGTGTGGGTCAACTCAGGGTTGTTTAAAGAATATGAATTTTATTTGAACTACAGGAAGCAAGAGAGCCAAAAGCAAATGAACATGACAAAAGTGGGGTGAAAAGTTCAGGGAAAATCCTTTGGAGGGCTTTTCAGTTTGCATTTCGGGTGTATACATTTGCAGGTGGACAAGATGATCGTGCAGATAATTTAACAAGGGAACTTGCTCAGGAAATACAGACCCACCCTTAACTTCTACTAAGAAAGCTTTGTGTCATAGAATGCTTCATAAGAAATTCATGGTTTCTTGTCATAAGAGCATTAATTTTGGTATTCTAGGTGTGTAGATTTAAATTTGAAATTCATGTAGCTAAGCTATTTTTGACAAAATTGTATGGTTCAATTCCATTCATGACATTTATCCTACATATTTACATTTCTTACATTTATTCATTTTTTAATGTGTTTAGATGGAGACATATGTTTATTGATTAGTGTTGCCACTTATATAGCCCGGTGACGGTGGTTATGTGACTTGCCGGTAAATATGATAGGAAGAATTGAACAAAACCACAAGTGGAGTTAGGAAATATCAATATACTTTGAAAATAAAACTAACACATAAATGAGAATGGAGAATTCTATATGTTTAATAAAATTTAAATTCTAAAAGTGTTTATAACGATGTCAAAACTATAGATGAAAAGAGATTGAATGCATATGTATATATTTTTCACAAAACAATTACAAGGATTGACTTTATATAGCCAATAAGAAGGAATCAATCAAGGAGAAATAAGGGATAAATATCAATATAATTACAATGCGTATCTTTGGTCCTTAATATGCCCCCGCAAGATGGAGGATCCGCCGGATACTCCAATCTTGGAGTGAAGTCTGAGAAAATGGTGCTCGTCGAAGAGGCTTTGTCAAGGCATCTAACTGATTATAAGAGCTAATGTGGAGTACTTTGAGATAGCCGTTTGCGACTTTTTCCTTGACAAAGTGGTAGTCCATTGCAACATGTTTCATCCGAAAGTGATACATTAGGTTAGCACATAGGTATGTGTGTGGCACCTGTATTGTAACAAAAAAGGGTGGGCAGAGAGGTTTGAGTGATACCGAGATCTTTGAGAAGATTTTCCACAAGACCTCGGATGTTGTATTGGCTAATGCTTTATACTTAGCTTCAGTGACAATGAATAACCTTGAGACGAATTTTTGTCTTGTAGATTTCCAAGAGATAATGTTTTAGCCAAGATAAAGTATATAAGCAGTACTTGAGTGTCGTCCATTCGAGACCCCTCCCGAATCTGAGTCCGAAAATGCCTTGAGATTAAGGTGTTTGTTTTTCGAAGAGAAAATTCTTGATGTCTACGAACTACCTATGCAACCCTATGCAGCAGAAGAGGTGGACCAAACACCCACAGACTGTAGTTAGAAGCGTGCTTTTTTTTAGCAGCTGCAAGTGGCTGCAGATGTTAAAAAAAAAAATGATTTTATAAACATAAAATAGATTTTCTACACTTAAAATTTAATAAGTCTAGTTTTAAAACATTGAAATAAAATTCATACAACCAAATTAGTCTTACAATAAAAACAATTTGAAATAAAATTCATACAACCAAACTTTAGTAATTCTCATTCCATATTTTGCATCAACTTCTCGACAATTTCAACCCGTAACTGGGTCATATATTCAGGGTCCGCTGCAGTACCATGTGTTAGAATCTCATCTTCATCATCATCAACGAGCATATTGTTATTTCCAACCGAGACATTTGGTTCATTATACAGTGCAAAATACTCATCACTCAGTCCCTCTATTATAAAATTATGAAACGTGAATGATGCAAGGGTAATTTTTCTTTGTGTAAACAACGAGATCAGTGCCATCGTCTTTAATATAGGGAATCGTTCTTTCAAGACACTAAAGCACGTTCAATGACGTTTCGAAGTTGTGCATGTGCATGGTTAGAATTTTCTTTATTGGTTAATGCACGTATTTGACGGAAATCTCCAAGCCAATACCTCACATTACGATACGGTGTCATAAAACCTTGAATGTGGGCATATGCGACATTACAAAGATCATATTTATATGTAAAAATGTGAAAAAAAAACATTTAATGTAACACCGTGAATTTCAAAATAATTTTTCACAAAATATAAAAACATTTTTCCATTTAATTTTCATAAAACATCAAGTTTAAATCTTCAATTCACATCATACAAAATCCCAAGATCATATCACATAAAAGTCCCTTGCGTGTGTACAGATCAAGCCGGCGCCTTCCCACGGTCATCACTAGTACCTGAAACAAACAAAACTAACACTGTAAGCACAAAGCTTAGTGAGTTCCCCAAAATACCACATAAACACATATTAGCCACTCGAGGCTATAACTTTATGGGTCCGTACACCCAAACTCTGTGAACCCTCAGGTTCTAACTCTGGGAACCTTACGGTTCCATCTCTATAAACATGCACAGCATAAATCACATAGACATCATGCAGTACAACACATAGCATACACATAACATACACATACTCTGACTCATAACTCTGATTACCTACTCAAGGTAAAGTATAGTGAGAAGACTCACCTCGTATATCTCGATAACCCGCGAATCCTGGAAATCACTCGTGCTCGATCCTCCGAGCTATAATCCTCCTATAACATCATACATCTCTAATTAAGGCTTTTACCACTAAGGTTGACTACCCCTATCAAGTCAACTCTGGTCAACGGTCAACGGTCAACTTTGACCGGACTCGGCGAGTGCACTAGGGCGACTCGGCGAGTCTATATGTATTCACCAACTCTCTAGGATTCTCTTTTGACATGTCGAGTACTCCCCTGACTCGACGAGTTCCACCTGGCATGAATCGTGGGGCCACCACGACTCAACTCGCCGAGTCTCAAGAACAACTCGGCGAGTCCCAGCTCGACTCAGTCCATCTGTCAACCCTCTCTAACTCTCCCTGACTCACTGAGTCGACCCTTAACTCGGCAAGACCACTCGCTGAGTGGTCAAGGACAAACTCCATGCTACTCGCCGAGTCTGTTCTTCGGACTCGGCGAGTCCATGCAATGTACCAACTCAATCTCACTTCTGAGGTCAGATCCGCTCCAACAACTCATAGATCTGGCCCTCCCAAGCACATTCATCACGTAAAGTTCATGTCTTGGTGCTCATAACACACCCCATGCCTCATAAATGGTGTTTTGACCTCAAGCACAAAGACCCCAATCCAAAACCCCCATGGATTCATAAAAAGCTTGGACAAAGGGACACTCTGGACCTCCAAGGGTCCAGATCTAGAACCTAACTCGCTTAAGGGACCAAGGAAGCACTAGATCTAGTCACAAAAGGTCTCAATAAGCCCTAAATCAACATGAACATCAACATAACAGAGAATGGCTCGAAAATAGTACCTCATACGTGATGTTCTGGACCTCAAATCTTCAAGAAGTGGCTCCTCTTGCTTCCCCCTTGGCTATTGCTTCCTTTCCCTTGCTAGATAACACCCCCAAGGTCAATAATGGCTCCTTGACTTACTCCAAATGCTCAAGCTCACTAGGGTTTCTCTTAAGGGACTGGTGAGCACAAATGACGGCCATAAGGCCCTTTAAATAGGCTCCAAACCCGAGAAATTAGGGTTTCATTAAACAGCGCGGACTCGCCGAGTCCATTCCTTGGACTCGTCGAGTCCGGGCGTGAACCCGCGTCCAAATCTGCGATCATACTCGGCGAGTCTAGGCTCCAACTCGCCGAGTCTCCTCACAAATCATCAAAAATAAATAGATAAATAAATATATAATACCTGGGAATCCGGGCTGTTACAATTAGTTTTGAAACTAAGATAAAGCTATTTAAATAACCATTAACTTACCTGATGGTGGAAATAGGAATGGTGCATGTGGATTTGCTAATGTTTCTGATAATATTCTAGAATCATGTGCTACCACTTCCCAACCGGCCACAACAAACGTAAACATCATGTTGAAGTCAAAAATTGCCAATACGTTTTGGCAACAATCGCCTTTTTCCCCTGCTTCTATATAAATCTTGTTTTTTTGCAGGGACAACACCATGTATCAAAGTAGCATCAAGTGAACCAACTGCTCATTTGAAAACCCGTCGTAGCCTCCTATTATGTCTTAGAATATTTGGATTCAGATTAAAAGATAGTGGTACTATAATGTCGTGTGCGAAAAGCAACATTTTGTCCAACACTTCATGAAAAAATTTATAAATTGTTTACTTTGAGTGTTGAAATCTTCGCTTGATATTCACATAACGTTAGTTATGACTGATCATCATAAAAAACATAGCCATATTTTCCTCAACCGATACATGTTTGCTATCCTTTAATGCGTAATTTACTCTAAAATGAGCACATAGTCGTACAAAAGATTCACATGAAATGCATAGTACTTCAACACATTGTAGAAGACTTGTTTTCCAATAACTCTAATGTGTATTCATGTCCCATCATTTCCGAATCGTTGTCCTACACTCATTTCACACCCCTCTTCCAAAAATAGCATACATACAAATACATTATAATAATGAGAAGTATATTTTTGTGGTGATCCATTAGGAACCTATTAATCAACACAGGTACTAAATAACATAAAATTTAAGTACCAAATAAAATAACATAAAATTTGTAACGCTCGTGTTTCGAGGCTAAGCATTAATTCGATGATGTAATAGTAAATGTCAACTGTTGTAACGTATTTTAAAGTACTAAAGATGAATTACTTGAATATTATGTGAATTATGTGCTTTTATGTGATTATATACTTGTTTGTAAAGCTATAATAAAAATAACCGTAAAATTTTGTTACATAAGCCCGATATCGATGAAGAAAATTTTAGTGGTCATGACAAGGATTCCTGACATATAAAGAACGTTGAAATCCGAGTTAAAACGAAGAAGTTAAGACCTATCAAAGTTTTACGGCTAAACCGGTACGACACTGCATGACGTAAAAAGTGAGTTTACGATAAAGTGATTTTTAGTCATAGCAATATAAATGAAAGTCGTAGCATACAATAAACTGAGAGCATGCATAAAAAGAATGCCCAAATCTGACTTCATATGAGGAAGTTATAAATTTTCTAAGATTTGGCAGAGCAGTGTGCAGTTCGGAGTTCGAATTTTAGATTGAACGATTTTTAGCTGACACAACCTAAATGAGAATTGAAGATCTCATTAATAAGAACTCGACAATAAAAAGCCAGTCGAAAACGGAGTCCGTGTGTAGAAGATATGAATTTTACACGGTCGTTTAACAGTGTAATCTCCTCATACTGTTAAATTTAAATTCGTCAAGAATTAGCCGATGGAGTCAAAAGGAAAGTTATAGATCTTATCATTACCTACGCGTGGATATAAAGGCATCAAAAACAGAGCTCGTATGCGAAAGTTATGAATTTTTTAAGATTGGTTGTTTTATATGCGTCCAGCGCCATGTGTCAGCACCAGGCGAAGCCTTAGTGCCCACGCAAGGCCATGACGTGGAGTTAAGTTCCACGACGTGGAATGCCCCCAGACAGCCTATAAATAGAGGTGTAGATCACACTCAAAACCTACACCAAAATCATTTTTTCTTTCCCATTACCCACAAAACCTCTCTTCCATTCCCTAGTACTTCCTAAGTGCTAGAAGCGAGTCTCGGAGCGCCCGAAGGCTCCAAGAAAAAGAGTTTTTTGGTTTGAAACTCTATCCACGCAGAGCCCAGTTTTCAAGCAAACCTCCCGGTTTCGTCGAAGCGAAGCGCTGTCTAAGTTGGAATCATCATCTTATCAAGTGAGTGCATTAGTTACTTTCATCTTACACATAGATATGAAGTACTTTATATAAATTACGTGCTGTGGGTGCATATTTACTTGAGATATGTGCTAGGTGAAAGATTTAAACTTCTTTGTTCTCAGATCTGAACCTTTTTCTTCAGATCTAGGCTGTAGATGTATTTTGTTTTCAGATCTGAACCTTTTTCTTCAGGTCTAGGCTGTAGATGTATTTTGTTTTCAGATCTGAACCTTTTTTCTTCAGGTCTAGGCTGTAGATGTATTTTGTTTTTAGATCTGAACCTTTTTCTTCAGATCTAGGCTGTAGATGTATTTTGTTTTTCAGATCTGAACCTTTTTCTTCAGATCTAGACTGTAGATGTATTTTGTTTTATGATATAAACCTTTTCTTCTGATCTAAGACTATAGATGCATTTTATATCTACAAATATGTTGGATAGAACATGGGTAGATAAATGATGAGGTATGAAAGATGATATAGATGAATATTGGTAGCTGCACCACAACTTGTAGATGTTTTTCGAACTAGGATGCACTCTAAGCATCCTAACATCTGTGCAAAGGGATAACATCCACAACTTCTCCTAATAGAGAATGTCATAATCCCGATAGCTGAGCCTAGTGATAATATTGGCAGTTGCACCTAATAGATAACATTGGCAGTTGCGCCATAGGCAAAGATGGACTTCGTGCCTATTCTTCAGGAGAATCCTTATGAATAAAAAGGTGAATGATAGATGATTCTTAGGGTAGATCCTTAAGAGTAAAGAAGTTAATGGGGATGGGTAATTGGGTTGATTGTTTGATGTTTAAACATAATAACTATATTATTGTGGGTTGAAAACCCTATGTACTCACCAGGTTTCCCAACCTGAGTCACTCAGTTTATTTGTATCACATGTTTCGATAAAAAGCTACACTACACTAAGAGATTAAAAAGATGTAGATCACTAGTGTAAATGAATTTTAGTTCTGTTTATGCTTATGTTTCTGTATTGACGTTGACATGCCAAAGTTTTAAAATGAATGAAATACATTTCTTCGGAAATGCTTTGATAACATATTTATCATATTTTTCTGGGAACAAAATTTCACAACACTTTTCTTTAAAAGTATACTCTGATTTTAAAAATGAAGCATAAACAAATCGGTTTTTTCTGGCCGTGAAAATGGGGATGTCGCAGTTGGTAACAGAGCAGTAGTTTAAGCGAACTAGGAATTTTAGGAAAATTTCTAGATTTAAACTTAGAATGTTAATCGAGGATCGTGAGGAGTGTCTATTGTATTCTAGGTAGTACACCTGAATAGACACGGACACTAGCTCATTTTAGGAAAGATGATTAAAATGCTTTTATGTGCTAAATGCTTTATGTTTGATGTATATGCTATTATTTGTTCATATCTATGGTCTTTTACTGACCGGATCAGGAAACCTTACGTGTTTAGGATTCTAAGCATTCGATTACGATATTAGAACTAGCATGTAATGTTTCGGAGAGATAAAAGGGGATTTAAACGTCTATCGTAAATAAATATCTAAATTCACCTACCTTGTTTTATAGGTCAACATTGTGAGAACCCGAAGTTGACTCAAAAATGCAAATGGGAACAAAAATCAGTAGCCTCGTCCCTAAGGGATAGAGCAGGTGTCGATAGTAGAAGTTGCACCAGAGCCAATCACGATGGTTGGAGTACAAGCCATGATTCGGGCTATGATGACTGAACAGAGGGAAGAAATGAGGCAACTGTTGCTGAATAATAGGGATGAACCTTCGATGTCTATTGAACAACTAGAACTGAATGACGGACAACCAAAGGAAGGGAATTGCAGCCGCACTATCAGTCAAGTTGAACCCCGAGTGGAAAGAAGGAATGAGTCAGATAGGGGAATCGACAAGGATGGATGTATGTATAAGAAATTATTGTGTGCCAAACCACCGAGTCTTTCCGGAAGTCCAAAGCCAGTAGAGATTATGGATTGGATCTCTGAAATGGAGATGGTATTTGAAAGCTGCAACTGTAGCGACAAGTAGAAAACCATCTTTGTGGTCAGACAACTGAAGACCAGAGTTTTAGGCTGGTAGAAGTTATTATCATATACGATGCCACGAGGAGAAGCTCTGAAGATGTATTGGGAAGCGTTCATGGAATAGTTGAAAATGCAGTATTGCTCCGAAATAGATCTGATAGATCTAAACAATGAGTTCCAGAACTTGAAGAAGGGGAGAATGAGCACTGATTACTATGCTACTGCATTCATCGAGAAGATGAAGTTATTCCCGTACTTGATGCCGACCGAACTCGCCAAGATAGAGAAATTTGGTAACGGATTACCATCAGACTTTGGCCCAACAGTCAAAATGGCAAGCACGTTGAAGGCAGCCGTTAGAGTAGACAAGAATATTGAGACCTAGTTAAGAGAAAGGGGTCTGGAGGGAACTGAAGTCGGTGAGAAAATAAACTTCGATGGATCCTCAAGGTCCAACGAGAAGAGAACATTCTTGAAGTCTGGTTCGAAGAAGTTCGAAGGAGAAAAAGGTGCAGTGAGGATGGTGTGATAAGTACAAGAAGAAACACTCTAGAAAATGTGGCGATGAGGTGACATGTTTCAAGTGTAGGAAGCATGGGCATTACACTAATGAGTGTATATTCAACAAAAGGGTGTGTTATGGATGTAATAAAGAAGGGCACTACAAGCAAGACTGCCCAAAGAGGGAAGGAGCTACAAAACCAAATGCACTGCCAAAGCCAAAGGAAAGAGCATTCCAGATGATCCTTGATGAAGCAGGTGAAGATGCAAGGAGGGATCTATAGAGTATCCATATAAATAGGATCATGTGATGTAGCCTAATATAGGAGACATAGTCTAGGGTGAACTTGAACATCTATGTAATCGTTTCAAGAGATAATATAAAACCTTGATTTTGTCATCTGATGTGTTAAATGATTATGTGAAATTCTTGAATGGTGACTTGGAAAACTACGAGACAATACTTGAGACGAGTATGAGTAGGTGTGAATGGTAGTAGAGGCCTATACTACCGGAAGCACATGACTCACACTTGGATCAGAGAAGGTCACAACGTTACCAAGAAGCTAGTAAATGATTCAGTTTTGTTCATGTTCATCGCTACCATCATTTCGGTAATGACTAAGAAGATGATTGTTATTCTGACCATAGTGGTCATATCAATTGGGTCCAACTAGGATGAGTATGTTACGTGCTTCATAGAACCAAGTGTGATGTAGCATCTGACTTAAGCCAGAAGATTGAAGTGAAAGATAATCGAAACAATCAATAGAGGTTGTCACAACGATCATGGAAAGCATTAATAAAGCTCAGGAGGAAGCTTTAGAGTAGAATGACCGAAAGGAAGAAAGTTTAGGCAAAACATTGGTGTTCGGTCCAAATAATCAAGGATTGAAGTTATTCCAAGATGGGCAAAGTAGGAGATCTTCTGATGGAAGAAGCTCACAAGACGACGCACTCGATTCATCTTGGCAGCACTAAGATGTACAGGGATCTGAAACCCCACTACTGATGGCCAACGATGAAGCTCGATGTTGCAAAGTATGTGGCTGAGTGCGTAACATGTGAAGGAGTTTAGGCACAACATCAGAAACCATATGGGATTTTAGAACCTTTACCTGTACCCATGAGTAAATAGGATGACATAACCATGGATTTTGGGTGGTCGCAGATCGGTACGAAGTTGTGTTTAAGTACAACTTACCATCCACAGACTGATGATCAGAGTAAAAGAACGATTCAAACATTGGAAGATATGCTAAGAGCATGTACCCTAGAGTTCCAAGGTAACTGGGATAAGCACTTACGCCTTGTAGAGTTTTCCTATAACAATAGTTACCATTTGAGCATCAAGATGGCACATTATCAAGCTCTGTATGGAGAAAAGTGTCGCATGCCGTCTTGTTGGCTTGAAGCTGGAGAAAAGCAGTTTATGGGCCCCGAGATAGTCCATTAGACCGTTGAAAAGCTAAAGGTGATTAGAGAAAGGATGTTAGCAGCTTAGGATCGTCAAAAGAGCTAGGTTGACAAGAAAAGACGACCAATGACATTCGAAGTTAGGGATTTGGTTTTACTTAAATTCTCACTGTGGAAGGGACTTATAAGATTTGGGAAAAGAGGAAAGTTGAGTCCAAGGTTCATTGGACCGTTCAAAGTTCTTTAAAGGATTGGAAACCAAGCCTACAAGCTAGAACTACCAGAAGAATTAGATGGTATAGATAACACTTTCCACGTATGTTATTTGAGGAAGTTCACGGGAGAAGTTCCCGACATAATTCCAATTTATGAGTTAAGGATGGATGAAAATAAGAGGATAATTGAAGAACCGGAGGCGATTGTTGACCGTAATACGAAGAAGTTGCGACGCAAGATGGTCGACTTAGTGCTTGTGCGATGGAAACATTCGAATGGGCCAAAAATAACCTAGGAAACGGAGAGTGACATGATGAGTCGCTACCCGCATTTGTTTGCTGATGCATGATTCTGGGACAGAATCATCCTAAGGGGGAGAGAACTGTAACGCCCATGTTTTGAGGCTAAGCATTAATTCGATGATGTAATAGTCAAAGTCAACTGTTGTAACCTATTTTAAAGTAATAAAGATGAATTACTTGAATATTGTGTGAATTATGTGCTTTTATGTGACTATATACATGTTTGTAAAGATATAATAAAAATAAGCGTCAAAAATAAAATGTTAGATAAGCCCGATATCAATGAAGAAAGTTTTAGTGGTCGTGACAAGGATTCCAAACATATAAAGGACGCCAAAATCTGAGTTAAAACAAACAAGTTAAGACTTGCAGAAGTTTTACAGCTAAACCGGCACGACACTACGTGACGTAAAAAGTGAGTTTACGATAAAGTGATTTTTAGTCATAGCAATTTAAACGAAAGTCATAGCATACGTTAAATCGAGATAATGCATAAAAAGAACGCCCAAATCTGACTTCGTATGAGGAAGTTATGAATTTTCTAAGATTTGGTAGAGTAGTATTCAGCCCGGAGTTTGAATTTTAGATCGAACGATTTTTAGCCGATAAAACCTAAAATAGAATTGACGATCTCATTAATAGGAACTCGTCGATAAAAAGACAGTCGAAAACTGAGTCTGTGTGTAGAAGATATGAATTTTACACGGTCGTTTAACAGTGTAATCTTCTCATACTGTTAAACTTAAAATCGGTCGAGAATTAGTCGATAGATTCAAAAGAAAAGTTATAGATCTTGTCATTACCTACACGCGGATATAAAGAACGTCAAAAACGGAGCTCGTATGCGAAAGTTAAGAAATTTTTAAGATTGGTTGTTTTATCTGCGTCTAGCGCCACATGTCAGCACCAGGCGAAGCCTTGGTGCCCACGCAAGGCCACGACGTGGAACGCCCCTAAACAACTTATAAATAGAGGCGTAGATCACCCCTAAAACCCACACCAAAACCATTCTTTCTCTCCCATTACCCACAAAACCTCTCTTCCATTCCCTAGTACTTCCTAAGTGCTAGAAGCGAGTCCCGGAGCGCCCGAAGGCTCCAAGAAAAAGAGTGTTTCGGTTTGAAACTCTGCCCACGTAGTGCCCGGTTTTCAAGCAAACCTCCTAGTTTCGTCGAATCGAAGCGTTGTCCAAGTTGGAATCACCAGCTTATCAAGTGAACGCATAGTTACTTTCATCTTACACTTATATATGAAGTAGTATATACATATATTAAAAACCCTCGTGGATGTAAACAGTAAAATTGACCAAATTTAGACTTTCAACACAATAATGTATACAAATTACAATTTGACACAATACTTTCACATATTAAAAGTTCAATCCTCTTATCCTCCCCTGTTAATCCAAAAATCCCACCATCATCAGCGTCTCAAAATTTCTTCGGGATCCTCCCTGTCTTCCTCTCCGACTGTGTTGGTTGACATATCCTTCTTCGTCTCGATCAAGATTTTCCACTTCCGTCTCCACCAAAAGTCTGTGGTTTGTGGCTACGTCCAACCGTCTCTATTTCCATTTGGATTGTGGTATGTTCTTTGTCGTTTGTATATGCTTCTGATGATTTCTTCGGACTCCTCCCTTTCTTCCTCCGACTATGTGGGTTGCACGTCTCTAACGTCTTGTCGATCAAGAATTAGGATTTCCAATTATAGGTTTCACGTTTCACACACGATGAAGAACTGATGATTTCCACTTCCGTATCCACCAAACGTATGTGTTTTGTGGCCGCCTCCAACATTCTCTATTTCAATTTGAAGTTTGGGTATGTTCTATGTCGTTTGTATATGCTTTTGATTTTATGTTTTCAATTTCAAATTTCTTCTTTCCCAACGTTGTGGGTTTCAAGTCAAAATTCTGGGTATAATGTTTTTACACCAAGTAGATCAAGAAAGATCCGCTAATGCCTGAAAAAAATGACATGGGTTTTTTTGCTGCCACTTACATCTGTTATTTGAATTATTTTTTTATGTCAGGGCCTGAATTCATCTATGGACATGAATTCATCTGTCTGTGACTCAATTTTTATAGAAGCCTCTATTATTCCCATATCCTGAATAACCTATACATTATACAAACAAATAGCATTACATTTCTTAAATAAACATTCATTTTTCTATTCAACATATAAGGGTAAAACGGTCCTTTATTCTCATTCAGACAATATCCTGACTAACCTATAAATATAAGGGTAAAATGGTCCTTTATTCTCATTCAAACAATATCTTCACTAACCAAGACATTATACAAAAAAATAGTATCACATTTGTCAAACAAGCATTCATTTTTTCTATTCAATGTATAAGGGTAAAATGGTCCTTTATTCTCATTCATACAATATATTGAATCCGAAAAACAAATTATTCTTTAATATGTACATATATATATATATATATATATATATATATATATATATATATATATATATATATATGAATGTTTGTTTTAGACTTGGTTACAAAAAAGAGACAATATGGAATAAGTGACGAGTTATAAGGATTATGCATTTAGATACATTAGGGTAAGGTAGTAAATTATTCTCATCCAGTAATACTTTATATTTGGTATGATAGATAACTATTCCATTTCGGGTATGATAGATAACTATTCCCTTGTCCTGACTTAGCTATACAAAAAAACAATTTGTATAACACTTTTCATAATGAGTAGTCATTTTTTATTGAACATTATTTCACATAAGGGTAAAATGATCACTTATTGTCATTCATTTTACCCACATTCTTGCTTAACAACCAAAATTGATAACAATATATGTAAAAAAAATCATGGATTTACAGTAACAAAAGTTATACCTTCTTCACTTTTGATCAAATAGATATTTCAAGAAAGAAAGCATGAACAAAACCTGAATATGAGAGACCAGCTTCAACTATTCTTTCTTGATTTGTATCTGCACACACATTCACAACATGAATCGAATTTTAAATAAGTTGAAAAGCTTAAATATGAAGAAATAGAAGTAGGATACTATAAAAAAAACAAATCAACAGAAGTATGTTGTTATTTATTGAAATTACATAAAAGAGGTAAATGCAAGAAATAGCAACATACTTTCACTTATTTTTGTACTATAGCATCATACTTCCAAACTTTTCATTATAACATTCTAATTACAAATTTGCTCATTTTGAGTCATTTTAATATGAAAATCTACCAAGTTATAGCATTATACTTCAGTACTTTTTAATATAAAAATCAAAGCGATTTTCTATAGAAACCACATCAACATAAGTACGATGAACATATATGACTTCAAAATATAACGTAAATCATTCAGATTCATGTCTTTTAAGAAACCTACTTACAAATTTCTTATAATACCCATTTCCTTAACATATTTCTTATCATACCAATTTAAAATATAAGCCAAAAATATTGTGTTTCATTTAAATTAAATATATTCTTAGCCCATTAAAGTTGTTGGCATTTAGAAAATAGCAAACCTTCTCTATGATTGCAGACTTGCAGTAGATAAACAATCTTTGAACTTAATTAACTTCATGATAATTATTAATAGTATCTTTCCTTTTTAATTCAAATAACAACTCTTTAAATCCGCTTATTTCACAATTCAACTCAATAATACACTTAAATTACAGAATGGATACCATGATTTTTCTAATTTCCAGATAACACAGCAGCCATTGGTCATCTTAAATATATTATGTTTACATAAATGAACCTACCTCACATTTACCATCTCAATGCAATTTATTTTAACTATTTACGAAGGAACACATGACAAAAAGTAGTAAAACTATTTGATCTTTTCAAAACATACATAGACTTACTTTAGAACATTGTTGTATCACTTTTCGTCCATACTATACTACATTCAACACATTATCCTTTATAAACACTAATTTGTAAATATTCAATAAAACTCGGGACGAACATATACAAAAAAGTTGTTGTAATATTTTGTTCTATTTATGAATTTGTTTGATCTCAATTAATATTTACTTTTCTATTTGTTGTTTTTAGTGTGTTTATTGTTCATGAACTTTTGTATCATGTTTAACTTTGTAATTACATCATACCCTTTCACTATAATAATATGTTACATAAATGACCCTTGTGGCAACAATCTGTTATACAAATGGTCCCCTTCTCAATTATCAGTTACAAAAAAAATTCCCAATCCTTTCTCAATAAAAAATCCTATAGATGATAGTTGAGACACATCATTATCACATATCCTGTCGTCCGTCTTTTCAACTTTTTTTTAAAACATGGTATCGTCACTTGATCTTTGTGCCAATAGAAATAAGTTTCTATACTTCATATTACCCTTTTCACAAAGACTTCACATTCTCTTGCACAAAAGGTAGTTCTTCTACAATATTTCACAAATGAGAAGACTTAAAGATCTTCTCGGCCCTTGATTTAATAATTTGCACCACAAATATAAAATATTATCTTATGTAATGTTAATAACATTATCAAATACACTACTTATATAACCATTCTACTTAGAACACTCAGTTATTATATATTTACTAACAGTAATAATTGAATGCATTTACCATTTAGGAAACAGTGGCAAAAAACAACAATTAACGTGACCCGTGTTTACCCACGGGTTCCCAGACTAGTTTTATATAAATTACGTGCTATGGGTGCATATTTACTTGAGATATGTGCTAGATGAAAGATATAAACTTTTTTTGTTTTCAGACCTGGACCTTTTTCTTCAGATCTAGGTTGTAGATGTATTTTGTTTTTAGATCTGAACCTTTATCTTCATATCTAGGCTGTAGATGTATTTAGTTTTCAGATCTGAACCTTTTTCTTCAGGTCTAGGCTGTAGATGTATTTTGTTTTCAGATATAAACCTTTTTCTTCAGATCTAAGAGGTAGATGTATTTTGTTTTCAGATCTGAACCTTTTTCTTCAGATCTAGGTTGTAGATGTATTTTGTTTTTCAGATCTGAACCTTTTTCTTCAGATCTAGACTGTAGATGTATTTTGTTTTCAGATCTGAACCGTTTCTTCAAATCTAAAACTATAAATGCATTTTATATCTACAAATATGTTGGGTAAAACATGGGTAGATAAATGATGAGGTATGAAAGATGATATAGATGAATATTAGTAGCTGCACCACAACCTGTAGATGTTTTTCGAACTACGATGCACTCAAAACATCCTAGCATCTGCACAAAGGGATAACATCGGCAGTTGCGCCTAATAGAGAATGTCATAATCCCGGCAGCTGCACCTAGATGATAATATTGGCAGTTGTGCCTAATAGATAACATTGGCAGTTGTGCCATAGGAAAAGATGGATTTCATGCCTATTCTTCAGGAGAATCCTTAGGAATGAAAAGATGAATGATAGATGATTCTTAGGGTAGATCCTTAAGAGTAAAGAAGATAATGGGGACAGGTAATTGGGTTGATTGTTTGATGTTTAAACATAATAACTATATTATTGTGGGTTGAAAACCCTATGTACTCACCAGGTTTCCCAACCTGACTCACTTAGTTTATTTGTATCACATGTATCGATAAAAAGTTACACTACACTAAGAGATTAAAGAAATGTAGATCACTAGTGTAAATGAATGTAAGTTCTGTTTATGCTTATGTTTCTGTATTGAAGTTGACATCCCAAAGTTTTAAAATGAATGAAATACATTTCTTCGGAAATGCTTTGATAACATATTTATCATGTTTTTCTAAGAATAAAATTCTGCAATACTTCTCTTTAAAAGTATACTCTGATTTTAAAAATGAAGCATAAACAAATCGGTCTTTTCTGGCCATGAAAATGGGGATGTCACAAAATTGGAGTGCCAAATAACATAAGATAAAATTGAAGTGTCAAATAACATAAAATTCATGTACCAAATAACCAAATTATTATAACAAAAAACATAACCACGTAGTTCCAATACATGCTATTAAAACATAAACAACACAAATATGTAAACCTAACGGACAATCTTTCCATCCTTTAAAACTCCTAAACTAGTACCAGTCATCTCAATCCATCCTCTTTATATTTTTGGATCATTGGGAAAATTTACCCACATCTCTCTGATACTCATGGTCCCTCCAAAAAATGTGATAAGAAGTAAAACATAGAGGGTCTATTATGCCTAACTCAAGAAAATCAAACTTCTCTAAATATCGAGGAATTTTAGGACCTTGAGCCAAATATCGTAGAGCTTTTTGCATCTCTAGTGCTAAATCGTCAGCAGTAATTAGAAGTTTTAGGTGAGGCACTAAAAGGTGGATCAGGTGAGGCTCTAGGAGCTCGAGGTCTAGGAGTTGAGGTTTTATCCCTTTTGTTGGGGTTAACAAAGGTTAAAGCAACAGAAGGCTCACTAGTATTATTGGAAATGTAATCATCCTCATCTATGTGAATAGAAGGGGTGTCTAGAAGCTGTAGTGGTGCGACATGGAAAGAAGATGATCCATGTCCCAATGGTGTTAGGGATGTGTCATAGCTAAGATTACCAGAGGCACTTTTTCCATCACAGAGTTATGCACAAATAGAGATGCACAAAACCCGAATCCGATCTGATCCGGTTTTGCTTACGTCATCAAGAATCCGATCCGAATCCTGTCAAAATCCGATTCGGATCCGGTCAAAATCCGAATACGATTCTAATCCGGTTTAAACCGATTTTAGTGGGTTTTAAGCGGATTTTGGGGCGGATTTGGATCCGTTTTTTTAGCAAATCCGGTTTACGATCCGGTATCAAATCCGATTTGAAATGTAGGATTAGGATCCGATTGAAAATCCGGTTTTGAATCCGATCCGATCCGGTTTGGTCAAAACCGGTTTTGACCCAATCCGGTTTCCGATTGGATCCAGTTTTGAATAGTGAAACTGGTTTTTGTGTGCATCTCTATGCACAAAGCTCTGGAAACAACAATGTGACAGTTTTCAAAGAAGTGGCTTTCGGATGCCCCTAAACCCAATCTATGTAACAAAAGTAATATAAGAATATTTGCCAACTATATTAACAAAATACATATAAATGTGTGTATATATATATATACACACACACACACACACAGACACACATACACACACACACCTTTTTAAAGTCCCACTCCTCGTTTTTTAAGTTAAAAGTGTTTGTTTGAGGATTTTAAAGGTTTCCAGTTTTGTTTCTCAAGTATAATCATCTCGTATATTTGGCTTTAAGGTTTTCATAGGATTTTTTCAATTGTCTTTGAGTCAAATCCACACCATACTTTTCCTTAATGGATGTTCCTAACTTGTTCTATGGATGTTTATGCAAACTCAAACCTTTTCTACCCACATTTTGTACTTCTTCAATACAAGTTTGCAGTAAGAATTTTATCTGCTCATTAGTCCATATATGTTTATCTCCCATTGCTAATAACAAAAAGAAACATATGGAATTCATACTTTAGCAAACAAAACCTTATAACAATAACTTTCAGCATAACAACAACTTCTATTGATTAAACTAACAAATTTACAGATTTCAACAATAATCTTTCACATTTTAGCAACAATCCATGACATTTCAGTAAAAAAAATATGATATTTCAGCAAGTATTCATGACATGTCAACAACAATTCATGAGCTTTTAGCAACAATTCATGACATTTTAGTAGAATATATGCCATTTAAGCATAAATTAATGACATTTCAATGTACATTTATGACATTTCAGCATAAACTTATCATCAACATCAAGATTTAGCAAGAACGAAGAAAAAAACAAGGGTTCAACAACAATAAATCGTTGCTCCAGCAAGAAATTAACATAAAGCAGGAAAGATGAAGTTCCTCCACCAAGAAAAAAATGAAAAACTCAAGATGAACCATGGTAGAATCGTTGATTGAGCAAAAAAAATGAAAAAAAACCTTACCGATGACAACAGATACGATGTCGACGACAGGAAAAGAGGGCAACCGGAGGAGGGAACGTCGGGGAGGAGTCTTCGCCAGTGGGAAGGAGGGCTACGTCGGTTGGGAAGGATGGCTGATTGTGATTGGTGATGAAGAACATAAGAAGTCTAGGGAAAAATGTGATGCGGCGTTCTTTTTTTAGGAAGGAGTATCCGTTTTTTTAGGGTTAGGTTTAAAGAGGCTAGAAGAGGGAACTCAAGTGTTGTTCCAAAGAATTAATGGAAAATGATACATCCTTCCATGTGAAGGCCAAATACTGTAATGAGCCCACCAATTTTTGATAAGGTGTTTGATCAACACTAAGTGACCCGTCCATGGAGTTGAGAATAGTAGAAGAGTTTAGTGGATTCACCACCTCTTTTGCACCATCGATATGCAAATTGGTTAAGAGATATTGAATATGGTGATGGTAGGACAGAAATAGACCATGCGAGGTGGGAATAACTTCAATTCCAAGAAAGTGGTGGAGATAACCTAAATCTTTAATGGAGAAGCAATTTGCTAAGTTGTGAATGAAGTTGGTAAGAAAGGAATTATTGTTTCCTGTGTGTACAATGTCATCCACATAGGCCATAAAGAAGTAGATGATTTTGTTGCGATTATAAATGAATAGAGAGGCATATGCTTGGGATTTACGAAAACCACAAGTGTGGAGAAAGGATGTGAGTTCCATGTACCAGGCCTGTGGTGCCTACTTTAGACCATATAAAGACAATCTGAGCTTATAAACATGATTTGGGAACTAAGGATGAACAAAGCATGGTGGTTGGGTCATGTAGGCCTCTTTATGTTAAAGCATTATTGACATCAAGTTGGCATAGTGGCTAATTTTGTGAAAGTGCAATGGATAGAATGACACAGATGGTTACCGGTTTGGTGACTAGAGTGAAGGTATCAAAATAGTCTCTTTCATATTGTTGAAATAATCCTTTTGCAACCAAATGATCTTTGTATTTAGAGATGGTGCCATCTGGATTTTGTTTGATCTGGGAGACACATCTGCATTTGCAAAGTCCTCATCTGTTGTATAACTGTGCAACAAATTATTTAGTATTAATCATATAATAAATTAATAGATCAACCTTTTTCTCCAAATGCTATTCCATTCAGTTACTAGTTATGAGGGCAACCCAAAAAGGGTTTTGCTTCTAATTACAAGTTATACCAATTTAGTTATAGGATTAGACACCTTAATCCAACAAATAAAAGTTTACACATTAATATACCATATAAAGAGAATATATCATCTAATATTCACATCTGAGTATACCATGTTGAAAAAAAATATTATGTAATATTCATATGTGATTATGTCATATAAAGAAAATACATATTCACATACGAATTAATATATGTTTATTAAGATGAAAAGAAAATAAAACTTTTATCAATATATGTTACCCGTATATTCACATGTGAATATTACATATTGTATTTATTAAGTATTCACATGTGAATATACCTCCGTACGTGAATATATCATCAAAAAATATGATATAATATTCACATGTGATAATACAACATAACGAAATAATACATTCACATGTGCAAAAATATATATTTATTCAGATTAGAAAATAAATATGAAATGTTACGTATTATTTACATGTAAATAACATATAAAACTATAATGATATTACTCTGTAGAGAATTTCATCAAACAATTGATCTGCATACAAGTTAAATTTGATAATTATGGAAAACATAAAGAATTGAACACAAAAAGTACAAATAAGACAAAATCATATCAAATCGGTAACACGCCAATATATTTGAGATCGAAATTTATGAAAAAACTCTCTAAAAAATTTCATCAAAAAGTTATAGCGCATAAAATTAAATTTCAATAACATTGGAAAAACTTAAAGAAATAAACATAAAAAAAACAAGTCAAACAATATAAAATCAAAATTAATTATAAACCAGTAGATGATCATATAAAAAATGTAGATTTGACGTTTTACTAACCTTAATTTCGATATTTTCTTGAAATAAAAAAGTTAGAATGTGATGATCAAAGTCGAAAGATTGATATAAACCCAATCTTTGTTGATGAGCGATGATGGAAATATGTTTATATTGAGTTTGAATTGATCAATGACGCTGAAGATATGAAACACTAGAAAAATTATCTAAAATATTGTAGATATGATAATGTGAGATTATGCGATTTTTGATGTAATGATCGATGAGGTCTAATGATTTGGAATATAGGTGATTGTTGATGATCGATTGTTTTGAAGATATGATAAATAGTTAAAATCATGATTTTTGGAAGTCAAATTTTATTTTTATGATTTAATTAATAATCTTAATTACTTATTTGTCCTTTTGATTTAATTTTTCTATTTATTTTTAGTCTTTATATATATATAAAAGAAACGATTAACCTATGTTAGTTCTCGCATTCTCAATCTTATAGGTGTTCTAATTTGAACACAAACACACACACACACACACACACACACACACATATATATATATATATATATATATATATATATATATATCGTATACCATATTATAAAAGCATATTAGTCATATTTTGAATTTTAAAAGGTATAAATTACAATGTTTTTTATAAAAATCAATTATGCATAAATAATTCATTAAAACTTACCAAAGTTTGAAGACTTAAATTAAGGAAAATAATTAAGAAGTTTAATTTGGAGCAAAATGAAAATTTTAAAATATTAAATTCATGTATATAAATTAATTTATATTTTTTTAAAATAAACACAAATTTTAATTAATTTACATCAATAGTATAAACATATAAATGTATACATAAGGTATAAAAATAAATATTTTATTTAAAAGTGATAATTTTTTATTAATTTAATAATTATTTCTCCATGAAAAACTATTCGCCAAAAAAAAACTATTTACCACCGTCGCTTTGCTCGGACACACATCTAGTGTATATATATATATATATATATATATATATATATATATATATATATATTGTTGTGACGATCTATAATCTCCTTAATTTTAATTTTTTGCATGGAGACTGAATATTAGTCATAATAGTATTTAAACTCATAAAAAGTCATCCACCAATTCACCATTTTTCATCTAAAGCACCTTAAACTCATTTTTTAAGGTTTGTACGTTAACCTCATTTACCTAGTCGACTCTCATGTGAGTCGTCTTAAGCGTTTTTCAGGCTTCTTTAGTGGTTTTCTATTCGGTTAAGATTAGTCCCATGTCCTCCGGATTTGCTTGATAATTAAATATCCACAAGAGCCATCTGATCTTTCCCTTCTTCCACTTTCGTGCTTTGAATTGCATCTCACACTTAATTTGGTGCTTATGATGTGACTCGCATCTTTATAGCATATACCAAGTAGTTTAACTTAGTCACCATTGAATAATGTAACATAACACTACCGTCTTCTCGATTCTTTGAACACCATCATGTTTACTAGTGGCCATTCGTAACATTTATTTAGATATAAAATATGGAAATGACATAGTAGCCCTACAATATATTGCGCATTTGTCCATATTCAGTCCCTTAAGTTATTTATGTGCTTTATGATGGAATACACTTTAAAGTGACATGTCTTTTTAGTCTCTCTAACCTGTATTAGCCAAATTCACATTCCACATGAGCATTTTTCGAATTCAAAAGTTAAAATAAAATTTGTTCCTTTCTCAAATACAATTTAAAAGTCAAAATCGAAGACTCACCCTCAAAATTGACCCACCCACCCCAATAACAATAAATCCATTTATGGAACCAACACCGGTTTAATTTACTCAAGATGTTGGAGTTTCTTGACATAATTTAAACCAAAACGTAAAACCTTTAAGTTATTTTAAGACATATCAAGAACCAATAGGTTTGAGAAATTGGACAGATGTGCTAAGTTAGTAAACCTCTTCAAAGAAAGATTTAGAACGTGAATCGAGCTTAATTAAACCCAGCCCAAGTTTAAACCCGATTGTACCTCTAAGCTTGTTCTTCGACATATTTACTTTAACTAAATTTGGAATCGACTAATACTAAGTTGGGATATAACCTTTAATAGAGTTGTTCGAAAGGCTAATGTGTTTGTGAGTTAATTCTTGAGGAACTTCCATGAAAGAACACCAATAAGGTTTCTTGATGACAAGTTAATCTTTTAGATTTGCGAGTTTGAGTAGAAAAACTATGAAGAATTGAAATAGTAAACAAACATGAAGGCCTTCGAGATGAGAATTTGGTATGTGTTGTTACAGTTTGCTGATTCGGACAACATGAAGAACGTCGAAAGCACCAATGTTCTAAACAAACATTGAGGGTGAGTCTTTGATTTTGACTTTTAAAGTATATTTAAGAAAGGAACAAATTATATTTTCACTTTTCAATGAGAAAAATCCAAAAACATTCTTATATGGAATATAAAATTGGCTAATATATAACTTAGAGGAACTAAAATGACATGTCATTTCAAAGTTTATTACATCATAAAACAAAAAATAACTTAATAAACTGAATGAACAAATATGCAATACATTGTAAGCCTACGATTTCCTATATAAAATTAACCACACTTTTATACCATTTAATGGAAATAATAGGATAAACATGCTAAAATGAAAAGTAGAATAAATGCTCACTTTATCTGCCATGTGGCTGTGAGAAGTACGAAAAAATAAATTGAACAAAGTTATTAAAGTATTACCTTTTTAGAGATGAAAAACTCACAGAAATCTAAAATATTACTCTTTTAAAAGATGGAAAACGATTACAATGAGATATTACGTACAAAGATTGGAACTACATATTTATATAGCCTACTTTTGGTATTATTTTAATATTAAAGTACTAAATCAATAGTTATATATCAAGAAATTTTAAAAGAAAAATAATAATAATAATAATAATAAGATTTTGTCATATTTTCTATTTTCTAGGCAAAAATTTGTAATTGGTCTATGTTTGCAAAATATTGTATTTTAAGGACTTCTATAAAAAATGTCATTCTTGATTTCTATGGTTTTGAAAATTGCATGAACGGTTCTTTTGGTGTTAGTTCTTTTTCTTCAATGACGAGATTATCTTTAGACTAAATTTGAAAATTATGTATATCTTCAGGATCAATTATAATAGTTTGAAATTTTTTTTATATATATACTAATTATATATATATATATATGTATATATATATATATATATATATATATATATATATATATATATATATATATATATATATATATATATATATATATATCAAATTTATATTTATAATTAACATATAAAAAATTTCAAATTTCAGAATTGATCCTTGAGTAATTTTGAGATTTTGTCCAATTGTATTTTGGTCATTTAGAAAAAAAACTAACTACTCAAAAGCTAAAGTTAACGGCCAAATGGATCATTTATGTAATTTTCGAAACCTTACCGACTAGCGGCTGTGTCGTTTTTCATAGAAGTCTTAAAAATGCAATATTTTACAAACACGGGACCAATTTTAAAATTTTTTCTATTTTAATTTTTATCGCAATTTTTTTATTACATAAATTTTAAAAGAAAGAAACAAATCATAGCACCACAAAAACAGGGAGAGACTAGGAGAGTAGAGATATTAAAAGCTGGATATTTACATCTTTTGTTATTTTTTATTTTTCTTGTCTTTTATTTTTCTTTTTTTTTTAGTTGAAAAGGACGTATGAGATATACCTAATTTAGGTAAATAAGGACCTTATATTCCGTTTTCCCTAATTATCAACCAGGAAAGTAACTCTTCATTCATAAAAACAAAATCTGTTTTGAAGTTGTGTAAAGAGACACTTCTAACAATTTTATACACAGTGATGAGATAAATAGATTTCATTTGAGATTAAATAAATGCAGAACTACGTTTTATGTCTTGCAATTAAATTATTTGATTGCGAAAATTATTTTTATATGGTAATACATATCGAAAAACATAATATCTTCCTCCATCATAAACGTTCCTTTATTTTTATTTTAGAGAAAGTGAGAACGTATTTTGATCATTCTTCATGCTCGATTTTGATCTCTGCAATGGAAATTCCACTACCCCTAGTTTTGGGCACCAATGTCACCAACACATTTTCATCATCTTCAGCCTTCAAATCCTCCAAAAGCTCACTTATCCCTAGCCTCAATCTCGTCTTCAAATTCTTCCCATGCTTATGAGTATGAGGGACATTCACAAAACTTCCGGCAAACTCCGTCTTATCTGCGGTGGCCCTCATCCCGTCATCTTCATCATTGACAAACACATCAAACTTCACAAACTCATCTATCTTCACTTCAATTCCTTCGATCACCAAAATCTCTTCTTCTTCTTCTTTCTGTTTCTTACTCCTTGATATCTTGGGCCGTGGAACCAGCACTTTGATGACCTCATTAAGACTCGCCGGAAAAACATCTTTTGCAAATGGTATGTATTCGTCGGCTCGAGCCACAGCTTGCTTGTTGTTTTTGTTTTTGGGCTTCTGCTTGGGCTTTGTCCGACGTGGAACAGGTTTGCTTTTTAGCCATGGTATCTCTACATCTTGATAAACGTAGCCAAGATTCTTGGTGTCGAGACAATCCCTCACCTTGACTCGATTCAACTCAGCGTTCTCATCGTAAAACAAGAACGAAGAATCAAGCCAATCTTTATCAGTAAAATCCTTCCTTCTTCCACCTAGTGTTTTCCAAACTGACCACATTCTATCAATATTCCCATGATGTGCATAGAAAAGAGGGTCCCTGGCTGCAGAATAAAGTTTGCCCATGTTTTTGCCATTATTATGCTTCCACTCACCGGCCCAGATATGAACTGGGTTATGTGGTGTGTTCTCGATCGAACCACTACCAGGGCTAGCATCATCGCCTGCACGATAAGGACTACCCATGAAAAGAGTAGAAGTCTTGGAACTAGACACCATTTGTCTATACATAACTGTGAGATTTTTGGACGTTTGTTCAGAGGGGCTAAGATTTTCGTCGACACCATTGAAGTCAAGATCAATCAAAGACGGTGGTTGATGGTCCACATCGCGAAGAGGATCATACAACGAAGATTTCTTATTTGTGTAAATATGAGGGATTTTCATCCCATCTGGTGCATCCCAGTTCCAAAATGGAATTGCGAAATTTGGGTCATCAATTAATTTGCCACAAATTTTCTCGAAGAAGTACATGTAATAGCGATGGAAAGGGAAGAACAGCCATGAGTTATGTACTTGAAGCTCCAGATCTGGAAAACCGACTTGGTCATACGCGCCATCGCAATAGGCACAATGAACATTTGCTTGCTGCTTAAAGCTACGAGGATCGTCATCTGGGAGAGCTTTCATGAGCTCGATGGCTTTATTGAACTTGCCTATGTAATCTTCATTAGCCAAATGAGCTGCCGGACGGACTCGGAAGGTGTTTGACGGTGGTGGAAGTTTGAAATCGAGAATCTTTGTGGTGTATGGAGGGCAACAGTCTGTGGATACAGCACCTTCGGGCAAGTCGGCCGGACCACATTTTGAGAGGTCGGGTGCCATGATCGGAGCTGCAATGGCTGGTGAATTAGACCCAAAAGTGGCGGCAGTACCATAAAGACCA
Source organism: Lactuca serriola (assembly GCF_051521515.1). Taxonomy (NCBI): domain Eukaryota; kingdom Viridiplantae; phylum Streptophyta; class Magnoliopsida; order Asterales; family Asteraceae; genus Lactuca; species Lactuca serriola. The sequence goes on along the minus strand of NC_136411.1, from coordinate 87,098,808 downwards.
CCGAGGCCTAACAGGATGTTTCTCCTATCAAGTTTGCCGGAGTTTGCATGGTGGTGGTGATCGTCATCTAGGGTTTTGCATGAAACTGCATGGCGATGTTTGGAGATTCTGGCTATGGGAACTTGAGATGACTTAAAAGAGAAGGAAGAAGAGTAGTTGGATGAGGAAGAGATCCTCCTTTCACTCCTGGAGGCCGTGCCTGTTAGGGTTTTGGTCGGTGATGATGCAAAGGATGTCATAATTTTGAGCACGATGCATGAGATTATGTGAAGTGATCTATATTTATATAAGACTTATGTTATGAGGATCGAATTAATTTTACTGATTTATCCTTTTGATAATTGAAGTTATGCTTATCTAGTTTTTGTTTGTTTTCTTTAACAAAAAAAAATAAATTTACTCTTACTAAACAACTTCTAATACCACTTTATGTCTTGAACGTTAACATCTGATATTATATACTATTTTGTCAACATTTGAATTTTCAAGTTTTTATTCTTTAATTTTGACCTTAAATATTTTTCTTTTTAATATATAATATTTGATGTAAAATATATGAACGGATTGTATTTGTAAATGTCTTTTCATTGTTATAAGTTTCATCACGTAATATATAATACAAATAAATATATTTAAGACCAAAGTTGAAAAAAAAATACTTAAGACCAAAGTTGAAAAAAAAATACTTCAAAAGTCAAAAGTGGACAATTAATTTGGAACGGAGTGAGTATTATATATATATATATATATATATATATATATATATATATATATATATATATATATACACTACAAGAAATCAAAGCATTAGCGGCGTCGGCTTTAGCGGCAACGCATAGCAATAGCGGCGACATCTAAATGACGCGTTACATGTCGCCGCTAAAGGCGTCGCCGCTAATGCTTTGATTTAGCGATCCGCGTCATTTTCACCTCATCCGTCCGATTTTATTTCGATCTAACGGCTGTAGAGGAAAGCGGAAACGCACGTTACCTTTTCCCTCCACTTGTCGCAACTAATGCCCTGATGTCGCCGCTATTGCCCTTGCGTCGCCGCTAAAGCCCGTCACCGCTAATACTAAACGCAGATTACCCCTCCACAGGTTCCCTTTCTGCCATTTTCTTCCTTACCTTCCACCTTCTCTCGTTTTCCTCTCTTTCTTTCTTCAATATCACGATTTTTTGACAAGTTTGTGGAGTTGGAATTGCTTCTTGGACCGGTGCTTGCCCCTCCTTCCCCCAAGACAGCCATAAACTGGAGATATTTTTGCAAATTCCGAAATTGCCCCTCCTTCCCCCAAGGTCGAATTTCTCATCTTTTTCTATGATTTTTCTGTTTTTTGTGTTAATTAAGATGATAAAATGTGAGCATTTTTCAATTATATTGAGTGATTATGTTTGTATTTTGAGATATGAAGTGGTTATGCATTTTGTTTGATTGTATGTATTTTGTTGGATTATTCTCTTGGTTTGTGTGTGTGTGTTTTTTTTTTTTTTTTTTTTTTTTTTTTTAGATTTGTGGGAATTTAATTATGCATTTTGTGTATATTTTGATATTTATGTTTAGATTACATTGATGTATAAAAAAAGGACATGAATATATACATTTGTTGGATTGAAATTTATGTTTATACCATATTACCTTAAAATGAAATTTAGATGTATATATTTGTATGAAATTGGAATATGCAAATTAGATGTATTGTATATGCAAATTGGATTATTTTGTTGGTTTGTGTGTGTTTATACCACTTCTAGTAATGTATTGTATATGAAAATAAAGTTAGTTTAATAAATTAAACTAATTACAAAAAAAAAATATATTAAATTAATTATAAAATCTAATTAATTTACCTTTAGAATCAAATTAAGTTACCTTTATAAAATCAAATTATATTAATTATAAAACTAACTTAATAGGAACATACTTTTAGTGACTTAAAATAAAGTTAATGTTAAAATTAAAATAAAATAAAGTTAGTTTAATAAATTAAAATGAAAATAAAGTTAGTTTAATAAATTAAATTAATAACAAAAAAGAAAATATTAAATTAATTATAAAATCTAATTAATTTACGTTTAGAATCAAATTAAGTTACCTTTACAAAATCAAATTATATTAATTATAAAACTAACTTAATAGCAACCTACTTCTTGTAATTTTAATTTAATTATAGAATAAAATTAAATTAATTTTAAAAAAAACATTAAAAAAATAATAAATTAATTGTAAAATCAACTTAAAGTAGTTTTAAACTCAAGTTAATGTTAATATTAAAATAAAATAAAATTAGTTTAATAAATAAATTAAACTAATAACAAAAAAGAAACTATTAAATTAATTATAAAATCTAATTAATTTACTTTTAGAATCAAATTAAGTTACCTTTATAAAATCAAATTATATTAATTATAAAACTAACTTAATAGGAACATACTTTTAGTGACTTAAAATAAAGTTAATGTTAAAATTAAAATAAAATAAAGTTAGTTTAATAAATTAAAATGAAAATAAAGTTAGTTAAATAAATTAAACTAATTACAAAAAAAATATTAAATTAATTATAAAATCTAATTAATTTACCTTTAGAATCAAATTAAGTTACCTTTATAAAATCAAATTATATTAACTATAAAACTAACTTAATAGGAACATACTTTTAGTGACTTAAAATAAAGTTAATGTTAAAATTAAAATAAAATAAAGTTAGTTTAATAAATTAAATGAAAATAAAGTTAGTTTAATAAATTAAACTAATAACAAAAAAGAAAATATTAAATTAATTGTAAAATCTAATTAATTTACGTTTAGAATCAAATTAAGTTACCTTTATAAAATCAAATTATATTAGTTATAAAACTAACTTAATAGCAACGTACTTCTTGTAATTTTAATTTAATTATAGAATAAAATTAAATTAATTTAAAAAAAACAGTAAAAAAATAATAAATTAATTGTAAAATCAACTTAAAGTAGTTTTAAAATCAAGTTAATGTTAATATTACAATAAAATAAAATTAGTTTAATAAATAAATAAAACTAATAACAAAAAAGAAAATATTAAATTAATTATAAAATCTAATTAATTTACTTTTAGAATCAAATTAAGTTACCTTTATAAAATCAAATTAAATCACTTATAAAACCAACTTAATAGCAACATACTTTTAGTGACTTAATGTTGGTCATTAAAACTTTAAATTTAGCTTTAATTAGGTTATCCCGTGTTAGAATACTTTTTGAATCGTCAACTTTATGAATACTCTACTTGATTTTTATTTCCCATAAAGTAAACCTTAAACACTAAATTATGTTTCAGTTGCATCATGTCTATTGATAAAAGTTGGACTACTAATCCACATCGTCAATCTCCCGAGTTCCAGCTAGGGCTCGACACTTTTGTCGAGAGATCCATGTTACACCTAGATTGTAAAGGTGAAACCAGATGTCCGTGTGAGAAATGTGTATATCTTACAATTTCGCAGGGTAACTAACTTTTATTCATATTGCAGATGAGGTTTACTTGGGCAATACTCTTGGCCATGATGGCCGATGTTATGGGGCTTGGACACGGAGGTGATGGAGTCGGGGATCCACCACCTCCAGGAGGCTTTGGTCGTGGTCAGCACGAACAAGATGGTGAGTTTTATTATGATATATTTATTAACTATTTTTATTATTTTATAATAAGTTATCGTAACTAATAGGTTTAATTGTATTTTTTTTCAGCCGAGCTTCCTAAAAAAAGGAGAGGCATGTCAAAAAATATTGAGTTGGGAAAGTTGATAAGGGCAAATAAGGGAAAGCCCATAGATTTGGATTTCGACAGGGAGATCACATATTCCCCTGTCGGGAAGCGTGGTAATTGGTTCACCCATGAAATTGGGAGGTATTTGTGGAGCAATGTCCCTTTCAACGTATCTGGTTGGGACAATGTTTCCCTCGCTTTAAGGAACGCAGCAGTTGTTCATCTAAAGGTAACTTGGATACAATTTTAATTTTGGTTGTGATTGTTATTTAATTAACTAAAATTTTTGGTAGTGTTTGTTTTTTGTCTGCAGATCTGCGTGACCTCTTTTGTCTGCGCCGCGCAAACCACGCGCAGACATTGGCCTTCGCAGACTGTTTGTTTTTTTGAAGACTGCAGACCTAAAAATGTCTGCGCGCCCTCTTCTTGGCGCAGACATGGACCACAGTCTTCTAACATCTTCAGACATCTTCTAGCCTAAAAAAACACATATATCTTTATTTTTTTTAAGTTTTTTTTAATTTATATTTTTTCCAACTTTATTCATGATAAACAATTTGAAAAAAAATAGCCAATACAACCACAACCTAACTTGCACGAGATTCAACAACCGAAGCTACTGGTAGTCCCGAGGGGACGGAATCCTCCAATAAGAGTTAGCAGTACTGAACAAGCGAGTCCGGCTCTGGGACAGCATCAAAAGTCCTTCGTTCCTCCTTGCAAGTTCGACGATACAAACATGATATTTTTTTAGACAAATATATAAATAAAGATTTATTACAATAATAGTCGTTGAAGTAGTTTATATAAATATGAAAAAAAAAATCATAATATATTCTTATATTTTTTTGCCAAATTTCGTAAAACATTATTTAATATAGTAACGTCAATTTCTCGAGAAAATATTTATGGTATGTTTTTAATGGATTTAATTGAAAAATCGAAGTTTTCTTCCATCCATTTATGTATCAAATTCTTGATGCCTAATTATAATATTTAGTTATAACTTTGCAACCAAAGTTGTTAGTTTTTATCAAATATATATGTTAATTCATACCATTTTTATTTTTATTTTTTATACAATAATACATAAAAGTTGATCTATATTCGTTAATTATTTATAACAAAGTCATAAAAATATTAAAAAAAAAATCATTTTGAAGTTTAAAAAAATCAGTTTATTTATATTTCAGTTTATTTTAGTAGCCCGCAGATGTTAAAAAAACAAACAATCTTCTTTTTTCAGACTGCAGACATTTGGTCCATCTCTTCTACTGCAAATGTTTACAGATATGGTCCGCAGACTGCAGGCATTTGGCCTTAGAAAAAACAAACAACACCTTTGTGTTTTGCAGAATAAATTTGATTTGGATAAGGTTAACATGGATCCGGAGCGTGCTCAATTGTTGCGGAGCATTGATTCGAGTCTTGCAAAAGTTTACAGAGGCCGAAAAAGTAAAGCTCATGCTTATTTTAAGGAAATCGGGGGGCCTGCAGATATCCAAGCCGCATTAAACAACCCCCTAACGGAATGTCACATGAAAATTGGGGGAAGGCAGTCGAACATTTTCAAACGCCAGAATTTTTAAGGTGTTCGGCGTCAAACAAGGAATGTCGTGCAAAACAAGCAGTTGTAAACAGAGGGGGGTCGAGCTCATACAGTAATGCATGTTTCAAAGAAGTAAGTTATGATATATTTAAATATTTATTTAAAGTATAACTAATCTAAATTTTAATGTTAAATAGGATATCAGTCGAATCAAAGCTTTTCGTAAAGCTAATTCCAATCGCCAAGGGGTATTTTATAGTCCTGCAGTCGAGCAACAATACGTAAGTGGTTAATTTGTATTTTTCATATAAGTGTTTATATCGTCAAAGGTATTTAGTAATCTAATTTTTATGATTTTTATTATTTTTTAAAAATACAGAATGCTTTACTCGAAGAGATAAACCAACGAACCCAAGCTACTTCTGAGGCAAGCGGTCTAGCACCAACTGATATAAAAGATTGTTTTGAAAGAATATTGGGTGTTCGACGCGGACATATCAGAGGCATTGGGCGTAAACCCCCTACCGTTGTGTCTATGTATGATCAGCAACAACCAATGACACAAGAACAACCACAATCACAGGTAATTGTTACTAAATGCTATAATGAAAAGTAGAATGCTATAATGATATGTTGGTTATGATTTGATATGTTGATATTTTGTAGTTTGGTAATTTTTGGAAAGTAATGCTATAACGGAAAGTAGAATGGTATAATGATATGTTGGTTATGGTTTGATATATTGATATTTTGTAGTTTGGTAATTTTTGGAAAGTACAATGCTATAATGGAAAGTAGATGTATGTTTAAGTGTATTTGATATGTTGATATTTTGTAGAATGGTATAATTAATTATAATGTTATTCTGATATGTTGTTAATATATTTCGTTTTCTTTATAGTTGCAAATGCTCCAAACAATACTACAGGACCCGGCCTGTTCTGCAGCATTGGAAGAGTGGTTTCGCTCATTGCCGCCACCAAATAATGAATGAGATAATGATGAGGACGAGTAGTTATTTTAGGATTTTATGAAAAGTTTTGTAATTTGGAAGAATACTTAATGTGGTATGATAGTTTGGATTGATTGTATAATATGTATTAATATTTCTATAAAAACATATCAGATTTCACAAATGCTATATGGATTAATAGTTGGATTGATTATAAATTTAATGTTAAACAAATTAAAAAAAAAAATCAAAAGAGTATTAGCGGCGACAACTTTTGTGGCGACATAACGTTATTAGCGGCGACAAACTATTAGCAGCGACGATCAGTATTAGCGGCGACGCCTAGTATTAACGGCGACACTGAGTATTAGCGGCGACAAGCCCACCCTTTAGCGGCGACGCGTGTCGCCGCTGTTGTCCAATCTTCTTGTAGTGATATATATATATATATATATATATATATATATATATATATATATATATATATATATATATATATATATATATATATATATATAACGTTATACACGTCTATATGGACATCTTTCTCTTTTTGAAAATTTAGAATCATTTTTATTTTATTTATTATTTAGTAAAAATTATTTAAAATTAAATAAAAAAGTAGAAGAAGTACACATAAACAGTGTAATTAGCATTTATAGAGGGTCGTCTTGAAAAAATAAATATTTTCAAAGGCCCAGAACGAACCATAAAAAATAATATTTATCATTGTTATAAGTTTTTTCTTTTAAATAAAAATATATAATAAAAAAATGGGCCCTACATTGGTCCATTTCTTCCCCCTCAACGCCCCATGCATTTATATCATTTTAGAAATATAACATATCTCAACGCCCATGCATTTATATCATTTTTAGAAATATAGCATCTGCAGGCTCGGTCAGGACATACACGTTATGCAACCATACCATACTGGGTACCGGAAAAAATAGTATTTGATTTTTACCCTAATTATCTAAGGTAGTTTAGAATAGAGAAATTAATATTCTCCTACTATTTCTTCCTACAAATCTTCCTATCCAATTGAATAATGACATGTGTATTATTTAATGCTCATTTAATGATATTTTAATACATGAATATCACACATGTCATCAATTAATTGGATAGGGGGATTTGTATTAACAAAAATATGAGGATACTTAATTCCTCGAATATATATCCGTTTTTGCCAAAGTTAACATAAAGCGTTTTACTTTAATTAGCTAAAGCACCGCGTCCAATTTAAGTTGGGAAAATGACTTAGGAGGGTAACTACCTCTTACCCGTGTTCACATATTGGCAACTTCTTCTTTTTTATACATAATAAATCAACTAACTTGTTTTAACTGTTTAAATTACACTCATATTACCAGCTAATACATGTTTTAACCGGTAACTCAAAGGGAAAACGACTTAGGAGAGTAACTACCTCTTATCCGTGTTCACATATTGACAACTTCTTATTTTTTGTACATAAGAAAGCAACTAACTTGTTTTAACTGTGTAACATTCCAGAAATCATGACCAAAAATTTCGTTTTTAATTTAATACTAAAACCATAATTATCAAACCATTATTTTAATACTCCGGCATCGGGCCCTGCCCGGCATCAGGTCCCGCCTGGCATCGAGCCCCACTTGGTATACATATCTGTCTCTCTTAGGCTCCACCTGTCTCCGGGCCCCGCCCGCTAAACACATACAATCATATAACATGCTAACACATAAAGAAACATAATCTACTGTATCTTTGTCCTAAGAAACATACTCTGCAAATAATGAGATACGGAACATCGTCCGTACTCAGCTAGTGATGAGATACGGGACCTCGCCCACACTCACCTCCCTACCAGGCACATAAAAGTATCACACAGACAACAAGTATAATCTAACATGCAAACATTCCTCGGGCATCCGCTCGACATCGGACCTTGGTCTGGAATAACATACTAGCATACAATGCCTAGGGCAAACCCCCGGGTCTTCCTACTCATAGACTACATGGGCTGTCATTGTGGCCTTAGACCCATTCACACAGTGAGGAGACTCACCTTGCACTACTGAAGCCCTGGTTGGAACTAGCTGAGTACGGACGAAGTTCTGTATCTCATTATTAGCAGAGTATGTTTCTTAGGATAGGGATACAGTAGAGTATGTTTCTTTATGTGTTAGCATGTTATATGATTGTATGTGTTTAGCGAGCGGGGCCCGGAGACAAACGGGGCCTAAGAGAGACATATTTGTATACCGAGCGTGGCTCGATGCCAGGCGAGGCCTAATGCCGGGCGGGGCCCGATGTCGGAGTATTAAATTAATGGTTTGACAATTATGGTTTTAGTATTAAATTAAAAACGAAATTTTTGGTCATGATTTCTGGAATGTTACACAGTTAAAACAAGTTAGTTGCCTTCTTATGTACAAAAAATAAGAAGTTGGCAATATGTGAACACGGATAAGAGGTAGTTACCCTCCTATGTCATTTTCCCTTTGAGTTACCGGTTAAAACAGGTATTAGCCGGCAATATTAGTGTAATTTAAACAGTTAAAACAAGTTAGTTGCTTTATTATGTACAAAAAAGAAGAAGTTGTCAATATGTGAACACGGATAAAAGGTAGTTACCCTCCTAAATTATTTTCCCACTTAAGTTTACCAGGGTTCACTTCTATTTTCGGTCTTATTTTTGAGCATGCGATGCATTTAATTCCTTTTTTACTTTTGGCTAAAAGCATTGCATTTAAATCATAACTCAAATTTACAACTAAGCCACTCATTTCTAAAAAGAAGCCCACCTTTTAATTTTCTTAATAATTCAATTTCAAAATTTATATATATTGCCCTTAACTTTTATAAAATTTTATTTGTCTATTTTTAATTAATTTAATTATTTTTCTAGTTTTTGCATGTTATAGTTTATTCCCTTAAAATTATTTTGCTTATATTTAAAACATTTGAATTTAAGGGGCCTAATTTTAATTTTCGCACAGGGCCATCGAAATCAACGGATCGGCCATGAGCATATGTATGTATATCATAAAAGTCTCAAGTTTTACACACGTAATTGAGAAAAACTCAAATATTTTTTTTTTGTTGGATGTGACACAACTTTTATGTAAAGTTGTTACTCTAGCCCACTTAATCAATTTTATGGTTAACTATGTTATCTTTTCTGCAAATTTGGCCCGTGTGGTTAACTTTGTCATCTCACTTCATTATAGTCACCGCCACAGCCACCTATAACTTCCAAATCGACCCTTTAAACTCCTGCTAAACCACAAATTGTGGACTCCATTGGATTCACCCCACCCTTGCCACCACAACACATCCAACCTTACTCTCTAGCTCCGCCGGAAATCCTCGTTAACGTAAACCCACCCTCATCAGAAAACGACTGTTATAGCCTCCACCACCCTTCCAATCTCCAAATCACTGTCACTTTTCTCTTCCTCTCCTCATCGCGGACAAACTCATGCTCTTAATTTCGACCTGCTATCGCTAAAAAAATCTCCCTGGAGAATCCTATTCTCGCCAAAAAGTCTTAAAATTAGTCCTAAACTATAGTCACCGTCACAACCACCTATAACTTCCAAATCGACCCTTTAAACCCCTGCTAAACCACAAATTGAGGACTCCATTGGATTCACCCCACCCTTGCGACCACAACACATCCAACCTTACTCTCTAGCTTCGCCGAAAATCCTCGTTGACGTAAACCCACCCTCATCGGAAAACGACTGTTATAGCCTCCACCACCATTCCAATCTCCAAATCGCTGTCACTTTTCTCTACCTCTCCTCATCGCGGACAAACTCATGCTCTTAATTTCAACCTCCTATCGCTAAAAAAAATCTCCCTGGAGAATCCTATTCTCGCCAGAAAGTCTTAAAATTAGTCCTAAACTATAGTCACCGCCACAACCACCTATAACTTCAAAATCGACCCTTTAAACCCCTTCTAAACCACAAATTGAGGACTCCATTGGATTCACCCCACCCTTGCGACCACAACACATCCAACCTTACTCCATAGATCCTCCGAAAATCCTCGTTGGCGTACACCCACCCTCATCAGAAAATGACTGTTATAGCCTCCACCACCCTTCCAATCTCCAAATCGCTGTCACTTTTCTCTTCCTCTCCTCATCGCGGACAAACTCATGCTCTTAATTTCAACCTCCTATCGCTAAAAAAATCTCCCTGGAGAATCCTATTCTTGCCAGAAAGTCTCAAAATTAGTCCTAAACTATAGGGAACTGTGGAGTAACTTGATTTTTTTTGGACATTTGGTGTAATTTTTTACAAACTATAGGGACTATAGTTGGAACTTAAACCCAATTTTAGGACAAATTTTGCAAGAAAGATAACTAAATTATGAATTAAACTGTTTAAGTGGAAAATATTGAGAACTCTGTGTAAAAGTTATGGCCATAGCCAACCAAAAAAATGATAGGGCTTTTTCAAATTATACGTGTAAAACTTGGGACTTTATGATAAGATGTAAGTTTTACTGCCTTAATGGAGTAGGTGATGGGATGGTTGCTATGTAAACCTTCCCTAAGTCTTGTTTCCTCCATGCCGGTTACTCTGAGTCACCATTAGATTCTCTCTTGCTATTTCCTGACTTTGGAAGGTCTGCCTGTTGAACCATAGTGTAACATCCCCTCTTTGGCACGTATCACAATATTGTCCGCTTTGGGCTCCCGGCACGAAAACATCCCAGGGGGTCACCCATCCCTAGATTGCTCTCACCCATGCACCCTTAACTGCAGAGTTCTTATGGGATCTACTGCCCTCATGGCTTTAAAACGCATTGTGACAAAGAAGGAATCTACACCCTAAAGAGGAAATGCTTCATTCTCTGTAACGCCCGCAGATTCGGGCTAGTCAATTTAGAGACAATGAGCGTCAAAAATGACTTTTTGACGGAATATTATTTATTAGGATTAATGTTAACCAAGTTATAGTATATGTCACAAGGGTTCCGTACATATAAAGAACGCTGAAATCCGAGTTATAACGAAGAAGTTATGACCCGTCGAAGTTTTACGGCAAAACCGGCACGACACCTAGAATCGCAAAAAGTGAATTTACGATAAAATACTTTCTAGCCTTAGTGATCTAAACAAAGGTCTTATTATATGTTAAACCAAGAGTGTGCATAAAAAGAGTGTCCAAATCTAACTTCGTATGAGGAAGTTATGATTTTTCTAAGATTTAGCATAGCAGTACACAGCCCGAAATTCGAATTTTAGATCGGTCGATTTTTAACCAAAAAAGTCTAAACAATAAATGAAGATATCATTAATAGGAGTTCAACGATAAAATGACAGTCGAAAACGGAGCTCGTATGCGAAAGATTTGGACGAAACTTAGTCCCTACTCTTCAAGCGCGGTGAATTCGATACAGTTTTGTAAATCTGAGATAGAGTGAGTATTAGACGACGGGATCTAAATGAAAGTTGTAGTACTCATAAATACCAACGCGTGAATATAAAGAACATCAATAATAGAGCTTGTATGCGAAAGATATGGACGAAACTTAGTCCATACTCTTCAAGCGCTATAAATTCAATACAATTTTGCAAATCGGAGATAAAATGAGAATTAGTCGGCGAGGTCTAAATGAAACTTGTAGTATTCATAAATACAACGCGTGGATATAAATAACATAGAAAAAATGGAGCTCGTACGCAGAAGATACGAACGAAACTTAGGGCTTACTCTACAATATAACCCTTATAAATAAGAGATGAACTCCTCATATTTTCTTCACACCATAAGCCTTTCTTTCTCTCTCAAACTTCTCTCTAGACTCCCAAAACCCCTCTGAATCCCTAGTAACCTCAAGTTGCAAGAGGAGAGACCTGTAGCGCCCGAAGGCTCTAAGAAAAAGAGCTTTTCGGCTCAGAAGCTCTACTCCACCGGAGTCCGGTTTTTAATAAAACCGGTTGTAAGTGAAATAAGCCTACCATAGTTATATATAGCTTATATTTAAATATAATATCGTTATTATGAACCTGGAAATAAGATTTATTAGTGATTCAAATTCGTTATACTGATTGATCTACTTACGGGAATGATGTCTAGGCTGTGATTTAGTGAGGTGTTTAAAGTGGGATTTCCAAACAGTATACTTCGTATACCAAACGGACCCTACCTTCGATATGATCCTACCTGGTTGTTCCTTAGTTGATAGATCATGAAAGTAGACTTTGAGTTAATGATGAATTCTAGACTAATAATTAGTCGCAATAAAGATTAGACTAAAACTTAGCGATAATAATGCTAGGTTTCGTCGAAGGAATATAGAATCGTTAAAAGCGAAGCGTTGCCCGAGTTTGGAATCATACCTTTAACAAATGAGTGTATAGTTACTTTCATCTTACACATAAATATGAAGTATTTTATATAAATTACGTGCTATGTATGTATACTGTCTGAATACTTGTTGTGTATGCTAGATGAAACGTTTTATACATGTTTTAAATGATCTAAACTGTATATGTATTTTATATCTACAAAATGTGTTGGGTAAAACATGGGTAGATCATAGGTGATATAAATGATGAGCGACGAAAGATGAGATAAACGATGAGCGATGAAAGATGAGATGAATGATGAGCGATGATATATGAGTGATAAAATACGGTGTGAAGCGATGAGCCAAAACGATGAGCCAAAGCGATGAGCCAAAACGATGAGCCAAACGATGACCCAAGCGATAGCCCTGTCATCTAGCAGAGTATGGACGACAACCACAGGCTATTATAGACAATCTATTGGAACACTAGAAGGCTCGCAGCCTGTAGGTGTTGTGAACAATGTGTTCACCCGGTGTACTCTAAAAACCCATTGACGGGTATAAACGAGATAAAACCTGGTGACTATGCATATTTAGTGCCGATTCCTTAGGATACTCCTTGTGAATGAATGAACGGGGAATAACTAAATCTTAGGGTAGATCCTTAAGAGTAAAGAAGATAATGGGTATGGGTAACTGGGTTGATTGTTTGATGTTTAACATAATAATTACATTATTGTGGGTTGAAAACCCTATGTACTCACCAGGTTTCCCAACCTGACCCACTCAAGCTTATTTGTATCATAGGTGTTGATATGAAGCTACTTTACACTGAGGGATTTAAAAGAGATGTAGATCACTAGTGTAATTGAATGTAAGTTTTTTTATGCTTATGTTTATGTATTCGTGATGACATCCCAAATGTTTTAAAATGGATAAAAATACATTTCTTCGGAAATGCTTTGATAACGTATTTATCATGTTTTCTGGGAACAAATTCCGCAACATTTTATTAAAAGAGGTACTCTGATTTTTATAAGGCATAAACAAAATCGGTCTTATCTGGCTGTGAAAATGGGGATGTCACATTCTCCTTCCAAGCCGATGTGGGATCAGGTGCAACCCACCTTCACCCCCCATTATAGGGTTCGACATCCCTGTCGAACACATCGACTTGTGCCCCCACTCTGATACATTTTGTAACATTCATAAAGTTCTTAAAAATTCTAAACTTTTTAAACAACCACAAAGCCATCATTTATTATAATTTGTTTTCAAAATAAGTTTCACATCAGCAAAGTCCCAAAATCGTAAAACAAAACATGAGGAGGTGCACGATCATGCCTTTGCCTTCCCACGATCCTCTGAGGTACCTAAAACATAATCCAAACTATAAGCCTAAAGCTTAGTGAGTTTTCTCCTAAAATACCCATACATAACAATAGCACAAATATAATAACAACATATTGTGGGTCCAATTAACCATCGAGTTGGAATACCCCAGGCCCCTCAACCATCGGGTTGGAATGCCAACATACTATGGGTCAAATCATCCTCGGGATGGAATACCATAGGCCCTCAATGATCGGGTTGGAATGCCCTGGCTTGTTGGCTTACGCACAAAGTAGTGAAGCCTCAGCCACCAACCAATCATGTGCAAATATACATGATAATCATATGACAATCTACAGCCAAATGAACAGATCTAAACATAGCAACATCCTATCTACCAGGATACCGATCTAACGGATCATAACAGCATAATAGGATATCAATCTAATGGGTCGGCGTTGGTGTCTTCGACTCGCAAGTATAGTGAGGGTAATTCACCTCAGAAGAAGTGTTGAACTGATAAGATCTGACTTCGAATCTCAGCTCTCGACTCAATGCCTACAACCACCATGACCAACTCCGTCAAAATCCTGACATACCCAAAAATGCCTTCAAAAGTCAAACTTGGTCAACCATGGTCAAAGTTGTAGAGTCAAAATTTCTTGTAATATGTCGAAGTCTGTGTATTTGTCCTTTTCGTATGTTTTCTATGTATTTGCTAAGACATCATTTTAACGAAGCGTAATGTCCAACCTTAGTATTTTTTGTACTTTCAGCCTCCTATAAATAGGAGCTGAACATAGAGTTGATAGAAGAGTTTTCCCATTTCTTCTATCATTTTTGTACTCGTTTTCATTAAAAGTAATATGAGTTAAAACCAAATCTTATTTACTTCATGTGTTCATATTACATCATTTTACTCTGATTTGATTCTCATACTCGATTAAACACTTCTACAATTGGTATCAAAGTAGGAACCATTACTGCGAAGATCTGATTTTCAATTGAATCTCTAGTTTTTGATTCATGTGTTTGTCTCAAAAGTTTCTGCACTGTTTAATTCTGAAAATCATCTCTGATCTACAGTTTTGATTTGATTCTGCGTTTGAATTGTGTAATCGAGTAATCGATTTTGAGTTTTTGATTAATTCATTCATTCAATTTCAAATTTCTTCAAGTTTTTCTGAAAAATCTCATCCGTACGATTATGGCGAATTTCAACATGAACACGATGACTTCATTTTCTCATCTGTTAGGATCTTCTACGAATATTCCTATGTTGATTCCTGAGTACTATGATCAGTGGGCTGATCGAATGGATGATTACTTGAACGGATTGGATGAGGAACTCCGGAGCTGCATTATAGGAATCACTCAACCTCCATCGAATGTTCAAACTATTGGATCATCGAGATCAACACCTGTTGTTACTGAACAATCCACCAGGCTGAAGAACAACAAAAAACGTTATTTGAGAGAATTGTGAGGTGTCTTGCCACCTGTTGTTTACAATTACGTTCATGGTTGTAAAAAAACAAAGGATATTTGGAACACGCTTAAGGAAAAGTATCAGGGAAGCGAGAAAACAAAGTTAAATTTTGTTAAGCAGTGTCTTGTGGAGCTGAAAAAGTTCAGAGAAAAAGAGAATGAAACAATTGAAGTTTACTATGATCGTCTTAATGAATTGATCTATAGATGTAATCGTTATGGAATCACAAGCACTACAAGAAAACAGCCCTTTAATGACGCGCAAACAATGACACTCGCTGATAGACGACGCACATTTGGAAGTGCCCTAAAAGATAATGTCAGTTTTGCAAAATTTGAAGGATAGAGGGCATGCATTTGTGCGCACCCAAAAATTAGTGTCAGAAAAGAAAAAAAAAAGAAATGCGAAGGGCGCCTTTCATAAAATGCGCATCGTGTAAATGTGTCGCTTTATAATTTTTAAGTGAAACACGCGTTTTAGGCGGGAAATGAAATCGACAAAAATTACCCCCCCCCCCTATTGAATCCCATAAATTAATCCCCCCGCCTCTTCTACTTAGCAAGAAAAAGCCCTAGGTCCCTTATCTTCATCTTTAGTATCATTAAACATCTCTTTCATCCTCTGCATTATTTCCATCGTTCTTCCCTCTCCTCACTGATCAATACCCAAAAAACCCTAATATCATAACCACTCCTATTTTCTCGCACAACAAAATCCCAAAATATCACCAAATACTAAATTCCACAAAATCGTTGTGACCATTTTAGCTAGGGCTTTTTTCAAGAACAAAAACACTCGCATCTCTCTTAGCTCTGAAACAATGGACGATTCACCTTGCTTCGCCTTTGGTCACTTCTCCTCCGGCGACGTCAGGCCTTCCTCGTTACAAATCGACCAACGATATCGTGGTGAAGCTTGGCTGCCAAGCTGTGACCTTACGCTGAGGTAGAAGACTTCACCGTGGGTTTTCCTCTGGCGTTCCCCCCAAAGCTAATTTCCATTATTTCATCCCCTTTTACTCCACCGATCGTTCGATTGGTAATGATTCTTGACTCTTACGACCCTATGACCCTCTTCTTCCTCACGTCGTATTCTATCCTATCGTTCTTGCTTTTCATCTCCTTTTCACTATAAATAATTGCTGGTTCTATCTAAGAAATCAATTTTAGGGGGTATTAGGGTTGGAATTTTCTAATTTAATGGTTTGTTGTTCTCAAAATTAGGATTAATCGATACTGGTGGTTTGGTCGCACGCCGTCTTCACTGTGGGATAGAGATCCTCTCCCATTGTTTCTGCTAAGGTACATTTCACTGATTTCTCGATCATATGTCTACTTCAATATCTAACACCTCTGTGTCTCCGTGTTTGCAATTACAGGTAAACAAAGGGTCTGTTCTTCCATCGTTCACACTTAAAGATCAAGACGGTAAAACTGTGAGCCTCTCGAAATTCAAAGGCAAGCCTCTTGCACTAAAAATAAATTTACATATAGTGGCACAAACTTTTAATGGCACAAAAATTTTGTGCCACTATATTAAGTTTTTAATGGCACAAAAATTTTCATTCCCGCTACTTGCTAAAATTTCATTCCCGCTTCTATCAAATTTCCATTTCCCGCTTTAGTTTGCTTTCACCCAAAATAGATGTAGAAACTTTCATTATCTTCTAAAAATTCAGCCGTAAGTATCTTTTCAAACCTAAAATGAAGTCCAATTCTTATCTGCTCCTCTCTCCACCCTATGCCACAACTTTGTGCATCGATCTGTCCTGTTGCCTTCTCTAGCCAGTGAAGTTCACCATTGACACACATTAAGGTCTGTATCTACTCCGTTCTTGAATATTCAGCTTTTTAATGTTAATTATTATTGGTGAGAAGTTTTTTGAGTTTCATTTTTAACCTAATTTCTTGTAATTTTCTTCGAATATACTTATTTGGAAAAGTAGTATAGAGTTATACTACAACTATTACCTTTGTTTTTTTGACGAACACTAAGTGTTCGATCAAATTCCTCAGTGAAACTAGAAGCCTCATCTGACGATATCATGCTTCCTTTTGTTTATAGTTACAAATTTTGTAAGTTGTACTTGAACAAAACTTTTATGTATTGTTGAACTATATGATGATGTGTGCTAATTATTTGTAGTGTTGTTACACTTAATTCTATTCTTCCTACTATTTCTCTAAAAAAAACATGTCAAATTTATTCATTCCATGAAATTTAAGCATAAACTGTCTTTGATAAACTTTAAACATCCCTATTTATCTGATTAACATCAGGTGAGGATCTCAATGTCTCTTACCTTCATTCATATCACTATCAACTTATTCAAGTTGCCTCTTAATGTTTGCTTCTTGTTTATTAGCACTATTGTCTGGTGATGTTTGTTTTAACAAAAACTGTGAAAAAGACTTATTATAATGAGGAGAACACAACTTTGAGTTGTTTCGTCCCCAAGTGTGCTCCTTCGTTACCTGTACCCAAAATCTAGCAAGATGTGGGTAATAGATCTTCACTAAAATTACTTTTAAGAGCTTCAAAAGTGAGCTTTCATTAGAGAAAAAGACATTTCTTTTGTTTGGGGTTACATTGAGATTGTATACCTTTGTTATCCCCTGTTCTGAAAATCATGTCTTTTCCAGGTTAAGCCCCTGATATAAAGAATAAGGACTTTCTGGAAAGCCTATAATGCTTGGAAGTAGAGTTGTTACTTTGTGGTATCGGCCTCCTGAGCTTTTATTAGGTGCTACTGATTATGGAGTAGATGTTGATTTGTGGAGTGTTGGTTGCATCCTTGCTGAACTTTTTGCTGGCAAGCCTATAATGCCTGGAAGAACAAAGGTACTTTATATAAACCATTAAGCCTTGTATGGATAAAGTGGCTGAATGGGTAATTATATAATGTTGTATACATAAAGACGGTTTCTTTTCTAGACTAAATAGGCTGTCTTA
Organism: Lactuca serriola; assembly: GCF_051521515.1. NCBI lineage: Eukaryota > Viridiplantae > Streptophyta > Magnoliopsida > Asterales > Asteraceae > Lactuca > Lactuca serriola. Next base: position 87,080,488 of record NC_136411.1, on the reverse strand, counting down.
ATCTGAGTAAATGATCATTTTACCCTTCTATTGGGAAATGACAATTTTTCAAACAAATCAAACCCATTTCTTAGTTTATATCTTATTAAACAACTCAATCCAATTTCATAGTTTATACTTTATACTCTATACCAATTATCAAACTAATCCGGACCTCATCAAATCAAATATGTAAACCTAAAGCTAAAAAATGTAATAGAAAGCCTTAACCAATTTCACAAATTTGAACTTAATCAAAACTATAAATCTCATAGTATTCTTACCTGTGAAAGTATAGATTTACAATTAGTTTTTATTTTATGAGTATTCTTTTTTAAATAAAACAAAGCTCCAAATGTGTAACCATATGCTTCAAGTCCAAATCCATAAGGAATGGTTAGGGGATAGAAAGGCAAAAATGTAACAAATAATGTTTGTATGTATTAAGCTTGTTTTTTTTTTGGCTTAAACATAAACTTCAAGTCTAATCCCTATTGTATGATTTTTTCACCTTTTTAGTCACTGAAACCGACACCATGATTAACTGCATGTAGAATGATTATTTTGCCCTCTATTTCATATTTTTCTTATTACTCATTTGTATTAATAATTATTCACAGGTGGAACAACTACACAAAAATTTTAAACTTTGTGGTTCACCATCTGAAGAGTACTGGAGAAAATCAAAGTTGCCTCATGCCACTATTTTTAAACGCCAACATCCTTACAAACGGTGTGTGGGTGAGACATTAAAGGATTTCCCTCCATCTGCTTTAATGCTTTTGGATTCTCTCCTTGCAGTTGAACCTCATAACCGAGGATCTTCTTCTTCTGCACTACATAGTGAGGTACACTTAAGCTCTATTCTGTATGAATGGGTATTGAAGTCTGTCTGGATAAATTGTTGGGAAGATAAAAAAAAAGAAGGGCAAAATAGGTAAATGGGTAGTGTCTTAATACGTTAATTGATGTGTTTTTTTGGGGGGATAACCCATTAAGAGTATCTGCTTTCTCAAAATTTCAAAAAAATAATGGCTAATTTTTTATTAGGATAATATACTTCTTAAAGTCTACCCAATTATAGTAATGAAAATTTCTTTGTATTTTGAGGACATTGTTATTTGGGTAAAAATTATAAAATTACAATCCTGTAGTAAGAAATGAAAGTAGAATGCTATTATAAACAAATAAATGAAAGTAAATTATAATCCGTTAGGATAGGGTTGGGTCTTTGTGTGGGTTCAACTCTTTTTGTGTGTGTAAGTGGTAAAAAGCCATAACCTGCATGTACGATCTGTGTGAGGTTTAAAGTTACAACATATTCTTGGGTTTTGTTATCACCCCAAATCCACCTTGTGAAATTTTCATATTGGTCCAGCTGTGATTGCCCATTACAAGTTGCACTTTCAAACTAGTAGTGCTAATGAGTGTTTTCTTTGGTCGTTGCTAATGTTGCTAATGTTTCTATTTGGTTCCATAAAGATGGCATGAAGTAATTGGATTAAAGAACCTTTTGCCCCTGCTACTTAGGACCTATCATGAATTCTTTGCTTTAAAGACTCTTTTTCCCTTGGATTTTCATCAGGTGCAATTAGACTCGTTATAGATATTTTATATAAAAGAGGAAAGAGATTCAAACTAATTAAGTCTCATTAATTACAAACATGTCCTTCATCTTTCAATGTGTACAATTACAACTTCTATTATTAAATACCTCAAGTGATAAAGGGATCTTTCGGGGGTTCTTTCTGGATTGACCAAGGAGTTCAACGTCGACAAGTTTCTAGGTATATGCCCTCGTATAACTTGTTATAATTTGCTCATTTTACTGAAATTTATCATATTTCTACAATGTCACAGGCTAGGGTTCGACGTGCAACTGTTGTGAGTTTGGATGCAGACCCCTGTTTCAAGAGAATTGCATTCGTATAAATTATAATGCTCGTCAACATTTCTGTGTAAGTAACTATTTTATTCATATCTTGTTTTTTTTTTCTCTCTCTCTCTCTATCTCTCTCTCTCTCTCTCTCTCGTATCCAAATCACATTCCCTTTCTATAGTATCTCAAGTAGCAGCATAATTTCAAGGAAAAAGCACATATGATGTGCTGCAAAAGAGATTCACCAACTTGATTTTTTAAACCTGATGTTTAAAACTACACTGAGTGTGAGATAGAAGTTTATGTAGAGAAGGAAAAAGATAGAAGTTTTTGAGGATGTTGCTGATGAAAAAGATAGAAGTGTTTTAGGATGCTGCTAATGAAGTTTATGCAGAGAAGGAAAGAGATAGAAGTTGTTGGCACATAGTAATCTAGATAATGCAATTGTATATAAATGAGTTCATTTTTTTATAACATTTACTCACTATTGGAATAATTATTTGTATTTGACATATTAGTGAAATGAATTATCTTTGTTATTTATGGTATTTTATTTTGTATTATGAGATTTTTAATGTATTATTAATATGAAAAATTAGTAAATCTATAAATAAATTTTTTTAAACATTTAAAATTATGATACGCAAAAATGTGTGTCATCTTTATTTAGGACATGGCCTTTCTTGACAGGGGCTTTCTTGATACGCATTGCGTGTCATTAACACGCGCGTCGTAAGATTACGACACGCGAATGCGTGTCGTCTTCCTTTATGACAGGGCCTTACTTAATACGCATTGCGTGTCGTAAACGCGTGTCGTAATTGCACGTCGTAAATGCACGCCGTCTCTCTTTATGACAGGGCCTTCCTTGACGCGCATTTGCGCATCGTCTGAGCCTTTTACGACGTGCAATGAGCGTCGTAAAAGGCTGTTTTTCTAGTAGTGAAGGTCATCAATGGAGTTAAATCTCACTTTTGTGATGGGACTTCGTAAGGAATGGAGGAGTGTAAGTATGATGGTGAAGAATCAACAAAGCTTCGATACTTCATCTCTGAATGATTTGTATAATCAGCTGAAAACTCACGAAAGTGAAGTGAATGAGATGGCTGAAGAGTTGAAACTTGTTTTGGGAGGACATTTAGCTCTTGTTTTGAAAGTTTCTGAGAAAGAGGCATGTGAAAAAGATAGTTCTGATGAAAAAGGATATCTTATGAACTCTGATGATGAAGCGATTGCTTTTTACTCGAACAATCGAGTTAAAAAGTTTTTCAAGAAACGTTTCAATCCTAAGGTGAAGCAGAGTGATGTGAAAGGAAATTTTGTTAATAATTATGTGGGTGAGGAGAAGAAGAAATTTTAGAAGAATGATGGGAAGGCAACTGAAGTCAAAAGTGAGAAGAAACTCAAGGGAGATTCGGGCATTGACTGTCATTACTGCAACACAGCAAATCATTTGGCTAATGATTGCATGCTTCGTAAGAAGGAAGAGAAAAAGAATAAGGTCAAGGACTAAGCATATTATGTGGAAAAACTGGAAGAGGTTCATTCAAAAGCAAAAGGGATGTCTTTTTTTGCTAGAGGAGAAGGCGAGGAAGATGGCACGCATCAGATATGGTCTTCAAGATCTGATGACGAAGAGATGCGTAATCCAATGCATGGTGTTATGTTCGCACAATTTGAAGAAGATGAGGATGAAAAGATGATTGGTCGTTGTTTCATGACCAAATCAGGAGACAAATCACCGATGACAATGAAAGTACGTTCTATTCTTCAATCTTTTAACATTCCTTTACAAGCTTATGATTCTAAAATAATTGTGTTTGACGATACCGTTGCTTACTTTGATACCATTGTGGTGTCTACTAGTAATGAAGCTAAGAAACTAAGCATCTAGTTGCTAGAGAAAAATTGCTAGATTCGAAACAAAGCAGAGTACAGTATCTTGAACTACAATTGAATAATGTGAATAAGGATAGAGAATGTTTAGATAATGAAGTTAAAATGCTACTTGCTTAGAGAAACATTTATTGTAATTTAGCAAAACAATTATATGCTAAATTGACTTCATTGCATCATTCATCTGATATAAGCAAAGAACAACATAGGAAACTATTGCCTTTTCTTGTTTTCGAAAGAGAGAAAGTTGATAGTTTGTCTTATGTTTGTGAGAAAACCATAGCAGAATTCGATAAAGTGCCTGATAATCGATTTGCTTATGGTATTGTTAAGATAGATGAATATTTAAATGCTGATGAACTTGTTGAGATAGTGAATGAAACTTTGACCAAAAGTGAAAAAATCAAAATTTTGAAAAGAACTGAGAATTCGAAACTTGACTCTCAATCAATTTTGCTGATATCGATGATAATTCTGTTAGTTTTAGCGAAATCAGTGAAATTGAGGAGGAGGAAATTATTGATTGTTCTCAGTTACCTGTCATTAATGTCACATCTAAGTCAAAAGGTAAAGAAAATTGTGATGATTCGATGGTTGAGGATGACACTGATCGACCCTCTTCTTCGAATGTTTGTGACTTTGATCATGTGAGTGTAAGAGATAGTCAAACGCATAGTAGTGATGATGAGGATGAAGAAGAAGTGTCAATCAATTCTGAAACAGAAAAGCATGTTTCAAACGAAACAAACATTAAATGAATTGTTGTTGACCAAGTGTTTGGAGAGACTGAAAATTTCGACAAAGTGTTATCTGAAAAAGGTGCTCATTTTCTGGAAACAAACACGGTGGTGTATCCAAATTTTAAGTGTTCAGATGATGTTGTATTTCCGAATCAAGTGTTTGTCATTACTGGAAATGTTGAAAAGATCAAACCAGAGTTCAACAAAATGGTCAAAGAAGATAACAAGAAAAATCAGACGAAGGATTCTTTTCAAATCAAAGCACTGTCGAAAATAATCTAACAAAGAATTCATACGTTTTTCAAAGACAATAACCACAACGAAAATGGGTTGAAAAACACGAAAATATAAAAGAGATTTTGAAACAAGTATCTAATGAAACAAATGAGATTGTGAAACTTAATTCACAAGAATTTAAGGATCTTGTTGAAAAATTTTCGAATGAAAAAGGAATTTCAAAAAGACATCCAAAGGTCAAAATTTAAACACTTCTACAAAAGTCAAAGTCAAAGGTCAAGGTCAACAGTCTATGCTGACCCAACTCGTCGAGTTCCTACAGAAATCCAAATGTCGGGAAAACCTAGCCAACTCACCGAGTTGGCTGGAAAACTTGTAGAGTTTTCCCAACATAACACATCCAGTTGATTCTTCGATTCCGAGGACTTCAAGGCTCAGATCTAAACTCTAATGTTGTCTAAAAGGATAAAGTTTCCAACTTTATCATTTGGAGCTACGCCAAGATCTCAAAAACCCCTCCACAAGGCTTAAAAACTCAAGGGCTTAATCAATAAGCACAAAATCCTTGAGATCTGAAACTCAACTTTTCCAGAAGGGATTCTAGCCTCAAAAACGTCCCAAAGGTTGGTGTTTTATAGACATACATGTCCAAAATGCCACACTAGCTCCCAATATGAGCGGAAATAATGATTAGGGTTCATAAAGGCCGATATGAGAGTTTGGACGCTGATAAAAGATCAGCCTTAAGGACTTAAGGAGGTTATATAGGGTGCAAAACCCTAAAATTTAGGGTTTCTCACCCAGCCATCAACATGTCTAGTTCTCCTCACCGACTTGACGAGTTTGTCCAAAAAGATGCGCGACCCAAAAGCTCTTCAACACGTCGAGTTGAGGCTATCAACTCACCGAGTTCCAAAGGAAAAATTGATTTTTAAAGACTAAATCTCATACCTAGAAATTGGGATGTTACACACAATGCACTGACTGATTTTCTAATTGGTTAGGCTAAAGACCAATCTCTTGGCACTATCGTATGTAGTTGGTTTGGATGTAGTAACCAACTCTTAAATAGGTTGAACCAAATCCCATATGTACCTATGTTATAAAACCTATTTCTCAAAATGGTTTAACTAATGACTTAAAGTGATAAAAAATATAGTTTTTAGGAAAAGGTCTATGCAATGATGTGGCGCAAGGATGCCCACGATGTGGCATGGCTTAAATGATCGGGTCTCCCTGATGAGTCCCACGACGTGGACGGAGAAAGGCCAGGACATGCCGATTGTTTTTGTAATATTCACAACTTGGGGTCTTCCTGATGAGTCCCTTAGCTAGTACGTAGGGCGTACTATATAAGTATGCTTAGCATACTAGCCCATTAGTTGATCGCGGGTTCCACCCACATACGAGGGGCGTACGTGGAGTACGTATGGCGGACGTGGTCAAGGGCAAACCCTATTTTTTTGTGTTTACACCCTATTTATACGACTTAAACCACATCTTGGAAATTTATTGACGAGCCTCCATCTGCATATACCCATAAAATGAAACCCTATGTGCATTTGGTGAGATTTGAGCTTGAAAATGAGTTTGTTGGTGTTTTGTGGTGAATAAGAGAAGAGAAAACTTGGAGGAATATATTGAGCTTGTAAATCCAAAGTTACTTCCACATTTTCAATCCTTTTGAGGTAAAAAGGTTTCGCCTTGATGTTCATTTGTGCTAGATCTATTTTATGGATTTATTTATGCATTTTTGAGTCTTTTGAGTTGAAGTTGAGCTTTTGATCTACTCCAGAAGCAATGGATGTTAAATCTTAGCACCATGTAGTTCCCTTATTCATAAAAATGAAAACTTTATGAAAGATATTGGCCCATGCACGTGTTAAGAGCTTTATTAAACTTCTTTTTGAGTGTTGGGTCCCATTAATCCATGCATAGGCGTAAGGTTGCCAACTTTATGTATTAAGTCACCCTTAGGGACCAGATCTGAGAGTTTGGCAAAAAGGTCTTAATTGTTTAAGTTCTTAATGTAGTTGTTTGGTACTCTGGGGTGTACCCAGCAGGTACGTTGCACATATTGACCCCACGTACTCAGTAGATGGACGCATGGGCTCGGTGTTCTTAGTTTTAGGCCATGCTTTGGATTTTTAAGATTAGTCCATATTGGACTTTAGGTTTCCATTTAGGATTTGTGTCTTTTGAGTAGTTGGGTTGGGCCTTGGTTTTAGGACAAGTAAGAAAAAGGGTAAAATGGATATTATTTTGATGATGTTAGTGCGGGGATTTTTCCGGACCAGCAGACTGTCACATCCCCAAAATCATGGCCGAAAAAGACCGGTTTAATTTATGCTTTTAAAATAATTTCAGAGTAATCCTTTGATTAAAAGAGTTGCGGAATTCGTTCCCAAAACAAAATATGATAAAATAAGATTTACCAAAGCATTTCTTAAAGAAATGTATTTTTCATTATATTACAATACTCGGGATGTCATGTTCCGATAAACACACCAAAAGCATAAACATTTCAATACAGACCTTACAACAGTTATTTACAACAACATGTCTATAATCCAAAAATAACTTGACAAGTCATCCAACTTATACTATGGCGCCACTACCTGTAATACAAAGAAACTGAGTGGGTCAGGCTTGGGAGCCTGGTGAGCATATAGGGTTTTCAACCCACAATAAATAATTATATTTAATTCCACCAACCAACAATAACCCAATTACCCATTCCCGTTATTCTCACTTTACGTCCCTAAAACAACTAACACAAGGGACCTAGTCTTAGAATATTTCATCGGGGCGACAACACATGCATTCGGGGGTTTCCCGATAATATATGTCAAATAAGGCAACTATGGGGGGATGGAGTACAACAAATGAACACCCAAGTTCATTAACACCTACAGGTGGCGAGCCTGCTAGTGTTCCACAAGACTGTCTAGAAAAGTCTGTGGTCGTCATCTAAACTCCGCTAGATGACTAAACCAAAACAACATCGAGACCTCTCATCTGTTTATTACACACCAACTATCTACCCATGTTCTACCAAACATATTAGTAGATAAAAAATATACATTTTTATACATAGTTTAAAACCTGTATAACATGCTTTAATCAATACATATTCCACATAATAGATGAGGCACACACACATAACACGTATTTCATAGAGAATAAATCAGATCTATGAGACAGAAGAGAGTGAATATACATTCACACATATAACAAAAAAATATATACACATAGCAAGTATTTTATATAAAATACTTCATAATAATGTGTTAGAAGAAAATGACTATACACTCACTTGATCAAAAGATGATCGGACAACACTACAGCTTGCAGAAGTAGTATACTACGATAGATCTAGAAGATCTTTACAAAAATCGGGCTCCTCACGGGCAGAGCTTCGGCTCGGGAATAACGCTCTTCGGGATCCTCGGGGCTTCGGATCTTGTATCGGGGCTCGGGAATGATACCGGGGCTTCAGGATATGATTGGCACGCAAATCGAGGCAAAAACTAGAGAGAAGAAAGAGTTTGAACAAGAGAAAATGGCTGATCTCGGTTTCTATTTATAAGCTGGTGGGTCTGGGATTACGCTGGGCGTAATTTCAATTTATGCTGGGCGTACTTTGACGGCACTGCATGCGTCAATTGGTGGCACTCGAGTATTGGTCAGGCAACTTGCACCCTTCTGAGTACGCTGGGCATACTCAAATTACGGTCGGCGTAATTTGACTCGTCAAACTTCTAAATTGCGTAACTTTCGCATACGAGCTCCGTTTTCGACGTTCTTTATATCCACGCATAGGTGAGACTACGCTCTACAACTTTCGTTTAGACTTCGTTGGCTAATTTTGAATTTATTTTTATTATTTATTTTTAGTAGGCCCGGACAGGAAAACTTCGTTATAAATTCATAACTTCTTCGTCCGACATCCGTTCTTGCCTAACTTTTCATCGTTTCGCTACTAACAACGAGATCTTCGAATCCAGTTTAGATTGTTTCAGCTATAAACCGCTCGATCTCAAATCGAGGATTCGGGCTGCATACCGCTAAGTCGAAACTTCAGAAAATCATAACTTCCTCATACGAAGTCAGATTTAGGCGTTCTATATATATATATATATATATATATATATATATATATATATATATATATATATATATATATTTGGAAACCTCGTTTCGACCACTACATCTTTATGCAAAGATATCGGGCTTATCTCATAGTTTAATTTTGACGCTTATTTTATTCTTAGTTCATTAAATTATAATAATTAAGAAAATAAACACATAATTCACATCATTCACATAATACTCAAATATTTCATCATTAATACTTCAAAAAGAGTTACAAGGGTTAACCTAGACTATTACATCAACGAAAATGCCTAGCCTGGAAATGCGGGCATTACAATACTCTCCCCCTTAGGATGATTTCATCCCCGGAATCACACATCGACAAAAAATGCGGATAGCGACTCAACATGTCACTCTCCGTTTCCCAGGTGAGATTTGGCCCATTCGAATGTTTCCAACGAACAAGCACTAATTCGACCATCTTGCGTTGAAGCTTCTTAGTCTTTCGGTCAACAATTGCCTCTGGTTCTTCAATTAACCTCTTGTTTTCATCAATTCTCAATTCAGAAATTGGAATTATATCGGGAACTTCTCCCATGAACTTCCTCAAATAACACACATGAAAAGTGTTGTGAATACCACTCAGTTCTTCTGGTAGTTCTAGCTTGGAAGCTCGGTTCCCAATCCTCTGAAGAACTTTAAACGGCCCAATAAACCTCAGGCTTAATTTTCCCCTTTTACCAAACCTTATAAGTCCCTTCCACGACGAGACTTTAAGTAAAACCGAATCTCCAACTTCAAAAGTCATCGGTCTTCGTTTCTTGTCAGCATAGCTCTTTTGACGATCCTGAGCTGCTAACATTCTTTCTCTAATTATTTTCAACTTCTCAGCAGTCTGATGGACCATCTCGGGTCCCATAAACTGTTTTTCCCCAGCCTCAAGCCAACAAGACGGCATACGACACTTCTGTCCGTACAAAGCTTGATAAGGTGCCATCTTTATGCTCGAGTGGAAACTATTATTGTAGGAAAATTCTAATAAAGGTAAGTGTTCATCCCAGTTACCTGGGAATTCTAGGGTACATGCTCTCAACATATCTTCAAGTGTTTGTATCTTTCTTTCACTATGACCATCAGTCTATGGATGGTAGGCTGTACTTAAACACAACTTGGTACCCATTTCCTCTTGTAGACTTTTCCAAAACCTTGAGGTGAAATGGTTGTCACGATCTGACACAATCGTTAACGGGACACTGTGAAGCCTCACAATTTCCTTCACATAAGAATTTTCAAGCTTATCCATAGACCATTTCTCATTGGCTGCTATGAAATGCGCACTCTTAGTGAATCGATCAATGACCACCCAATCATGTCGTGACCAATTTTCGTTCTGGGTAGTTTAGTGACAAAATCCATAGCAATGTCTTCCCATTTACCCATAGGCACAGGTAAAGGCTCTAAACTCCCATATGGTTTCTGATGTTGTGTCTTGACTCTTGCACAAGTCACACACTCGGCCACATACCTTCCAACATCAAGCTTCATCGTTGGCCACCAGTAGAAGGGTTTCAGGTCCCTATACATTTTAGTGCTACCAGGATGAATCGAGTACATGGTTTTGTGAGCTTCTTCCATCAGAAGATCTCTTATCCCTCCGGAATTAGGTACCCAAATAAAATCTTGGAAAACCTTCAGTCCATGACCGTTTGTACCAAACACCAACGTTTTGCCCAAACGTTCCTCCTTCCGGTCATTCTTTTCAGAAGTTTCTTCTCGAGCTTTCTTTATAATCTCCAGAATTGTCGAGACAACTTCTATTCTCAACACTCTTGGCCTCTTCCTTTCAAGATTGACTTTCCGACTGAGAGCATCAGCAACAACATTAGCTTTACTGGGGTGGTAAAGTATCTCACAGTCGTAGTCCTTGAGTAACTCTAGCCAGCGTCGTTGCCTCATATTTAACTCTTTCTGATTAAAGAGATATTGGAGACTCTTATGATCAGTGAAAAGTATACACTTCGTGCCATAGAGCTAATGCCTCCATATTTTTAGAGCAAAAACTACCGCTGCCAACTCCAAGTCATGAGTAGGGTAGTTCCTTTCATCCTCTTTCAGTTGTCGAGATGCATACGCGATCACCTTATCTCTCTGGGTCAAAACACAACCCAATCCAACTCCAGACGCATCGCTTTAAATAGCGAAGTCTTCAACTCCATCAGGTAGAGATAAAATTGGTGCCTCACATAGCTTCTTCTTTTGCTTCTCGAATGCTTCTTTATGCTTATCACGCCAAGCATAAGTAGCTCCTTTGTGGGTCAAAGCTGTTAGTGGACTAGCGATCAAAGAAAAGCATTGGATAAACCTTCGGTAATATCCGACTAATACTAAAAAGCTTCAGATCTCTGTGGGACTTTTCGGTTGTTCCCACTTCATCACAGCTTCAATCTTTGCTGGATCAACCATTATCCCTTCTTGGTTGACCACGTGACCCAAGAATTGGACTTTACGAATCCAAAAATCACATTTGGAGAACTTTGCATATAGCTTCTCCTTTTTCAAGACTTCTAACACTTCTCGCAAGTGTTTGCCATGCTCCTCTTGGCTTTTCGAGTAAATCGTAATGTCGTCTATGAATACTATCACGGATTTATTAAGGAACGGATTACAAACCCTATTCATTAAATCCATGAATGCTGCCGGAGCATTGGTTAGTCCAAACGACATAACCTAAAACTCGTAGTGTCCATATCGTGTTCTGAATGCAGTCTTCTCTATATCTTGCTACTCTTACTTTCAGCTGATCATATCCTGACCTAAGATCGATCTTCGAGAAATAGCTCGAACCTTACAATTGATCAAACATGTCATCAATCCTTGGCAATGGGTATCTATTCTTTATTGTTGCCTTATTCAGCTCTCTGTAATCAATGCACGTTCTCATGCTTCCATCTTTCTTCTTCACGAATAACACCGGAGCTCCCCAGGGTGATGAACTAGGTCTAATAAAACCTTTGTCCAATAACTCCTAAAGTTGCATTATCAGCTCCTTCATCTCCGTCAGTGCTAATCGATAAGGTGCTTTTGCTATTGGCGTGGTTGCTGGTAGCAAGTCTATTCTGAACTCCACTTGTCTATCAGGTGGTAATCCAGGAAGATATTCGGGAAATACTTCCGGATAATCACACACCACTACTATACTCTACATCACCTTCTTTTCCTTCTTAGCTTCGATCACGAATTCTAGATATGATGTACATCCCTTGGTCAAACACTTTCTGGCTTTCATTAGGGAAATGATTCCATAATTCACTCTGCGTTTATCCCCATACACCATAAATGACTCTTTCCCTGGCGGGCTTACTTTTACTATCTTCTTCTTGCACAATATTTCGGCATCATTGGTGCTAAGCTAATCCATTCCCAACACGATGTCGAAACCATTAAGTTCGATAGGTAATAATTCCTCGTGAAACTTATTCCCATTAAGGTCGATTAAGATGTTTTTCATACGATGGCTAACAGGTACAAACTTGCCACTAGCAACTTCGACTAATAAAGCATTATCTAGTCTATCAACAGGCAAAGCTAGATTTCTACCAAACTCATGCGAAATAAATGAGTAGTTGGCTCCAGAATCAAACAAAATTTGAGCAGGTAATTCATTTATGAGAAAGATACCTGAAGCGACATCAGCTTTATCTGTCGCAGCCTCAAGTGTCATCTGGAAGGCTCTCGCCTTCGGCTTTGGTGGAATGTTGGGCTTTGCTGCCTCCTTCTTCTTCGGACAGTCTTTCAAAATGTGCCCCTCTTCATTACAACCAAAACACATCCTTTTGTTGTTCGGACACTCATTGGCAAAATGCCCAGTTTTTCCGCACTTGTAGCAGGTTACATCCTCACTATATTTCCCAAAGTGCTTTTTCTTACACTTATCACACCATTTCGCTTCGCCTCCTTTTCCTCCACCAAACTTTTTCGAATTAGATTTCAAAAATTTGCTTTTCTTACTGGAACCAGATGTTCCCTCAAACTTTCTCTTCTCACCAACCTCAACCTTGTTGGTGGTTCTCCCATTAATCATGTTCTCAACAGACTTGGCAGCCCAGATAGCTGCCTCTAGAGTATGTGCCTGACGTATCGGCACCTCGTACTCCCATGGGAGTCCTTTTGCGTATCGGTCAACCTTTTTCAGCTCATCTGGCACGATGCGCAAATCAAACTCCATCTTATCGGTAAAGTTATTAGTGTATTCATCAACTGACATGCTGCCTTTCGTCAATGCCAAAAACTTATTCTCCAACTCCAACAGATTTTAAGCCTAGCAGAACTTGCGTTTGAACTGCGCCAAGAATTCTGCCCATGACAACTGCAGTGGCTCATTAGGGCTTAAAGTCTTTCCTAGAGTGTTCCACTATCAAACGGCTCCACCTCGGAACTGGCGCACTGCATAGATAGTCTGCAACTTGCCTCTGCAGCCACAAGTCATGAAGGCTAACTCCATTTCTGAGATCCAATCCATAACTCCAATCGAATCCTCCTTTGCATTGAAGGTCGATGGTTTGCAAGTTAGAAAGTCCTTGTATTTGCATCCCATTCCATCATTCCTTCCATCATGGTTGTTTTACCTAACTATCGATGGGTTGGATTGACCAACAGATCCACTGAAGTTTCCGCCTTCTGAGTGCCCTTCATTCAATTCGGTCTCTTCCACTTGAATTGACAGTTCTTCACAATTTTGTTGAAGCAACCGCCTAGTCTCCTCCATTTGACGATCCAACATCGTTTGAATCCTCAAATGTACACCAGCCATTGTTATCGGTTTCAGGTGCTGCTCCTACGACAGGTATTTGCTCAACCACTGGTGGTTGATTCCTGTTTTCATCAGCATTTCCAACTCCACTTCTAGTTCTCACCATTTTTATCTACACACCGAATAAGGTGAAATTAGATCCTTATTCACGATAGATATTCAAATCATCCTTATCACTCCGAAACGTTTACATGCTAGTTCTAATATCGTAGATGTACGCTTAGAATCCTACACACATAAGGTTTCCAGATCCGGTCGGCAACATACTATAGATCTGAACAAATAATATCATATATGGCAAAAATATAACATTTAGCACATAAAAGCATTTTAGGCAATTTTCCTAAAATAAACTAGTGCTCGTGTCTAAAATATCACAGTCACACATCTCAAAATTTCACTTAGCATTTTAAGTTTAAGTCTAGAAATCCTACAAATTCCTAGTTCGCTTAAACTAATTCTCTGATACCACCTGTGACATCCCCAAAATCACGGCCAGAAAAGACCGGTTTAATTTATGCTTTTAAAATAATTTCAGAGTAATCCTTTCATTAAAAGAGTTGCGGAATTCGTTCCCAAAACAAAATATGATAAAATAAGATTTACCAAAGCATTTCTTAAAGAAATGTATTTTTCATTATTTTACAATACTCGGGATGTCATGTTCCAATAAACAGACCAAAAGCATAAACATTTCAATACAGACCTTACAACAACTATTTACAACAACAAGTCTATAATCCAAAAATAACTTGACAAGTCATCCAACTTATGCTCTGCCGCCACTACCTGTAATACAAAGAAACTGAGTGGGTCAGGCTTGGGAGCCTGGTGAGCATATAAGGTTTTCAACCCATAATAAATAATTATATTTAATTCCACCAACCAAGAATAACCTAATTACCCATTCCCGTTATTCTCATTTTACATCCCTAAAACAATTAACACAAGGGACCTAGTCTTAGAATATTTCATTGGGGCGACAACACATGCATTCGGGGGTTTCCCGGCAATATATGTCAAATAAGGCAACCATGGGGGGATGGAGTACAGTGAATGAACACCCAAGTTCATTAACACCTACAGGTGGCGAGCCTGCTAGTGTTTCACAAGACTGTCTAGAAAAGTTTGTGGTCGTCATCTAAACTCCGCTAGATGACTAAACCAATATATATACACATAGCACGTATTTTATATAAAATACTTCATAATAATGTGTTAGAAGAAAATGACTACACACTCACTTGATCAAAAGATGATCGGGCAGCACTACGGCTTGCAGAAGTAGTATACTACGATAGATCTGGAAGATCTTCACAAAAATCGGGCTCCTCGTGCGCAGAGCTTCGGTTCGGGAATAACGCTCTTCGGGATCCTCGGGGCTTCAGATCTTGTTTCGGGACTCGGGAATGATATCGGGGCTTCGGGATATGATCGGCACGCAAATCGAGGCAAAAACTAGAGAGAAGAAAGAGTTTGAACAAGAGAAAATGGTTGATGTCGGTTTCTATTTATATGCTGGTGGGTCTGGGATTACGCTGGGCGTACTCAATACACTGGGCGTAACTTGGTTATGCTGGGCGTACTTTGATGTCACTGCATTTTTCATTTGGTGGCACTCGAGTATTGGTCAGGCAACTTGCACCCTTCTGAGTACGTTGGGCGTACTCAAATTACGCTCGGCGTAATTTGACTCGTCAAACTTCTAAATTGCATAACTTTTGCATACGAGCTCCATTTTCGACGTTGTTTATATCCACGTGTAGGTGAGACTACGCTCGACAAATTTCGTTTAGACTCCGTCGGCTAATTTTGACTTATTTTTATTATTTAATTTTAGTAGGCCCGGACAGGAAAACTTCGTTATAAATTTATAACTTCTTTGTCCGACATCCGTTCTCGCCTAACTTTTCATCGTTTCACTACTAACAACGAGATCTTCGATTCCCATTTAGATTGTTTCGGCTATAAACCGCTCGATCTCAAATCGAGGATTCGGGTTGCATACCGCTAAGTCGAAACTTCAGAAAATCATAACTTCCTCATACGAAGTCAGATTTGGGCGTTCTATATATATTCGGAAACCTCGTTTCGACCACTACATCTTTATGCAAAGATATCGGGCTTATCTCATAGTTTAATTTTGACTCTTATTTTATTCTTAATTCATTAAGCTAAAATAATTAAGAAAATAAACACATAATTTACATCATTCACATAATACTCAAATATTTCATCATTAATACTTCAAAAAGAGTTACAAGGGTTAACCTAGACTATTACATCAACGAAAATGCTTAGCCTGAAAACGCGGCCGTTACACAGACCGAGATTCATTTGAGTGTTTCAGCAGCTAGAGGTGAGTTTCCTCATTGTGTTTAGTGGTTCGAAGGCACTAATGTCGGCCCATGGTTTGTTATGTTTATGATGCTAGATGTCTGCATGACTCTTGCATATGAATGTGTTTGTATGTATACTGGGCGGAGCCCGATGATCATTTTGTAGGCTATTTATCTTTATGATTATTGCATGTGCTATGTGTTTATCTGTTTATATGTTTATATGTGTACCGAGCAGGGCCCGATGACTGATAAATCTATTACCGAGTGGGTATCGATGCCGGTCGGGGCCTATTATATTTTTATTATGTATATTATGTGGTGTTTTGGGGAACTCACTAAGCTTTGTGCTTATAGTTTTCAGTTCATATTTTTCAGGTACTTTTGGTTCAAAAGGGAAGAGCCCGGGATGATTGCAGTGCACACACCATCTCATTCTACATTTTATGTTACACTGATGTTTGTGATGTTGTTAATACACTTGCTCCACCATTATTTTTATGATAATGTTTTAGATAATAGTTTTATTAATTTGAAAACGAAAGTTTTAGTCTTAACTTTTAGGACGTTACAAGTTGGTATCAGAGCCTTAGTTTGAGGGATTCAGACATACTCTCGGGTATGTTTGAACTCAAACTGAGGGTTTGATAGAATTTTTTTCAAAAATAAATGTTTTTATAAAAGGGGTTTCTAATAAAAAAAAGGGCGTGGTGTATGCAATCAACCAAGCTCAAGTAAGTTCTCCCAAAATACCCAAACATGCTAGTTAAAGCTAAGGATCTGCTTATGATTTGCATGATCAAATTCTAGGAGAGATGCCTTTGTATGCCTATTGTATGATCTTGTAAACTTGCATGCTAGTACTGACCATTCAGTGATAGGATGGCCTTATTAGGTTATGCTTGATTCTAATTACTTAGTGCTCGAATGCTACTTACTTTGTGCTTTTTAGGAGCTCTCACTAACTTCAGCTAACTAATAATTGAATATGTTAAGATACATATTATGGAAACTAAATTTTTTTTGAAGGTTAGGTTTTAACTCTATTGTGCAGCTCTTGTTTGAGTCCAACCATTGTAGTGTGAGACCTTTCATTCAAATAATTATCTGGTTTCAGTTGTATGTAATTGTATTCGTGAGCTAGTTGGAGGGTGCTAGTAGGAATTCCTTTTACAACTGATGGCAGAGAGTGGTATGGTGATTGCCTTTGGAAAACCTAGGAAAAGATTTAGTTTTGGGAGCCTTGTTTTACAGAGGATTGTATGTGTAAATAAAGAGTGACTTGGAGGATTCAAAGCGATCCTTGAGGAAAGTAAAGATAGATATGGAAGGTAGTATGGGCCCGTACAACTAGAGCAGATGATCCATACTCGAGTCAGGGAGAACTGCAATGAAACCAGGAAATCGATAGACTATGAGACTCCTCGCTATATATATATATATATATATATATATATATTGATGCATATTCTGATGGTTTATATGGTCTATTTTCAGTATGGTGACTCTTCGAGGCTGACCGGTTGGTGGTTCTGGTGTTGCTGAGAGTTCATGGTCGGGTTCTAGAGTCGGGCAGTTGGATGATCAGATACGGGAGTTCATTTCATCTGAGACCACCCGCATCATACTTGAGCAGACTCATGTGATCTTTGGCACGGTCAAGGAGGATATCATAGAGGTATTGGAGGAGCGCTTGGCTCTTTCCTTTTGAGATATTGGCTTTGATTGGGGAACGATCATTGACTTTCGAGGAGTTCCGAGCATGTGGGGCTCTGTAGTACATCAGGGAGAAGGACCTGATCACAAGTAGACGTTGGTTAGAGGACGTCGCTAACGCGTTTCGTACTAGTAGTTGCGTCGATGGGGGCAAAGGTCAGACTAGCTTCCTGTCTTCTAAAAGACAGAGCTTGAGACTGGTGGGAGGAGGTTGGGCACTTCTTTAGTGATGAGGCAGTTGGTTCGATGATATGGGATGATTTTGCGACTAGATTCAGAGTTGAGTTTGCACTAGTGATTGAGGTGCAGTAGTTAGTGAGGAAGTTCCAGGACCTTTGCCAGACTACTGAGATAGTAGTTGAGATCACCACGATGTTACGTGATAGAGAGTTGTTGGTTCTGAAGTATGTGGTGGACAATGAGATGAAGAAGGCAAGATACCATGAGATTTTGAGGAGTTATTCAACAATTTGTAAGCCAATCCAGTTGCTGGAACTCCTGGTAAGAAAATGGAATACAAGCTGAAATCTGAGCAGAAGATAAATAGGTGTAACGGTGTGTCTGATAGAATAGCACAACCTAACCATAATTCTTGATCCTAAAATCATTTGAAGATACCTTCTGATTTGGTAAGTTTATTTTAGTTGTTCATCAATGTTAATTTTTATGTGTTTATTTTACATTTTATGGTATTTATGCAAAAAATGAAATTAGGACCTGCTCTACCTCATAGTGAATTGTTCCTATATACACACACGAAGAATCACGATGGAGTCACATTTACAAATGAAAAAGATAGAAAAATCATGTAGTATTCATTTCAATGCAATTAAAGTTTTATATTGTAGCTAGTCATTCATGTCATTCATAACTTTGATATCTTTTAATTTATATTATTATTAATTTGTAGGTAGCCTATATAGAAAAAAGGGAAGAGTTGGAAGCTGAAGGTGCTGAATTTGAGGATGACAAAATATTTTATGATGTTATTAGTGGTCATGGCAAAAAAGGAAGGTTGTTTGGATTAGGCTCTTTTGCAAAGGCGGTTCCCATGATTAATGGTAAAACGGATGTCTCTTACATTCCAGAAAAAATGAAAAAATGAAAGAATTGAGGGAGCTTGTTGCTTTAAAAAAAAGAGCAAAATGAAGAGCTTAAGGAGATAATGAAGGCCCAAGAAGACCAACATAATGCAAGAGTCGAGCAGCTTAATAAACATCTAAACTCGGCAACAGATCTTATTAATGCTTTTAGGAAGCAACAAAACTAGTAGGCCATAAAGTGTTGATACGTTTATTGCAAAACATTTATTTTAAAGTAGCCACTTTCCATTTTGCATATAATTAATAAATATTGTTTTATTTTATGATATAAATGTTATTTGATCTTTTGTTATTTTGTTTATATATTACCAAAAAATATTTTGAATTTAATTACTAAATTAACTATCCATCTGTGCCTATGGATTCATTGCTACAAAAGCATGTCTATGTAATTTGTTATGGAATCTTCTAGAGAATATACACCACAGAATTTGCTAGGGATTCATCAACACGGAATTTGCTAGGGGTTCATCTGCATAAAATTTTCTAGGGATTCATCACCACAGAATTTGCTAGGGATTCACCACCACGAAATTTGCTAAGGATTTATCACTACGAAATTTTCTAGGGATTCATCACCACCTAATTTGCTAGGGATTCATCACCATGGAATTCGCAACGGAATCCTACAACAGAATACACGACGAAATACCATCTACAATGGATTTCATTTTGTTCTCACATTTGGAACGGAATGATTGTTTCCATCATAAATACTCACTACAGGGTTTTTTAGGACGAAAATCAGTCGTCGCAAATTCCATCGCTATACGTCTTTTGCAACAGAATTTCATCTTTTCGCAACAGATTCCTTCCCTTGAAAAATCACATTTTTCTTGTAGTGTAATTGTCGATACAAAATTGGAGATACAAAGAACATCGAAAATGGAACTCGTATGCAAGAGTTATGATTTTTTGAAAATTTTGAAATTCTACCCATTCTGAAGGTGACATGCGGCACCACCTGGAAAATGACATATGGCACCACAACAAGTCGACAAGTGTTAAACTCAAACACAACCCTTCCTCTCAACACAAAGTAGATGTGGCACCAGCAACAGATTGACATGTCGCACTACAAAGTGTCAACAAGTGGCTCATGTAAGAAATAACCACACGACGGCGCCCCCTATCAACCACATGACGCATCCATCAGTTTTGGCCTATAAATAGAGATCAAATTCTTCTTCTTCTGTTGCTCATTTCATCTTAACTTTTTCTCTCAAATTATTCCCGAACGCCAGGGTTTTGAATCTTTGAGTATCTAGAATTTTAGCAAAGCATTCCAACATTGGAAGGCCCGACGAAATGAAGCTTTCGGTATCGAGGTTCTGCCCATGCAGTTTCTAGTTTTTTGCTAGAAAACCTATAAGTTGATTTATGCTTATTGTGCTTTAAGTGTAACTTATATTTATGTTCATAGACGTTATTATGAACTTATAAATAAGAGTTATTAGTAATATCAATCATCATACTGATCTGTCTACTTACGCGAATGATGTGTATGCTAGACCTATTCGGTGTTTAAACTAGATTTTCCAAACAATACATCTTTTTACCAAATTCATCCTACCTCTAGAGTGATCATACTTGATTATTGCTTATTTGATTGAACTCGGTATTCATTGGGATTATTGAAAAATATGAAAATGATTAAATGTAACCTTATAAATATGAACAAATACTAAGACTTAGTAACATTCATATTTAGGTCGTCTGAAAGGGAAAACTAAAGCCTTCGTCAAGGAACTAACTTTCTCGCGAATCATACACGTCAATCAAGTGCATAGTTACTTTCATGAATGTGATTTTAATACATGTATTTATTAAAAGTATTAAATATCTATTAAAAGTTTATATGTGAGTCAAATGCTTATTATCTGGATTATGTGTTAAATGTATATTTGATAACATACAATGTGCGAACCATGTATGGTTATATATGTCTTAAACTGTATATTTGGTATTATTAAAATATAATTATAACGGAAATATTATTAATTAAAAGATTAGTGTATATTAAATACCTGATACTCTATGTTATATATATATATATATATATATATATATATCTATATCTATATATATATATATATATATATATATATATACTAAATTATGATAGTGTTGTCTAAACAGGGTTAGTATTGGATGTTGATTACCGATATTATAATCTTGTCTCAATTTTAAACTAAGAAATATAAAGGATCATTAGTTCCAATTAAATTGGATAAAAGTGTAGTCATATATTGTATTGTGATAGTATGGTATAAATAGGAAAACGGTTTTGGAAGTTGATTACTAGTATTATAGTCTATCCTGGTGATGAGATAAGACTTATAAAAGCTGCATAGTTCAATTAAGTTTTGATACTGGGTAGAACCATATTAAGGGTATGCGTGAGATTGGAAAGTAGAGTACATCTTTGTTCGATGACACTGATGTTTGGTAGGGTACTGTTTACGTATTAGAGTACTATATTAGTGTTCCCCCAATTTTTAAGCAGTCATAAACGGTGTCTCTGTATTTGGTAGCCATGATGGCATTTCTGTTTTAGGTAGTTGTCATGTGTCTGACCATTTATCGGAGTAGGATGCCAACCACTGACTAAATTATTCTTGTGAAATCATTGGCAGACTTATAATCTATAAGCGTTAGTGAATTATATTGATCCAGATGAATAGATGTTTTTGTTAATTTGATGTACTATATCCCATATGGTTTCCTTTATTGAATAACGCCTGCTGCCATGGAATGCACGAAGCAGTATAGTTAACTCGTTGCTTATAGTGATCCATTAGGATAGATCTCATAAGATATCTATGTTATATGATATCTTGTTTAGTCACAGTTGATTTTATAGGTTTGATAATTAAGGTTTATTTTCATAATAATATTGTGGAATTGAAACCCCTATGTGGCTCAAAAGGTTTCCCAACCAGACTCACTCAATTTATATACATCACATGTAACGGTGTTAAGGCTGCTGGATCTTGAATGAGATGTCGTGTGATTAAAGAGACAACCTGCAATAACAACCCGAAATTTTTTGTCTTATAAAGTCCAACCATTCAACTCAACTGAGTGTCAGACTCGTTTCTAATGAGATCTAGCCTAGCTAAAGTTCATTCTAAGGAGTTTTAGCCTAGTACAATTAAGGAATGAGTGTTAGGAAGTACCTGCTAGAGCCAATGTGCAACATTCAAGCCTAAGTACAACCAAAAAGGAGTTCATGGCCATGACACATGAGTTTATGGCCATAAACTCAAGGTTGGCCATAAACTCCCGCATAAAGTCTCCTTCCCTTCACTTTTCCTTCATTCTTACACTTTCACCTCAAGAACATTTAACTTCTCTCTAAAGTATCATCGAGATTTTCATTTCTGATCTTCGGAATGTAAGTGATTCTTCCCACTAGTTGTTGATTATCCTTATTACTCATGAATTACCCTTTGATTTCATCCATAGAAATCAACTTTTGGCTAGATCTTCAACTTTCACCAAGAACACACACTTGTTCTTGTTGGCCGTAAACTCCTCAAAGGCCCTCAAAAGTGTGAGTATTCCATCTATCATCTAGCTAGGCATGTTAATCAGTGGATCATAGTCTTGAATCAACCATCTAGGCATAAATACCAAGAGTTTACGGCCATGGAATCTCCCTTGGCCGTAAACCTTAGTTTTGGTCAAGTATTGAGCCATAAACACTTTTAGAAACTAGCTATACTTTGTAACACATGAACCTTTGATAACCCTTTCCTTTAAGACCAAAAAAGGCACCATTTGGAGAGTTTACGGCCATACACTTTTAGTGTGGCTGTAAACACCTCAACACCACCTAAAAAGTTAGTTTTGCTCATCTTCTTGTAGAGCAATAGTCCCACAAACTTCCCTACCATTGAAACACCCTCTTGTGCACCTTTTACCATGAGTTTACATCCCTAAACTCCATGGTCGTAAACAACATTTAGTGGCCTTAAACATCCCTTAGATTAATCACATGTGATTCTAACACTTGGTCCAAGTGTTTCCTAGTCCCTATAAGTGTTTCCTTACATGTGGTTGCTTCTAAACCCTATATTTATGTCGATATATGCCATTATATGTCATTAGGACTCGTTGTGTCATGGGACTTCATTCGTGGAGCTTCTCATCCTTACGCGCATATTCTTTTGAATCACCCACATAAGGTGAGTTCATACCCCTATAATGAATCTTTTAAACTATTTTAAATGCTTTTAACGGGGGAATACAAGTTGAACACAATGATAATTGTGTGTATGTTTGTTATAAAAATCTTTCAAAAGATTACTTCTATCTTTTATAAGTGATCAAAACATTTCAAAAACTCTTTTTATGTTGTGTTACTTTATAGTTTATAAAACTCCGTTTTTAAAGTACAATCATAACTTAGTGGATGAATGAGTCCTTTCAGTAACAGTTCAAGTAAAGATACTAGTAAACTATAAGGGGGTATATTTTAGGGGTTCAGTTCATACTAGATACTAGATCATTCTATAAAGAGAAACAGGGAGGAAGATACAATACACGATAATAGAAAGAACATACAAATATACTATAACAGAACGAACATACTAAATGCTATAGTAGGAGAACAATACAGGATCTAACTATGCCAACAATCACTAACTCATTGTTCTAAATAAAAGGTGATAGTAAATTGGGTATACATGATCATATAAAATTAATGTGAATTTACACGTCCTAGCAATTTGTTTGTGGAAGTCGCGTTTGGTCCCCAGAGTCTCTTGTAGGGAGAACTTATAGTATGGGTACTATCCATCATATTATAACCTTAATAAAACAAACATGTTTTAAGGTAATCAGTACGTCAGGATGTCAATTCAAAAGAGAACCGTGTACTTACATTTTCCCATTACTTTCATATCGTGACAGTTCCACTTCAAAGTTAATGCAAACTATTTTCGAGTTAAATAGTTATAAACTAGGGAAAACTTACATTTTACAAACGACAAACAGAACAGTCGAGTCTAGTACATTCCGTAGAAGGGGGCCTATAATGCTAACTTTATGATTCCTTAGTGTATACATCATGGATATATATTAATCAGATCCGATAGGTAGTAGGATGTGTGATTTCCGCTTCTTTTCCTGTTCCTTGTTTGGTTTTGGGCTTAGAGCAGATTCACTCAACCTACTATCTATCTAATCTTAGCTACATATATGTTCTGTATACACCAAGTAATCATAAGGGGTACTAGGTATGGGCCAGGTCATAGTATAGAAATTTAATACACCATTTTTTTAGTACAAAACATACTTTTCAAATAGAACATTTGGTAGACAAAACTAGAAACTTACCAGTAAAGGGTTTAATCCATTTTATTAAACCAACATAAACTTAAAGGACCTTAGGTGGTTAACTCTATAATACCTTAGTTTATACATCAGGGTTATATATAATTAATACCTGATAGGTAGTTGGATGTGTGCTTTTCGCCTCATTTCCTGTTCCTTGTTTGGTTGTGGGCTTAGGGCAGATTCACACAATTAACTATCTATTCCATATTAGATTATATATAGCTAGTATAAGCTAAGTGATTATAGAAGGAACCACTGTGGTTACCATTTTTACTAAAAGAAATAAGGGTTTTCTTAAATAATATTTTTATCAAATACAAAGGAACTATTACAGTTAACTCCGTGAGTACCATGTGAATACACCAGGGTTATTTACAACGAAGATCTAACAAACAATGGGATGTGTGCCTTTAGCCTCATTCTTGTTCCTTGTTTGGTTGTGGGCTTAGGGAAGATACACACAACCGATTGTTTGTTTACTCTGGGTTTCATATAACTTGTATCCATTTAGTATTCATAGAAAGGATTGTCGATTCATTTTTACTTTGTAGTCTATGTTATGTGAACCACATATTTTGTAAACACTTTATTTCTAATGAAATGGTTGTTTATTACTTTGATTAATATGATGCAAGTCTTGTGACACTAAACATTATGTCCTCCACCCCCGAACGTATCCGTCGTTCCGGTTTTGGGGTGTGACAAATAGTGTTCAATAATGTTAAGTCTTTAATCTGTAACGTATGTTGTGTATTGATTATGAAATCCTTAGAGTTTTTATTTTTTAAACAACCTCTGTACTAAAGATATTATAATAAATAAGACAGCTCCCTCAAAATATATAATGTATTGGGATTTTCTACAAATAAAGATAACACTATTTGAAATCGTAAAGAAAAAGGTTTTTTGGGTTTTGGAAAATAGGGATGTCACATGGGTGTTGCACCATCTGTGAAGATTAGGGCATGCCTTGGTATCATGTCCTAATTTAACATTCTAAAGATATGTTGGTTTCGAAGTTCAAGATCTTGGGTTGTAAGAATTAAGACGGAGCTGGTTTAGCTTTTATAGACCTTGTAGAGTCTGAACATAGATTCTCTATTGTTTCTAATATAATTTTGTTGGTTTCACATTATTCAATGATATGTCATTCCATTCTGGTCAACATAGATATGACTTAATTAATGGAGGCCATAATCGGTGTTTCTTGAGTTGTCTCCTAAATGTTGGACTGGTAAAGATGTGAAGGTAGTTCTTTTGGAACTTCAACACTCTATCTTTGATGGTTAACAGTAGGTGATGAGGGTGGTTTTGACTAGTGGAACAGATGGAGTAGCTATAGAAGTGGATTTTAGCAAAATGGACATTATTTTGTAAAAAGTGTAAGTGATTAAAATCATAGAAAAAGGTTTGTTAAATAATGTCAAGAAAAAATAACACCACTTGTCTCATGCATGACGCCAAATTCTTTTGTTCAAAAAATTATAAACCAATTTTGTAACCAAATTAGTAAGTTTGGTGTGATGTTTTAAGTAAAAGGTTAATTTGTAGATTACTTAACATCTTGAAATGTGCTTAGGATTTTGATCACTTCCAACATCTTATGAATCAAATAGTAATAATAAAATTACATTTAAGAACATTTAAAAATGCTGATTTAATTCAAGATATAAGCATGTGTATATTTAAAAATTGAGATAGAGATAATGTTAAAGTTGTGAACTTGTAAAATAAAGTGATAAATCTTAAGATATTCAAAACAGAATTAGATACCACACAGTATCTTGATCTTATGATTATGCAAATTTTCGCATATAAGTAAGCAAGTAATCAAATAAACGTATGTGAGTGTTGACCTTCGATATAGTCATTTATTCTTTTCGATAATTCTTTTGGCCAGTCAGTCCCACGATACTAACTAATTCAAGATCTTGGGCTACCCAAGATGTTAGCATAAGTTTAAGATGTTGGTAATAAATGAGTAAAGGTAAACAACCAATAATAGTAACTGTGCTTGTAGTGCTCACCGTTTATACAAAATGAACACTCTTGATGTTGTTCCATGATATTTCTCCTCAAATAGTGGTGATTGGTAGAGGACGTTCAGATCTTTGTTTGAACTAGCTACACCATAAAATGCATGCCAAAACCATAAATCTTGTGACACCACCAATTATAGTATCACTGTTGGGTACTCATGATCACCTCTCATGTATTGGCCTCTCAATTCCATTAAATAGTTTCTCTAATTCCAATATGTGCAGTGAATGCTACCAAGAATTCTACGGAATCCATGTATCGCTTCGTGTGCTTCGTAAAAAAGTTGAATGTCAGTGGATGTTGGATGGCGTAAATATCCGATCTCATACAGTTAGACAACACTATAGCAATAGTATTGAATATTTTCACGTGAAGTTCTTTCTGACATATTCATATACTCATCTACCGAGTTCGAGTTGCTTCTATATGCTTTTGACGTATTTTTTCGGTGTATTTTTTAACGCACTAAAATTTCTCTAATTTCTTGCATCCCATGTTGCTTGAAAAGGGGATAATTCATCTTCAGGTCACCAACAAGTCGCATAAACAAACCTTTGCTTTTTCGGAACCCTCTGTGAAATTGTTTGTTAACAAAGTTTGAATATCTAGCAAAATAATGATGGATTACTAGTTGTTCCACCTCTATATGATCTTTGTGGATTATGTTTCTAGTATGAATGTTGCTTGAACTGACTGAAACAAAACTTATGTAGAACGAGATAATGTAACCAACAAATTAGTGTTGCTAAGTTTATCTTCAGAATTAGATGAACTACAGGGATAATCTTCCATTACTATTTTTTGGAAGTTTGGATTCATTTTATTGAAAATTTAGAGAAAAATTAATGGAATTGAAGAAGGTTGTAATGGAAATAAGAGAAAATATAACAGAATTAAGATATAATGGAATGGAATTGGATTGAGGTTTGATAGGTATATATTTGTAAAAATTAAAATAAATATATTATATATTCTCTTTGACCGGTCAATAGTAAAAGAGTGGAGAATAAAGGCAAACACAACACTAGTCACGGGTTTCATAACCCACCAAACGCACCAGCCGACGGACCGTTAGGCGGCCGAAATCATCCCACCAATGGTATCACCAACCCAAAATGGCAAGCCACTCACGACACTTTTTACCTAAGAAGTTAATATGTTTGAAGTTATGTATGGGGACACTTTAACAATTTTATACACAATGATGAGATAAAATAAACACTACTACAATATTTTGCATCAGTAATGGAATCAACAACGAATATGTGCTCTCATTAAATAGCTTGACAAATTAGAGAGATAGCAGCAACATATATATCCATCTACTCTAATAAATAATTTGTTTTGCCATTTATCACACTATCATTCATTTTAACATATGTCATTTGGTGGTTATTTAAATTAAATTTTTTCCACACGTCATTTTATGTTTTTTTTATTTTATTAAATTCCATGTAATATTTAAAGATAATAATTACAATAAATGTAATTTTAATATTCAATTATACTTTTAATTTTAAAATTCATAAATTAAAGTCTAATCATTTCTTTTGTATATTTATTTAAATTTAAAAAGGAAATAAACATTTAAAATTCAATTTTAATAATTCAATATTTTCTTTTTATAAATTTAAACTACATTTTCGTTTTTTTAATAAACCGCTTGTAACAAGTATTTTAATATTTGGCAAAATTGTAAGTTTAGTCATTGTGGTATGTCAAAAATTGGATGTTTGGTCCAAAATATTTTGGAGTTGCACCAGTGGTCCAAAAGGTTTCATTTGCTATGAATTTGGTCCAAAGTTATTTGAAAACATTTAAAATGAAAAATTTACCATTTGAATTTAGTTTTTTCATTTTCTTTTTGAATAATTAAAAATAGAAAATACTACACACACACACACACTCTCTCTCTCTCTCATCCCATGGTCGTCTTTATCCCATTTATGCTCCATCTCTCTCTCTCTCTATCTATCTATCTATCTCTCTCTCTATACATATATATATATATATATATATATATATATATGTATGTATGTATGTATATATATATATATATGTATATATATATATATATATATATATATATATATATATATATATACATACAAATTAAATGCTCTCTACCTGCAACTCCAACAAGAAACCGACTCAGAGAAGAGCTACACATCAAAACAATGCAATAGATTCAAAGTTTTGTACCAGCGACTTAGAATCCCTACTTTCCCTACTTTTGAAATTAGATATAAACAAAAAATCTACACATATTGCCACATGTAGATCCCTAATCGTTTTCATATCTCGACGATGATCCTTCTTCTCCGGTGTCAATGTAAGATCTAAGACGGGGGCCCGACAGCATAAATCTAAGAGCAAGGTGACGTAGATCTGCTTCTTTTATGTTCGAGCTTCTTTTGTTTGTCAGATCTACTTCAGATCTGTTCGTCGAGAGTTTCTGTTTTGGTTAGGGTGTGTTCATCAAATTTTATGTGTGTATATGTGTGTGCTCATCTGATTTCATGTGTGTGTATGTGTTCATTTGGTTTTGTGCGTGTTCTTCTATGTGTTCATCTAATTTTGTGTGTGTTTCTATGTGTTCATCAGATTCGTATGTATACATCTAATTTGATTATGTGTGTGTTTTCATTTGATTTCATGTGTGTATGTATGTACATCTAATCTGATTTTGTATGTGTATGTGTGTTCGTCATATATGATTTTATGTGTATGTATTCATCAAATAGGGGAACTCAAGTAACGTTCCAAAAATACCAACAAAAATTTTCATTTTTAAACCATTAAATCGATACAACCATTTTTTCCAAAACCAATCAGAGTAAAATGTGGCCTTCATATATCAGAGTAAAACAATAACAATCAGTGCAGAAAAGCCATTAAGGGAAGTTGTGCAGTCAAGCCAAACCCTTCCTATTGGAACTGGAAGTACCTACAAATGTTTTAACCACAAAACCATAAACACAAAGCTTAATGAGTTCCCAAAAATACCACATATCATACATACATTTTCCATGGGCTACCCCCACAGTCTTTTCCATTAAATGTCATGAGCTGCCTCCATGGTCTCACATTTAAGTGTCTAAGGCTACTCCCATGGCATTTTCTTTAAATGTCATGGGCTACCGCCATGGTCTTTCCTTGAAATTCCATGGGCTACCCTGTCACAACTAGAAAGT
The DNA here is from genome assembly GCF_051521515.1 of Lactuca serriola. Taxonomy (NCBI): domain Eukaryota; kingdom Viridiplantae; phylum Streptophyta; class Magnoliopsida; order Asterales; family Asteraceae; genus Lactuca; species Lactuca serriola. The sequence continues at coordinate 87,051,117 of NC_136411.1, read as the reverse complement.
TTGGTGCCTTGTAACTACAACACTTATAACAACTATGAATCAATAACAAGAAAACATGCATGATGCTTATTCTATAACAACAAAACTTCATCAAATACTTCATTCTAGCACTACCAATGGTAAACAAAGAATTTGGAAACCTTTGAAATCCCCATTTAAGTCCATTTTGGACTAGGATTTCCTTATTGGGCCTAATGGACTAATAAACTTCCAATTTATCCATCTTGAATCTAGATCTCTCTAATGGGCCCTAATTGGACTCATATACATGAAACATAATATTTTTGGGCCTTATGAGCCCAAAATATACTAGGTTAACTTTAATGGGCCTTAATGGGTCACAACCAATTTGATTTAGCCCTAATGAATCAAGAAAAATTATACCTTGATTTATTTTGGACCAAAAATCATCTAATAAGTCATGATATGGGCTTAAGCATGCAAGGCCCAATCATCTTCTCTTTTCCCCTCTCCATTCCCGGCCCAAGCCCATAAAGATGGAAAAGTTGACTTTTAGTGTGCCACCACATTTTTACTTAATGGTTTTCCATGCAACTCCCATATTTCCATGCAACCATCTCATCAGTCTTCTCTCTTCTCTCCTCTCTTCTTCTCTCGGCCGAACACAACAAGCACACACACACTCACCAAATTCATTTTCATTCTCTCAAACTCTCACTAGAACATCCTTACACTCATTCATCAAATTTTCGAGGATTAGGAAGCTTTCAAGGAGATTTTTCCCACAAACACATCATCTAAGGTAAGTTGATGTTAAATTCATGATCTAGCTACCTCATCTCATCAAAAATCTCTTCTAAATCTATTCCAACTTGTGATCTTGCACCTTAGAAGTCACTAAACTCGAGATCTACCAAGAGGACTTGCTAGGATCGAAATTTTCTTCTTTTCTCTCTTCAAAACCGAAAACACAACTCAAGGTGAGCTTCCTACCCCTATCTTTTCGTTTTTCATATGTTTTATGGGGGAGAATACAAGAAAATGTGTAGATCTATGTGTATGTGTATGCTATGTATGGTTTTATGCATGTATGTGTGTGATTTTATGTGTTTAGTGACAAATATGTAACCAAAAGGGTTGTTAACTCGAGATCTATGACATGAGAAAGGAAACAAACATAATCTAAGTTATTTTACACTAAAAAAAGTCAAGAAAAATAGCTTATAAGGTTATGAGGAACATATTCTAACATAAAACCCATTTTAGGGCTTAAATTGTCAAAATTACAAAACTTGGGTTAAAAACTGTCAATTCACGGTTTCTTGAGGGTCAAAAGAATCAAAAAAGTTTCTATAATTATTTTTATGAATATTAGAATTTTCAAAGGACTTGAAATGCAAAAATTTAGCTTAATGGGCTAAATTTGGGCTTTTCGGCCCAATAAGCCCATAATTGCGAAATTTGAAGTTTTAAGGGGCTGAAATATAAAATTCTGCAAAACACAGGATAAGAAGTGAAATAAAACTATTTCAAAGGTAAAAAATGCTTTTCAATTCAAAAAAGGATCAAAAATGTAAACTTTTTATATTTTGGGCCAAAACTGTAAAAGTTGCGAAATATGGGGTTCTAACCGAGAAACTCCATTCTGGAAGGGCTAAAGTTGTTTACAAAATAAATTTTGGGATAAAACTGTCTTTTCAACAAGTTTATGATACAAAAGTGTCAAGAAAATGTTTTAAGGACTAAAAATGAAATTCTTTTATATAAAGGACTAAAAGTGTAATTTTTATAAAAGAAAGGTGGTGGAAAGGTCAAATCCTAATTTTAAACAAATTAATTCATTAAGACAAAATACAAGATCCACGACTACAGACAAAACGGAAAACGAATACACATTCAACAGCAAATATCGTTATAAACGAATTGATTCGATCTCAAATCAATACAAAACAACAATCGTTAAATCAAAACTCTCCAATAGATATGTGATGACTAAGATGAGTAAACCTACAAACTTTGGGCTTATGAGTTTCAAATCATGCTTGTTGGGCCTTGCAAGCCCACCAACATGATCTTTGGGCCCAAAAGGAACACGCTTATATGTTATTGGGCCTTCAATGACCGAATATTTTATAAAATGACTTTCAATAGCTTTTATGTGCTAGTGGGCCAAAGTGTCCCATTAGAAAAACTAGTAAGGCCACAGTAATCAAATGCGAGTTGGACCATCGTGTCTTTCGCATCCATGACAGCCTAAAATACTTACGATAGTAGTGGGACATAATGCTCCCCTTCTCTTCGTTCGCTAAGGCTTACGAGAAATCAAAGTAGACAAAATTAGGACGATATGCAATGTGGATTAATCAATATTCATTCGTTAAGACAATACAAAAATCAGTAATCATGAATACATTTCAACATCGGAAAACAACGGGTTTTTCGGGGAATTCAATACTACTCGTTCGAAATTTTATAACTATAAGACAAAATACCCTTCATATATATATATATATATATATATATATATATATATATATATATATGTGTGTTTTTGAAATCATTCATGCATCAACTTATGGATCTTCACACTTTGATAAACAAAAGTCTTTTCAGAAAATATCAGATTTTCTGGGTTTTTCAAACTACACAAATCATTTTATCACAACATTGCATATGAACTCACCAACATTTCATATGTTGATGTTTTTTTAAAAATAACTTGTATTCTCAGGTAACAGGTAAGCGAAAGAGTAATATGAAGTAATGTTAGGATGTTATGTTGTTAAAAGCACTCAAACAATTTATGTTATGAACGTATAATGTTAAAACTATAACAACGTAAAATTTCAATTAAATTTTTAATTTTTAAAACCACCAAATGTATATCATATCATAATTTCAAATCCGAAACTACAGAGTTTTCAAAACAAATTCCCAAGATCTCTCAAATGTGAACTCCATCGGTGTGAGTGTGTACGAGTCAAGCCGCCGCCTTCCCACGGTCCTCGCTGGTATCTGAGACATCAAACACAACAACTGTAAGCATAATGCTTAGTGAGTTCTCCAAAATACCACATACCACAAATACGCCGCTTGGGTCTAAAACCGACCCTCTGGTCAAGAGGTCTCAGCGGGACCCTCCAGTCCCGCAGCTCGTCGGACCCTCCGGTCCAGTCACAGCTCATTGGGCCCTCCGACCCGGTCAGAAGCGTTAGACCCTCTGGTCCGGTCTACACAATCATACATCATACATATAACACATAGCACGTAATCTCATACATAGCACATAATCTCATACATAGCACATAAGACCCTCTGGTCAACTCATAATACCACTGAAGGTAACGTATAGTGAGAAGACTCACCTCGCGTGTCTCGGTAACTCGCAAATCTCTTAACCACTAGTGCTCGATCTCCCGAGCTATCTTCCTCCTACAACACAAGCGTATTTCTACTTAATACTACTTGACTTTGGCTGACTAATACCACGAAGTCAAACCAGTCAACACTGGTCAACGGTCAACGGTCAACCCAACTCGCCGAGTCTGGCGTGGACTCGTCGAGTTCCTACGGGAACCCGATCCCTCTGAATCTCTTCCGACTCACCGAGTCACTCACCCGACTCGGTTACTCAACCCCTGGTTCGTAATCATTAAACAACCCGCACCAACTCGTCGAGTCTGGGGAATGGACTCGGCGAGTGCATTCCATGCACAACCCCAAACGACCTTCTGAGGTCAGATCCGCTTCACTAACTCATAGATCTAGTCTCCTTAAGCTTATTGACCATGTAAAGTCCAAGTCTTGATGCTCATCAAGCATTGAATAGCTCATGAATGGTGTTTTAGCCTCAAATACATTGATCCCAAGCCAAAACCTCAATGGATGCATATAAAGCTTTGGTAATGAGGTGCTCTGGACCTCTATGGGTCCAGATCGAGGACCTTAACTCGATAAGGGACCATGAGGACACTAGATCTAGCCACAAATGGGTTCAAAAGCCCTAAATCTACATGAACATCACAATAACAGAGAATGATTCGGGATTGTACCTCAGATGTGATGTTATGGACCTCAAATCTTCAAGAATCCACCCCTCTCTTGCTTCTTCTTGGCTAGATCTCCTCTTTCCTTGCTAGATAACAACTCCAAGATCAATAATGGCTCCTTCCCTCACTTGAATCACTCAATTGCTCTAGGGTTTCACTCTGGGGACTGATGAGTGCAAATGACGACCATAAGGCCCTTTAAATATGCCTCAAACCCGAGAAATTAGGGTTTCATTAAACAGCGTGGACTCGCCGAGTCCACTCTTGGACTCACCGAGTCCGGACGCGAACCCGCGTCCAAATCCGCGATCATACTCGGCGAGTCTAGGCTCCAACTCGCCGAGTCTCCTCACAAATTACGAAAATAAATAAATGAATAATACCTGGGAATCCGGGCTGTTACAAAAACAATGCACTTGATGTAAACAATTCCAGTTGTGATATATTGATGCATGGTGACGTTTATGTTATGATTCATGTATATTCATTATGATGATATTCAATTTAAGTCACGCGAGCCCTTGGACGTTTCCGTCGTCTGGTTCAGGGGGTGACATACCCCCATGGCGTGGCATCCAAGTGTCATGGGCTACCCCTATGGTATTTCATGCAATTGTCATAGGCTACCTCTATGGTCTTTCATACGGTTGTCATGGGCTACCCCCATAGTTTTCTAAGCAGGAATCACAAAGACAATAAACATCATATATAATAGAGTGAAAAGAATCACATTAATGGCATAGTTAATAGTTAAAATCTCTCACGGCCAACAAACGGGCGCTAAACACCCCCTACTAGAACAACACAAGGTAAACCCTTATTCTACCTTCTAAAACTACAAATTTTTCCAAAAGTCAACGGTCAAGGTCAAAGGCAACAACCAAAGTCAACAATCAACATCACTATAGCTGAATCTCACGTCGTGGCGAACAACTCCACCCTGATCCGAAACTCAAGATTCGAACAACTCAGTCGCGATCATTACCATTTTCACTTTGTGCCCCCCATACGGTTTCGTCACAACTAAGGAAAAATTGGACAACTTAATGCATTCAACCCTAATCCTTTAAGCCATCCATTCCTACTTTCTGGAGGACCTTCTTACTCTAAAGCTATCCTAAAAACTGATGCTTTATAGACATGCATGTCCAATTCATGTCTTGATCTCATATTAGGTCAAAATGATGAAAAAGGAACCACGGTTACATGAATGCCTTCAAAATTTAGACAAACTTCAGATCCAACATATAAAACACTCAAGGGACCTCAAGCACCCATAAAGTTGCCAACTTTATGGAATCCTTCAACCCAAAATTCCACAACATGAAGAAAAAAGGACAAGTAGCATAGATCTAGAAAATATCAACATAAAGTTTCGATCCTGAACACTTACAATGGTCTAGAAATGGATCAAATGTAAACTCCAAGCTTCCAAAGAGGTTCTCTACACCAGAAGGACCTTTTTCTTCCTTCCAAGAGTATCAAAACACCAACAATAAGCTAGCAAATGAAGAGGAGGGTATTAGGGTTTTCTTCAAACATATAGGGGATGATGGATGTTGGAAATGAAACCCTAAATGTGAGATTAGAGGCTTAAATACAAAGGAAACCCTAAAAGGTCATGGGCTTGGGTTGTAGTTATAGTCACATCGTCACCATACTTTCGTCACATCGTTACATTCTTCAGAATTTGCGTTTTCATACTTGGCACGTCACATTGTGACCTCCCCATGGACACATCGTGACATATGGTTTTTCCCAAAAACCATTCCATAAACCCTTTTATGTCCTACACCGATTCATTCTGGAATATGGGTGTTACAACTCTCTCTCACTTAAATTAGATTTTATCCCCAAAATCATACCTTACAACTTACTCCACTGTACCAGCCATCTCCGCCTGAACTACCTGAATCTGAAATAGTACTAAGAAATCATCTCACATAGACAACCACCTTCTGATACTACTACTAAACCCAAACTGAGTAGAACACCATGCATCCTGACAAAGAAACAAACCTTAACACATTACACTTACGCAACAAAGAGAAAGTCTAACTACTTTTCCCGAAATCGGAAAACCTTATACCATGTCCAACTTCCAAACAAACAAAACCATTCAAACCATATCCAAGATGAACCCAATCCACAAACCGATCCGACCACAAACCTTTCTGGTCCCACACCGCCTTTCTGATAACCGGAAAACAGACTCCACGGCCATTTAACGATGACGACGGCCATGAACTCGAATATGAACGCAGCCCCAACACGATCCCCAAACATTGGTGCTACCCCCAACCTATACATTTCATCCTACTGACCAAAAGTTCACAAATTTGATATGTCTAAGATCCTCTTGGTTCCACGTTGTTATATAAATAAACTAGAATACAGAATTCCCAACTGACTGCTAAAGCTGACAACTTTACACATGGTCGTACGTCAAGACTCCAAATAAGAGTCTACCAAACAAAGTTTGTCCTAGCCTACTTGTAAACACCGATCCAAGGCACTCCTGACCAACTAATGGGCAACTGACCAACCAACAATGGATAATAACAATTCCATTTCACTTCAATTGAATGCTACCAGCCAAGTCATTGTCTTACATCACACTGGACTCCAAAATGGCCTACGACCTACCCCAATTCTATGAATGTTGTGACCCTCCTACAATCCTACAACCACTCCCACAACGAACTATATCCAAATTGAAGGCAAACTCCAAAATTAACCTGAATGTTGTCAGAACCACGATCGGGTCGAGTCCATTACCAACCCTACTAAGGCGACTTGCCAAAATTGGATTTTGCGTAGATCTGAGGTCCTTCCTAAAAACTGAACAACGTTGCTCCGATACCCTAATTAGGGGTCAAAAGATACATCGCATCACATTTGATGAAGGATCGATACACCGATAGCACCGTCAACTAATATAACTCGAAAATCCTCGAGCAATCTCAACCGATCACAAAGAATGAATAAACCAACTATCGAAAATGGGTAGATAAGCAATCTAATGATCCACTAACTACTGAACAAAACTCATGTGAAAATACATCAACCACACCCTGAAGTTGGTTGATAGATCAACAACAGCTCTTCCAGTATGAAAGATAATGGTCGGTACAACGAGCCAACCAACCCTTCAACTGGAATTCAACCTAAGCGGCTCAAGTTCCTTTTAACCCTATCTTCGGTGTCCCAAAAAGGAAAATTGGCAATAACGAGGTATTCACCTGATAACTTCCGACACAAGGACCACACACATATCTCTAAAGGCATGAAACTGACAGCAACTGACCCTATACTCGCGGTCTGACCAAACCCTTATTACCTTGAAACCATGAAGAATATCTACGAATCTCGAATCCAAAAATCTAGTATACTTACACTGCAACTTCTACGAATCCATAACACTATAACCATAAAAATCAATCTGGTTGGTGATCCTCCATGCATATCACCCAATTCTCCACCAGTCATGGTCCAAATTATCATTGGTTTTCGCCTTTGATGTGTATATTGAATGCACTAGTTTTTATTTATAATTCCTAGTTTATCGCATCTAAACCACACCTTTAGGAAGTGAACCCGATCGAGTATAGTATAGCTTTGATAAGCAAGGGTGTCAAACTCAAGAGGAATGGTAGTGAATTAATTTAGAATGTTTGATTATAGGTTACACAAAACACACAAAAGCAATAAAAAGAGGAAGGTTCTATTAAATCTCATATGGACTGAGAAATGGATTATAATCATTCTCTCTGTCCATTTGTTGTTTCCAAATTTCCGATTCATGATGACTGACTGATTGAACAAATCAAATCAGTACTGGCTTGGCCAAGCACTCACATGTGTCATCATTAAAGCATCAAGGGGCCCACAGATATCGCTTTTATCCCGAAGGTAAAAGGAATGGATAAACTTCGAATCATATGGCTTGTTCTGCTACTTGTTGAATAATACACAAAGGCACGTTTTATATCATCGAGTTACCAATGCGTTTTCATGAAATCAATGTATTATCAACTCATAGTAACAACTCATATCTCTAGGTTTGAAGAATATAAGATATTATCATCTCATGATCACTCGTGATAAAATCCATGAAGTGATTCAAATGAGCGCGGGTTGAATCCAATACTCAGAACTTATGAGCACTCATGAGTGTTGTAGCACAACTTTGTCCACCAACTTGGACCTCTACAAGCCAACCCATGACAGTCTTGATTCATATCTACTTCCAGCATATGACCGACTATGGATGGTTTATATAACTTAGTCATTCCGGAAGAATAACCTTGTTATTACGGAAGTCAAAACATGCAAAGTGAAACACAATAATAAATGAATCTAATATGGTATCGAAACCTATGAATATAAATAAAACACTTTCTATTTATCACCATAATGATTACTCATTATTCATTGTTTCGGTTTTATCGACTTTATACTTGAATTAAAACACTAGTTATCACATGCTCCAAGCATGTACACTATGTTTTTCTAAATAATAGTTTTGCCACACACCAAGTATTCACTCTATGTTTGTCTATGATCCTTACTTTTGTGAAATAAACCAATTGACCAAACTGTCAATGATTCTAATTTCACACTCCCAAATCGAAATATGTTAGATTTTAAACTTAAATGCACTACCCTCTTGCAATGAATGTGTACAAAGTCACAAAAACTTGTCAACAACCATTACAGGGTATTATAATGAAGACCTACTCCATGGACACAAAGCCTTATGTTCAAAGTATGCATTGCTTTGAACATGCTTCTTGCACTATATTTTTTTTCTAATCTTCCACAAATTGCTTCCACCTATGAAGACAACTCTATTTTCCCATTTTGACTACCACTTCTGAACAAGAGTTGCCTCTTTTCAAACTATGTTAATATGGTGCTTCCAATATTAACAGTATACTTCCAACTATCCTTGAGCAACAAATCTTTGGTAAACCTTAGATTTTCCTCGACAATTGCTTAATCACTTTAGTCATATTCAATTCTTGACATTTTCCTCCTTAATGCCCCAAGGCATTTTTGAAAATTCAGAAAGGATAAATATTATAGCACATGTAATAGATCTTGTACCCAAAGTAAATGGGACACGATTCACGATGTTTCACATAAACACATGGTTCTAGACCAGTCTTTTGCCATAATAATTTTTTGTTTGCCATATTCTCTAAATTTGACTATGAGAAGGGATGCCGTAATCATAATCGAGTTTTGAGAACGCAATATATATAATTTTTCTTAAGTTAAACCAATCCAACATGAAATTCATATATATATTCTTGACTAAAGATGATTAAAATCTCAATATAAGCTCTTTAGAATGATTATAAACTTAATCTAAGCTTTTCATAATTGAAATGAAGTATAATTTCCTCTCCCTTAATTATAGCAAAACAACTTTTTCAACCCCTGCAAAGACCGATTTCATTTATGCTTTTTAAAATAATTAACATTGCTAACTTGCAATACTTATCATAATTATCATGCTCCCACTAACATGATGATTTACAGCATAACATTTATGCTCCCACTAGCCTTGACATGTACCCTAAATGTGACACCCCCAAAATCACGCCCAGAAAAGACCGATTTCATTTATGCTTTTTAAAATAATTTCAGAGTAAATCCTGTTAATTTAAAAGAGTTGCGGAATTTGTTCCCAAAACAAAATATGATAAAATAAAGTTTATCAAAGCATTTCATCAAGAGATGCATTTTTCATTATATAACAATATCCGGGATGTCATGTTCCGATAAACAGACCAAAAGCATAAAGATAACATTACCAAGTCATTCAACAAATATATACATATACAGACTTGTAAACAAAACAACTCGATGATTCATCCATCTTATGCCCTTGCGCCAATTCCTGTAATACAAATAAAACTGAGTGGGTCAGGCTTGGGAGCCTGGTGAGCATATAGGGTTTTCAACCCACAATAAATAATTATATTTAATTTCACCAACCAGCAATATCCCGATTACCCATTCCTGTTAACCTCACTTTACGTCCCTAAAACAACATCTATCTGAAGGGACCTAACCTAGGATTTTCATCGGGACGGACATTACTGCTAAGGGGTTTCCTCAACAATAGATGTCCTAAAGGCAACCATGAGGGGATAGAGTACACCGGTGAACACATCGTTCACAACACCTACATGTTATGAACCTGCTAGCGTTCCACTGGACTGTCTAGAAAGAGTCTGTGGTCATTATCCATACTCCGCTGAGTAACTAGATCAACAACAACAACATCGAGGCCTCTCATCTGTTTATTACACACGAACTATCTACCCATGTTCTACCCAACATATTAGTAGATAAAAATATATATTTTTATACATAGGTTAAAACCTGTATAACATTTTCATTCAATACATATTCCACATAACAGATGAGGCACACCCACACACGTATTTCATAGAAGGTAAATCAGATCTATGAGATAAAAGAGAGTGAATATACATTCACACACATAACAACAAAATTATACACATAACACGTATTTCGTATAAAATACTTCATAATTATGCATTAGAAGAAAGTAACTACACACTCACTTGATCAGAAGATGATTGGGCAGCACTACGGCTTGCAGAAGTAGTATTCTTCGGTAGATCTAGAAGATCTTCACAAAAATCGAACTTCTCGCGGGCAGAGCTTCGGCTCGGGAATCGCACTTCTCGGGATCTTCGGGGCTTCTAAACTTGCTTCGGGGCTCGGGATTGATACCGAAGCTTTGGGATACTTGTGGCACGCAAAACGATGCAAAACAGGAGAAAGAGAAGAAAATTTGGCAATTGCAGTCGGCTGCCCTCGCATCCCTTTTATAGAGGCTAAGCCTCGCACGTACGCTGGGCGTACTCCTCCGAATCGTCATGGCATGCGTCATCCGAAGAACTCGAGTGCGAAGGTCGTCATGCTTCGCTGTATGCTGGGCATACGCTATTGAAAGACCCCAACTTTTGTATTTATGAAAGACCCAAACTTTCATACTATTCCAACATTATTCTTAAGTTACTTCCTCGAAACATGCTACATGCATATTTATAAAACAATATTTTATATTGATAAGGTGATTGCAAAAGATTGGATACAAACCGACTAAGTTTTATTACATTTCATATCTACCCATGAATCTATTATTCATATACATACTTGAACATTAGAATACAGAGAAATGGTATTAACTATTCTAAATCTTTCAGCAGTATAAAACTAAATTGGATACTCATCACCTTCAAATGTTAAACATTAAGAGGGATAAACGATAACGCTTAGTGAATTCAATAAATAGATACAATATAATCTTATGCCTTATATATACCAATATGACAGAAGCAAAAGGGAACAAGAACAACAATAGCATATGCGTATCATATGTCACGCTTTCAATATCAACTCAAGATTTGATTCAAAGATTTACGATCAATGAGACATAACAATTTCACTACTTGATATACATCAATAAAGCTTTTGGCCCAAACGGAACAGAAGATATACAACTTCGGATTAACATTTTGGTAGATTTCAGGCTTAAAGCCCTGTATAACCATTTGCCAATACCATAGAATAGAGTTCATTCTCTTACGGAGTCATGCTCTACATGGCCAGAGGCTACATACCAGTCCTATCTAACCTTCTGCCAATGCCATAGAATAGAAGTCATTCTCTTACGAGACATGTTCTACATGGCCAGAGGCTACATACCAGTACCACCGTGAATCTAAGTCCTTTCACTGATCACAAGGTCAAAGGTATATCTTTGCTATTAAAAATAGCAATTAAAAATAACACGGGAAAATAACCCGGAATAATAACACTGAAAAGCACATAGCACGTATAACACATAACATACAATTGTTCCTATATATTGAACTCACCTTAAAATAATCGGGGGTTAAAATAGTAATTTGAGCAGCATATCGGCTCCAAATATGGCTTTATTTGTTGAAAACCGAGAGAATTAGCTAAAAACCGGACTCTAAAAAGGTAGAGTTTCAAAACCGAAAAGATAAAATTTTCGGGATTCTCAGGAGTCTCGGGGCGTGTTTCGGGCTTTAGAATCAGTATCGTGGCTTCGGGGGATGTCGGGATCGTAAAAATATTGAAAGAAGGGGTGAAAATGCCAAATTTCTAAAACTAGCCAAGAGGGCTCACACCCCTTATATAGGGCTGAGCTTCAGATCCGAAGCGAAGGGAAGGAGACGGTGGCTACGAGGTTCGGACCAGATGGTAGCTTCGCAGGGCTCCAACGAGGCTCGGATGCGAGGAGTCATCGGCTTCAGGCGCATCATCGGCTGGGTCTTCGGCTCGGTCTTCGGCTCGGACAACATGTGGCTCGCACGTGGGTCTCGCATGCGAGGGTGATCAAGGGGGTGTCTCATGCGAAGGTGCTCCGGGCTTAGTGGTCCTCGGCTTGGTCCAATCAGAAGGCAACACGCAAGGCTGCGGTCTAATCAGAAGCGAACATCTGTCCGACATGTGGAAGCCTCGCATACGAGGGTGACGTGGCATTTCACTATTCATACGAATTTTCTCGAAAAATGTGCAAAAACTTCTAAAATCCATAACTTTCGCATACGAGCTCCGTTTTTGACGTTCTTTATATGCACGCGAAGCTAGAATTATGCTCTACAACTTTCGTTTAGACTTCGTCGACTAATTTTGATTTTAATTTTAATATTATTATTTTTAACAGACCGGGACAGGAAAATCCGTTAAAAATTCATAACTTCTTCATCCGACGTCCGTTTTCGTCAGACATTTTACCGTTGCACTACTAATGACGAGACCTTCAATTCTCGTTTAGGTTGTGTCGGCTAAAAATCAATCGATCTAAAATTCGAGTTTTTAGCTATCTACTGCTAAGCTGAAACTTCGAAAAATCATAACTTACTCATACGAAGTCAGATTCAAACGGTCTTTATATGAAAGTTGATTATTTTCACGAGTTCTACAACTTTCATTTACATTAGTAATGCTAAAATTAGTTTATCGAAAACTAAATTTTTACGCGACAAGGTATTTTCCGAATTTATCACGGATCTTCGTTTGGTCATAATTTCTTCGTTATAACTCGGATTTCGATGAGGTTTTCGCCTAAATGTTTCTAACGAGATTATCTACAACTTTCAATAATAAAATTTTACTTATTTCAAATTTTATATTTTCGCTAAATTTTTATGATTTGGCTATTAATTGGAATCTCATAAGACTTCTAACATTTTATGAGTGATTCTAAACATAGTTTTACTTCATTTTTAGTAAAAACTAGCTGTTAGAACTCAACACTCAATTTTATTCACTTTTAATAATAACAATACACAATTTCAGAACGTGTATGTTACACGCTAGTACGCTGGGCGTACTTCGGATAGGTCCGATGACTCCCCTTCGGATAATATCAGAAGTTTGAATTAAAATTAAATATTAAATATTTAATAAACTTAAAAAATTCATATCTCCCTCATACGAACTCCGTTTTCGACGTTCTTTATACCCACGCGTAGGTGAGAATACGCTCTACAACTTTCGTTTAGACTCCGTCGGCTAATTTAGAATTTATTTTTATTATTTATTTTTAGTAGGCCGGGACAGGAAAACTTCGTTATAAATTCATAACTTCTTTATCCGACGTCCGTTCTTGCCTATCTTTTTATCGCTTTACTGCTATTAACAAGATCTTCAATTCTCGTTTAGATTGTTTCAACCAACGATCACTCGATCTCGAATCGAGTATTCGGGCTGCATACTGCTAAGTCGAAACTTAGAAAAATCATAACTTCCTCATACGAAGTCAGATTTGGGCGTTCTCTTTATGCACGCTCTCGGTTTAACGAACTCTACAACTTACGTTTAGATCACTATGGCTAAATATCACTCTAACGTAAATTTCACTTTTTACGTCATTCAGCGTTGCCGGTTCTGTCGCGAAACTTCGACAGGTCATAACTTCTTCGTTATAACTCGGATTTCGGCATTCTTTATATCTTCGGAATCCTTGTTTCGACCACTACATCTTTATGCAAAGATATCGAGTTTATTTTTCACTTAAATTTTGACGCTTATTTTTATTCTTAATTAATCAAATCGAATAATTAAGCAATTAAGCACAAAATACATAATACTCAAATAATTCTCTTCTATTATTTCAAAACGGGTTACAAAGGTTAACCTAGACTATTATATCAATATTAATGACAAGCCCAGAAACACAAGCGTTACAATTCTCTCCACCTTAGAATGATTTCGTCCCCGGAATCACACATCAACAAACAAATGCGGATAGCAACCCATCATGTCACTCTCCGTCTCCCAGGTGAGATTCGGCCCATTCGTGTGTTTCCATCGCACAAGCACTAACTCGACCATCTTACGTCGTAACTTCTTAGTCTTTCGGTCAACAATTGTCTCTGGTTCTTCAATCAACCTTTTGTTCTCATCGATTCTTAACTCCGAAAGTGGAATCATGTCAGGAACTTCTCCCGTGAACTTCCTTAAATAACACACATGAAAAGTGTTATGAATTCCATTCAGTTCTTCTGGTAGTTCGAGCTTGTAAGCTTTGTTCCCAATCCTCTGAAGAACTTTAAACGGTCCAATAAACCTTGGACTTAATTTTCCCCTTTTACCAAATCTTATAAGTCCCTTCCACGGCGAGACTTAAAGCAAAACCGAATCTCCAACTTCAAAAGTCATCGGTCTTCGCTTGTGGTCAGCATAGCTCTTTTGACGATCCTGAGTTGCTAACATTCTTTCCCTAATTATTTTCAACTTTTCAGCAGTTTGATGGACTATCTCTAGTCCCATAAACTGCTTTTCCCCAACCTCAAGCCAACAAGACGACGTACGACACTTCTGTCCATACAAAGCTTGATAAGGTGCCATCTTTATGCTCAAGTGGAAACTATTATTGTAGGAAAATTCTACCAAAGGTAAATGTTCATCCCAATTACCTTGGAATTCTAGGGTACTTGCTCCCAGCATATCTTCAAGTGTTTGTATCGTTCGTTCACTCTGACCATCAGTGTGTGGATGGTAAGCTGTACTTAAACACAACTTTGTACCCAATTCCTCTTGTAGACTTTTCCAAAACCTCGAGGTGAAACTGCTATCACGATCCGATACAATCGTTAACGGAACACCATGAAGCCTCATAACTTCCTTCACGTAAGAATTCGCAAGCTTTTCCATAGACCATTTCTCCTTGGCTGCTATGAAATGCACACTCTTAGTGAATCGATCAACGACCACCCAAATCATGTCGTGACCACTTTTTGTTCTGGGCAGTTTAGTGACAAAATCCATAGCAATGTCTTCCTACTTACCCATAGGCACAAGCAATGGTTCTAAACTCCCGTATGGTTTCTGATGTTGTGTCTTTATTCTCGCACAAGTCACACACTCAGCCACATACTTTGCAACATCAAGCTTCATCGTCGGCCACCAGTAGTAGGGTTCCAGGTCCCTATACATTTTAGTGCTACCGGGATGAATCGAGTAGATGGTCTTGTGAGCTTCTTCCATCAGAAGATCTCTGATTCCTCCTGTCTTAGGTATCCAAATCCGATCTTGGAACACCTTCAGTCCATGATTGTTTATACCGAACACCAACGTTTTGCCCAAACGTTCCTCCTTTCGGTCATTCTTCTCAGAAGCTTCCTCTTGAGTTTTCTTTATACTTTCCACAATTGTCGAGACAACTTCATTTCTCAACGCTCTTGGCCTTTTCCTTTCAAGATTGACTTTCCGAATGAGAGCATCAGCAACTACATTAGCTTTACCAGGACGGTAAAGTATCTCACAGTCGTAGTCCTTAAGTAACTCTAGCCAGTGTCGTTGCCTCATATTCAATTCTTTCTGATTAAAGAGATATTGGAGACTCTTATGATCAGTGAAAAGTTTGCACTTCGTGCCATAGAGGTAATGCCTCCATATCTTCAGAGCGAAAACTACCGCTGCCAACTCCAAGTCATGAGTCGGGTAGATCTTTTCATGCTCTTTCAATTGTCGAGACGCATATGCGATCACCTTATCCCTTTGGGTCAGAACACAACCCAATCCAACCCCAGACACATCGCTATAAACAGCGAAGTCTTCAACTCCATCGGGTAGAGAAAGTATCGGTGCCTCGTATAGTTTCTTCTTTAGCTTCTCGAATGCTTCTTTATGCTTATCATTCCAAGCATAAGTAGCTCCTTTGTGGGTCAAAGCTGTCAATGGAGTAGCGATCGAAGAAAAACCTTGGATAAACCTTCGGTAATATCCGGCTAATCCTAAAAAGCTTCGGATCTCCG
The DNA here is from genome assembly GCF_051521515.1 of Lactuca serriola. NCBI lineage: Eukaryota > Viridiplantae > Streptophyta > Magnoliopsida > Asterales > Asteraceae > Lactuca > Lactuca serriola. The sequence goes on along the minus strand of NC_136411.1, from coordinate 87,034,766 downwards.
TGGGACTTTTCGGTTGTACCACTTCATCACAGCTTCGATCTTCGCTGGATCAACCGTTATCCCTTCTTGGTTGACCACGTGACCCAAGAATTGGACTTCTCGAATCCAAAAATCACATTTGGAGAACTTAGCATACAGCTTCTCCTTCTTCATGACTTCTAACACTTCTCGCAAGTGTCTTCCATGCTCCTCTTGGCTCTTTGAGTAAATCAGAATGTCATCTATGAACACTATCACACATTTATCTAGGAACGGATTACAAACCCTGTTCATTAAATCCATGAATGCTGCTGGAGCATTGGTTAGTCCAAACGACATAACCAAAAACTCGTAGTGTCCATATCGTGTTCTGAATGCAGTCTTCTCTATATCCTGCTCTCTTACTTTCAGCTGATGATATCCTGACCTTAGGTCGATCTTTGAAAAATAACTTGAACCTTGTAGTTGATCGAACAGGTCATCAATCCTCGGCAACGGATATCTATTCTTTATTGTTGCCTTATTCAGCTCTCGGTAATCAATGCACATCCTCATGCTTCCATCTTTCTTCTTTACAAATAACATCGGAGCTCCCAAGGGTGATGAACTAGGTCTAATGAAACCCTTGTCCAATAACTCCTGAAGTTGCATCATTAGCTCCTTCATCTCCGTCGGTGCTAATTGATAAGGTGCTTTTGCTATTGGCGTTGTCCCTGGTAACAAGTCTATTCTAAACTCCACTTGTCTATCAGGCGGTAATCCAGGAAGATCTTCGGGAAATACTTCCGGATAATTACACACAACGGGAATATTCTGCATCACCTTTTTTTCCTTCTTAGCATCGATCACGGATCCAAAGTATGATGTACACCCCTTGGTCAAACATTTTTTGGCTTTCATTAGAGAAATGATTCCAGAATTTACTCTGCGTTTATCTCCATACACCACAAACGATTCCTTCCCAGGGGGGTTCACTTTCACTATCTTCTTCTTGCATAAAATTTCGACATCATTGGCGCTAAGCCAATCCATTCCAAGCACGATGTCGAACCCATTAAGTTCTATAGGCAATAATTCCTCGCAGAACTTATTCCCATTCAGATCAATTAAGATTTCATACGATGGCTAACAGGTACAAACTTGCCACTAGCAACTTCGAGTAATAAGGCATTATCTAGTCCAACAACAGGCAAAGCTAGTTTTCTACGAAATTCATGCGATATAAAGGATTAGTTGGCTCCAGAATCAAATAAAATTTGGGCAGGCAAGGTGTTTACGAGAAAGGTACCTGAAGCGACATCAGCTTCATCTTTAGCAGCTTCCAGTGTCATCTGGAATGCTCTCACCTTCGGCTTTGGTAGAATGTTGGGTCTGATGGGTTTTTATCATAAGACATCCTATGTGCTCATACAAACCCTAATGCTTGGATCTAGGTTTCTCTATTGTACATGCTTTGAATCGAAGACTATAAACCCTAATTCTAGCATATGGAAATCAATATTAACATATAATAAAGTTTAAGATATTAACTTGATTGTTATGTAGCAATAACAATCCAATTCCTCCTTGAATTGACCTTGGAAAGCTGAGAGTCACAAGTGTCACTCCTCTAATGGCTTACAAACACCATAAGCAAGTGGAGAAGGTATAAAGAGAGAGGATGGAGGTTAGAATTCGTATTTGGGACCTCTTGGGAAGGGATGGACGAATTCCTAAGCCCTATGGGGTTTATATAGGTGTAAAGATTAGGGTTTTAGTCCTTATCCTTATCTAGTTGCTTGCCCACCAAGCAACCATAAGATAAGTCTTAGAAACCCTTATCCTAGTCGAATTCTAAGGGATTTACACCTCAAATTCGTTCACCATATATATAAGATAATCCTTACCTTATTTTGTAACTATCACATAATTACAATTCAGCCCCTCTAGTTTAATTAATTACACTTGTTCACAAAATTAATTCTTAATTAATTATTGACCAATATTAATTAAACAAATATGATTTCTCCTTTAATATATTATTCTTATAACATATTAATAAATCATAATAGCCACTCTCTCTATTTATTTCTCCATTCAAGTTGCTTTGGTGAAGGCAACCCAAAAGGACCATGTACCATCGGGTCAAGTACATACCAAAATAGTTATGGACTTAGACACTAATCCAACAGTCTCCCACTTGGATAAGTCTAATAACTATTCTGCGTATGACTTCAGATCCCGATCTGCAATCGTAGCTTTCCAAAGCCGCTGTCAACTCTGATCATATCTGATACGCGTGTCCTTAGATAAGGGATCATATATTCCTCCATTCTAGATATCATATGAGATATGATTTCAAATCATTCTCTTTGTACTATATCTCGATTCCCGATTTATGACGACTGACTAATTGAACAAATCAAATTAGCCCTAGCCCGGCCGAGCATTTACGTTTGTCATCACTAAACCATCGAGGGGCCCAAAGATATCGCTTTTATCCTACTTTGGATAAAAGAAACAGATAAACTTTGATACAATGCTTGCTTGTACTCACGCACCGAATCACACACAACAATATGTTTTATAACACCAAGTTACTGGTGCGTTTACATATTATCAATGTGCAACCGATTTGCAAGATACAACTCACACATCTCGGTTTCAAGAATATAAGATGTTATCGTCTCACCAATTACTCGTGATACAATCCATGGAGTGATCCAAGTGAGGTGGGTTTAATCCAATGCTCAAATCACATTCATAAGCACTCATGAACGTTGCAGCAAACATTTGCTTATGTCTAATACTTTTCTAGACATTCCACACACCAATTCACGACAGTCTTCATTCATACCTACTTCCAACATATGAACGACTGTGGCCCGTTTGAATAATTCGATTATTCTTAATAAACTCAATTATTCTGGAAGTTAAAACATGCAAATGTGAAACACAAGAATAATACTAATCCCATATGGCCTCAAACCTTTGAGTATAAATAAAACTCCTTTTATTTATCACCATATCGATTACTCATTATTTGTTGTTTCGGGTAATCAACTTCTTACTTGAATTCCAACACTTGTCCCATGCTCCTAGCATGCACACAATGTTTACCTATGGTTCTTACTTTGTGAAATAGATCACATTGAACACATTTCCAATCCTTCTCATTTCACAACTCCAAATCCGGTTTTCATAAGTCAAAGAATATCAAATTCTTGCTACTTATAGAATATGCTAGATTCTAACATTCTATGCAACTATCCTTTCGTAATGTCACTGCACCAAAGTCACAAAGACTATTGCCAATGATATTACAAAATCCTCTATCGGAGATTGCTACAAGACAATTCCATAGACGTGATGTCTCTCACTCAAAGTACATTCTTTGAACATCCTTTTGCATAGACGTTTCTAATCTAGTCATAGATTTCTCAATATTCAATTCCCAATATGGACACACTTCCATATGTTCCATATGACAACTCATTCTTAATAGAATCTTATCTATTCGTAATGATGTTGATATGGTCCATCCAATATGGAAACATTTCTATATCTTCCAATACTATACTTCCAACAACTCACAAGCGACCAATCCTCGTCGAACTTTGGATTGTCCTTTGATAGTTGTTTAATTATTTTAGTCAAAACCGATTCTAGTCCCTTTTCCCTCTAAATGCGCTAGACATTTGGAAAATTTTAGAATGGTCAAACATTAAAGCATTTGCAATCGATCCTATACCCGAAGCGTATGGGACATGACGCATAATGTTTTATTTGCTATGTTCTCAAAATTCGAATTGTGAAGAGGGATGCCGTAATCATAATCGAAATTTTAAGAACACACTATGTACCTTTGACTAAATTTATTAACATTTCTCAACCTAAACCTTTAGATTTGAAATGAAGCATAATATTCTCTCCCTTAATTATAGCAAAACAATTCTTCAACTATTGCGACTTTGCAAAGTATGACTCTTGTTTTCTATAATTAATATTGCTAACCTTGCAATACTTTCCTTAATAATCATACAATCATAACTTTTATGCTTCCACTATCATGATGATTATTATAAAACATAACACTTATGCTCCCACTAGCTTCGACATGCATTCTTAAACATCTTAACTTCCAGAAAGACAATACATATTGAATTTCTTAAGTCCATGTTTCTAATACATAGTGCTTTGATAATCTTTTATCAAGGCTTCTTGAACTTATACACATTTGCCTTTGATAGTTCATATGTGTGTCTAAACAATTAAGACTAATTGCCAAACCTCACAATTCAAATTTTGGAAAGGGATGCCGTAACCATGATTGAATTTGAGAATGCAATTTTACAATCACTATCTTCTTAAAATCTCTCTTAGTGAAAGCATTTCCTCACAATCATTTTCATGAAGGAGGAAATCTTACGACACTTAGATTTTAAAGCGGTGTATTTGTTCCTATCCATGTGAATTTGTTAAAACCAAAGTTTACGACAAATTCAAACTCATATGGATCGAACTTTCTTAATCTTGATTTCTTGCCTTATGGTAGCACAGCTGCCCACCATGTCTTCCAAGTAGTTAAACAGCTCACCCTTTCTGTTGGGCTGAAAAAGAGTTTTGATGTTGCGCCTTTTGGGCTCGTTAGATTAGCCTTTTATTCTCCGGTTTGGGCCTGTCCAACCGAGAGCCTTTTATGTATTGTATATAAGTTAAATGCTTGCATGCATATTAGGTTAAGATTCTAGAGATTATCGATATAGCGATTTATCAAGAGTACAATATTTTCCAGTAATCGTTCTTGTAATCTTCCAATCCTTTACAGTTGATGTTCTTAATCGAGCTCTTCTAAGGATTTTATTTAATCATTCGACACGTTTGATTCAAGCTGTTTGTTCTTAATATTGCGTTCTGCTTGGTTTTAATATTGTGTTCTTGCTGTTTCATATTCATATACTTGTTCAAGATCTAATCGATCTTCATAGATTAAAAGTTGTTTTAATCCCATCAATTGGTATCAGAGCAGGAGGCTGTGTAATCGATACACATCTTTTCTGTGAAAAAGATTTCCATTAGGGTTTTCCGCAATCATCGATATTTATTGAGCCGTCATCTTAATTGACATATCTTAGTATTTATTGTTTTGCCCTAATCTGCTTTATTACAAGTCTGATCTTGGAACAGGTTATTACGATCATAATGGACGCGACGCAATCAAACCCTATTAATATTTCCAACAGCATCGGTTCGACGACAAAGATTCCAATCTTGTACACCCATGACTATGAAGTATGGGCGCATCATTTTGAAGATTACGTGATTGGATCGGAGGACAATGGTTTTCTCATATGGGAAGCCATCATCAATGGTCCATTTTCTCATTCTGCTACATCCAGAATCATTAAGACGCAAAAAGAGTACAACGATCTGCTTAAGGACGTGACGAATATTGCGCAAGATGAAAAAGATAAATTTCAGTGCAATATTAAGGCACTAAAGTTGATCAGATTCGCCCTTCAGTCCGATACATTCAGACTGGTCAGCTCATGCACTACGGCGAAGGAAGTGTGGGACAGACTTCGCGAACTGTATTCCACAGACGAAGATCTTGAACATTCCATCCAAACCTTGCTTCTATCTGAATTTGGTGAATTCAGGCAAGGGGCCGAAGAAACTGTGACCTAGACGTTTGATCGCTTCAATCATCTTCTCAGCAAGATGATCAAACACGACATTGAAAGGAAGCTCATTGAACAAAAGGTTACTTTCTTGAACGGACTACGATCTGAATGGAGAGCAGTTGTTTCCACAGTCAAAGCCCATGAACAGTTTAAATCGTATTCTTTGGCGAAACTGGTGGGTATTCTAAAGTCCCAAGAGAAGATTGTGGTTCAAGAGAAGAATGTTGTCTCAAGTCTTGGTTCGTTGGCCCTCCTATCCAAAAGTAAAGCCGTGATGGAGGATGAAGAGCTCAACTTGGAAGAATATGACCTCTCAACTGAGGATTATGCCATGATGGTATCCAATCCTAAGAGGTTCATAAAGAAGAGATTCCCCAGCAACAAAAACCGAAACTGGCAGGGGAGTTACAGCTCAGAAAAAGCAAACAATGAATTGAAAGCTGAGGAGCCCAAGAAGGAACCGAAGGCAGATGGCGATTCCGGAGTAAGCTGCTTCTATTGTGGTGGCAAGAACCACTACGCTAAGGACTGTGTTCTTAAGAAGATGGCTGAAAAGGACGATGGAAAGGATGAGGAAGCCGTGCTGCAGAAGAGATTGGATGAGTTGAGAAAGAAAAAGTCTACCGCTAACCCTTCTATTAATGCTCTTATTGTGCAGGGTTCGGTTAATGACGATGAGTTCGGTAGCACCGAAGTTTGGTCTACTGACTCAGAAGACGAAGAAGTGAGGAAGCCTACTCATGGAAAGGCTTATATGGCTAAGGAGGAAAGCAGTGGTGGAAAATGCCTCATGGTGTCTGGCGTATCTCAGATGAGGGGATACAATACCGATGGAGGAAGCAATGGACCAAAGATGCAGGAGGATATGTGCTTTACGGCCAAACCACTCAGCCAGCAGTTCAATGAACTCGATGAACTGATAAAGAAGGTACAATCTGCTTTTATTTCATCTAAAGTACCACCATCCTCTTACGAGAAAGAACTAAAAAACGTTAACACAAGAATTTCTCATTTAGATAGTAGCTTAACTCAAACTCGAGTCACCAATTCTAACCTGACTGATCAATTAAGCAGGGTGGCGTCGATGAGTGAGGAGCGGCGTATGTGGATTGAGTTAAAAGAGTCGGAATTAGTTAAGGTTAAAGACGAAAACATTTATTTACAGAGAGACAATTTGAAATTGTTGAAACAACGAAATGTTTTTTGTTTAATAGCTAAACGTTTATATTCCAATATTACTCAACTTCACTTGGACTGTGAGATAGGCCAAAAGATTCATCGTATGATTTTGCCCTTCCTAGAATTTAAGGAGGATGAAATCGATGCCGAAGCTTACAATTGTGAGAGTGTGATATCGTCTGATGATGTCAACCCAACTTATAAAATTGGACTGGACAAAATTGAGTCCTTCATTAAGTCCAAAGACCACAAGGACATGCTCAAAAACCTTTTGGACGAAAATGACCGACTTAAACTGAGAACCGAAACCATACAAAAGTTTGACTCTCTAAACGCCAAAGTAAGCTCAGAAAATAAAATCGATGTTGAAAATGCATCTGAGCTTAACGAGGACGAAAACATGAGTGAAATTTCTGTAGAGGATACGGTTGACTGCTCAGAATTTGTTAAAAGCGAAACTGAAAACCACAAAAATCTTATTTCTGAAAATTCTGTGGAATTCGCTAGATTGTCCCAACAAAAGTCCCCGAAATTAGTAGAAAAGGCTGTTGTGTATCAAAAGGTCAGGACCACTCCAAATCAAGTATACAAGGTGACTGGAGTAACCGAACATCAAACAGCTGAACTCACAGCTATTGTTAACGAAGACAATGTTGATGGCTGTGATGAGTATTTCTGGGAAGCTCCTATTAATAATGGAAACGAAACCGTCGGCCTATCTGAAAGAACCTCTTGGATGAAGAAAGGGAGGTACATACCTGAACCCTTGAACAAGCCCGATAATTTCAGTGAACCACGCACCAGTGGTACCAAAGAAATTCCTCAAGAGGATGATCGTTTAGCAAAAGAAGACATTCCTTCAACACCTACAGCTCGAAGCGAAACTTCATCAGATACTCCTTCCACTTCCTCAGGGCAAACTGAATCTTTTTCAGATATTCCATCTGATCCCTCTGCTCAAAGAAAAACTCCTGAAGTTCAAAAGGAATCAGTCAAAGTGACAGCAAAAACGAAAGCGAACGTTCATCATCAACCTAAGCAGATGAGGGATAAGAAGATAGAGAGGAACCAAAGATACAGGAAAAATCTTTCTGAAAGGAAACAATTCTGGCACTCCCAGAACGCATACTATACACACAAGGACAAGAATCTGAAGTATGAAAACAATCCTGTACGAAAGCCTGAAAGTTCCTCCAACCGAAAGCCAAGGTTCGGTTCACAAGAAAATACCAACCGAAAGCTAAGGTTTGGTTCGCAAGAAGATACCAACCGAAAGTTAAGGTTCGGCTCGCAAGAAGATACCAACCGAAAGCCAAGGTTCGGTTCGCAAGAAGATACCAACCGAAAGCCAAGGTTCGGTTCGCAAGAAGATACCTACCGAAAGTCAAGGTTCGGTTCTGAAAAGGATATCAACCGAAACCAAAGGTTCGGTTCCAAGAACAACTCAAACCGAACGCAGAGGTTCGGCTCTGAATTAAAAAAGGAACAAGACTCAAAGGTTAACCCCACCAACGATCAAAAGCAAAAGGGTCACCTAGAGTCATCAGCAAGGAAGACATCTCCATCCAAATCCAAATCCTCTCTTCCTAATTCATCTCCATCTTGCTCTAACGCTAATTCCGTTAGTTCTCAAAAACCTCATCCATCAGTTGAACAGAAGGGAAAACAAAAGGTCTATGAATCCAAACCTGAGTCCAAAACGAACATCCCTAATGTCAATAAAATAAAAGTCTTTACCATTAAAAAGAAAGATGAAACAACTCTAATTAAAAGAACATATCTAGTTGACATCTCTCTTGCTATTCCTGTTCCCATGAAAAGCTCACATGGACCCAAGAAACTTTGGGTTCCTAAATCTGCTTATTTTTTGCAGGTTATAAGTGACGAGCAGTTTGACGAAGAATGGTACATCGACAGTGGCTGCTCGCGTCACATGACAGGGAGGAAAGAGGAGCTCAGGGAATACAGATCTCTTGCAAATGGTGGCAACATTAAGTTTGGAAATAACTCTTTCGGCACCATAAAGGGATACGGGATGATAACGAATGGTGATTTTACCATAAGGAAGGTGGCCTATGTGGAAGGACTTCAACACAACCTCATCAGTGTATCTCAGCTTGTTGGAGGTACAGGTCTCAAAGTTTCATTCGATGATGAAGGTTCTGAAATTATAGAGAAAAAGACAAAGAAAGTGATTCTGAAGTCAGAGCGAAAAGGTGAAATGTTTCCTCTGAACATGAAACCCATCAAAGGGAACCCAGCCATATGTCTGCTATCAAAAGCTCAATCCGACGAAAGCTGGTTGTGGCACAGAAGACTCTCTCATTTCAATTTCAAAGATATCAATCGACTAGTCACTGGAGGTCACGTTAGGGGTCTTCCATTGCTCAAGTTTGACAGAGAGCATTTATGTGCTGCATGCGAAATGGGAAAGCAGAGTCGTCAAAGTCACCCATCCGTAATTAACACAAAAGTTGTTGAACCACTCGAATTGCTTCATATCGATTTGTGTGGTCCTTCATCTATTGAAAGCATCGGTGGTAGCAAGTACATTCTTGTTATCGTTGATGACTTCTCTCGATTTACATGGGTGTTCTTTCTAAAGCTCAAATCTGAAGCGACTCAAAAGCTGAAAGTGTTTATCAAGCAAATTGAAGTCCAGCTCAAGAAGGTCGTTCGAAACATCAGGAGCGACAATGGTCTCGAATTCAAGAACAGGGAGTTTGAAGAGTTTCTTGCAGAAAAGGGAATTAGCCATAATTTCTCAGCTCCCTACACACCACAGCAGAACGGGATAGTCGAAAGACGAAACCGATCTCTGTGTGAAGCTGCCCGAACTATGTTAAGTTTCGCTTCTTTACCTCTTTATTTTTGGGCTGACGCTATTTCTGCTGCTTGTTATACACAAAACAGGTCCTATCTCAACAAGCGATTCACGCTCACACCATATGAGATATTAAACAACAGGAAGCCCAATGTGAAATTTTTCCACGTTTTTGGCTCAAGGTGTTTCATCTTTAACTCTAAAGAACACCGCAACAAGTTTGATGTCAAAGCCGACGAGGGAATCTTTCTGGGTTACTCACTCACATCTAAGGCGTACAGGGTCCTAAACAAACGATCAAGAAGGATTGAAGAGACATACTATGTGACCTTCGACGACAACTACGTCAAGAAGCTACGGGCCATAGATGAAACTGCCGGGGAAATATTTCCTCAAACTGGCCAAGTCACATTCTCAATCGCCAATTTGTACGAGAAATTTCTGGAACTCTTTGATGAACCGGAAAAAGCTTCTCTCTCCGAAGCAGGTGCAGCTGACAACAAAATAGATCATATGAAGCAGATTGTCGAAGATGTTGCAAGAAGAATGCATGAAGGCGAATCGCCCACTAATGACTCTCCAACCAACAATGCTTCAGTCGAGGGGGAGCCAAGTTCTCATGACGAGGGGGAGCTAAGCTCACAAGTCCAGGGGGAGCAAAGCTCTACAACTTCATCCGAAGGTCCTTCACCAACCGAAGGTAACTCTCCAACCGAAGGTGCCCCTCCAAACGAAGGTGCTTCAATGCCTGAAACTCCAGCACCACAAGAAACCCCTGAAACTCATGTTTCTCAAGACTCATCAATTGAGGGGGAGCATGATGATATGACGCTTGATGACGATAGCCAATCTGAGCCCGAAGAGATGATCAACGCTGAACTAGATCCAACCTTCGATCCGAATTACCCTCCTCTTACAAAATGGACCAGAGATCATCCTATCTCTCAAGTAGTTGGTGATGTATCTGATAAGGTCTTGACCCGATCTCAACTGAAGCAAAACAGACATCCTTATTCTCAAAGGTTGAGTTTTGTATGTTTAACTCATTTGTATCGAAAGTTGAACCGAAGACAGTGAACACTGCCCTCGATCACTCTGATTGGGTTCAAGCAATGCAAGACGAACTGAACGAGTTCGAAAGGAACAAAGTCTGGCGCCTCATTCCATCTCCTCCGGATGCTTCAGTTGTTGGTCTCAAATGGGTTTTTAGAAACAAAATGGACAAGGAAGGTAATGTCATAAGGAACAAGGCTCGTCTGGTTGTCAAGGGATACTGTCAGGAGGAAGGGATAGATTACGAAGAGACGTTCGCTCCAGTAGCTAGGCTAGAATCGGTTAGAATATTTCTGGCCTATGCTGCTCACAAAAACTTTGAGGTCTTCCAAATGGACGTCAAGTGTGCATTTCTCAATGGAGAACTTGAAGAAACTGTGTATGTGGAGCAACCTCCTGGGTTCGTGAACGAAAAGTATCCAAATCATTGCTATATTCTGGATAAAGCTGTGTATGGCCTCAAACAAGCTCCGAGGGCCTGGTATGAAACGCTTACAAAATTTTTAAAGATGTCCAAATTCAAACAAGGTTCGGTTGACCCAACCTTCTTTCGCAAAAAGGAAGGTAACCACCTTATGATAGTTCAAATTTATGTCGATGACATCATCTTTGGCTCTACGAATCCCAGCTTAACAGCTGAATTCAGAAAGTTGATGGAGACTAAGTTTGAAATGAGCTCAATGGGTCCTATTAATTTTTTCCTTGGTTTAAATATAAGACAGGGACCCGAAGGCATCTTTATCAATCAGGAAGCTTACACGAAGACTCTCCTAGCGAAGTTTGGCATGATGGGAGACTCAAAAGTCAAAGTCCCAATGGCATTCGGCACCAAGCTTACCCCTTCTCTAGACAAACCGGCTGTCGACATCACGCTCTATCGTCAAATGATAGGCTCACTGATGTATCTAACTGCTAGCAGGCCTGATATCATGTTTTCTGTATGTTATTGTGCTCGATTTCAGGCTAACCCACGCGAACCTCACATGCTGGCAGTGAAGAACATCCTTCGCTATCTCAAGCGAACCGCCTCCTTAGGTCTATGGTATCCATCCAATTCAGGCTTCTTCGTTCAAGCCTATTCTGATGCTGACCTTGGAGGATGTGGACTCGACCGCAAAAGCACAACTGGTGGCTGTCAATTTCTTGATGGGAAGTTGGTCAGCTGGCAATCCAAGAAACAAACATGTGTGTCGCTGTCTACTGCTGAAGCGGAATACATTGCCGCTGCATCCTGCACATCACAAGTGATTTGGATCCAGAGTCAACTTCGAGACTATGGACTCAATATGAAGAAGATCCCACTATATTGTGACTCTGAAAGTGCAATTAGGATTTGTCATAACCCAGTGCAACACTCTAAAACCAAACACATAGCACTGAGGTATCACTTCATCAAAGATCATGTGGAAGATGGAAATGTCGAAGTTCACTTCGTAAGAACCACTGATCAACTGGCTGACGTCTTTACCAAAGCTCTTCCAGAAGCATCATTCAATAAAATATTGCAAGGGCTAGGTATGATGGAATCAGAGTCAGTACCTCACACTACCTCTCAATCTCAAACGTAAGAAGCGAAACCAACCGAACGTTCGGGTTCGGTTCAACCATTTCACTCGCTCATTACTTCAAAGGTAGTTTTTCTATGTTGTATATTTCTTGTGCAAAATTTGTTTTTCTTTATGTAAAAAGTTTTTTTTTTATTGCATATCTAAAATCCTTGGTTTCTTAAAAATTTTCCAAAACCGAAACCTCCAGAAGGTTCGGGTTCGGTTTTTCAAAATTTTCAAGAACCGAAACCAACCGAAGGTTCGGGTTCGGTTTTTCAAAATTTTCAAGAACCGAAACCAACCGAAGGTTCGGGTTCGGTTTTTCAAAATTTTGTGCAACCGAAACCAACCGAACGTTCGGGTTCGGTTTCCCAAAATTTTCTACAACCAATTCCAACCGAACGTTCGGGTTCGGTTTTTTAATTTTTCGAAAGATTTTTTTTATTTTATTATTTTTTTTCTTTTCTTCAATATTTTATATTTTTTTTAATAATATCAAAAATCCAAAAAAAAATTTGTGTGCTCATTCGTTTATGGGAATATATTCGATGCCTTACTTAAGTGTCCCTAGAAGCATGCTGCTGTATGTGTCCCAAGCCTCATAAGATTTTGAATAATAGCCTTCATGACCTGGTATACACAAACCTTGTCTTCCCAATAAGGCTAACTCATTTATTCTAATCGTGAGCTACCTCACTCTTTTCTCACATGAGTTCAGAGTCTCCTGCTTGGTCCATTTGTTCGCAGCAGAGGTACTATGTCTTCTTTCACCATCCCCATTACACTTCTCCATGACATTCGTTTCACCACTGTAACCCTTGAGACTCTCAGAAACTACCACTGAGGTTTATGGTTACACAACATCTGTGTTAATGATCTTAGCTCCGTGCCACTACGAGCTGAGTGAAACCCAAAATTCAACACCAACGAATTGACGGTGACCAATTAACTTGATCAAGTTTTCACCAATGAATTGACGAATGTACCTTCATGAAATCTCAATTTCTTTTCTTTTTGCGTGGTTCCAATGAAATTGTTACACACCATAACATTTCTTCCCATGGGATCCAGTTTTAAATTTTTTTTCTGAGATTTCATATTAATCCAAGCCACTTCAAAATCAACTCCAACCTACTTGTTCAACAGACTACACCGGTCTCACAAGTACTTTGTTCACGTTCGTTCTTATATCAAGAATTGAACTGTTGAATCAAAGCGAAACCACCCTTAATTTGCCTTATTAAAAGAAGCCTTTCAACATTTATTAATGAATGTTTGATCGTAATTCAACGGGATTCCACACTAACACTTCGAGGTTTTTCTTGACCTTGAAGGAAGAGATTCGTGCCCGGGATCATCAGTTTCGTGTCATTATTGACATCACAGATTATCCTAAAAAGAGTTGCTTTATTTCTTTTTTCTTTTACACTCTTTGCACGAAAATCCAAGATTTTCCAAAATTCCGTTACTAATTATTTTACAGGCTGGATATTTACTGGATGGTTACAAATGAAGTTGTGGTCAAAAATAAGCCACGTGGATCATTAATTGGAAACAGCCGTTTAAAAGAGGATAAGACAAAAGGTTGCTGACTCGGCGGGAGTTAAAAGGATAGAAATTCAAATGACGGTAAAAAGGAGGGCGCGTGAATTTGAAACGGCCGCGCTTTTTCTGACACCTGAGGACGCGTGTGCAATGTCGAATCGTCATATCTCTGAAGTTACAGGCGCGTGTGGAAATGGAAACGATTTCTCTCTCTGAACCGGCGCTTATTGGGCGGCGTGATCCTAGGAATCTGACACTCTCTCTCCTACGTGATCATCGCACGTCCCAACTGTCACCAATCAGTCACTCCAAAAACACCCGTTTCGTATTTCCATAAGAGATTTGAAACGATCTTTCTCTCTCCTATCACCTACTATAAAAACCCATCAACACCACCTTTTACCTCTTTACTGCCCCATAATTTCCAAAGCAAAAATACTTCCAAACTCTCTCCCGGTTATCTTCTTCTCCAAACCTGCAACAATGGCTGAATCTTCATCTGTTCATGCCACTTCTCAAATTCTTCCCATCAGACCTCATCAATGCCTCGTCATTGATCTGAACCCACTGGCCTATGATCCCTACATGTCGCCGGTTATCGAATGCCTCAAGTACTCCCAGCTTGCTCCGGCATTGTCCAGAATTGAAACGGTGCCACTGGTGGCTCTATCTCAGGTCTATGCGACGGCCTACTACGACAAGGGCGTCGACCGGGTATTCTTTGAAGTGGGAGATCACAAGACTTCCATTTCTCGCCCCCGTTTCTGCACGTTGTTAGGGTTTGCCACTGACTCATCGCGAGTTAACCCGGAGACGATTCCGGTTGGAATGTTCTATAGCATGTTCTACAACATGGGCTACACGGAAGTTCTCACCTCCGTTGCCAGGTTCAAGAAGTCATGCCTACCGCCCCAATGGAATGGGTTATTTACAGTTCTCTTCAAGGGTCTGTCACAGAGGAGCTCAGGATCTGACGGTGCAAGTCGTCTTTTCCTGTCAATTATGTATGGGGTGTACAACGGGATCAATCTGGACTACGGGTTTGTCCTCTGGCAACAACTGCTTCAGAGCCTCTCTTCCACTTCTCGACACTCCGAGGTGTCGCTGGCCCGGTTCTGGATCTTGATCACAAGATGGGCTATGGACAGGTTTGATGTCCCAACTGCTGATGGTTTATCGATGTCTTCTATTGGTACGTTCCATACCAAGAAGATCATCGTCTCGGATGCATCAAAATTCTCCTTTATTGGCTCTATCCCGGAGACTATGTATGGAAGTGTGCCTTCAGACAGCAGTATGATCAAGGCGATCAAGGAGTTAGGGCCATCTGGTCCGAGAGAACTGACACCGGACATGCTGCGCTCGATTCATGATGCCGACAAACCGGTGGCCAGAGGTAAGAAGGCAGACAAGGGGAAGAAACCATCCAAAGCCCCAAAACCTTCTCCTAAGAAGCGTAAACAACCGAAGGCTGCTTCATCCCCACAACCGAAAAGGAGGAAGACCCAACCAAAGCGAAAGCTCCTCATTCCCTCCTCTTCAAGCGAATCCGAAGGTGGGAGTTCGGACTCTGAGGGCTCACAAGGAGACGAATCTCCTCAACGAGGCAACACACCCCCTCGGTCCCCAACCCCGGAGATGGAACTTCACCAATCCCCAGTTCCTTCCCCTCCACCCACAATACCTATTTCCATTCCCACCATAAACCCTACTATACCACCAACCTCATTTCCTATACCTCCACCCATATTCACCACATCAACCGAAACACCACCCGTAACCGAAACCCCACCCGTAACCGAACCTCCACACACCGAAACTCATACACCACCACCACCCGAAACTAACCCCCCACCCACTCAACCTGAACCAACCAAACCCACAACACCCCCAGCTTCCCCACCACCTCAATCTCCAGAAGACGCCTCCGATGGCGATGATCAATACCTTGGTGGTGATCACATGAACTTTGATTCGGTCTACTATAGTCTGTTTCAAGTTCAGAGTGATGAGGAGGATGATGCTCCAGTGACAAAGAAGCATCTCCGTGAGCTTAACGAGAAGGTTGATCAACTTCTCGCCTCCTCCTCCAACCAGCAGTCATCCTTATCTGAAGCTGCCCTTCAGAAGATAGTTGATGCCTTCTCCAGGGCTCAACATGACTCAGTGGCCTCAGCAACTGCTGCGATAGACGCCTCCACCCGAGCCTGTGAGGCGGCGACCGAAAGAGTCGATAAACTATTCTCCGACGCTTCTGACCTGCTGAAGTCTCTGCAGGAAAGCGCCAATGTCACAAAGACAACTCTGGAATCGATTTTTCAGCAATTGGCCAAGTTCGTCTCGACGGAGTTGACTTCGTTCGCTACCCTCCGACAAAATCTCAGCGACGACAACTCGGCACTCCGTGCCTCCATCGATGCCCGTCTGGCAAAACTCCAAGAGGATCTTGCGGCAGAGAACTCTCTGATGGACGTTCTGGCAAGTAAAACAACTGCCCTAAAGGTCAAAAGCACGCAGCTTTCCAACTCCGAACAACAATTGGAAGCTCTTCGATCCGAGAGGGAAGTCATAAAGACGTGTGTTTCGGATGGCCATGCCGCTCTATCCAACATCCTGGAAGCACACAATCCCATCCTTAATCATTCGGTGAGGCGCACCCTCGCTGAAAAGCTCTCCCCGGCCATGGACCTCTTAAGCAAAATTGAAGGCCTTCCGAGTTTCGTGTCCATTCCGAAACAAGGGGGAGATGAGAAGAAAGGATCGAAACCACCTCCGTCCTCCAAAGCTACTCACACAACCGAACCACCCCCAACTGGTCATGCCTCGGGTTCGGGTGTGAAGAACAAAGGCAAACACATAGCAGAGGATGAAGATGAAGATGAAGATGAAGACAAGGAGACCATTGCGGACATGTTAAAAAGAAAGAACAGTCGCAATGCTGAAGACAATGCCAGTCGTGTGGCGCGTGAGGCTGAAGAAGCCGAACGAAAGCAAAAAGAAGCCCACGATCTCCTTGAGAGCCGAAAGTTGCTCTTCCCTTCCTGGACCAGGGATCGTTTGATAAAAGAGGCCATAGAGACTCCAAGCATACTATGGCTCGAGCCGGTGATATCGTTCGACTGCAACAACACCATCGATTCGCAGTTCGATATGCCACTGACTCGAAAGGCGTTCATCTTCCACGCCTTCTCCAACATTTCTGAAGTCCCGCATCCGAACGATGAGCTTGACAGGGAGCTCATTGACTTCTACCTGGAGGCCGCTCGCCCTCAATACCTTACATGGAGTGCCCAGAAGATTGTCAATGTTCGGGTGATGAAGCCTTTTGCCGTGGGGAGATTCACAAACGTCAAGTTCAAGCTTATCCGAGGATCTGCAAGGACTGCTCACATGATCTCTCTGGCGGATCTGCCCAATCTGAACCCTCATGATTGGATAGTCTTGTACAATATCCTGCTGACAAACGAAGCCGAATATGGTCCCATCTTAGACCATGTCAAAAGGATGCTGGCATGCTATATCATGGAGGTGGCCCTAATGGATCAGGAGGTTGCCACAGTTTTTAAGAAGAAACCGAAAGTCAAGCCTGTGGGATCGGCCAGTGATCTGAATCAAATGCAAATGGGCAAGATAGATTCGAGGCGAAACTCTGTGATGTTCACTAGAGCCGAAGGACAGAAATGTCTCTTCGCTTTAGCTGACAAACATCTTTACACTACAACTTGCTTGGAGCACATCTTATTCATCATCAAAAAGTGTAAAGACAATTCGGCTGATGATATCAAGTACTTCAATGATATGATCAATTGGTACATCCGGTTTAGACAGACCATCCTTTCCATAACCAAGTGTCTGTTTAGTACCGTGAAGAAGAAGGTACCAGCTTCAGCCGCCGGCCCAAGTAGAAAGTGAAGGTCTCGCTCCAAATTGACGCAAAGGGGGAGATTGTTGGGCTGAAAAAGAGTTTTGATGTTGCGTCTTTTGGGCTCGTTAGATTAGCCTTTTATTCTCTGGTTTGGGCCTGTCCAACCGAGAGCCTTTTATGTATTGTATATAAGTTAAATGCTTGCATGCATATTAGGTTAAGATTCTAGAGATTATCGATATAGCGATTTATCAAGAGTACAATATTTTCCAGTAATCGTTCTTGTAATCTTCCAATCCTTTACAGTTGATGTTCTTAATCGAGCTCTTCTAAGGATTTTAGTTAATCATTCGACACGTTTGATTCAAGCTGTTTGTTCTTAATATTGCGTTCTGCTTGGTTTTAATATTGTGTTCTTGCTGTTTCATATTCATATACTTGTTCAAGATCTAATCGATCTTCATAGATTAAAAGTTGTTTTAATCCCATCACTTTCCTATCAATGTACCTTTCATTTATTAAGGTGCTTTGCCTCTTATGCGTTAAAATGAGAACTTATAGGACTCACATGCATAATTAACTCGATTGGATTGGCACAGAAACAAAATAATGTCTTCACGATGGGTTGTAAACCTCAACTCGTGTGCTAGTGATGATCGATAAGGTTTATTTGATTTGTTCTTGAAACGTTTCAAGACTATTAAGACTCCCACTGACTCCTTGACATATACGATTCTCTTGTCAAAACATCTCTTGACAAACAAATATTCAAGAGTTAGTGTAGCTTTTATCAAAACAAAACACTTCATAATTTTGGTCTTAGTTGGTCTTTGTCTTATCCAAGACATCACAACTTTCCACAATTGATGAATGTTATAAACCTTCTTAATACTATTCACTCAATGTCACAATCTTAACTTTAAGACTTGTTATTGGAACGAAGTATGATTGACTTATTGATTTAACCATTTCTTCAATTCTTGATTCCTCTTCTTAGACATACAATTGTACTAAGACTCACTTAGAAGATCAATTGAGATATGGTTCTTAATCATTAAGACCTATCATAAAGCATAAAAGCTACTCTCCGTTCTTCTTAGAATGGAAAAACTTTTATCTTTCTGCCTACTTGATTCTTCTTATTCGTTCTACTATTGATCTAAACCCTTTAATCAATTTAGAATTACACTTAATCTTGTAAGTATAATCATATTTACTAAGCCTTTAGTAAATCATGACGAATATCTTTGTTATTCTTATGGTGAACTTGATCAACACACTACTTTGTGTACTTGATCTCCTAGTCCTTCACTTGACACTTTGTCAACGAATTGGTCTAATTTCCAAATATGAATTTCTCATTCATCATGCAACCAAGTTGCATGATTCCAAATTTCTGTCCGATTGAAACTTTGGGCGATGAGAAACTCTCCCTATTTGGTAAATTCTTGACATTTCCATAAATAACATAAACAAGAATCATATCCATTCGTTGTAGAAATATTCAAACATTGATTTTCATAATGATTTCATTGTAAGGAAATAAACAATTAAATAAATAAGTCAAACAAAATTTATTTTATTTATAAAAGCAGCGGAAAAATTTGTCCTTACAATGCAAAATCCATTGAAAACTATGTACAAAAGAAATTTTCTAACAACCCTATCATAACTTTCTAAGCTCAAAATCTAATCTTCAAGTCCATGCGATCGAGATCCATCTCTTGTGATTAGATTCATCTTGCTTTCTCTTATCAAGCTTCCTTTCTTTTCAAAACATTCAAATGCAATCTTATTACATCATGTATCAATGAATAGGAACTTAATTGAGTTAGATAGTGGATATTTACCTAAAGCGCAATCATACTATTGACTCTCCCATCTCTTAGATCTCTTAGGTAATTAGGGCAACTTTGTCTCCAATGGCAATAAAATCAAATTGACTCTTTCGGAACAACACATGGAACTACTTCAGACATCGCCTTTCTCTTATGATCAAACTTTTCGATCATTGCATGTCTTTCATTGCCATTGTCTATATCCATAGAGGTCTTGAAGGCAGATTCACCAATTAACTTTGCTTTTCTATTGCGCCAATCCATTGCTGATTCGGCAGCAATAAGCATATAGGTGAGATCTATAAGGGTCACGTCATGGTTCATCATATAGTACTCTCTTATGAACTCACTATACGAGTTAGGAAGTGACTGAAGAACCCAATCAGCAGCCATCTCTTCACTAATAACGGATCCCATCATTCTTAGTCTATCAATGTGCGACTTCATCCCGAGGACGTGTGCACACACCGACTTACCTTCTTTATGTTTACTTGCCAAAAAGGGCTTGAGTGATATTGAACCTTTCAATTTTACAATCTTGTGGGTTAGGGAGAATAATTGGAGGAGGAGGAGGAAGTGAAGCATGATCTCTTGTTCCTCGATCGAATCGTGGAATATCATCTTCATGTGGAATGCTTGTTCCACGGGATTTGAGAAGACCATAGTTGTCGAACTTGGACATCTACAATACGGGAGAAAAATGAATTCAAGTTAGTTGATAGATTGAGTCCTTGGTAGATCACCCAAATGAAATTCCAAGGCTAGGACCCAACACAATACGCTACAACCTAGAAAAGGGATGCCGTAATCTAGTTGCAGAATATTTGAAGGTAAGTGAATGACGATTCACTAATTTCCACCATGAAAAACGAAAAAGAAATTTAAGTTTTAAATCTATGAAAACACCTAGATCCTTTGAGATACATTGAACTTTCAATGGCATGTTTATATCTCGATATGCCCCTCTTGTTTGTGACTGGGATGCCGAGGATCACAAAGCGGGTGTGAATAACCATGCAAACTACATGGTGCCCTCACATGTTACAGTCACCTATTCGATGTGCCGGTAAACCACACATGCTCCACCGAACTATGACAAACATTGAGTCACCCTTTGCTACCTTTGCTTAGAACCATTTAGTGTGCCGGTTAACCACACACGCTCCACCAACGTCTTCGCAAGGGCACAAAGTGTAATTTCATGGAATTGCATCAATTCACTTTTGCCTAAGTAACTAAGATTGGGAATTTTATGAAAACATTTAGTTACTTTATATTTCATTATACTTATAATGGAAGGTTTCGTCCTATCCTACCCGTTCGGCTAACGACCCTCCACTAGTCAAGAGTGCGGTGGGTAAGAGTGGATACCCATTCAATCGCCATTTTATAGGCAATTTCCTTAAACACCCCTTATAGACTAGCTTCGTGAATGAGGCCTACTAACGGTAAGACTAACTTTTAGTTATACATATATATAATGTTAGACTTTTAATGTTATATATATAGTATAGGGTGTATTTTAACACTTTTAAAATACTATGTGGTCTAATTTAACAATTATACTTTTAATTCAATTAAATTGTAAACCTAAACTTTTATGGATTTATTAAATCTCTTTTAATTATACACCTTAATTAATTAATAAAACCATAAGGGTGTCATTTGAACTTTTTCAAAACTATACTAGGGTTTTAGAATTTAACATTCCTAATTAAACTTTTAATTAATCAACTTTTAAATTCCAAAACTTGAGGGCAAGTTTTGAAACATTTCAAACTATTAGGGTTTAGAATTTAAATATGCATCAAAATTAAACTATTTAATCAAAATTTAAATTCCAAAACTTGAGGGCAAATTTTGAAACATTTCAACCATTGGGGTTTTAACTATTTAAATTTCAAAACAACAAAACCTTTGGGTTCAAATTTAAACTATAAAACTTAAAGGGATAAATTGAAACTATTTCACAAGATAATTCAAATCTAAATTACAAATAATCAAACTTTATCTAAAACAAGTGATTATCTAAATTTTGACAATTATCTTCTATTTAGGTAAGGATAATCACATAATAATGAAAAAATTCGGATTTTATCACAAAACGAGTTTATGGTAATTATCCAAAACCAAAACAGGAAGAAAATCGCGAAAACGAGCTGTCAGACACTTTGACTCGTCGAGTCTGGGCTTGGACTCGTCGAGTCCAGCTGACTCGGCGAGTTCACCAAGTGACTCGGCGAGTCATACCTTCAAAACTCAAAAAAATCGATTTTCAGTGCTTATTTCGATCAAATATGCATCAATACAATAGAAACCAATCAAGTCTCTGATACCACTGATGGGTTTTTATCATAAGACATCCTATGTGCTCATACAAACCCTAATGCTTGGATCTAGGTTTCTCTATTGTACATGCTTTGAATCGAAGACTATAAACCCTAATTCTAGCATATGGAAATCAATATTAACATATAATAAAGTTTAAGATATTACCTTGATTGTTATGTAGCAATAACAATCCAATTCCTCCTTGAATTGACCTTGGAAAGCTGAGAATCACAAGTGTCACTCCTCTAATGGCTCACAAACACCATAAGCAAGTGGAGAAGGTATAAAGAGAGAGGAGGGAGGTTAGAATTCGTATTTGGGGCCTCTTGGGAAGGGATGGACGAATTCCTAAGCCCTATGGGGTTTATATAGGTGTAAAGATTAGGGTTTTAGTCCTTATCCTTATCTAGTTGCTTGCCCACCAAGCAACCATAAGATAAGTCTTAGAAACCCTTATCCTAGTCGAATTCTAAGGGATTTACACCTCAAATTCGTTCACCATATATATAAGATAATCCTTACCTTATTTTGTAACTATCACATAATTACAATCCAACCCCTCTAGTTTAATTAATTACACTTGATCACAAAATTAATTCTTAATTAATTATTGACCAATATTAATTAAACAAATATGATTTCTCCTTTAATATATTATTCTTATAACATATTAATAAATCATAATAGCCTCTCTCTCTATTTATTTCTCCATTCAAGTTGCTTTGGTGAAGGCAACCCAAAAGGACCATGCACCATCGGGTCAAGTACATACCAAAATAGTTATGGACTTAGACACTAATCCAACAGGGTCTAGTTGCCTCCTTCTTCTTCGGGCAGCCCCTCGAAATGTGTCCCTCCTCACCACAACCATAGCAAACCTTCTTAGAGAGGATGCATTCATTGGCATAGTGCCCTGGCTTTCCACACTTGTTGCATGTGGCCACTACCTCACATTTTCCATGATGCTTCTTCTTACATTTGTTGCACCACTTGGCTTCACCTCCACCTCCCCTTGAACCAGACTTCAAGAACTTGTTTTTCTTGTTGGACCCTGAAGTTCCATCGAACTTCCTCTTTTCACCAACATCTATCCTTTCCAGACCCTTTTCCTTCTGCTGGGCCTCCACATTCTTAGATGCACGAACAACTATTTTCAGAGTAGTTGCCATCTTGACTGTCGGACCAAAGTCGGCAGGCAGTCCATTAGCAAACCTCTCAATCTTGGAGAGTTCCGTTGGCACTAGGTACGGAAATAACTTCATTTTCTCAGTGAATGCAGTAGCATAGTCATCTATGCTCATCCTCCCCTTCTTCAAGTTTTGGAACTCATTGTTCAGATCAATCAGATCTATCTCTGAACAATACTGCACCCTTAGTTGTTCCAAGAACTCCTCCCATGACATTTTCAGGGTTTCTCCTCATGGCATAGTAGCTGCCAACAACTTCCACTAACTCAAGACTCCAGTCTTCAGTTGTATAACTACAAAGACGGTCTTCTATTTGTTGCTACAGTCAAAACTTTCAAATACCATCTCCATTTCGGAGATCCAATCCATTATCTCAACAGGCTTTGGGCTTCCAGAAAGACTTGGCGGTTTGGCGCCCAAGAAGTTCTTGTACATACGCCCATCCTTGTTGTTTCTCCTTTCTGGATCGTTCCTTCGTTCTCCTTGAGTCCCAACTTGACTCACCATGCGTGTATTGTTCCCTTCCTCCGATTGCTCGGGAATCAATTCGGGTTCCTCAATAGGTATGATAGGTTCATCCCTATTATCATGCAACATCTGTCGCATTTCATCCCTTTGTTCGGCTAACATAGCCTGAATCATGGCTTGCACCCTAGCCATCGTTATTGGTTCTGGTGCTGCTGCTACAACAGGTATTTGCTCAAGCACTGGCGGTTGATTCCTGTTTTCATCTGCGTTTCCAACGCCAGTCCTTGTTCTCACCATTTTTGATCTACACACTAAATAAGGTGAAATTAGATCCTCATTCATGATAGATATTCTAATCATCCTTATTACTCCGAAACGATTACATGTTAGTTCTAATACCGTAGACATACGTTTAGAATCCTACACACATAAGGTTTCCAGATCCGGTCGGCAATAGACCATAGATCCGAAAAAATAATATCATATATGGCAACATATAACATTTAGCACATAAAAGCATTTTAGGCAACTTTCCTAAAATAAACTAGTGCTCGTGTCTATAATATATCAGACACACTTCTCACAATCTCCACTTACCATTCTAAGTTTAAGTCTAGAAATCCTACAAATTCCTAGTTCGCTTAAACTAATGCTCTGATAGCAACTGTGACATCCCCAAAATCACGGCCAGAAAAGACCGATTTCATTTATGCTTTTTAAAATAATTTCAGAGAAAATCCTTTTGATTTAAAAGAGTTGCAGAATTTGTTCCCAAAACAAAATATGATAAAATAAAGTTTATCAAAGCATTTCATCAAGAGATGCATTTTTCATTATATAACAATATTCGGGATGTCATGTTCCGATAAACAGACCAAAAGCATAAAGATAACATTACCAAGTCATTCAACAAATATATAAATATACAGACTTGTAAACAAAACAACTCGATGATTCATCCATCTTATGCCCTTGCGCCACTTCCTGTAATACAGATAAAACTGAGTGGGTCAGGCTTGGGAGCCTGGTGAGCATATAGGGTTTTCAACCCACAATAAATAATTATATTTAATTTCACCAACCAATAATATCCCGATTACCCATTCCCGTTAACCTCACTTTACGTCCCTAAAACAACATCTATCTGAAGGGACCTAACCTAGGATTTTCATCGGGACGGACATTACTGCTAAGGGGTTTCCTCAACAATAGATGTCCTAAAGGCAACCATGAGGGGATAGAGTACACCGGTGAACACATCGTTCACAACACCTACAGGTTATGAACCTGCTAGCGTTCCACTGGACTGTCTAGAAAGATTTTGTGGTCTTGATCCATACTCCGCTGAATAACTAGATCAACAACAACAACATTGAGGCCTCTCATCTGTTTATTACACACCAAATATCTACCCATGCTCTACCCAACATATTAGTAGATCAAAATATATATTTTTATACATAGTATAAAACCTGTATAACATTTTCATTCAATACATATTCCACATAACAGGTGAGGCACACCCACATAACACGTATTTCGTAGAAAGTAAATCAGATCTATGAGATAAAAGAGAGTTAATATACATTCACACACATAACAACAAAATTATACACATAACACGTATTTCGTATAAAATACGTCATAATTATGCGTTAGAATAAAGTAACTACACACTCACTTGATTAGAAGATGAGCGGGCAGCACTACGGCTTGCAGAAGTAGTATTCTTCGGTAGATCTAGAAGATCTTCACAAAAATCGAACTTCTCGCAGGCAGAGCTTCGACTCGGGAATCGCACTTCTCGGGATCTTCGGGGCTTCTAAACTTGCTTCGGGGCTCGGGATTGATACCGGGGCTTCGGGATACTTGTGGCACGCAAAACGATGCAAAACAGGAGAAAGAGAAGAAAATTTGGCAATTGCAGTCAGCTGCCCTCGCATCCCTTTTATAGAGGCTGAGCCTCGCACGTACGCTGGGCGTACGCCTATACGCTGGGCGTACTCCTCCGAATCCTCATGGCATGCGTCATCCGAAGAACTTGAGTGCGAAGGTCATCATGCTTCGCTGTATGCTGGGCATACGCTAGTACGCTGGGCGTACTTCGGATAGGTCCGATGACTCCCCTTCGGATAATATCAGAAGTTTGAATTAAAATTAAATATTAAATATTTAATAAACTTAAAAAATTCATATCTCCCTCATACGAACTTCGTTTTCGACGTTCTTTATACCCACGCGTAGGTGAGAATACGCTCTACAACTTTCGTTTAGACTCCGTCAGCTAATTTAGAATTTATTTTTATTATTTATTTTTAGTAGGCCGGGACAGGAAAACTTCGTTATAAATTCATAACTTCTTTATCCGACGTCCATTCTTGCCTATCTTTTTATCGCTTTACTGCTATTAACAAGATCTTCAATTCTCGTTTAGATTGTTTCAACCAACGATCACTCGATCTCGAATCGAGTATTCGGGCTGCATACTGCTAAGTCGAAACTTAGAAAAATCATAACTTCCTCATACGAAGTCAGATTTGGGCGTTCTCTTTATGCACGCTCTCGGTTTAACGAACTCTACAACTTACGTTTAGATCACTATGGCTAAATATCACTCTAACGTAAATTTCACTTTTTACGTCATTCAGCGTTGCCGGTTCTGTCGCGAAACTTCGACAGGTCATAACTTCTTCGTTATAACTCGGATTTCGGCATTCTTTATATCTTCGGAATCGTTGTTTCGACCACTACATCTTTATGCAAAGATATCGAGTTTATTTTTCACTTAAATTTTGACGCTTATTTTTATTCTTAATTAATCAAATCGCATAATTAAGCAATTAAGCACAAAACACATAATACTCAAATAATTCTCTTCTATTATTTCAAAACGGGTTACAAAGGTTAACCTAGACTATTATATCAATATTAATGACAAGCCCAGAAACACATGCGTTACACTAAAATCAACTGGACTTCTAGAAATCAATACTTTATTGACTTTCTTACCAAAGTTCAGATTTCTGATACTAGATTGCCTTGATAAGACTTTATCAATATCATACACCTTTCATAGATAGCTCACATGTGTGTCTAAACAATTATGAAGAGGGATGTCGTAATCATAATGTTTAGACCTTTTGTCATTCCCACAATTGCTATCCATTCAAAATCTACTTATTGAAAGAGTTTCCTTACCATCATTTTCATGACTCGAAGTGAAACCTTATGACACTTAGGTTTTATGGTGTAAGTGTTCCTATCCATGTGACTTTGTCAAAACCATAATCACAGGACTAGGTTAGTGACAAATCCTAACTTATATGGATTGAACTTGTGCAATCTTAACTTCTTGCCACCTGGTAGCTCAAGGGCCTGCCATTGCTTCCAAGTAGCTATACAAACAATTGAGAACATGTAGAACTCAAATGTATAGCCAACTTAACTGGAATGGGCACAGAAATGTCAACCCGATAGGTTATAAACCTCTAGTTGTGTGCTAGTGATGAAATACAGGTTTTTGTTCTTGATTACTTCTTGAAACCCTTTCAGGATCTTTTAGACTCCCACTGTCTCCTTGACCTATAAGACTTTCTTGCCAAATATTCAAGAGATAGTGTGGATTCTAATCAAGACAGACAATTCACACAATTGGCCTAAGTTGGTCTTTGTTTTATCCAAAACATCACAACTCACCAATTTAAAATGTACAAGAGTAGAAAACTTTTACTCTTACATTTGACAAGTATTTTAAACCTTTCTTTAAGATATGTCACTCAACTTACAGTCTTGGAGTATGACTCTAAGACTTGTTTTGAAACGAAGTATGACTCATCTTCTTGATTTGACAACTTCAACAATTCATAGCTCCTCTTCTTAGCTATCAGAATGCACTTAGAGGATGAATTATGATAAGGTCTCAAAATCATTAATATGATCTTAAAACATGATACTAAAGTACTCTCCCATCTTTTCAGATTTGAGAAACTTTTATCCTTCCACCTAATTTGATTCTTCTTATTCTTTCTATCATACATTGAAAATTTTCCAATGCTTCAGAATTATACTTAAGCTTGTAAGTGTAATCATATTTACTAAACCTTAGTAAATCATGACGAATAGTCTTATCCATCTTTTGTGGTGGACTTTTACAAGTGCACATGAAAGTGTACTTGATCCCTTAGTCCTTCTCTTGACTCACACATCCATGTGAACAAGCAGTTAGTCTTAATTCTCCAATGCTCGAAAGTTCTCATTCATCATTCTATACAACTTGCATGATTCCAAGTTTCTATCCAACTGAAACTTGGGTGATGAGAATCTTTCCTTATTTGGTAAATTTAGACACTACCACAAATGAAAGAATCAAATTCATATTTCCAATATTGCTATCAATGGAATCATATAAGCAACATCTTTTTTTTTCCCAAATGCCATTGTAAGGATATTTTAAAATAAATAAAATTAAAAACTTTTCTTCTATTTTAAAAATTTGCGGAAAAACTAATCCTTACAATGCAAATGTATATGAAAAGTTGTTGTCATCTATTCCTAAGCAATCTATCATAACTCTTAAGCACCTGCTCAAAATTCTGATCACCGAACCATGCGATTGAAATCCATCTTCGCGATCAGAATCAGCATAGACTTCCTTTAAGTTTCTTTACTTTTCTTTGATTCTTAAAACATCAACATGTGACCCAGCCACATCATGTAATAAGAATCTGCAAGTAGGAACTTAATAGAGTTAGAGAATGGACTTTACCTGAAATAAAGTCAAACTTATTGACTTTACCATCCTTAGGTAAGTTTGGCAGCTTTGTAACCAAAGCCCTTTCCTTTGGCAATAGAAACATATGGACCCTTAGGTAATAGTACATGGGACTATCTCAGACTTAGCCTTTCTCTTTACCATTTGGTCAACCAAGTTGACTATGGCCGATCCCTTTCCATTGGGAAGAGAATGCCTTTTCTGGATTTTCAGTGTCACCATTTTCAATGTCCATAAAGTTTTGGGAAGTCGATCTTCTAATCAAATTTGATTTAATAGCCTTCCAAATCATTGTTGATTTAGCAACATCAATCAAATAGATAAGATCATTAAGGGTCTTGTCATAGTCTGCTTCATATGAGTCCCAAGGAACTCACTATGTGACTTAGAAAGTGATTGAACCACTAACTTTCTCAAGACTTTGACACCCAACTCTCCCGTCTTGTCAATATGTGACTTCATCTCCAAGATGTGATCACACCTAGACCTTGCCTTGCCAATACGGCTTGAGTGACCTTGAACTTGTGGGATAGGGAGAATAATTGGAGGAGGTGGAGGAAGTGAAGTTCCAAGAGATTTGGGAAGATCATAGATGTCTGAACTAGACACCTTTTGGGAGATATTCAAGATAGTTGATTTTAAGTCCTTAATATATCACCTAATATGAAATATTAAGGCTAGGACCCAACACAATATTCTATAACTTGGAAGAGGGATGTCGTAATCCAAGCTATAGAATATTTGAAGGTAGGTGAATGACAATTCACCAATTTCCACCATGAAAAACAAAATAAATTTATTAGGTTTTAATTGGATTTGAAACTCTTAGATCTTTGAGATTCATTGAAATTTCAATGGCATGTTTCAATCTCGAGTGTGCCCTTCAGGTTTTGTGACTGGGATACCGAGGATCACAAAACAAGGTGTGAAGTAACCATGCAAATTACTTGGTACCCTTAAGTGTTTACCCCTCAATCGATGTGCCGGTTAACCACACACGCTCCGTCGATACTATGATAAACATTAAGTTACCCTTTGCCTACCTTGTTAAATACGAGTTAGTGTGCCGGTTAACCACACACGCTCCACTAACCGACTTAAAAAAAGTGCAAAGTGTAATTTCATGGATTAGCACCTTATTCACATTTTCCTAAGTAACTAAGATTGGGTATTTATAAAAGGTTTAGTTACTTAGTATTTATCATTAATACTTTTAATGAAGGGAGAATTATAGTCCTTGTCCTACCCGTTCGGCTAACGACACTTCACCAGTCAAGGAAGCGGTGGGTGAGAGTGGACACCCATTAAACTACCATTTATAGGCAATAACCTTATACCCCCCTTATAGACCGGATTCGTGAATGAGGCCTACTAACGGTAAGGCTGACTTGCTCTTATACATATATAAATATTATTAACTTATAATATTATAAAGTATAAGGGTTGAATTTTAACTCTTTAAAATTCTAAGGGCTTAACATGGAATTAAAGTATTCATAAAAGAAACTTTTCAAAGTCCAAAACTTAAGGGCAAGTTTTGAAACTATTCAAAACTCTTGGATTTTTATAACTTATGAGTTTTAATTTAAAGCTTTATAACTTTTAATGAAGAGACTCTTGGACATTCATAACTTGAGGACAAGTTATGGAGCCATAAAAACTATTTATAATGAAAGACTCTTCATTTTTTTGTAACCTAAGGCATTTTTATGAGTTTTTAAGATTCATAAATGTGACTTTTCATATAACTTGAGGACAAGTTACAAAAACACATTTTATGAACAACTTTTAGATTAATTTGGATTGAAAACTACTAACACATATTTTTCATTAATCTAAAAAATAACTCATAAAACAAGGTAACACAAAAAAACTTTTGGATTCCATAACTTATGGAGTTTAATGTTTCTTTTATGATGAAACTTTTCATGTTCCATAACTTAAGAACAAGTTATGGAATTCTTTAAAACATTAAGACCAAGTTTTGTAACTCCATAAAAAACTTTGAATCAATTTTTTTTAAAACCTTTTCATATCCATAACTTATGGAGGTTTCAAAAAAAACTCTTTAAATCAAACTTTTAAAACTAATAAAATAATCATATAATTTTATCTTTTGCTAAATTTGACCTAATTCAACTCATATAGCAAATGATTCAAAATTTGACAAACGTCATGTTTTTTTTTCCTTTTTTTTCAACTTTGAAAATAAAACATTTGCATTAATATAACAGAAAACAACCCATGGCTCTGATACAACTGTTGGGTTTTGAGCATTCTAACACTCCTATGGTGTACATGCAACCCTATAAACCTTGGATCTATGTTTTCTCTATCATACTTGCAAATAAGAACTTTCCAAGGCTTTAATCCTAACTAGCATATTATGAAGCCTTATACTACAATGTACTAGTTAGATGACATACCTTTTGATGTAGCTTGATGTCTTCAAGCTTTAAGAGCTTGGCCCCAATAGTGTGGAAGCCTCAAGAGGAATCACAAATCACCAAAACACCTTGGAAGACTTTAGAGAATATGGATACTTGGTTCTCTCTAGTGAAATCGGCTAGCCCTCTTAATGTACCCACACTAGTGCCAATTTCACCAACCAATGCCATCTTTATATAGCGTGGAGGATTAGGGTTAAACCATAATACCCATGACCTTTCATTTCCTAGGATCCATGGGTTAAAGCTCCATGGACTATCCATGAAGACTTAGCCCAACCTAAATGAACTTGGCCCACTACATATATATCTAAGAGTCCATATTTAATTAGTTCATTTTGATCACTTAATTAATTATAAATTAATTCTAGATCAATACTAATTAAATAATATGATTATATATTAATATATTAGAACTTATAATATATTAATATAAATCATAAATATACTATTCTCAAAAGAATATCCATATAAATTGTGACGGTGAAGTGCAACCCAAATGGACCATGCCGGGTCGGGTCAAGTACATACCAAATATAGTTATGGACTTAGACATTAATCCAACATCATGTTCATTAATACTGGGCATACAATCTTGTTTTCACAAAACTATAAGATTCAAGTAATCAAGAAGATGTTCATATAACTCAATATACTTGGTTATTAACAGAAAATAATTGTAATTAACATAACACATGAGGATCTTTTAACAATCTTAGCAAGATAAATTAAACACAAATAAAACAATCCAAATAGCAATTAATCCATCAATCAAGGTTTCAGCTAATCATAAACAAAAAACAAAGGATTTTAACACCTAAATCAGAAAGTAATTGCATATAGAATCATAATGTAATGCTAAACATGTTCACGTTAACAAACTACATGATTGCCAACATGGATCTGCTCTCTAATCCTTCAGATCTTCGCTCCATACCAGCATAACGGCCTTCCGACCGCCTTCGAGACCCTTAAAACGGTTTCTTGGGGGTTTATAATCGCATGAATCAATCTAGGATGTAAGATCTCTCATTAGGGCTAATTTTCAGCTTTATTTATAGTTTTCAGCATCAAATCAATGAGTTTGGACACTAACTCGGCGAGTTCTTCATTAAAATCCCGTATTCCCCAAGTCAGCGTCAAGAATTGCGAAGCTTCTGTTCAACTCGATGAGTGTGTGCACAACTCGACGAGTTCGTTGGGAATCAACTTTTTCTCAAAACACAATAGTCGTCTGAAATTGTCTCTAGTTTTTAGAACATTTTTAATCTCGTCAATCGGAGTTACAAGTCATGACATATGGTCAAAACACTGCTAAGGGGTCAAGCTATCCGACAACATCCTTTTTGCGTCTTTTTAGATCTTTTCTCCTCCTTTTGCATTCCAGCTCCCATTTTAAATGTAATTTAACATTTCAAAGAGTATTAAGTATCTTTTAGCTATAAATAGCATAAAAACATAGTATAAAATAATAAGAAAACGTCATAATTATATGTATAAAATAGAGGTTATCAGTCTTTTGCCTCAAAACTTTAAGACCAACTCATCTAGATACACTCTAAACGTAACTGTCGATATGGAAAATGGTATATGACGATCCTTCAAATAAAAAATATACAACCATAAAGAAACCCTAAACCTCATATGGAAATCATGAAAACCTTTTCCAACATCGTCGACTCAAACCTAGCCAAGTTGATCATAACACCATTAGATTGATGAGGCACCTTACGAACTAAACTTTGTGCAAACAAAAATTACACTTGAAGAATTTATAAACAACCCTATCGTCCCCTGAAGTTCAAAAATCTCATATAGGTACTCAAATAATTACTCCGTCAACTCAACATCTGTTTAGAACTCTCACTTCCACATACGAAACATGTTGATCCTCCTCGAGTACACCCGATCTTCTCAAAACTTCGTCACATAATATACTCATGACATGGTCTTTACCTAGGCATCTGAACTAAAAGAACAATCGAGTATCAAACATTCCTTTGTTGGAAGACGAAAAGGATTCTCCATAAATCCAACGATACCTCCTTGCGACAAAAACTGATACCGAGAACACCATCCCTTTCTTCTACATGTCGACTGATACACATATCATTCTTTCCCCCACTCCATCGTCAAACACAGGGAAGCTGGAAGAACATAACCCCATTGTAGATAACGGCGTCCCAATCCATCAATTAACCACCCATCCTCAAGATGCAATACTTGGGCCGATCCTTACTTTTGCCGCTTAAATGAGTCTTGTGACTCATACTTGCACCACATGAACAAAGTCTTTTACACATTGAGATCAACTACCTCATACAGATATGTACCTCCAAATCCAATCATGCCATTACCACTAGGTCCTGAACATATGTCAGACTCATCTTCATCTTGGATAACCATAACCAAAAATTCGATAATTATGGAAGCACTACAACGGTTCGTTGTTCCAAACCATGTTATCCCCCTCCCCTATCTCCTCAACATCCTCGTGGTTTTCCTTGATTCGAGTATGGATCATGTGCTTTTAGTAGTACATGCCTAATACTACCTTCCACACCTATCTATACTTTCCTCAAGAATAATCTTGAATCCTCTAACTGACTTCCTCATAACAATACTCCCACAACTCGCTAAAAAGCATACCATTCGCACTAAATTACTTTTTGAAAGAATCCTACTAATTTCAGTTAACTACATCATGAATATAATTACATGAAACAAAACTTAAATAATCTTTTGATTAAAAGACCCATCCCTACAACAGTTGGAATCAAACAAGAGCTGCATAATAGATCTAAATCAATCATTCTAAAATTATCTAACCCTTGCAGCATGTAATTTAACGCATTCATTTAATAGTTAACTCGCATCAATATGATTCCTATAAAGCACCAAGAAAGAAACATTGAATAAGTAGAACTCCACAGGCCTCAAAAAGTTATCTTTCCTAATAGGCATCTCTACTAATAGGCATTCTATCATGCACCCCTGAACATATCCTTATGCTAACTTTTAGCATGCAAAACATTCTATAACATATATAACATATCAACATGTATGGGTATTATGAGAATCACTTACTTGAGGACGGTCAATTCCTTAGGTTGAGTCCATACACACCTGAGAGTGTGCCCGAATCCCTCAAACCATGGTTCTGATACCAATTTGTAACGTCCAAAAATACCAACAAAAATTTTCATTTTTAAACCATCAAATCCATACAACCGTTTGTTATAAAATCAAACAGAGTAAAATGTATCTTTCAAACATAAAATTAAAACAATAATAATTAGTGCGAAAAAGCCATCAGGGGATGCTATACAGTCAAGTTGGGCCCTCCCCTTTGGAGCTGCAAGTACCTGAAAATGTTTAATCCAAGAAACCGTAGCACAAAGCTAAGTGAGTTCCCTAAAATGTTGCATACCATACATACATTTTTCATGGGCTACTATCATGGTCTTTTCCCTAAAAGCCATGGATTACCCCTACGGTCTTACGTCTAAGTGTCATGGGCTACCCCTATGATCTTTCCTTCAAATGCCATGGGCTACCCCCATGGTCTGACATCTAAGTACCACGTGCTACCCTATGGTCTTTCTTTGAAATGCCATGGGCTATCCCCATGATATGACATCCAAGTACCATGGGCTACCACCATGGTCTTCCATTCAAGTATCACAAAGACAACTAGCATTCTACATATAGAGAAAAGAATCACCTTGCCGACATAGTCAACATCTAAAAACTCTCACAACCAACGAATTAGTGCTAAACACCTCCTACTAAAAGCACACAAGGTACACCCTTAGTCTACCTTCTAAAACTACAAATTTGGCCAAAAGTTAACCCACACCAAAATTCAACAGTCAAGGTCTAAGTCAACATCCAAAGTCAACACTTAACATCACTATAACTGATTCTCACGTCGTGGCCAACAACTCCACCCCGATCCAAAAGTCAAGATTCGAACAAATCAGTCACGATCAATACCATTGTCACGTTGTCATGGTCATGCCCCCACATCGTGACAGATTCCGTTCAAAACAATCGGGGAAACCCATCACCACGTCGTGACCCTCATATGGTCACGTCATGACTATGGCAAAACGGGAAAACTTAATGTACTCAGTCCTAATCCTTTAAGCCGTCCATTCCAAATTGGATCAAATGGAAACTCCAAGCATGCCAAGAGGTTCTCAACACTATAAGGGCTTTATTGTTCCTTCCAAGAGCTCCAAAACACCAAGAATAAGCTCACATATGAAGATGAGGGTATTAGGGTTTGCTTCAAGGTTATAGAGGATGGCAGAGGGTGGAAATGAAACCCCAAATATGAGGTTAGAGGCTTAAATACAGAGGAAACCCTAAAAGATAATGGGCTTGGGATATAGTCATGTCATGGTCATACTATTGTCATGTCGTGACATTCTTCCAGATTCACGTTCTCATACTTGGCACGTCACGTCGTGACATCCCTATGGACATGTCGTGACATATTGTTTTTCTAAAACTATGCCTTAAACCCCTTTATTCCCTACAGGGATTCATTTTGGAAGACCAGTGTTACAACTATTATTTTTTGTATGATTTTTGTTTTTGGGATGATTTTTTGGAGAAGATGAAGTGACAGAAAAAGTTTAGGTGGATATGGAGGTGGAGGTGGCAGACGATGGTGGTGGCAGACTATGGTGATGGGGGATGGTGGTCGTAACGGAAGATGTTCTTGAGTGTTCTTGAATCTATGGATATGTTCTTCAGTGTTTATCAAACACATACACACACATAGGTAGAGAGAGAGAGAGAGAGAGAAGTATTTTCTTTATAATTATTGTAAAAAATAAATTAAAATGGAGAATTCGTCATTTTAAACGTTTTCAAATAATTTTGGACTAAATTCATAATAAATGAAACTTTTTGGACCACTGGTGAAATTCCAAAACATTTTTGATCAAACATCCAATTTTTAACATACCACAGGAACAAACTTGCAATTTTGTCTTTAATATTTGCTATGACTTCAGAAATTAGAGAGGTATCAACGATGGTTCCCTCCCCGTTCTGAAAATTCCCTCATCAGTCATTATCAACTTATCAAAGAAGAAATGAAGAATGAGAGAAAGATGAATTCTCGTTATTATTCAATATTGATTACAAAGAAGCTTATACACAAACTTACAATACACATATATTGCTATCATACTCATGTTGTTGCTAAAAACTTATAGTTAACATACATTAACCCACATAACTGACTTAGCAAGATAAATTACAATAATACCTCCAATAGCGCCCTCAAGACGACCGTGAAAAAAATTGTTTTCAAGGCCATCTTGGACATTAAAGGCAACAATCTAGCACATGGTAATGGTTTTGAAACATAAAAGTGACCCTCTTGAACTAAGGTACCGCAATCATCTATCAACCGCAACCGTTCACCATCAGCAATCATCTCAGCATCCGAAGTCAACAAGTCTTCAGCATCCGCAGTCTTTGTTATTTCCTTTACTTATCTTTTGTAATGTACTCTATTATCCAGCATGCCTTGCACGGCTGCTTATAGAGTAATTGTTTATTTCTGAGACTCTATAAATAGAGACTCTTTCTAATGTATTCTGTGTGAACAACACTACAACTCTTACTTCTTAATACACAAGATTTCTTCCTCAACTATTTCTCTCGATGACTTGTGAATTATTCTGAATATATTTCTCCATGTTATCTTCTTCACTTCTCTATCTTACTACTCTTCACACTCTATACTGCTACTGAAACATAACCACTCTTCGGAGCAAGTCTTCTAAATTTAATCACTAAACTTGATCTTTCTTACTAACTTGGAGTGAATGCATTCCTTGTTATGAATCAGTTTAAGTGTATTCTTGATATAACAACTGTTTTCATTTATATTTCTTTACTTTCCGCAACTAACTATCTAACTATCTAACTATATTATTGTTGAGCTTTTAGATCCATTGAGATTAACTATTCCGCAATATACTTGTTCTAACGTTTTTTCAAGTGTGTCTCCAAGTTTTTCTCTCAACAATTGGTATTAGAGCCAAAGTGGTTGCTTTTTGAATATCGGGACTCTGATTTTCTCATTAAGCCTTCTATACCACTGAAGCTCATTTCTCAAAAAAAAAAAACAAATTGGCACAATCGTTATCTCTGAATGTCTCCAATAGTGTTGGTGGTTCTAACAAAGCTCCAATACTAGTAGCAGATGAATATCATCACTCGTCACAAAGAATGGAGAGGTATTTAAGAAGACTGGGTAGAGATGTATGGCGATCCGTGGAAGAAGGACCACACGTTCCAATCCTCACACCAGTCCAAACTGATGGCGCGGCAACCAGGCTAGGAGGAGGTCAACCAACCATGAGCCGTCCCACCAAGGATGATCTCGATAAAATGGAAAATGATGTTGTTGCTTTTTATGAAATTTCTTGTGGTGTTGCTCCTGACAACTTTGATATTATCATAAACTGCAAGTCAGCAAAAGAGATATGGGATGTACTCAAAAACATGTACGAAGGCTCAAAACAAGCATAAGATAAGAAGCTCACTACTACACTCAACGACTTCAACAACTTTAAAGCTCATACAGGTGAAAGTTTGGAAGACTCCTTCAAGAGATTCAACCTGATAGTCACAAAGTTATCAAATGTTGGTACCATCCGCAGCAACCATGAAACCAATCTCCAGTTCCTTAATGGCTTAGGACGACATTGGAATATGGCCAAGATGATAGTCCAAGGTGATAGGAAGATTCAATCTTTATCACTCTACAAACTCTATGGAGAGCTCCAAGCACAAGAATCCACTGTACTCAAAGACTGTGCTGACTTCGGAGGACCACTTGCTCTCATAGCAGAAGCTCCACCACAGTCACCCTACTCTTCATCGTATGATACCCCACCACAGTCATACGAAGCGGATTCTGAGTATGATGATGAAGAAGAATTTCAGAAAGCTATTGCTCTAGTTAGCCAACAGTTCAACCGCATACCACCTTCCTCTTTCCGCAAGAATCAATCATTCAACAAACCTCCATTCAACCGTAACTTCGGTCCTCAGAACAAACACTCTCGATATCTTAAAGGCTCTCAGAACAATCAACCAAAGGAGGTACCGCAATCTCCTCAGAACAATGACTCCGATACTTAATCAGAAGACAAGACTGATGTTGTGATTTGTCACAAATTCAATAAAGAAAATCACTTCGCAAAAGATTGTAAGGCCAATGTAGTCAATGACAAAGCATTCTATCTTAGAATGGCTCAAGAGTTGGAAGAAAAAGAAAAGGCAAGGGCATATGTGGCTCAAGTTAAAAGAGACCATCAAGTTTGGTCATCAGGAGATAAAGAAGAGACCATCGGCAGTGTTAAGGGAAAAGGGAAAATCTGCATGCTGGCCACTGCGAATGGTGATGAGTCAGCAATGTTGAACAAAAACTACTGCTACATGGCAAAGGATGGGACTCTAAGCATCGTTGAACAAGTAAAACTCATGATCCAAACTTTAAATTATAGCATGCATGACTGTTAACCCTACATAGATGATCTTAATGACACTTGTGTTGCCGTCCTTATAGACTATAACAAAGCCCTAGATGAGAAGAACATTGCGTCCCAAGAGATGTTCCATGTGAGAGGAAGACTGGATAACAAGAGACTTAAGATGGCAATGTTAGAAAAGGATCTAGAGTTAGAGAAAGATGCTAGAATGTTAAGTGAAACCCAATTAGAGATAGCTTTGAACCAGAGAGATTTAGCTCAGAGAGAAATTGTACGCTTAAATCTCTTAATTGAAAAATTGTTTAATGAAAGTGAGGCTATTGAAAATTTGGTAAATAATGGAACCGTGGACAATACATATAATTGGGGTTGGTCAAATGGGTATCCTACCGCAATGGATTCCTCACCCCAGTTCAACAAAGACAGCGTGTATGTCCCTCCTGATAGAGAATTTCATTTCCCTGTCAATGACAAGACTTTTCCCGAAGATATCAAAGCTCACTTCGGTAGATTACACAATTTGAGCAATAATTGTGTCATTGAGGAAATTGTGCCCGAGGATTCTAGTCACACATGTGATCAAACTCCCATCAGTGGCACCACTCATTCAAATTCTCAAACTTCATCCGTAGTTGATGAAGAAATTGTTGTTAAAGGCCCCGAAATCTCAAAGGACTTTCCATCCTTGTCCTTAGACCACAGTGTTCCACACTGTAGTCAAATGTCCCAGAAGTGTCCTACCATAGTCTCATCTAAAACCTACTCTGCGGTAGTCAAATCATCTTTACCAAAACCATCAGTTCAAGGAACGACAACTCTTCAGCCGATTTTTCATGAGTTACCTATAGAAAATTTTGAAGTAGGCCAATGCTCTCAAACTCCAGAATCTTCAAGTTCTGATGATTCTAGTCCAAGTTTTCAAAATCATTCAAAAAAAATCCCAGGAAACCGCAGTTGAATAACAATGACTGCAGTTCACCAAAATCTTTGGCAAAAAGAGCTTTCAAAGAATAAATTAGATCTCGAAACACAAGCAGACAAAGTTTTTCAAAAAATAAGAAACATATGAGAATTCCAAAATCCAAGAGTCCAGAAAAATTTGTTTTCACAAATTACATTTCAAAAAACTATTCTTTCATGATAACAAGCAAAAAGGGAAGTTCAGTTTCAGAAGTCATTCCTACTACTTCTGACACAACCCGAAAAGGTGTCAAACTTACAAGAAACATATGAGAATTCCAAAATCCAAGAGTCCAGAAAAATTTGTTTTCACAAATTACATTTCAAAAAACTCTTCTTTCATGAAAACAAGCAAAAAGGGAAGTTCAGTTTTAGAAGTCATTCCTGCTACTTCTGACACAACCCAAAAAGGTGTCAAACTTACAAGAAACTACGTTTTTTAGGTCTATTCCTTAAATGACCCCAATTGGAAAGGAATTTTACCCACTCCAACACTTTTAAAATCACATCAAAACAAGTGGAAAGGAATCTTACCAAATCCACTAAAAGGGATTCAAAGATTTTCACGTGCTAAACCTCATTCAAAACAAACTTTTCAGAAATCAAATGTCAAATATTTCAGAAGTTACACATCTCGGACCAATACCAAGTCCAATTCACCCTATAAACCACTGACCAAGCACAATGTCAGATTCAATGACAAACCCTCTTTTTGTAAATGTCAGTGCAACTGTCAAAAGTTTTTATCTCATGACAAGTCAAATCAAAGTCAGAAATCTCGTACTTTTCAGAAACCTCGTAATAATCCAAATCTGAACAAACAACCAGGACTAGGTCTAAAAGTTGACAAAAGACCTGTCCATGCAACCTCGGACCATGCATCATTTAAGAATACATCAATCGTCCCTAGCTCCAAACTTGTTTGGATGCCTAAACTAACCGTGTAATTCTTAGGCTTTGTGCAAGGAGGAACAAGAAGAAGAATGGTTGATTGACAGTGCCTGCTCCTTGCACATGACCGGAAGGTTAGAGTACCTTCGGGATTTCAGGCCTATATGCAATGGTGGAAATGTCACGTTTGGCAACAATGCAAACGGTGTCATCCGAGGTTATGGTGTTCTCACTACGGGGAACTTTTCCATTCAGAAGGTTACTTATGTAGAAAGCCTTAAACACAATCTTATCAGTGTTGGCCAACTATGTAAAGCAGGACATCACGCTCCGAATGCACGATGTATCCTCTGGATGTTTCTCTCATCATTGATAAACCGCAGCTGTGCTTTCTGTCCAAAGTTGTATCCGAAGTTTGCTGGCTATGGCATCGCAAGCTAGCTCATCTCAACTTTCGGTACATCAACAACCTCGTCACCGGAGAACTAGTCTGTGGTCTCCCCATTCTCAAATTCAGCAACGATACTCTTTGTCCAACGTGTGAATGCGGTAAACAATCAAAAGAAAGTCATCCTCTGATAATGGATTCTTCTATCTCTGAACCACTGGAGCTATTACATATTGATCTCTGCGGTCCCTCAACCGTAGCCAGTCTTCACCACAAAAAGTATATACTGGTTGTTGTTGATGACTATACACGCTTTACATGGGTCTTCTTTCTCAGACTCAAATCAGAGACACCGCAAATCTTCATTAACTTCATCAAATAAATCGAACTTCAGATCAAGCTTCCAGTCAGACGCATCCGCAGTGATAATGGAACAGAGTTCACTAATCACCTTCTCAACAGTTTCCTAGTTTCCAAAGGCATCTCTCATAATTTTTCAGCGCCTTATACACCGCAACAAAATGGTCTAGTAGAAAGAAGGAACCACACACTCGTTGAAGCAACCAGATCCATGCTTAACTTCGCCCAACTTCCTCTCTACTTCTGGGCCGAAGCAGTAGCAACCGCATGCTTTGTTCAAAACCGAAGTATCATGTGCAAGCGTCTCAATAAAACACCATATGAAGGTCTCAACAATTGCAAACCAAATGTTCGTTTCTTTCATATCTTTGGATGTAGATGCTTCGTGATCAACAATTGAGAACAACTTAACAAGTTTGCACTAAAGTCTGACGAAGGTATCTTCCTTGGTTATTCCACTAACAAGGTTGCATATCGAGTGCTCATCAGAAGAACAAGGTTGATCATTGAAAGCTTTGATGTGAAATTTGATGACTCTCACATCCGCATTGCACCTCCGTCCACCGAATCAACTGCAATCATGGAAAGTGACATTCCAGTCGCTTCTGGACCTCTGAATCTAGTTGGAATCAACTATGAAGATCTTTTTGATCCCATTGAAATGGCGAAACTATCCGAAGTTCTGGTGTCAACCGCAGCTCAACAACATGCCGACATATCTGGACCATCTCTATCTGAAGTAGTATCACTCAATACTTTCACCTCTCCGGTTGAGGGGGAAAGCTCTACTCCGGATATTGTTGCAACCGTTGAGGTTCCAGTACCTGATGCTGCTTACATTCCTGCCCGAAGTGAAGCTTCACCATCAAACGAACCTTCGGAGGACTCAGATGACGAATTCATAGAGAATATTGACACTAGATCCAATCCTAGAATCTTCACTCTCCCATCTGCATTCCAGGGGGAACCTTCTCAGGTTCCAGAGGAACTCCCATCTACATTCCAGGGGGAACCTCAACCTCTGCCGATTCCTCAAGTAAATTCTGCTCTAATAGATCAAGATGATTCAGCAGGATGTTCTCAAGTCTAGGGGGAACTGCCATCCCTAACCGCAGATTCCTCTTGCATCCAAGATATCCCTTCTACCGCAGCTGCTGATCATCTGATGCCACGTCTTCATGTATGGACAAAAGACCATCCACCAGATCAAATTATTGACAACCCATCCGCGGGTATCCAGACTCGGTCTTCCAAGGACTTATCTGATCACTGCCATTATGCAGCATTTATGTCTTCGGTTGAACCTAGAACGATCAAAGAAGCTTTGCTTGAACCAGAATGGATAACCACAATGCAAGAAGAATTAGAAGAATTTGAAAGAAACAAAGTATGGCAACTTGTTCCTCTTCCACAAGGTCATACTATTGTTGGTACAAGATGGGTTTTCAAGAATAAGCTAGACGAGTCTGGCTCAGTCATCAGAAACAAGGCAAGACTTGTTGTCAAGGGCTACATTCAACTAGAAGGCATTGACTACGATGAAGTGTATGCTCCGGTAGCACGCATGGAAGCCATCCGGATCTTTCTAGCATACGCAGCCCACAAGAATGTCAAGGTACACCAAATGGACGTTAAGAGTGCTTCTCTCAATGGTGAACTAAAAGAAGAGGTTTATCTTCAGCAACCTCCAGGAATTGAAAATTTTGAATTTCCAGACCGCTGCTACAAGCTTGAAAAAGCAGTTTATGGCCTAAAACAAGCCCCAAGAGCTTGGTATGAGACACTCTTTGAATTTCTTATCTCATCCGGGTACAAAAGAGGAATGATTGATCCCACATTATTCAGAAAAGCAAATGGTGACCACCTCATGATGGTACAAATATATGTGGATGATATCATTTTCGAGTCTACTGATCAAGGCATGGTAGA
Organism: Lactuca serriola; assembly: GCF_051521515.1. Taxonomy (NCBI): domain Eukaryota; kingdom Viridiplantae; phylum Streptophyta; class Magnoliopsida; order Asterales; family Asteraceae; genus Lactuca; species Lactuca serriola. The sequence continues at coordinate 86,992,018 of NC_136411.1, read as the reverse complement.
TGAATTTGCTAAGCTCATGACCAACAAATTCAAAATGAGCATGAATAGAGAGATTAATTTCTTTCTAGGTCTTCAAGTCAAACAAATTCAGCAAGGAATTTACATTTATCAAGAAAAATACACCACCGAACTTCTGAAGAAATATCCAATGGAAAACTGCTCTTCTGCTAAGGTCCCTATGGCCTTCGGTTATAAGATCTCTGTTGATCCCTCCGGAGAACCCGTAGATCACAAGACTTATTGAGGTATCATTGGTTCGCTGATGTACCTCACCGCAAGCAGACCTGACATTGTCTTCGCAACTGGTGTGTGTGCAAGATATCAGGCTGATCCAAAAGTGTCTCACATGACCGCAGCCAAACAAATTCTTCGGTATCTTAAAGGAAGCAAATCAATGGGTTTATGGTATCCCGCAGGCAACGACTTCAGTCTTCAAGCCTTCACCGATGCGGATCATGCAGGTTGCAAGCTCGATAGAAAAAGTACATCAGATGGATGCCAATTCCTATGAGGAAGACTTGTAAGCTAGTCTTCAAGAAAACAAACGTGTGTATCGCTATCTACTGCAGAAGCAGAATATGTGGCCGCAGCCAGCTGTTGTTCCCAAGTTCTTTGGATGAAGACACAATTGCTAGACTACGGGTATAGAATGCTACAGATACCATTTTACTGTGACTCTGAAAGTGCTATAGCGATCTCTCATACTCCTATTCAGCACTCCAAGACAAAACATATTGAGTTACGGTATCATTTCATCAAAGATCATATTCTGAAAGGTAATATTGAATTCATCTTTGTTCCTACTCATGAAGAGATTGCTGATGTTTTTACAAAAGCTCTTGACTCTACAAAACTCAATGCATTCTTACAAATGTTGGGAATGATGAACCCGGACCCACAATTCTTTATGAAGTGTTACCTACCGCAGACCATCATTGGTCTCCATTGCGGTTCTAACTGAGAATTACATATGATAGATGGTTTTGGTACCGCAATCTAGGAACCGCAACCATATGCCATATGTACCTCTCATGGGTTTTAATGATCTTTTATTTCTAACCTTTGAACAAGTGTTTTCTCACAAATTCTCTCTGAAATCTTTCTTTGCTCATCCGCAATGAACTTTCTCAACCGCAATGAACTTTCTCAACCGCAATCATCTTAAATAAATTCCAACAGATTCATTAACTCTCAAATCTTTGTGTGCTATTTAATGATCCTTTATTAAATAAAATACAAACATTCCCTTTAGAAACTGTCACATTCCCTTTCTGAATAAACCCCATATCAGACCTATTTTAGGGATGATCCAAAAGGAACGATTCCCAAATAAATCCATCCTCAACTTGTCCTTTCCTCTCCCAACCACGTCCTATCAGTTACAACTTTCTCTCTCATCACCCCACGTTTATCTGACGTTTTACCATGCGTCTAATCCGCCATTAAATGCAAACCCCTTTTTAAGATCTCTCAAAATCTCTCAAAACCCGTTTCATCTTCGTGTGGCTGAGATTCAATCCCAGAATCATTGATTCCCCCCAAAAACCCCATTCAACTTCTTACCCCCTTCAATCTTTTACCTAGGGTTAAAATCCTTTTACCTCCTTTATAAACGCATCTTCTTCTCTAAAATCGTTTACGCTCTCTGTTTAATCGATTATACTCTCAACTTTCCCAAACTCCCATAAGCTCTCAAGAACTCCAATTTCTCATCTCTCAATGGCGAAATCAGGTGCATCAAAGAAACAACCCAAGGCTTCAGGCTCCATGAATCCAACTGGTTCCACATCTCCAACGATAGCTTCAAGCAACTTCCGAGCAGTGTTTGAAGATCATCAGTCGTACAATGCCCCAACCAAACTGATGATCAAGTATCTCAAGAACCATATCTTGCTTGGTCCATTAATTTGACACATTTACTGATGTTGTTCCCGTTTCTACACTCTTCAAGTGTTCTCTTTCTGCATACAGACCACTGGAAAACCCACAAGAAGTGCATCTTAACCTCATTAATGATTCTTTGGTCATCTTGACCAAAGAGAAGTTCTTGACTGCCATAAACCTTCTGATTCATCCATCCATCAAGATCTTCACACCATCCTTATCTAACATCACCACCGCAGTCTATCAAATGGGTTATCAGAAACCGATCCGAGGGATTGGTGAGTTTAAGAAGAATCAACTGCCGGCGGTTTGGCAGTTCGTATGCCACTTTGTCATCCGCTGTCTGTCTGGCCGGACCATAGGCATCGACAACATGGGTTTAAAGCTCCTTGAACTGGTATGGAGCATCTTCACGGGCCACGATGTCAATTATGGCCAGATTCTTTGGGATGATTTCCTCCAATACATCCCCAAAGAGCACCCCAGGGAGAACCCAACCGAGCTCACCTTTGCTCGATTCTGGTCATTGTGCATTTCTGATCTACATGGATCCCCAAAGAGCACCCCAGGGAGAACCCAACCGAGCTCACCTTTGCTCGATTCTGGTCATTGTGCATTTCTGATCTACATGCAGACGCTGGTATCAACATGGGCAGTGACATCAACTTCTTTGTCACTAAGGATCTCAAAAGGTACAATCCCTCTTCTGATCAAACTTTATTTGGACCTATCCGCAGGCATCTCATTCACATTCTTACCTTGCTTGGTCTTGAGACTGCTGATGTCTCAAATCATATAGAGGCCACGGAGGGTATTATCCTATACCCTTCTACCCCACCTCTTCCTTCTACAACCATGCTTCCTGAGGAGACCGCAACCCCCTCTGCCACTACACTGTCTAACCTTTCTCAACGGAGAAAAACGATGGCATCTAAAAAGAAAATTAGCACACCCAAGAAGAATGCCCCAAAACAAACCGCACCCTCGAAGAAACGAAAAACCAAACCCACCACTGTATCGAGCAGTGACTCTGAGGAAGATAGACAACCAATAGCTATCCTCAAGAAAAGAAAGACAACCGAAACCATTGGCCAAATGCGTGACCGGACTGATACTGTAGCCTCTCAACAGGCTCCGGTAGTCCTTGGGATGGCTGCACATCCATTCAATACCACACTCCAATACCACTCAACCTCCTCATGTGAGATTGTTTCATCTTCTTTTTCATCCGAACGTGGAGACAGCCCCCTAGTTATATCTCAAGTAGATAAATCTGGAAATCGCCCTAATGTCTCCATGGCTTCCCGAATACATACCTTTACTTCTGAGGAGTTAGACTCCATCCTTTTGCAAGTATCCCAAACACTTCAAACACCACTCCATCCGCAGGGCATCTCTTTCACCCATGCCAGAAGTGGGCCGAGGCCAGACTTGACCACGGGTCAAGGAGACCAAGGAAGCCCAGGAAATCCTACTTTGCTTTCATTTCTTTCAGGTGGTTTAGGCACGGTGAGCACTAATGTGCAAGGATTCGTGAACCCAAGGGACACCTTGGTGCGAACACAACGAATTGACGGAGAAGATTCAAGTGACTCTTGGAGTCGGTATCAGCCAACTACTGATGCCAAAATCAAGAAATATGTTGCTTTTAAAAGAGCATTCCAATCCCGCAAGGAGCAACAGGTCAAACAACAACAACAGAAGGAACAAGAAATCCTGTCTGTGGCCAAGTACTGGGCAAATGCCATCAGCAATGCCCATACTGCTGCCATAATCCAAAAGGTTCAAACCTGGATGGATCAAATGGCAGACACTCTGTTGAAAGCTCAAGCTTCAGCCGTAGCCGCAACTACCTCCAAGGTTCCTCCTACTCCAACTCCTATTCCATCTCCAGCAATCAACCCATCTCAAGACAAAGAGCCGGCAATTGAACTTATCTCAGCCCCTACCTTCGGTTTTGATGATGAAGACATCCAAGAGGTCAACAAACCAAATCCTTCTGATGATGACCTTATGATGTTTGAAGAAGAAGAAGAATCCGGTAGTTCTCAACATTCCACTTCTAAGCCCAAGGAAAAGAAAAAGAAGAAGAAGAAGGATGTTGTCACTAGGAAGGAATTCCTTAATCTCCAAGCCAAATTTGATCTAATTTTGGCTGCGGTTAAACCCTCTCAACGTCCATCTGAAGAAATACCAGGACCGCAGTTCTTAGTTGATCGAGTTGAAAGACTTGAGACGAGAGAGCGTACAGCTACTGAGCGCATCTCCCTCAAAGTCGAAATGGGGATCCGATCTCTAGATAACAACCGCAGGGCCGATCATCAAGAATTTATGGCTGCAGCGGAACGCCTCATTTCTAAGGTGACCGCAATCAAACAAGATCTACAAACAGCCATTGCGGACCAAGCTTCTCTATCTCAAAGGGTGATAGATGAGACTCATACATCCTATGAGTCCACTATCTCTGTTCTTCATGCCACAATCAACAGAATGCAGAAATCCTTATCTTCTAACTTTCATGGCCCTGAGATCCTTCAGCTTACCAAGGATATACACAAGTTTCTCTTCAACTCCTCCACTCCAAACAACTCACAGCTGGTCGAAACAATGAAAGCTCACTTTGCAGAACTCTGTGCCAAAGTGGATGGCCTTAAACAATGGCTTAAGGAAGCACCTCTGTTGCATCCCTCAAGAGGGGGAAGTGATGAAGAAGTCCACCACAGTGATGAAGAAGTCCACCGCTCAGATACCTCCATCCATCAAAGTCCTCCCATCACCACAAAGAAAATTCCCACACCGCAGCCCTCACCTCCACCATCCTAAAATATTCCATCTCCTCACTCTTCACCTAAAAACAACTCCCTCAATAGGCCTGAGACTCCTCCTCACCTTAAAAATCTTGAGGAAAATATGTCATCAGCAAGTTCCACAGACTCTCCTGCCACAGCCCAAAGGAAACACGATTGGAAAGCGGCCAAGCTTGCTGAACTCATTTGGAAAGAATGCGGATTTGATACAATGATTGATGAGTCGCCGATTAACTCATGGGTCAATCCGCTCTGCAGGCTGCTAGATGAAGACTACACTCCACATCTCACGTATGTTGAACCTCCATCCGATGGTTATTGGGATATTCCAATTTCTCCCAATGCTAAGTATTTTGCAGTCTTTGAGTCCTTTGACTGCAGTCTCCCTGATCACAAACGACTGCCTATGGAATTTGAAAGACTCAATCGCTTTTATGCGAAGCATGGCTCCTCTATGGAAAACATCTGGTCAAACGATAGACCATCCGCAGTTAAAAATTACAAGATGCGGAAATTCATGAAGGCTGACTTTGTTCAGTACACTCTTACGAGAAGAGAGCATGACTACATCCGCACTCAGGCAGACTTCCCAAGCATGAATCCGGAAGAAATCTTCCTTATTGCCAGGGTATTTCAGAACAAGGCAGAGAAGCATCCGAAGATTCAAATGGCACTCGATAAAGCCAAATCCTTTCTAAGGGACACAGTTTGTGACTTCGCCAAGATTGATGCGGATATCCACCCCACCATCATCAGGAAGTTTGATCTCCCCCCACTAGAACCTGTTCCAATGCCCACCGAAGGCTTTGAAGAAAGATCATTAGGCGCAACAAACTTTCCTGAACTTGGGATCATTTTCAAACGGAAGGCGGACAACGTCAAATACTTCATTCCAATGAATGCTATGCAACGCCTGCCTAAGAAACAACTTGACATCTGCAAGACCACAGTAGAAAGATCAAAGCACACTACTGCTGAAGTCAAGTTTCAAATTTCTAGAAGAATCACTTGACTTGAAAATGTTACAAAATTCTGGTGGATTTTGATCAAGTTTCTCAAACTTGACACCTGAACCGAAGTTAAAGAGGTCACTTAGGGGAAATTGATGAAACATAAAAGTGACCCTCTTGAACTAAGGTACCACAATCATCTATCAACCGCAACCGTTCACCATCAGAAATCATCTCAGCATCCGAACTAAACAAGTCTTCAGCATCCGCAGTCTTTGTTATTTCCTTTACTTATCTTTTGTAATGTACTCTATTATCCAGCATGCCTTGCACGGCTGCTTATAGAGTAGTTGTTTATTTTTGAGACTCTATAAATAAAGACTCTTTCTAATGTATTCTGTGTGAACAACACTACAACTCTTACTTCTTAATACACAAGATTTCTTCCTCAACTATTTCTCTCGATGACTTGTCAGTTATTCTGAATATATTTCTCCAAGTTATCTTCTTCACTTCTCTATCTTACTACTCTTCACACTCTATACTGCTACTGAAACATAACCACTCTTCGGAGCAAGTCTTCTAGATTTAATCACCAAACTTGATCTTCCTTACTAACTCGGAGTGAATGCATTCCTTGTTATGAATCAGTTGAAGTGTATTCTTGATGTAACAACTGTTGTCATTTATATTTCTTTACTTTCCGCAACTAACTATCTAACTATCTAACTATATTATTGTTGAGCTTTTAGATCCTTTGAGATTAACTATTCCGCAATATACTTGTTCTAACGTTTGTTCAAGTGTGTCTCCAAGTTTTTCTCTCAAGAAATGGTTTGGGGAAGATGTCTGCAAGCTGAAATAGGGTTTTTATTGGAAGAAGCTTGATGGTTTGATCAATGATTTTTTCCCGTATAAAATGGCAATCGATCTCCACGTGTTTATTTCTTTCGTGAAAGGTAGGATTAAAAGCTAATTGAATAGATGATTCATTATTGCAAAAGATGAGATTTGGTCCATGTTACTTCACAAAGAAATCACTTAATAAATGTCTTAACCACATGAGTTCACAAGTAATAGTAGCAATAACTATGTATTCTGCCTCTATAGATGATCGAGCTACCATATTCTGCTTTATAGATCGCCAATAAATGAATCGCCTATAAAAACTCAAAAGCATGTAACAGATCGTCTTGTTGCTTTGCATCCAGCCCAATCAACATCTCTAAAGTCTCTTATTTGAAGAGAATTAGTTGCTAAAAGAAACAGTCCTTGACCAGGATTGGACTACAAATATCTAAGAAGATTGGTGGCAGCATGCATATGATGAGTTCTCGGCTAATTAAGATATTGACTTAAATGATGGACCACATATGTGATATTTAGCCTTGTGATGATCAAATACAACAAGCAACCAATAAGTCTCATGTATTGAAACACATCTTGTATAAATTAACCTCAAAGCTAGACAATTTGTATTTTGGATCCATAGGCTGTTATGTGGGCTTTGCTGCCAAGAGTCCCATATCTTCAAGAAGCTTTAAAGTATATTTTCTATGAGATATAAAAATGCCAGTTTTTGATCTAGCAATCTCAAGACCTAAAAAATGTCTCAAACTCCCCAAATCTTTTAGTTTGAAAGATAACTCAAGGCCTTTTTAACCAATTATATTTCAGATGTTGATGCCCCTGTGATGACAATATCATCCACATAAAAAAGCAAAGCAACATATGATGAACCAACTCCTTTAAAAAATAAAGAATAATCTGATTTTGATTGTATGAAACCCAAAGTAGTTAAAAAAATTGGAGAATTTGGAATACCATTGTCTGGAGGCCTTTCTCAATCCATATAAATATTTTTGAAGCTTACACACCATGTGAGGTTTTCCTGAGCCTGTAGATGCTAAATTACCAGAATACCCCTAAGGCAATGTCATATAAACTTCTTCCTCTAAATCTCCATTTAAAAAGGCATTATTCACATCTAGTTGAATAAGAGGCCAAGTGTGTTTAGCAGCCAAAGCAAGAAGTAATTTCACTGTGACAAGTTTAGCAACAGGTGAATAAGTATCTAAAAAATCCACTCCATGTTGTTGATTGAATCCCTTCGCAACTAAACGCGCTTTAAATCTATCCATAGTTCCATCATCTTTTCTTTTGATATTATATAGCCATTTACACCCTAATGATTTTCTATCTTTTGGAAGAGGAACAACTACCCAAGTGTTATTTAATTACAAGGCTTGTAACTCATCATTCATAGCTTGTTTCCATTCAATAGATTTTGCAGCTTCATTATAATTCTTGGGTTCTTCTTGAGCAGGCAAAGAGATAGTGTAAGCCTTACAATTGGTACCAAGATTATCATAAGAGATAAATTCAAATAGAGGATATCTACAAGAACTTGAATCAAAAGTATAATTAACTTTTGTAAGATTGAAATGATAATCATGTAGATATGATGGTTTATTCCTAATTCTTTGTGTTCTGTAAGAATGAGCTTGTGAAAAATATGGAACCTTGGGTAAGGGTATATTTGGAATATGAAGGTCTGGAATAGAACTTGGAATGGGATCATTAGGAATAGTTCTTGAATTTGAAATTAAAGAGTGTTGTGAAATCTGATTTTGAGTTTCATGATCATGATCAAATACTCTTGGTAAAACAACTAAATAAAAAGGGTCATTAACAAAGGGATGGGTTGTATTTATGAAAGGAAAAACGTTTTCATGAAATACATCACTGGATACAAAAACTTCTCTTGTTGTCAAATCAAGTAACTTGTATGCTTTCATACTAGGTGGGTAGCCTATGAAAATATAATATTTTGCACATGGCTTAAATTTGGTTCTATGGGCTGTTAAAGTAGAATCAAAGGCTAAGCAACCAAAATTACGAAACAAATTGTATTGTGGTTCCTCCTTGTAAAGTTTTTGATAAGGTGTAGTATTCTCAAGTAGTTCTGAGGGAGTCCTATTGATCCAATACACAACAGTTAAGACACATTCTGAATAATATGCAATCAGTATATTTGACTAAAAGTATAATGTCCTTTGCACATTCAATATGTGTTAATGTTTCCTTTCTACAACAGAGTTTTGTTGTGGCCTTTCAACACATGAAAATTGGTGTAGTATGCCTTTAGCTTGAAATAACTCAGTAAAAGTTAACTCTTTAGCATTATCATATCTAAAAACTTTGACATTAGCATTGAATTGAGTGAAGATCATGGTAAAAAACCTTGGAATAACATGATGAACATCTGACTTGTTCTTCATTAAGTAAATCCAAGTAAATCTTGTATAATCATCTACCAAAGTAACAAAGAATTTGTAAACATGATATGAAGGAATTTGGTAGGGACCTCATACATCACAATGAAGTATATCAAATGGATTAAAGAAACAAATGGTAATCGTTTTTGCTTAGCTAAAGGACAAACATGACAAAGTAAATCATTGTCATTTTTATTGCTAATGTCAAGATCATCTTTATTTTTTCATATGAAGGATGCCCTAATCTAAATTACCATTTTTGAATAGAGATAGCCACATTAGTAGAAATAGTAGTATGTTGTGAGACAGAATGTGGAACATTCAACAAATATAAGCCCTCATGAAAATTACCCCTACCAATTGTCTTCTTGGGGGGAAATCTTCTTGATCAAAGCAAAATTATGGTAGACCTTAACCATAGGTAAATGTGATTTTGTTAAAGATGTGATAGATATCAGATTTAGTTCAAATTGAGGAACATAAAGAACATCTGTAAGGAACAACTGATTAATGAGTTGCATGTCTCTCTTATAATGAACTTGAATGAGAGTACGATTTGGCAATCGAAATCTAGTATTTCTCACATTCTGAATATTGGTGAAGATAGCTCTATCATTGCAAATATGTTGAGTGGCTCCCGAATCAAGAATCCAAACATTATACATGTAATTCCCAAAATTAAAAGTAAATATTCGGTATTTACCTACTAAATTTTCTGATGTAGAAACATGATTAGCAGAAGTGCTTACCATATTTGCAGAAGCAATTTTACTATATAGCATTGCAACCAAGTTTTCGCATTGTTGTTGAGTGACTCCAGTTAAGCCATCATGAACAGCAGTAAGAGTTTCTTGTGCTTGATTAACAGTGAACTGAGATTGATCAATATCAATAGAATTGGCACGAGGTTGAGTTTTGTACCCCGGTGGAAATCCATGTAAATGATAACATTTATCCTGTGTATGACCAGATTCTTGCAATGCATGCAAAATGGAGAATCCTTTCTGGAGTTCTTATGTGATTGATTAGGTCTAGTTTTGTTATCATGATTTTTGTAATTGTTGTTTAGAAGATGAGTGTTGAAGGCAAGAGTAGGATTTTGAAGATTACCTATATTGCATTGTCTTTCTTCTTGAATAATCAAGGAAAAAATTATATTTACAGAAGGAATTGGATCCATGAGTAGAATCTGCCCTCTTACTTGCGATGTTTTAAAAACTGGTTTTTTAGTTGAACGGTATAGTGATCGGTTTTCGGTTCAACTGGTTTAACCGGTTCGACCGGTGGATCAACCGGTTTCTATAATTTTCATATTTTTTCATATTTTTGTATATATACATACATATATAAATCATGAATTTGACGTTTATAAGTTCAAACATTAAAAATATACATACAAATAAGTTGTAGATCACTCCAAATACATTACAAACTTCATAACAATTATCATATATTTTTATTTACAGAAAACTACATAGATTTGAAAAAATCCATCAAAGTTTATTATGCAAATGGTTCTTTTTCATATGATTTTGTTTGGTTTAACCGGTTCAACCGGTATATTTTGACCGTTTCAACCAGAATTTTTCTAAAAAACGGTTTGCTCAATCCAGTTCAGAAATCGACATAAACCGGTATTAGTTGAACCGCTCCCTTCCTCAGGTCCAACCTGTTCGACCAGCCAGTTTAAACTAGTTTTTAAAACATTGCTTACTTGAGCATAACTTGGATTTAATCCCATTAAAAAATTCATTGCATGTTTGATTTCTTTTGCTCCTCCACATATACACTTTCCACATGTGCAATTGTTGTTATAATTTGATAATTCCCTCTTCAAACTCAAAACCTTTTGTACCCTAATCGACCAATTTTTTCGTTCATTCCGATTTGCAAAAATTCATCCTCCCACCCACTATCATTTTTCAAACCGGAAACCTACTTTGCATCCAATCGACAAACATTTTTACCCTAATATCTTGGTCGGTTATATGCATCCAGTGACTGTGACATACAGTTGCCTTACTCCAGATTTGGACCTTCATTGTCATCTTTGATGCTACTAGTCGCACTCAGGTAATATTCCGACCCTCTTTTATTTATGATCAAGAATTGTGTTTTTAACCAAATGGAAATATTTTGGTCGTTTGAAATCGAAAAAGTTAGGTCTCTCTAACTAGCTCCTTAATTTGGTGTTTGTTATGGTTACTGTATTCTTGTCAAACCTTAGTGTTTTTATTCGTCCAGGGGGTGTTGTCCTTTTGTTCTTGTTGGGTGTTGGCTATCGAGTGGCATGTCTGACTTTCTTCTGTATTTATGTAAAAATTCCAACCAATGATTTAAAGGAGGGAGATGTTTCTTTCTGCTGCAACTGTCCTCTATGAGGCATTTATGACTCACGTTTAGAATACACAAGTATTTTTGTTCATTCAACTCTTATCCTATTGTCTAAACATGCTTTTTATATCATATACTAGGCTTGAATGATCTATTATTGTAATATTTCAAAGGGTGCTGAATTTCTTAAGGCATTATTTATATCCATGGCAGATTTCCTTCATCAGGTATTTTGTGATAACCCAAATAAAAAAAACAGATAAAGATATCTGTAACTAGATTATATCATTATAATAAAATGATTAGTTCAAGGATTTATAGGTCAATTAGTAGGGAATTATGAGTTTTAATGGCAAAAACCGTCACCTTCGGGCAGTAAATTTGATCAACTGAAAAGGTTTCATCAGTTATACACTTAGGAAATATATATAGCACAAAAAATAGAGTGAAAATCCCACAAGAATTGTGAGGAACGACTAAGAATCAAGGGAGAAATAAGGTTTGGGTGTTCTTCAAGATTTTCGGAGTTTTTTTTTTTTGAATTGAGGTACGTTTATCCAATTTAAGCTCGAATTGGTTGTTTAAATAGGTTAATACGATTGTTTTACATGCTTTGGTTCAACCCCTTGTCTCAATTCGACTGAACCTGTAGCAATTTAAAAAGAGTTTAATTTTGGGTATAATAAAACCTAGAATTCGTATTGTTATTAGATTTATTTTCGAAAATTGTGACGGGAATATGTTAGTAAGAATTGGAGAGGGTTAATGGTAATTTATATATATTTTATTTGGTGAAAATTTGAAGCTTTTGTATATTCATCAATGGCAGAAAATGAGGTTTCGGGTGAAAGAAAAGGTATGTTCGAGTCTAATGTATACATGGGTTAAGCGGTTTTTTGTTTTTTATTTATTTATTTATTTATAAAAAGGGGATTTTTAATATTAATATTTTATCTTCTTAAAAATGATTAGAAGTGAATTAGGGGTGTTCATTTGGATGGATCGGTTTGATCCGATCCAATCAAGTGAATCCAATTTGATTTCGGTTTTCAAAATATGGATCCGAATAGTCCAATCTAAATTCAAATCCGATCCGATCCGATCCAATTACAATTCGGTTGGATTGATTTTTTATAATTCGGTTTTCAAAAGACGAAATATTTTAAAACGATATATAATTATAATGTTACCCAACTTTACACAAGAACCAAAAACAAATTATTTAGTTGCATTTTCAAATTTTTAAACAACTACTAAGAAGATATATTATAGTTAAATATTTTATAGATAGAAAATTTTAGAGAGAAAATACATATTAATGTTTTTTTTATCGGGTGAAATGTTTTGAACCTATTTGAAAAAATAAGTTACTAAATTAATAAATAACTATGGATATATATTATAAATAGATAAATAATAAATGTTTATTCGGTTTTTTTGAATTATTCGGTTCTCATTTTATAAACCAAAACCAATCTAAAATTCAAAATAATAATTCGGTTTTGTTAAAAACCAATCTAAAAATCCGAATATTCGAACCAAATAGTCCAATCCAAATTATACAATTGGATAATTCGATTTTATCCGAACAGTGAACAGTCCTAAAGTGAATGGTTGCAGTCGAGGCCACTGTGCACCTTTTTAAGTTACCTGCTTCCATTTTCATTTCAATTTAAGAAGTATGGGAATAGCCCCTGAACATTTAGAATTATTTATTCTAAACTATGATAATAAAGGATATTCAAATATTCAAATATAACCCCTACATTTTTTTAACTTGCTAATCAGTTAACAAAGATAGTTGCATATATTTCACATTTAGCCATACATCCTTATATTTTATGAATAGAAATATTTATGGTTTTATAAAATAAGCATAATAAGTTTTAACATTGAGTTTTATTAATTATTTCAGAGTGTTATTTTTTAAGGAAATATTACATTATCTTGTAATCTATTAGAAAAACGTTGTTATAAAAAGCGTAATCAACATATGTAATTATTATTAGTCGGTGGAATGAGACATACAGGTAGTTGAACCAAAATGATAATATATAGTGTTTTCTAGGATTGAGGCCTTAGAAAACCATATGGGTTGAATGTAGGGTGCGTGTAGCGTGACAAGCTTTGGTTAAGTCCCAACGCCAACAAGGTGAGTTTTTCGTGTTCTGTGGTTGCTCGCACATAAATGTTTATCATGTGGTTTATACGCGTTTTTTTTCATTATTTATTAACAGTATGTTTTGTGATAAGTATGGTTGCATACAAATGTTATTTTAAATTTTTTTATCTTTTGTGCGTTTTTTTTGGGTGACATGTTTAGTGGGAACAGGTGGGTGTTTAATCGCGGTGAACATGACGGATGTGTGTGATCGGCGGGGATGGGAATTGAGAATCATACTTATTTCCTTGGATATTTAAAATACTTGATTACAATGGATGATTAGTTGTCTCAAGGAGAAGGGAAATGAACCTTTGTTTCTTTCTCTGGATAATTAATCGTTCCCCTAAATTATGACATTGCATGATATGTGTGGTGTATGATTTATTGAAACTATATGATAAAACTATTTTTTTTTTGTTAACTGATGGACATGTATGTGCAACACGAACTCACTAGGAGATGGATTGTACAACAAGATGATAAAGGAGTTCCGCAAAGATGTAACACCCAAAGTTCTTCAATTGAAGATTTTATTTTATTTTATTTTGCTTCCGTTGTAGTTTAGTCTATACGTAAGTTTAGAATTGATCATGGGAGATGTTGGAACGATTATTTGTCATTTAATCGGTAGTTGAAAATCCGGGTGTTACATATTTCTACCTTTTAAAAAATGCAATATGTTTTCATATAAATCTTTCTTACAACATACATACGATTAAAACCATTAATACCAAAATTTTCTTAGTCACTTGTGCATCCGGTGCTAATTAGTTGTAGATTGACACCATAAACTGTCATTTGATATGTGTACATAAGGTAGAACTCAAGTTGATTTGATTGATGCACTTCCATTTGTTTATTTTGTGTACATTTTTACCTTTTTCTAATTACAGTGTCGTACTTTGAACTTGGTGTAAATATAGTTCTATTATAGCATCCTACTTTCATTTTTATAACAACTTTCATTTCTCTGTATTACAAGTTTTACTTCCAACTTTTCTCCTCTTTAAGCATCAAACTTCAAAAAATTTACCTTATTATTAATATTATAGCGTTTGACATCTGTAATTTGTTTATTCTTTTGTTTTCATATCTGCAGTTTATTGTAAAGAAACTGAGGCCAAAAGACAAGAAAGGATAAGATGTATAACAAAATACGGAAAGTTTGCCAAAAAAGCAACCCACCTACCTAAGACATTGACACTTTTACCAAGCCACCGACTTTTGATACTTTTAACATGTCATTTGATTTTTGATACTTTGAAATTAAATATAAATATTTAGTGTTGGTAGTTTTTGTATTCGAATGTGATAAATGATTTTGTGAATTTTGGTTTTGGAATATAAAATTTCAATTCGATACTTGGTTATAGAATTTCAATTTGATACCGACAGATTCTTGACAGAAATTTAATTCGGTCTATACTGGCTCTGTTTCTAGTAGTGAATTTTCATTTGAGATTTAAACAAATGCAGCAGAACTAGATTCAATGACTTGCAATTAACATTCACAAGTTCGAATCATATATAACTTTATTGTGATAATTACTTTTATATGGTAATACATATAGAGAAACATAATATCTTAATAGATCATAGACTTTCTTTTATTTTATTTATAGAAAGTGAGAACGTCTGTTTAACATTCTTCATGCTCGATTTTGATCCCTCCAATGGAAATATCACCACCACTAGTTTTGGGCACCAATGTCACCAACACATTGTGATCTTCTTCATCCTTCAAATCCTCCAAAAGGTCAGTTATCCCTATCCTCAATTTCGTCTTCCAATTCTTCCCATGCTTATGCATATGAGGGACACTCGCAAAACTTCCGGCGAACTCCGTTTTAGCTGCTGTGGCCTGGGTCCCATCATCATCATCGTTCACCAACACATCAAACTTCACAAACTCATCTCTCTTCACTTCAATCCCTTCAATAACCAAAATCTCTTCTTCCTCCTCTTTCTGTTTCTTGGTCCTTGATTTCTTAAGCCTTGGAACCCGCACTTTGATCACCTTATCAAGACTCGCCGGAAAAACATCTTTTGCAAAGGGTATGTGTTCATGGGCATGCTTCTTGATGTTTCTGGAAGCCTTTTGCAGTCGTGGAACAGGTTTGCTTTCTAGCCATGGTAACTCAACATCTTGATAAACATAATTCATATTCTTGGAGTCGACACAATCCCTCACCTTGACTCGATTCAACTCAGCGTTCTCATCGTACAACAAGAACGAAGAATCAAGCCAATCATTATCAGTAAAATCCTTCCTTCTTCCACCTAGTGTTTTCCAAACTGACCACAATCTATCGAGATTCCCATGATGTGCAAAGAAAATAGGGTCTTTGCCTGCAGAATAAAAGTTACCCATGTCTTCACCATTTGGCTGGTTCCTATCCCCGGTCCAGATATGAACCGGGTTATGTGGCACGCTCTCGAGCGAGCCAGCACCAGGGCTAGGGTCATCACCTGCACGATAAGGACTACCCATGAAAAGACTAGCAGTCTTGGCATTAGACACCATTTGTCTATACATAATTGTGAGATTTGTGGACGTTTGTTCAGAGGGGCTAAGATTGTTGTCGAAACCATTATAGTCAAGATCAACCACAGTCGGTGGTTGATGTTTCGCATCACGAAGAGTATCGTATAACGAAGAATTCTTATCTGTGTAAATATCAGGGATTTTCATCCCAACTGGCGCATCCCAGTTCCAAAATGGAATTGCAAAAGTTGGGTCATCAATTAATTTGCCACAAATTTTCTCGAAGAAGTATAGGTAACAGCGATGGAAAGGGAAGAACAACCATGAGTTATGTACTTGAAGCTCCACATCTGGATAACCGAGTTGGACATACGCAGCATCACAATAGGCACAGTGAACATTAGCTTGTTGCTTGAAACTACGAGGATCGTCATCTGGGAGAGCTTTCATGAGTTCGATAGCTTTACTGAATTTGTCTATGTAGTCTTTATCAACCAAATGTGCAGCTGGTCGAACACGGAGGGGGTTTGACTGTGGTGGAAGTTTGAAATCGATAATCTTTGTGGTGAATGGAGGACAACAATTTGTAGGTACAGCCCCTTGGGGTAACTCAGCCGGACCACATTTACTGAGGTCGGGTCCCATGATCGGATCTGCAAAGGCCAGTGAATTAGACCCAAAGTTGGCGGCAGTACCATAAAGACCTCCAAGGCCTAAAAGGACGTTTCTCCTATCAAGTTTGCCGGAATTTGCATGGTGGTGGTGATCATCATCTAAGGTTTTGCATGAAACTGCATGGCGATGTTTGGAGATTCTGGCTATGGGAACTTGAGATGACTTAAAAGAGAAGGAAGAAGAGTAGGTCGATGAGGAAGAGAACCTCCTTCCACTCATGTAAGAGGTGGCTTGTGATGGTGAAAAGGATGCCATAGTCTTGTAGTTTGAGCGTGCATGAAATATGTGAAGAGTTACATATTATATAGGGTCCTATGTATGTTATATGTTATAATGATGATCGAAATTTTCTAATTTATCCTTTTAATAATTGATGTTATGGTTATGGAGTTCGCATTCTTTTTATCATATTATCTTCGTACAGTGTTGACATTACGTTTATAATTAACCAAAGTAAAATGGATGATTTATGTGTTCTTTAATGCGGCTTAGACATACACAACTACACTTTTTTTAAATCTATAACTTTCATCTTATCTTAAATGGTACTTTTAGACCAAAGACTTTTGGTATTTGTTCTTCTTCTTTCATTTTGATTCAAAAAAAAAACAAACAATGAAGAAATATACCAAACGAAGGTCTATGATGATTGGAAATACTTGAACAATGTTCGAATGCAACATATGTTTATGGAACATAATACAGCGTTAAGGATATAGTTATGTGTGACGAACGTCTATGGAATATCATTCAAATGATTTTTTCCTTTAATTTTGTTTTTTTTAAATAAATATAAATATAGTAGGTTTTAGTTTTTATTTTTTAATTTTCATTTATTTTATTTTATTTTCGTTTTCTATTATTTAATGTTTAAGCTATATGGAATGCATCTCCAACTTATTTTGTGTAGCAACATGCCACATCAGCCAAAAACCCTTTCACTGTGTACTCGTTTTTATTGAGAAATTGTGTTTGTTATCTCAAAAAAAGGAAGGAAGAGAGAGATAATGAGGGATAGGAAGAGAGAGATTATGAGAAGCCCTAGGTAGAGTTAGTCGAACTCACAACACCACCATGCAAGGGTGTTGTTCCCATTGGCGGAGCTTAAGTATTAAAAATGTTACATATTATGCCCCAAAACTATAAAGTTTGACTTTGGCCCCCCTGTTCTTCAATTTTTAAGCTCCGCCACTGATTGTTCCTCCAAATTGACGCATGACTTACATTCCATGTCATCATACGGGTAAGAAACTCATACCACTTCATATAGCATTTTAGTATATCTTTGAAGTCATTTGTGTTTTTTGTTTTTGTTTTATTATTTAGATTTTCTTTTGTTTTTTTAAACTAAATATTTGTTTGAGGTTTTGATGTTTAAAATTTATAAACGTTTTAAATCATAAGATATTATGAATCATTATATTTTCATATCATACTATTTACTATTTTTGGATGATATAATTTTGGAGCATTAAACAATCATTTAAATTGTAATATTTTAGATTATAATATATTTTAATCATATAATTTTGGATAATAATATATTCACTTAAATAAATTTTTTGTTAATAACAAATTTTAGATCATTATATTTCTTTCAAACATTTAATTTTGAATCATAAATTATGTAATTAAGGATCATAATATTTAGATTATGATATTTTTAGATCATAAACAATTAAAAATCATAAATATGTTTAATCATAATTTTTTTAATCATAAATATTTTGAATCATTTTAAATAATATCATATTTATTTTTATTTTCAAAGCTTGTAATCTTTTAAAATAAAATTTTGTATCTAAACAACCTTATTAAATTTCAAAAAGCTCATAATATATAATATTTAGTAAACCATTAAAAAGGTTTTTCATTTGAAGAACGAAAATTTTCACGTTTTATTTATTTTTTAATAAAAACTTATAATCACTTAAACAAAATGTGAGTATCCTTAACAATAATACTTTTGAAATATTTCTTTTAAAAACTCATTAAAATAATATTACGAAAAATTATATCATTTGTTTTTTTGAATTTGGATAAAAAAAATTTCATTATATTTGACTAATATTTCTTAAAATATAAATACGAACACTTCAAAAACTTATTTTTACCTTTTTTTTTACAAAATCATTAGTACAATAAGTAAAAGTATTCCTTAAATCTATATAATTTTTGGAAATTATTCTTATTAAATTAAAAAATTATATATATATATATATATATATATATATATATATATATATATATATATATATATATATATATATATCATTACCATCCTTATTTTTTAGAAAACTTAGAGTAAATTACACAAATGGTCCCTGTGGTTTGGGGTAAATTGCGTGTTTCGACCCTAACTTATTTTTTTAGACAAAACTGTCAAATTGGTCCTTGTGGTATTCAAAAATCTTTGGATAGGGTCCAAAAAGTTTTTAACTTGCATGGATGGTCCAAAATCAAGAATTTCCTGTAATTTTAGTCCAAAAAATATTGAAAAGACTATTTTGCCCTTCTCATTTCTTTTTTTTTTTTTATTTTATATTTGTTTTAATACCTTATTAATTAAAAAATAAATAAAAGAAAAATAAAAAATATATTTTGGGTCCACCCCACCAGCAGGTTCTCTCTCTCTCTCTCTCTCTCTCTCCATTGTCTTCTTCTTCTCATCCTTTCTTCTTTCACACATAAACAAATACCGATCCACCATCGTCGGCCACCACTCTTAGCCACCACCACCACCATTTATTCTATCTTTACCTCTCTCTTATCTCTCATACATACACACAAAGAAAACAAAAATACAAAAAACACTTTTAAATCCAGAAATAACATCAACCCACATTCAGTAGTAAAACTTTGGATCTGAAGGTGTGATATGTCACCGATGGAGCTCGACGATTCTCAGGAGGTTGGAGATACATCGACCATCCATCTTCCCTCTTTGTTGCCTCCGTCATCGCTTGAAACCCTAAACGGAAACGGATCTGAAACCCTCATTTGCAAATGATTGCTTGAAACCCTAAATGTCGCCGCCATCAGTGAGCTGGAACATCTCCGGAGAAGGAGAAAGACGGGCGGATCAACCATCTTCTTCGTCGAGTTGTAGATCGGAGAGACAGTTGTTTTGGAAACGGCCAACGAGTGGGTTTCTTCTCGGCGGCTCATGGGCCTTCTGAGGCGTTGAGGTGGTGGTTGTATGTTCTTGAGTGAGTGATTGTATGTTCTTGAGTGAGTGATGTAGTGATGTTTGACATATTTGGGGTTGATTTACTCTGGTGAAGAGAGGGAGATGATGAGGATGTTTCTGGTAAGGGTTGTGGTGGATGACGGTGACTGGCGGTGGAGTTTATCGGTGAAACCGATGGTGGATGAGTGTGTTCATCATGGATTGTGTTCGTATATGGAGTGTGTGTGTGTGGGTTCTTTCTGGAGAGAGAGAGAGAGAGAGAGAGAGAGAGAGAGAGTAGGGGTGGGAGTGGGCCCAGTTCTTTCATTTTTAATTTTTAATAAATAAATTATTAAAGAAAATTTTAAAAATACAAAAAAAGAAATAAAAAGGGCAAAACAGTCTTTTCAAGTCCTTCATGGACCAAAACCAAAGGAAATTCTTGATTTTGGATCTTCCATGTAAGTTGAAAACTTTTTGGACCCTATCCAAAGTTTTTTGAATACCACAGGGACCAATTTTATAGTTTTGTCTTTTTTTTAACTCGAAATGTCTTTACTATTTGCTTTTATTGCTCGCTTGGTCTCTGAATTAGTTAAAAAGACTATTATGCCCTTATTAATTTATTTTTTAATTATTTTTTTATTTTGTTAATACAATTGTAATAAAATGACCCACCTTATATCAAATCCCATTTATTTATTTTCATTATCGTTTTCCTCTTTCTAGCCGGCAAGAACGATTTCTCGTCTTCACCTTCTGTGCCTGAAATATATTGACACAATGAAAGCCCATTTGCCGCCATGTCCCTCTTGCCGAAAACCTTATTCGAGGGTATGCACTGTGTTTTCTGGATATGTATTTGAAGGAGGAGATCAAAACTGAAACCATCGATTTCTAAAACTTCCTCTTTATTCCGCCCATCTTCCTCTGTCCCTACTCCGACGACTCTAAAACAATCAATTTTCGAAATCAAAACTCTCGCCCCCAAAATTGATGGTATCGCTATTTTTGTGTTTTTAGGGATGATCAATTATAAGAAAACAATAGGAACGATGGATTTTTTTGGTTGTTTTTTTAGGGATCATGGCTATTCTTTTGTGTTTTTAGAGCTGGTCGGTTTTAAGATTAATCGAAACAAAATCAAATTCAACCAAGATTCAAATATCATTTCTTTGTGTCCTTGAATTAAACTTAGAGAATATAAGAAATTATGTGAAATCGTTTTGTGCTTCGCAGGGTCATTTTCATATTCGATACTCATTTATATTTTCCTTCTTCATGGAAATCAGATTCAAGACACATTTGCAATTTGTTTCTCGCCAGAAATCATATTCGACACTCATCGCTTAATGTTCTGATGTTAGAGGCATTTGATTAATTTCAAGCAAGTATTTCAGAGCCACAACCACATAAACTATCTTTACATCCTCTAATTTTGTCCTATAGTCGATTATAATGGGAGATGGGAAAGAATGAAGGTCAACCGGAGAAGAAACACTTGCTAGTTTTTTTTTTTTTTTTTTTTTTGAAACTTAAAGTGAATGATGGAAAGATGAAGAAAAATGTCAATGTAAAACCACTTTTAAGAGAGTAAAAGAATAATTTTAGGTAGGAGAGAGAGATGCCTATGTTTTTATTCTTTTAATATTCAACATTCTAAATAAAAATTAATTTATTAAAAAACAAAATGATAAAAGGCAGATTAGTCATTTTTATATGAGGCAATGACCAACGACATAATATAAACATACCTTAGGAAATGTCTGAATTAAAAATAAAAGTTAGGGATCAAAACGTATAAATTATCATAAATTATCATAAACCACAAGTATCATTCGTATAATTTACTTGAAATTTTTTTAAAAACTTTGATTTTATCATATTTTTTTACAAGAAAACAAAACGTTATTGAGATGAAACAATATGTGAAAAAGAAACTAAGTTTACTGGGTGGCGACACGTGTCACTGGAGGGGTAGTCTGGTGCATGAGGCGCGTTTTCTTCGCCGATGCTAAATGTTCTTGTTTGCCAATTACCTTTCTACCCTTAAAATTTACAGAAATGGTCCCTTTTGTTTTTGATAATTACATAAATGCATCATGGTTTTTTAGACTTATTTTGTTTATGACTTACTAAATCTCAACCATCAATTTTCATTAATAAGGGCTAAAATTTATCTTTGCCGTACTAATTTTGAGTCTTTCACCTCATCCTACCTCTATTTGCCTTATAATAAAAATATTTTCAAGTCCTTTTTTGAATAATAGTATAATTTACAAATATAATAGTGGAGTGTGACTTGTTGATAAAAGATAACACAAAATATTCATTTATTTATTCAAAAATGGTAATGATAATTAAGATGAATAAATTTTTATTTGTTATTATTGAACAAGTATAAAATACAAAATAAAATAAAAAAATAAAAAAATAAAAAAATAAAAGAAATAAAAAATGGAGACATATTTTCTTTACTCAATCGAAAGATACAAACATAAAAGAAAACACATGCTTTTCAATTTCTCCATTAACATGAAATTAGTCACTGGAAAATGTTCAACGAACATATGTTGCTAAAACGTTTAACGCACTAAGGAAGAATTTTGGATCCGTAAGGTTTATGAATATTAGGGTCCTATAAAGTCCTAATAAACCCGGCGAAGTGTCAAAAAGAATATGGCTTTTATACAAAGTTATGTCCATAATGAAACAGTAAAATCAATAGATCTGTATCATTTAAACTACTATGTAAAGAATGAAGCGGTCACCCATTTAAATTATTGATGTGTATTTTGACTTACAAAAGTATACACAATAAGAAAAGAATTGAGCTGATTAAACTTTCCCATTATTTGTATTAATCGGTTTTCTTTATGCCACATTAACGAAGACGACGAGGTAATTAAGGTTTTTCACGATTGAAGCTATTAGTAATTGGTAAGTATACAGCCCTTAATCTTTTCTTCTCACAAAAAAAAAAAAAAAAAAAAAAAAAACACACACACTTTTAGCAATCCCGAGGTGGTTTATTTGAAAGCTCATATAGACTTTAATGGTGGTTTTTTTGTCCAATTAATACCCTTTGTATTATGCTATTGGTGACCATTTTTTTGTTTACCAATGTGGACTTTTCTGGTTTTGAGGTCGATGAATTTTTACGTTCTTAGAATGTTTCGCAATAGAACATGTAAGAAGGTGTACTATTACGTCCCTAATCGTCATTCATCTATCGATCCTCTTGTATTCGTTGTATATAAAATGATCTAGAGTATGCTCAATTTATAAATACTCGTTAGGAACACCTTGGAATATCCATTTATATTGTCGATAGTTTAAAGGGACGGTTTGATGATGAAAATAACCAAGTACTTAGACTATGTTTGGCGTATTAGCTGAAAAGTTGGCTGTTAGCTGAAAAGCTAGCTGTTAAATAAAAAAGCTAGCTGATAACTGAAAAGCTAGCTGATAAAAAATAACGTTTGGTAAAACTAGCTGAAAAGCTAACTGAAATATATAAAATTACATAAAATGACATATAAGAATATGTGTTTCTATAATTAATTAAGGGGTGTATTTGGAAAATTTTAAAAAAGCTCCTAAAAAGCTAGTCTAAGTAACTTTTCAAAAAAGCTAGCTTATAAGCTACTTTTTGGCTTACCAAACACGACAACATAAAAAAGCTAAAAAAATAAGCTAGCTGTGGCGCGCCAAACATAGCCTTAGTAACAATAAAAATGGTTAAGTTTTAAAGGGTGGGGAGAATGAACATTCTCAAACATGTCATATGTCTGTAGACCTTGATTTTGAAAGATGAAATCATTCCAGATAAATCTATTCATATGAACAGGACGTACTATGACGAGTTCCTAATTAAGTTGTGTCCTTGTAGGAAAAAAAGTAATTAATGATGATCAACACGGTGGTTATAGTTAAGAATAATAGAATGAACATGGTGTTGCAGTCCATTCCAATTTCAATGAGAACATATCCTCGAAGAAGCAAAGTCAAGTATGATTTTATGGATGCAATTTGGAAATTCAAAACAAATTAAGCACATGTAATGTAATTATGTTGTGGCCAATAACTACCAACTATGTTATAAGAAAAAATGATAGTAAAAGGTTTTTGGTGATGTGTTGTTAAAGGGATTGCACCTTTAGACTATGCATCTGATGGATGGGCGATGAACACTTATTCGAAATTAAGTCAAGTGAGCGTCAGGAAGCTACTAGTTAGGTTAATTTTTCACTTATGCATTGATTAGAAATCATCATACTAAAGAGATTTTGCATAGACATATGCTTACTATTAGACAACTGAGATTGGAGATATTTAAGAAATTTGGCATAGATGCCATCCTAGGAAAATGTATACGGGCAAAAGAACATGCTTTAAGTCTTATTGATGCTATTCTTACCAAACATTATGCTAAACTTCAGTGTTTATATTGAATATAAAATACCAACTCATATATTAATAAATGTACTACCATACCAATACCTTATGGGAAAAATTTACTTTAGAAAATTTAATGTTTTCTTTGATGGATTAAAAAGGATGGATTGAAGAGACCATGTTCTTACAACTTATGATAACTAAATGGATAACGATGTCTACATTAAGTGTTGTCATATGTTTTATTAAAAGGGATGTTCAAAGTTATGTGGATACCTTCTTTAGTAGAGACAAGTATATGTGTAAAAAATGTAAGAGCAATAGATTCTAAAATGAAAAGTTCATAAGAAGAATTGAATGATTGATAAGAACACATAAAGGTAAATACGATCTTATTTGCATTAATGGGTAAAAGAACAATTTGTTGGAAAGGATGTGTGAAACTATTTTGTGAAAAGGTACCCATTATATCTAACTAATGCTCTTATATATAGGCGTCAGAGAAGCATTAGAAAGAAATCCTAGGTCGATAATTCAAAACTGCAAACGTAAGAATACATATACTCTGAAATCGGAACATAACATCTCAGGATAGGTAAATACTCTATACAAGATATACATTTGAAAACAGGTGCATACAACATTGACACAACATACTTTTGAAGTGGTTGATCTTATGAAATGATTCCTAAGTTATTTCCTCATAACCAAGGAGTGGCTAATCTTATGAAAATTGTTCAGGTTCCACCAGATGAATTTCTATAGTGTATTTTGGAAGAGGTTGGAATGAGTCCGACATGGTGTGCGAGGAGGAAAACGTCGATCTTCTACACCGTCGTGGATGGTCCATTGTTAATTCACTCTTTTTCTTCCTTTTCTTTTCTTTAAAAACTATATATAGGTGTGCTGGTATTATTTGTTGTGTCTTTTTTTGTAGGTGTTGAGTCCCTACTCTCATTTGACACCCTTCTTCATAAAAGGTTCAGGGGAAGTTAAAGTATTGGGAAGTTGACCTTCATGAGACTCTTCCTCCGCAATTAAGGATCGACCATCGTGTTGGTCCCACTAAGTAGCAAGTAGTTATGATAGATGACTCTGAAACGTTTGATGTTGGTCCTTAGGCGATGCCTTACCCCATCTTCTTTGTTGCTCCTACTAGTGTGCCCATCGCTTCTTCTTATAAAATGGTGGAAGACAACAAGGAGGGTATTATATCTTATGTGCACCAGGGTATGGAAAAACATAAGTGCATCTTGAGTGTAGCTAAAATTTCTTTTGATTTTGTGGGAGATAATATTAGGAGGCATGTGAAGTAGGGAAAAGGTTTGTCTAGGTTGTTGGGTTCCACCTCCATGAGAGGATGTGAGATTTTTGTGAACCCTGATGATGACATTAGATAGTCGGTGGGGAATCAAGAAGGTTTAAAGCAGTCCATTTCTTCCATTATTGTTATACCGGGTGTAGTCCCTATGGCTACTTATTCGGGTCCAGAGTTTACTCCTACCCCATCAATTAAATGTGGTTTTGTCGATCATGATGAAGAACCACCTTCTGGTGGTGGTCTTCCGGTGCTTGTGAGAGATATCACCGCTCATTTTGTTCTAGATTGGAGTCTCTTGAATAGTTCCTGTTTTTCGGTTCGTGCTAATGCTCAGGAGTTTACCCTTCATGCCTTTCCTTCGGTGACCTTAGCGGATATGGAAAATATGATCATCCATGCTTTAGTCCACGACATGATCTATGTCGCCGCCCAATGTGTGTTCTATCTGGTAGTTGGCACTCGCCGTGTTCAACACCTTAGTGATCTTGAGCAATGGTGTGCGGCGTTGGAGAACAGTGAAAAAGAGTTGATGTGCTAGGTGGCTATGTTGGAACAATGTGCTCACGAGTTTGATTAAAATATAGAGTTATTTATGGATGAGAAGATGTTAGTAGAGAAGGTTGTGGAGATGCTGGTAAGCAAAGTTAATTCATTTAGCCAGGCCATTAAAGGTTTGATGATCCGAAATAAGATCCTGGATAGGGAAGTCAACGATCTTGACAAGCTTATCAACGAGACTAGAGCTGAGGTGGATTAGGTGAGAAATAATCTATAGTGGCTACTCTGTATGGGTGTCGCTTGTATTATGAATAAGTTGATCGAGCATCCTGAGTTTTCTTGTTGTGTTTGATGGATTCGCCATATATCTTTTGTGGCTGGGGCGGAGTCTAGTTGTGCTACTTTAAAATCTAAGAAAGACATTGGGACCTATAACCTTGAGGCAAGTTACTTACTCTCCATCCATACAAGTGATATGGACCAGAGCGTCGTTGACTTTGCCTCATTAGATTATGTTTTAATTCTTGGTCTTGTACGTCTTTCATGTTTTTGATAGCCTTGCATGGCTTTGTAGTTTCAAGTGGCCAATGGCCTTTGGTTGAACAATGCATATCGTTTCCTATGGCATGGGGCTTCTTGTTTTGGAAATGGTTTTATGGTTGTTTCTTTTATGTGTCATTTTGGTTTTTCATCTCTTTTCTTTGAATGTATAGTTTCGCGTGTATCCGCCATATGCATTAGGATTTTCCTGTGTGATCTTGATTAAATTTAGCATTAAGATGGTTATTCCAAGGTTGTATGTTATGTGTTGGCTGATCAATAGTGCCCAACTTGTGTTGATTTAGACATTGGCATTGTGTGGGGGGTCATCGAGTAACATTGTGATTGAGATTGCTATCTCTAAGTCGTAATGCTTTGGGTTTATTGGCATATGTGAAGAAGTTGACCTTAGATTCCTTGAAAATTCAAAGTTGAGATTGTTATCTCTGTGCCTTAGTGGCTTGGTCATGTTGGCCTGCGACGAGAAGTTAGGCTTAGACACCACATAACTTCAAGGTTGATATTCTTATCTCCGAGCCTTAGTGACTTCTTTGCGTTCCATGTCATGGGTGTGGGTCTTCCGTCTGAGGTTTTGAGTATGTACAATATGTTTCGGTGAGCTTCTACAACCCTGTAAGGTCCTTCCTAGGTTGGTCCCAACTTCCCCTAGCGTAGTGCATGTTGTGGGTAGAAATTTTGACTTACTACTTTTATATCTTAAACCTGTACTAACATCTACGGCAAGTCTAAGATCTTGGATTTAATCAGTATTTTGTCCAACCATCTATTTCTTGTGATATCTCATGTAGAAACTTAAAGCTTAGCTAAAAGAGAATAGACCAAGTCAACTACATATTGTCAATTCTTCATGAATGTTGAAGACTCTCGAGAAAGTCGGTTCAAGCAAATATCAAGAAATCACAGGAGTGTCAGAATTATGTATATAAAGGCTAGACGATCGATGCACATATAACTTCCATAACGACTTCTTATATTCTTTCGAAACTTGAGCACATTCACACCATTTCTAAGATCAGTTAACACTTGAAATTTTATTTCAATTTCATATAAGTTCTAAGGAATGTGATTTCATCACCTCCCGAGGTTTTATGCCAGATATATGCATTTATTTTGATATATTTACTATTGATTGATCGACATATACTCATTTCATTGTTCGCTTAATTGTTAACCTACTTTTGTATTGATATTATCAAGATACTTTGTGGAATCTTGGTACCTATTTTGAGTAACATAAATGTTTATTGCACATATTCACTTATTATTTACGTTAACAATATTTTTGTCACAAACATACTCATTTGCACCTTAAAAATACCACAGTTTAACTCAATAGCTCCTCCAGTATTGTTATCTTTTACCCCGGATCTTGGGCACAACCAAGATCATCAACATATTTCAAAATCTTAAGCACTCTAGTTTTTAACATATTATTTCAAACATTACACCACACTTACTAATTTGCTTCCGAAATTATTTTCTTAATTTTTTACCAAAACAATTTAGTGCCATCTTTGGGACAAGTGTTGTTATTATATATTTTTCTCTTTAGAATTACTCAAAAAACTTTTCTCGGATTTTGGATCACTTGACATATTATTTCCAACATCACACCTCGGTTACTAATTTGATTATGAAATTAGTTTGTTAATTTTTGACCAAAACAATTCACCTCTATCTTTGGGACAAGTGTTGTTATTATATATTTTTCTCTTTAAAATTACTCAAAAAGCTTTTCTCTAATTTTTGATCACTTACACATTTTTGCACCAAAAATGTCTTCTTTACCAAAATCCATTGATAGCACCATCTCCACTGGTCAGAGCCTACTCCACCTCCTACTATCACATCATAAAGAAGGAATGTTGAGATCCCTATAAGGATAGTTGCAACATCCTTATTATTTAAATATTTGGGAAGTGCAACCGAAGAAATACTAGTTACTGTCATGAACAATGAGATCATATCTATGCTGACCAAAATGGAGCAACATATCACTGAGAAAAATAGTAATGGCCCGAATCTCAGGTGATAACTTTATAGCTTTATTTTTCATAAATTGCAAGGTTTACTCGACGAGTTAGATGCCCTGACTCGTCGAGTAGAAGCGGGTTGGGCCACGTGTTTAAGTGACCTACTCGCCGAGTCCACGAAGGGACTCGACGAGTAGGAGCTGGAAGATGAAACCCAAATTTTTGGGGTTTTGCACCATATTTAAAGGATCGTAAACCTCCTTTATCCCCTTATAGCCTCCTGAGAGTCCAACAAACCCTAATCCATGTATGTGCTTCATTCTTGTGTGTTTTAAGCTTTAGAAGGTGGATCTTTGTAAGAGGAGCTTGGAGAGCAAGAGGCTAGAAGCAAGGAACGTGTGGGGATCTAAAATATACCTCAGTTAGCATCTTTTGGAAGGTATTAAGTCATTTCCTTGACCTAATTTCATTCTAGATCTCATTTGGTTAAAGATTAGGGCTTTTCTAGCATAATAAGAAGCTATTCTTGGATATGAGCTAAGATCTGAAGTTGTAACTTCAGATCAGAATCCTCTTTGGTCTCTGTGTCCATAAAGCTTTTAGCTTTAGCGAGTATAAGCCTCTCCTTAAGTGTAAAACTCCATTGCAAGCTTGGTTTGACATTATGAGCTTTGCATGCACGTAAAGTTTGCAACTTTACATGATAAACATGCCTTGGGAAGCTGGATTTGCAATATGGGACCTTAAGATGGCTTAAAAAGCATCTGAATGGATAGTGGACTGAAGGGACTCGACGAGTTGCATGGTTAACTCGGCGAGTCCAATGAAGATTGTCATGCAAGGACTTCTGCATGGACTCGGCGAGGTAGTGGGGTAACACGGCAAGTCAACTTGGGTTTTCTCGACATTTGGACACACTTGGACTTGGCGAGTTGCATGGAAACTCGACGAGTCAGTGGGGGTTTTCACAACTACTCGAGTTCTGGAAGGACTCGACGAGTCAATGATTACACTCGACGAGTCGGGTCAACCTGGATTGTTGACATTGATCGTTGAATTTGACTTTGACCAAGGGTTGACTATTTGACTTCTGGGGCATTTTGGGAAATTGGAAATTTATAAGTATGGCTCTATGGTGAATATAGGTGGTGTAGTTTGTGACGGTGATCCGAGAGTTTGAGCTTATCTTTTGAGTCGACAGTTGTGAGGTGAGTTATCCTCACTATATCAATAGGGTCTAAGGCACCAGGGCCAACCCTTTATGGATTTGTATCCAGATTATGGCATGATATATTTATTGATTACATCCTGGTAGTTTGGATGGTGATATGCTTATGCTTAGTGACCTGGTTAAGTCGGTGTCCTGGGTATAAGATGATGTTATGTTAGTGACCGGTTAGGTCTGTATCCCGGTTATTGGGATGTTGCTATGATTAGTGATCTGTTAGATCGGTTTGACTGTTATATGATATGAGCTAGTGTATGATATTTATGTGCACATGTTTGTTTGGTTGGGGGTTGGGTTGAGGCGGTCCTACTTTGTGCTGTAGGCCAACATACCTGATGAGCAGTCCAGATAGGTTGTAGGCCCTAGGAGGTGGTCCAGTCATGCCGAAGGCTTGGGAGTGGTCCAGATAGGTTGTAGGCCCTGTAAGGCGGTCTAGTCAGGATAAAGGCTCATTATGCATGTTTTTATGTATTTGTTGATATGATATGATTATGGTTATATGAGGTTGGTCTTTTAGAAGTAACTCACTAAGACATCGAGCTTACATTTATTGATTATTGTTTCAGGTACTTCTAGTGATTGCGGGAAGGCGAAGGCATGATCGTACCACTCCTCCTGCTGTCATGACTTTTATGATTTGATACTGGGATACTCTGATATTTATTATTTTGAAAACAAACTTTGTAATGTTAAATGGTTTTAAGTGTTTTGAAAAAGTTTAAATTTGGCATGATTTTATGGGTGTTACAAAAATAAGTCTAACAAGATTCTATTTGAATGAATGGAAATGCTAAGCTCAAATATGAGAAGGCCCATGGAAAGTAAGCCAACTCCATCTTCAAACTTACAACACATGATCCTGAATTTCGAGACTGATGCATCCTTAGAATGCCAAGTTAAAGGCTTCATAACATTGCAGGCTCCCATATTCACTAATGGAGCAACTCCTAGTGTGGGAGGTCCTGTTTCCCAAGATCTTGGGGGGATATTTAACATCTCACCTAATACCCAAGATCCTAAGACAAGTTTGATCATGAAAAAGGAACTCATGAAACAAAGATATATTGTTTCAAGTGTACCAAGTGTCATTCAACCATACTAGAGGCTTCACCTTTCGACCATATGGTTTCAATATGTTCACCCTCAATATGCGACATTGAAGTTCCAAAGAGGTTTCAATATTTTAACCCTCAATATGCGTCATTGAAGTTCCAAACATCAATATGTATCATGGGACAACAGATCCTAAGGAACATGTTGCCCAATACAAACAACGCATGGAGATAGTCCCAATTTGATAACATCATAAGGAAGATTGTGTATTCAAGGGTTTTGGTTCAACGCTTACACGACCTGATCTAAAGTAGCTCCTAAATGTACCCCTTACTCTATTACTCCTTTCTCACATTTGGTGAACTTATTTAATAATCGGTTTTTTTTTTGTTTGCAGTAGGAATTTTGTAAAACTAATAAGTGATCTTTACAGAGTAACTCAGGCTCTGATGATCCCATGAGAGATTATGTTAACAGGTGTGGGAAAGAAGTTCTAAATATACCACTTGTAGATGTAGCAATATCCATGGAAGCTTTCAAGATGGTATTAAAGAAAGATTCTCCATGCTACAAGGATCTTTTCATGACCCCATGCAAGAAATTGGACGAAGTCGGGAATAAAGCTTTGAGACTTATCAGGCTAGAAGAGGATAAACATGTTCTATGATCATCCTAACTAGAAGAGTGAATCTTCCTCCCAAAAATCCTATGGAGCTAAACCTTACTCAAGATTCGAGAACCATATGGTCAATTCACTAGATGATGAAGAGGAAGATGAAAATTATTTTGAGATATCTTATTACTATTTTTCTATAAATATTTCAGGTCCACTCTATGAAATGCAGAATATTATGTACACTTCAAGATGGCCCAAGAAAACTGAGAAGATCCCAGGATGATAAGACAAGTCCAAGTAGTGTGCTTATCACGAAGACTTCGGGCATCTTACCGAAGACTGCTTCACTCTAAAAAAAAGATTAGATGCCTATTGAGCAAGGTACATTTGAAAGAACTCTTGGGAAGAAAAAAGGACAAGACTGACCAAAGATCCCAAGATCCTTAAATTCTTCAACAGAAAATAACATCTCCCCCCTTGGACGCCAAAAGAATTAACTTTATATCTGGTGGATTTGACATATGTAGAACTTCTTACTCTACAACTAAGTGACATGCAAGAAGTTCGAAGATGGAAAAGGAAGATAGGAAAATAATGTATGAATTATTGAATGAAAAGAAGGAGATCTCTTTCGATGAAGATGACAGAGAAAATGTCCTTGGACCAAATTTTGATGGTCTAGTCATAACACCATATGTGGATAACCATTTCGTTTGAAGAATCCAAATAGATGGTGACAGCTCAGTTAACATCATCCTATTAGACACACTCAACAAGATAAGAATCCCATACTATGAGATAGTCTGAAGATGCTTAGTCCTAGTAGGATTCAGTAGTGAAACCAAAAATACCATTAGAGAGATCAAGTTGTCAATATACATGTAGGGAGTTAACTCTATCCATAGTTTTTATATCGTTTATTCTTTTTCTTGCTATAATATTATCTTAGGTTGACCCTAGATCCATGACCTGAAAGTTGTCCCTTTAACTTACCTTTAATGTGTGAAGATGGAAAATTCCATGGGGAATAGCCAAGATCAATAGCGACCAACAAGAAGCGAAAGATTGCTATACCACTTCAATGAAAAACTCAACCACTCCTAGGGAATCATAACAATTAAAGAAAAAGGCAAGATATGTTCTGGAAACCAAGGAAAGTGAAGTCAAATAAGTCTCACTAAATCTTGAGGATCCTGACATCAAAGTGCCAGTGGGCGCTAATCCTGACCGAGATCTTTATGAAGATCTTACCCAATTCCTAAAGGACAGAAAATCAACATTCGCTTGGGAACATGAAGATGTGACAAATATATCTAAGGATGTAATACCCCATAAGGTTAATATTAATACAAGTTTCAGGCCAATTCATCCAAAAAGCAGAGAAAAATTTCACTTGATAGCAACTTGATAATCCAAGAAGAGGTTCAAACATTACCAAAGTCCAAGATGATCAATGAAGTAAAACTCCTATGATGGTTGGCCAATATGGTGGTAATCGAAAAGAAGAATGGAAAGTGGAGACTATGATTTAATTTTACGGATCATAATAAAGCATTTCCTAAAGATCCATTTCCTTTTCCACACATAGATTCTTTGGTAGATGTAACTGTAGGTCATGAAATTCTTACCTTCATGGATGCATAAACTGAATTTCAACAAATCCAAATGGATCCTAAAGACCAAGAAGATACCGCCTTCGTAACCCAACATGTATATATTGTTATATATCAATGCCTGTTGGTTTAAAAAATACATGTATAACATACAAAATACTAGTGAAAAACATGTTCAAACACCAACATGGAAAAACCATGGAAGTATATAAAAATGACATGGCAGTAAAATCCAAGAAAGCTGAAAATCATCTCCAATATCTGGAAGAAGCATTCAATATCCTTGATCATTATTTTGAAACTCATCCTATTTGTGTGAAAAATAACTATCCAATTAAGAATGTGATGAGAAAACCTAAGATGTCAGGGATAATGGCAAAATTCTCGATACAATTAAGTACATATGACTTAAGATATGAGTCAAGATATTCAATAAAATCACAAGCATTAACAAACTTTGTAGTTGATTTCAATTTAGATCCTCAACTTCAAGATGTGAAAGAAGTTTAGTGTCTTCAAGCTATAGAAGAACCAAATAAGTGGACCCTCTTTACAAACGGAGCTTCTAATTTTAAGGGATCAGGTCATGGTGTCATCCTAAAATCACCACAAGGGGACATTATATCCCATGCCGTGAGTTGTGGTTTTCAAGCAACGAACAACGAGACAAAATACGAAGCACTAATCGTGGCTTTACAAATCGATCAACATTTTGGGATCAAAAAACTTAAGGTACATGTGGATTCATTATTAGTTACTAGCCAATTTAATGGAAAGTATGCAGTAAAAAACAAAAAACTAGCTTCATATTTGAAGATAGAAAAGAACTTGGCATCCAAGTTTAAGGATTTGGACATAAAACATGTACCTAGAGAGCATAATACCGAAGTAGAAGCATTAGTCAATCTTGGTTCTACTTTCAAGATTCATCCTAACATTAAGATTCTTATATTTTATGTCATTACGCCCATAATAAGAAAAATAAAAGAGGAGGTGGCACCTGTCTAAGTTCCTGGATCCACAGATCTCAATCCTAAAGAATCTTGGAACAAACCTATCTTTAAATATCTCTAAGATGGATCCATTCTTGAAAATGAAAAATGCCCAAAAACCTTCGAAATCAAATCATCCACCTTATCAATAGAGATCCATAATTAAAAAGTAACCAAAGAACCAACCGTGAGTGTCGGAAATCATAATGACCAGCGGCCAAGGAAATAGATGTACACTTGTACATTAGACGCAAACACACCGGATTATACCAAAAAATCCATCTCCTTACCAAAAAACTCATCTCTTTTTTTTGTTTAAACTTTTTATAGGCCACATTTTTATCGAAAAAAAAACGAATATACCGTTGTTCTCGATTTTTCGTCCTCTTTCCATAGAGATTCATGTTGACATATAAAAAATGAACCTTTTTTTCGAAAAAAAACCACTTCATTTTGTTAGTTTTTTCAATATTTAAGTATATTTTTATCAAAAATGAAACTAATTATATCAAAAATATTAATTTTTTGTACTCTATTAATAAACATCAACACCGAATAAAAAAAACCCTCGATCTGTGTAGATTCACAATGAGAATCAAAACAGTAAATATTTCAATTTTTAACATTCACAATGTGAAAAACCTCGATCAGTTCAGATTCACATTGTGAATCTGACTTAGTATTATGCACACTGTAAATCTGAGAAAGTTCACAATGTGAATCTGAACTGTAATATCGATTTTTTTAACATCAATATGAATCTATGTTTAAAGAGTACCAAAAATTATGATTTTTGATATATTTATTAATTTTTTTCTATAAAAAAATAGACCTACTTTTCAACAAACAAAGAAAATGAAGTGAGTTTTTGAAAAAGAAAATTCATTTTTTATATATCAATATGAATCTCAATGGAAAGAGGACAAAAAATCTCGAACAATGGTATATTCCGTTTTTTTTATAAAAAACATGGCCTAAAAATATTAAACTAAAAAAAGAAAGTGAGTTTTGTTATAATCCGGTGCATGTGCGTCCATTGTAAAAGTCTACAACCATTCCTTTTGCCGTTGATCATTTAAATTTCAATGCTTTGGATTCGTTTCTTGGTTCCTTTAATAATTAATGATTCTCTATTGAATCTCTCTCTCTCTCTCTCTCTCTCTCTCTCTATATATATATATATATATATATATATATATATATATATATATATATATATATATATAAGAGAAGTCAGTCGAACCGCTAGTACGTCTCATTCACGAAGTCGATCTATAAGGGGGGTATAAGGAAATTGCCTATAAAATGATGATTGAATGGGTGTCCACTCTCATCCACCGCTTCCTTGATTGGTGGAGGGTCGTTTGTCGAACGGGTTTGATAGGACACTTAATTCTCATTAGTAAGTATAATGAATTTAATAAAGTAACTAAATGTTTTCCATAAATTCCTAATCTTAGCTACTTTAGGGAAAATGTGAAATTAATGCTATCCCATGAAATTGCACATTGCTCTTTATATAAGTCGTTAGTGGAGTGTGTGTGGTTAACCGACACACTAATATGTACAAATAAAGGGTCGAAATGGGTGTCTCGTAAATTATCATAGATTGATGGAGTGTGAGAGGCTAACCGGCACATTGATTAGATTATAAATGACATCAAGAGTACCAAGCTATTTTGCATTATTATTCACATCTTGTTTGTGATCCTCGATATCCTAGTCACAAATGGAAGCGCATAATCAAGATTAAACATGCCATGGAATAGTTCAATGAATCTCAAAAGATCTAGGAATTTCATTAAAAATCTAATTCATTTAAAATTTTGTTTTCACGGTGAAATTGGTAAATCTTCATTAACCTACCTTGATATTTATTTCACAAATAGATTACGACATCCCTTTTCTATGTTGTGAAAATATCTAGTTGGATCCTAGCCTTAATATTTCATTTGGCTGTTATATTGAGGAATCTTCTTATCTAACTAAAACATGTCCTTTTTGTTTTTTAGATGTCAATTCCTAATGATGCTTCTGTTTCCTCCTCCAACAACTTCTCACTCTTGAACATCTGCTCGAGGGTTACCTTTGATGGCACCAATTACAATGATTGGATGCAAAACATCAAGATGGCTCTTCGCTTCAAGAACAAAGAGTATGTGCTCGAAAAGGAACTCCTTGAGATTGATGAAACTAAACATACTCCTGAAGAACAAGCTGAGTATAGGAGACACTACAATGATACTACCAACATAGCATGCATCATGGTAGCTACTATGACTCCTGAGTTTCAAAGATTCTATGAGGATCTGTAACGCCCCAAATTTCAGAAGTTCAGCGAAGGGCAAAAAGTGTAAATTTAGGACAGGGACTCGACGAGTATGTCTGCTTACTCGCCGAGTCGGAGCGGGATTCTGTCACGGTTTAAGTGGCCAACTCGCCGAGTCGGCGGCTTGGACTCGACGAGTTGGTGCTGAAGAGAGAAAAACCTAATCATGAGGGTTGCACCCTATTTAAAGGACTTTATGTCCTTCTCCTAGCCTCCTAATCCCCCTAAGAGTTCCAGAAACCCTAATTTTCGTGTGAGACTTCATTGTTGAGGAGATTGGAGCTTGGAAGAGGAATTTGGTGGAAAGAACTTGAGCAATTTGAGTCTAGCATCAAGGGGCTGGTGTGGATCTGGGATCTACATCTGTTTGGGCACTTTTCAGAGGTAAGAAGCCATAATCGTAAGCTAATTTCCTTTTTGATTCATCCTTGGTGGTGGATGTGGAGTTCCTTAGCTTGTTTGAGATCTATTTCGGGTTGGAGTTTAGATCTGAGGTTGCTACTCCAGATCTAGACTTAGGATGGCCTAGAATGTCATAAAGCTTCAGTCATTGAGTTGTTGGCGAAGCCCCTTTGTCTAAAACCCAATCCCTAGTGTGTTTTGGGCTTATATCTCCTTGGTTTCACGTAAAGTTTGCAACTTTATGTGAGGGTTAGATTGTTGAAGGGTGGATCAATGGATTAGGGACCCTGCATGGCTCGAAAAGCCTCTGAATGGATTGAGAACTAGAGTGACTTGACGAGTCACATGGGTGTACTCGATGAGTTGTATGAACATGTGCAAAGACTCGGCGAGTTGGAAGAACAACTCGACGAGTCAGTTAAAGATTGCCTTGGACTCAGCGAGTCTGTTCTTGGACTCGGAGAGTCAGGTCGTAGAAACCCAACCTCTTTTGGTTAAAGCCTTGGATTAAGTGAGTCGGTTGGCGACTTAGTGAGTCGGACAGGATGGGACTCAGAGATCGTTGGACTCGGCAAGTCTTGGGGCGACTCGGCGAGTTAAGTTGTGTTATGAGAGTTTTCTGGGAATAGGAACTCGGCAAGTCGATGGGCTGACTCAGCGAGTAGAATCAACCACAAAGGTTGACTTTGACTGAGGACTTTGACTTTGACCAAGAGTTGACCAGTTTGACTTCCAAGGGTATTTTGGTAATTCTGGTATTTTTGGAATTCGGTATTTGGTAGTGTTCTATAGTGAAGTTCGTGTCGGTGGTTGGAGTAGCTTGGTCTTATCTCTCCAGTCAGCAATTGCAGGTGAGTTATCCTTACTATATCGACAGGGTTTACGGAACCAAGGTCAACCCTTTATCGGATGGAAATCCGGGTATTGTTTGTTATGTTATTGCTTTGCTAGATTTGCATCCTGGTATTTAGGATGGTGTTACGTCAGTGACCTGGTTAAGGTCAGTACCTAGTATTTAGGGTAATGCTATGTTAGTGACCTGGTTAAGGTCGATACCCGGTATTTAGGGTAATGCTATGTTATTGACTTGGTTAAGGTCGGTACCCGATATATAGGGTGATGTTATGCTAGTGACCGGTTAGGTCGGAATCCTGGCTAGGATATTGATATTCTATGTGATCTGTTAGACTGTTTGTCTGGTTAAGGATTTGTTATGTGATTAATTGTTTTTTGTGCACATGGTTATTGACGGGGGTTGGGTTGAGGCGGGTCCTGCTTTGTGCTGTAGGCCAACATACCCAGGGCAGACCGGATATTACGAAGGCCCAACAAGCGGTCTGGATAGGCTGAAGGTCCCAAGATGGAGGACCAAACGTGTTAAGGCTCAGAGAGTGGACTAGACGGACTGAAGGCCCGGTGTGGGCGGACCAGTCATACTGTAGACTCAGAGAGTGGACCAGGTGGATTGAAGGCCCGGTGCGGGCGGACCAATCACACTGTAGACTCGATGTACATGGCTAGACTCGGAGGGTGGACCAGGTGGACTGAAGGCCCGGTGCGGGCGGACCAGTCACACAGTAGACCCGATGTGCATGGCTGTTCTATTTGTGATACGTTATGAGTATGTTTATGTGTGATTGGTATTTTGGGGGTAACTCACTAAGCTTTCGGGCTTACAGTTCAGTGTATTGTTTCAGGTGCTTCAGGAGATCGTGGCAAGACAAAGGCGTGATCGTACCACTCCTCATGTTTTATGATTTATGTGATATGGTTCTAGGAGATACTCTGATGTCTAAACTATTTTGAAAACAAGATGTGTGAACTTAAGGGTTTTGAATAAGATAAAATGTTTTAATTTGGCTCAAATTTTATGGTCGTTACAAGTTGGTATCAGAGCCTTGGTTTGAGTGAAGTGGAGGAACATTCGTGTGAATCCAGTCTCAAATCAAGGAAGGATTTTCAAAATGATTTTCAAAAGGTTTTTTTTATATAAGTAAAGGAGGATGCAGAGGGTACGATCAGCCAGAGCCAGTAAGTAGACCCCAAAATACCATACAACTTATTGATTATGTGATATGTTAGAACATCAAGCTAGTACTAGGCTAGGGATCTACAGGAATTGCATGATAGAATTGCTTGATTATATGATGCCTGCTACCCTAGGGTTTCCTTTGTATCAAATTGACATCATTATTGTAGTTATTTGGTGTATGCATCGTGGTTATACATAATTAAGATCTTATAGCCTGAGAATGTTTGATTTGGCCTTATGTTCTGTTCTTTTACAATTGGGAGCTTAGGGTAGGATTGGATTGTCGAAAGTCTATAGGGCCCAACGTTATGTATGACTAGCATACACTAGTGCTGCAGGGTTGGTGGAAGTTTCATGGATGGGTGGGTTGCGTGAGACTGGTAGGTCGATTATGGGTTAGTAATGCTCCTTTAGGAGTGGGGGTCGAGTGTTCGTTATGTATATGCTATTGTTAGGGTGTTGTGGTGATACTTGATACAAATATGGGTAGGTGTGGAAGGTAGTATGGGCCCGTACTACTGAAAGCACAGGACTCATACACGTATCATGGAAGTCACAACCCCTAGGGTTTGTTGGGAGCTAGTTCTCAAGATTATTATGAGGAATGCCTAATATATTGTGGCTTATTTTTAGTATGGTGATTACGAGATGTCTTGGGGCAGGATCCGGTTCGGGATCGGGATTGGAGAGGGTGATCAGGATGGATCAGTACCACCCGAGGTCATTGGTCAGATGAGTACGGATGAGTTGGATGCCAGGATTCGTGAGATCCTGCATGATGAGGTTGCTGCTATGTTTCGGGCTGAGTTGACGGAGATGTTTGGGTCGATCAAGGCTGCCATGATTGTGTACTTTGATGAGCGCTATGTAGCTCTTGCGGAGGCGGATGCCTCGGCAACTACAACGACTGTAACAGCGGCAGGGGGAGGAACCGGTCGAGGTTTTCAGTATCGGGACTTCGATAATACGAAGCCCCCTACTTTCCATGGAGTTTAGGATCCGATCGTTTCTATGAGATTGTCCTCATACGTGGAAGGTTGTTTCTTCACGTGTTCATGCCCTGATGATTAGAGGGTGAGGTGTGCTCTGAACCTTTTAAGGCTCGGGGTGAAGGATTGGTGGAGGTTGGCTACGGGATATTATTCGGATGCGCAGTGGGCTGCGGTTACTTGGGACCAGTTCCGGGAGATGTTCATCACTCGTTATGTTCCACGGGTTGAGAGAGAGAGGTTGGCTCAGGAGTTCCTAGAGCTGAATCAGG
Organism: Lactuca serriola; assembly: GCF_051521515.1. NCBI lineage: Eukaryota > Viridiplantae > Streptophyta > Magnoliopsida > Asterales > Asteraceae > Lactuca > Lactuca serriola. Next base: position 86,951,995 of record NC_136411.1, on the reverse strand, counting down.
ATTCAGAGTTAGTGACAGAGATCACTAGGATGTTCACTGAGAGGGAGATGTTTTTCCTGGAGTTTGCTTCGGAGCAGGCTCAGATGTCCCGATATCTGAGTATGCTCAAGAGGGACATCAGGCAGTTTGTGTCCACACAGAGGTGTGATACCTTGTTAGAGCTACAGGAGGCCGCCAGGCGGCGAGAGTTAGAGATGGAGTTACAGTTACCAGAGCAGAGGCAAGCCCCGGTGCAGTCGTAGCCGGCGCCGAAACGGTCCAAAACCGTTGATTCTACGATTGGAGGTCAGAGCAGCCGCACTTATGAGAAGTGTGGGAAGGGTCATGCCGGAGTTTGTAGGTTCGGTGGTGTGTGTCGCAAGTGTGGGAAAGAGGGCAATTATGCGAGGGATTGCCGTCAGTCGGTCCCGACTCAAGATATGAGGATCTGTTATCATTTTCATCAGGTTGGACACTTAAGGGTCAACTGTACACAACTTGTTGCAAGACCGGTGCAGGCTCCAGCACCGGCCACTTTGAGGATTACGGGTGGAGGTCAGGGTGGAGCCGAGCCTCCGAGGGCTCAAGGATGCGCTTTCCATCTTACGACAGAGGAGGTCAGGGCAGAGCCGGATGCAGCTGTGGGTATGTTTCCATTTTGATATCTTGTTATCTTGTTGATTATGTGGTATTGTAAATCTGTTCGCCTTTTTCGCATGATTCATGGTATTATTGAGGATCTTAGTAGTTATGGGTTGTAATCGGTTAGCATCCAAGAGGATAGGTGATCGGAAGATAGGATATACAATATCTTTGCTAGGAATAGCAACTCTGATGCAATAAATGTTCAGTTGGAATTCGAACTTCCTTGGAGTTCGGGATGTGCGATGTCGAGAGAGTGTTCTGTGGAGATTGCTCACTCCGGAGGGATTTAGTTCCAGGAGAAGAGGGGGAAACTTATTCAAGTAAGGTCGATCGAGTTATGCCGGTTTGTCAGCGGAAGTTAGTAGTTGGTACACCAAGTGAGGAGAATTGGAAAATTCTCAGGTAAAACAACAAGTATCCAGGGTTGGTTAGATGTTTAGATTTATTGGTGTGTTAGCCGAGAGTGTGGCATGATTGGAGCAAGTGATAGACAAGTGGGGCAGGGAACAAACCATGGTTTCAGGGAAGGTAGTTGGTCAATGTGAGGCCTGAGTTTAGGCCATAGAAAGGATTCCGGGAATGGAATAGGAGTTCGGAACCCCTAGAGGGTTAGAACAGACTGCATGGGAGAGATTTCCAGGAACAATGGTTCAGGGCGACATACGATAGTTTTGAGTGGTCTGGATAGACTGAAGGCCAGAAGGCGTACCAGTCAGACCGAAGGCTCGGGGAACGGTCCAGACACATTGAAGGCCCAGGAAGGCGGCCCAGACATGCTGAAGGTTCTGAGAGTGGTCCAGATAGGCTGAAGGCCTGGAAAGGCGGTCCAGTCATGCTGAAGACTCTGTATGTGTTAGTGGATCGATATGAGGAGAATGAGTAAAGATGTCGCAATGCAATAGTAATCGATATGGTCTGGCCCCAAGTATTGATCATGATGATGGAGTTGGCTGGAGGCCATGCGTGGGCCTAATTAATTATGTGATCGGATTCGAAGTATATGGGAGTTCGAGAATAGAAGTTGCTCTACATGGTTAGTGTAGAGTGGAGTTTAGCTCAGTGGCACTTATAGGTGCGGTAAGGGTTGTTGAGTAGATTTACTGGAAAGGAAAGGTATGTAGCTCCGGAAGGAGTGTGGGTCCTCTGAAAGGAAGGCGGCAGAGTAAATGGATGATTGAAAGTGCTTCAGTTATTGATAGTAAGCACTGGGATTGTACCAAATATATGGAAGTACATACGAGTTGGATTCCCGTTGAGGTCATGGAAATGTTGGATGATGCGCATGCATGTTTTCAGTTTCCTTGGAAGAGGAGGAGGATAGTGGTTCCAGATTGTAGATTAGGACAGAGGAAGGTGAGTCAGCAGGATAATAGACTCGGGAGTAGTCCGAACCGGTGCTGAGGACTGTATAAGGATATTACAGTCGGAGGTCAAGGACCTAGAGATCGTGATAGGGAGGTGTAAGTGGGTTGCACTCCGTTGTGTCGAACCGAAGGGTTCGAGGGTGACGCAAGGACAAGGTCCATAGTTCCGAGTATGGTTGTAGGCTTGAGTTATGTATGTGGAGGTATTCCAAGCTGGGGTATTCCATCATGAGGACGACCGGACCCTATGATTGATTGGACCTGGTGTGCTTGGTATTCCAGCCCGAGGCTGTTTGGGCCAGGTACGAGTGGTTACGCGATATGTTTGGTTGATGGGTTATGGGAGCCGAGGGATGCAGTATCCTGTGAGCGTGTAAGGGATAGACCCATAGGGTAGAACAGGATTCGTTCCAGGTTGCAAATTATCAGGGTTATCGCCAATCTTGGGCGAAGGAAGATGGATTCGTGTCTTGGCTGGGCTCAGTGGGTGTTGTGGTATCTAACGTTCGTAGGGCGCGAAGGTGTGCTCCTGATTTGCAGGGATAGTATCATTGGGTAATACATGGTTAATATGTAGTGCTATTGAGTTGAAAGGCAGATGGTCGGCTTGGAATAGTGGCAAGGATGCCACGTGAGAATAAACCATTTTAAGAGAGATGCAAAAGTAGGGTTTGTAAGAGCATGAGTTGATTGAGAAATCATAGTCTGCAGTGCAAGGGGTTTGTCTGAAGCGTATACTGCAGTAGGCTTCGAGGAAGAAGCCTAATTTAAGTGGACGAGAGTTGTAACGCCCCAAATTTTAGAAGTTTAGTGAAGGGAAAAAAGTGTAAATTTATGAAAAGGACTCGACGAGTAGGTCTGCTTACTTGCCGAGTCAGAGCGGGATTTTATCGCGGTTTAAGTGGCCACCTCGTCGAGTCGGTGGCTTGGACTCGATGAGTTGGTGCTGAAGAGAGAAAACCCTAATCCCGAGGGCTGCACCCTATTTAACGGACTTTATGTCCTTCTCCCAGCCTCCTAATACCCCTAAGAGTTCCAGAAACCCTAATTTTCGTGTGAGAGTTCATTGTTAAGGAGATTGGAGCTTGGAAGAGGAATTTGGTGGAAAGAACTTGAGGAATTTGAGGCTAGCATCAAGGGGCTGGTGTTGATCTGGGATCTACATCTGTTTGGGCACTTTTCAGAGGTAAGAAGCCATATTCTTAAGCTAATTTCCTTTTTGATTAATCCTTGGTGGTTGATGTGGAGTTCCTTAGCTTGTTTGAGATCTATTTCGGGTTGGAGTTTAGATCTGAGGTTGCTACTCCAGATCTAGACTTAGGATGACCTAGAATGACATAAAGCTTCAGTCATTGAGTTGTTGGTGAACCCCCTTTGTCAAAAACCCAAGCCCTAGTGTGTTTTGGGCCTATATCTCCTTGGTTTCACGTAAATTTTGCAACTTTATGTGAGGGTTAAATTGTAGAAGGGTGGATCTATGGATTGGGGCCCCTGCATTGATCGAAAATCTTCTGAATGGATTGAGAACTAGAGAGACTCGGCGAGTCACATGGGTGTACTCGACGAGTTCTATGAACATGTGCAAGGACTCGACGAGTTGGAAGAACAACTCGGTGAGTCTGATGAAGATTGCCTTGGACTCGGCGAGTCAGGTCGCAGAACCCCAACCACTTTTGGTTAAAGCCTTGAATTAAGTGAGTCAGACAGGATGGGACTCATAGATCGTTGGACTCGGCAAGTCTTGGGGCGACTCGACGAGTTAAGTTGTGTTATGAGAGTTTTCTAGGAATGGGAACTCGGCGAGTCGACGGGTTGACTTGGCGAGTAGAATCAACCACAAAGGTTGACTTTGACTGAGGACTTTGACTTTGACCAAGAGTTGACCAGTTTGACTTCCAAGGGTATTTTGGTAATTCTGGTATTTTTGGAATTGGGTATTTGGTAGTGTTCTATAGTGAAGTTCGTGTCGGTGGTTGGAGTAGCTTGGTCTTATCTCTCCAGTCAGCAATTGCAGGTGAGTTATCCTTACTATATCGACAGGGTTTACGACACCAAGGTCAACCCTTTATCGGATGGAAATCCGGGTATTGTTTGTTATGTTATTGCTTTGCTAGATCTGCATCCTGGTATTTAGGATGGTGTTATGTTAGTGACCTGGTTAAGGTCGGTACCCAACATTTAGGGTAATGCTATGTTAGTGACCTGGTTAAGGTCGGTACCCGGTATTTAGGGTAATGTTATGTTATTGACCTAGTTAAGGTCGGTACCCGGTATATAGGGTGATGTTATGCTAGTGACTGGTTAGGCCGGAATCCTGGCTAGGATATTGATATGCTATGTGATCTGTTAGATTGTTTGTCTGGTTAAGGATTTGTTATGTGATTAATTGCTTTATGTGCACATGGTTGTTAACGGGGGTTGGGTTGAGACGGTCCTGCTTTGTGCTGTAGGCCAACATACCCAGGGCGGACCGGATATTTCGAAGGCCCAATGAGCGGTCTGGATAGGCTGAAGGTCCCAATAGGGCAGACCAGACGTGCCGAGGCGCAGAGAGTGGACTAGGCCGATTGAAGGCCCGGTGTGGGCGGACGAGTCATACTATAGACTCAGAGAGTAGACGAGGTGGATTGAAGGCCCGGTGCGGACGGACCAATCACACTGTAGACTCGATGTATATGGCTAGACTCAGAGGGTGGACTAGGTGGACTGAAGGCCCGGTGCGGGCGGACCAGTCGCACAGTAGACCCGGTGTGCATGACTGTTCAATTTGTGATATGCTATGAGTATGTTTATGTGTGATTGGTATTTTGGAGGTAACTCACTAAGATTTCGGGCTTAAAGTTCAGTGTATTGTTTCAAGTACTTCAGGAGATCGTGGCAAGACGAAGGCGTGATCGTACCACTCCTCATGTTTTATGATTTATGTGATATGGTTCTAGGAGATACTCTGATTTCTAAACTATTCTGAAAACAAGATGTGTGAACTTAAGGGTTTTGAATGAGATAAAATGTTTTAATTTGGCTCAAATTTTATGGTCGTTACAGGATTACTATTCGTACGAGATGAGCACGAATTTGGTGGAAAAGTACCACCAACGAGCTCTTCAGGAAAACTATGCAATAGTAAAGTCCCTCATTACCAGCAAAATGAAAGATGGAGTGTCTATTACTAGCCAGTTGAAACGAATGCAATGATATGTGGAACGCCTGTTGAAGCTGAATGTGAACTTTGATGAGGAATTGGCTATTGATATAGTATTGCACTCATTGCCCAGTTGTTATGATCAATTCATCATGGCTTATCATTTGAACAACCAAGCGACCACATTGGCTCAACTATTGAACCTGTTGCGAACTGCTGAAAGTGGAATGAAGGAAAAAGGTGTAGCCTCCACTTCAACTACTAATATTCCTATCTTTGCAATTGGGCAAGGATAAAGGGAAGAAGAGGAAAAGGTGTTGCCTCCACTTCAACTACCAATTATGACGCTCTTCCCGCCTCTGATCCTAATGAGGCTACTTGAATGTTCTTGTGTATATAATCATATGTGATTATCTGTATCTAACCACATATGATTTATATAGACATCATTCTTTTTTGTCCGTATAAATCATATGTGACTAGATACATATAATCACATATGATTACATTGGACAAGGAACAATTACTGAATCGAGAATGTGACATTGAATCTCATCAACATAAATCATATATGATTGGATACATATAATCACATGTGATTATATGTATTTAATCGTATATGATTTATGTAGACAATAGTTATTTTTGCAGCTTCGACTGAATAATTGCTTTTGTGTAATTAATCACATGTGATTATATATATAATCACATATGATTTGAGGTGGACAAGATTCATTTTTTCCTTCTCTATTCAATAGTTGTGCTCATGTACTTAATCACATACGATTATACATATAATCACATGTGATAAAATACATGAGAACAACTATTGAATCGACAAAGAAAAAATGAATTGTGTCCACATAAATCATATGTGATTAGATTCATTTAATCACACATGATTAGATTTATTTAATCACATATGATTACCTTGGATAAAGATTTGTTTTTGTGTTCTTTGTTTAATATTTTTTATCGTTTATATAATCACATGTGATTGTATGTATCTAATCACATGATTTATATAGAAAAGATTCGTTTTTTCTATATAAAATAATATGTGATTAGAAAAATATAATCACATCCGATTAAATGTATTTAATCACATATGATTAAAGTGGAAAAATAACAATTATTGAATCGAGAACGTGAAAATGAATCTTAGCACGTAAATCATATGTGATTAGATACACACAACCACATTTTATTATATCTATCTAATCTTATATGATTTATGTGGACAATATTCATCTTTGTGTTCTCGATTCAATAGTTGTTCTCATGTATTTAATCACATGTGCTTATACGTATCTAATCATATATGATTTATGTGAATACGATTCAAATTCACGTTCTCAATTTAATATTTGTTATCATGTATTTAATAATATGTTATTTTATGTATTTAATCACATACTTTATGATTAATATGGACAAAGAACAACTATTGAATTGAAAACACCAAAATTAATCTTGTGCATACTCCCAGCTTGGTTCTTCTCTTTTGGTCGGGTCATGGTACCAAGACAGATACATTGCTCAGTCAATGGATAGGCCAATGGATTGGCACTATCGAAAGTGGAGGGCCTGGATGTAATAACCAGACCTTGGACTGGTGAAGCTAGTCCCCCGATGAACCTTTCTGTCTTTTTGTCTTATGGGGTCACCATTATCGGGCAAATGTTGGCAAGTTTGTTGAATCGAGAGGTGTAGGAAGCAACCTATGATCCTTTCTTGGTAAGGTTCCAAACTCCTGCTCCAGAGCCTGGACTTCCTATCGTAGGCAGTATTCTTTAATCATCATCTTGTTCAGAGGTTCCCATCCTATGGCATAGGCTTCATCAATCCCCATGGAATTAGCATGGTTATTCCTATAAGGTCACACCTTATGATCTGATGAGTCAAACACTCCTACAAGGTACATGTCAGTGTCATCGTCTTCTCAACTACTAGCTCCAACGTATCAAGCTGATTAGCATTAGTGCATAGTATAGTTGTTCTATGTAATCTTTTGTATATTATGTTATGATAAAGATAAGTATAGAATAGATAGAAGATTTGGTATCTTTGTTATGAAGATCAGTTCTTAGTACAAATAAGATACAATCCTTTAAATCATGGGATATACATGTATAGATTAGTATATAATCTACATTAAGGTAAACCCTATTGTAGAGATTTTGGCTTTGTGTCAATTGTCTTTGTGACAACCCGTCTTCTTGGTGAAGACAAAACTCTTTCTTGGTGAAAGAACAATTTAGAGAACTCTTGTGTTATTTACTTTATGTTCTTTTCTTTTCATAGATAATTTACTTTTGTTATTTATACTTGAAGTGTGTCCGATTGATACAAACCTACAATTGGTATTAGAGTGGGTTTGTGATACACTCAACTAATCATGTCGAATCTGAAATCCTTCGATCTCAACAAAATTCCTCCCTTTTATGAACACAATTTAGCTATGTGGAAGACAAAGGCCATGGTTGTTCTTGAAACCTCTGACTTTGAGATGAGAAACATTGTTTAAAAATGTCCCCATGTTCCTATGTACCAACTGATGTCCAACAACGCTCCCGTTGGACCCCTGAAGAAAAAGCAAGAAACGAGTTGTGGTAGTGATTACAAGAGACTTCTTAGTCTTGATGTGAAAGCCAGGGGTACAATTGGAAACTCTCTTCTTTACCATGTGTATCATCTCGTACAGAATTTTGAGTTAGCACAAGAGATGATGGATACATGTGGAAGTCCAGGCCATAGTGAAAGACCCTCACTTTCGTATTTATGAAAGACGCAAACTTTCATACTTGACAATATAGTTTCTCTAAAACATGCTACTTGCATATTCATAAAAACAATATTTTACACTGATAAAGAGGTTACAAACTACTGGATACAAACCGACTATTTTAAAGTGTTATATATTACATAACTTCCCACGATTTCTATAGTTTTATACATATAGGAGTGCAAAATACAATAATTTCAAAGTATTCATAAGCTTCTATGGATAAAATAGTTTCAAACTATTCAAAAATCTTCTACCAGTATATAACTATACTAGATGATTATCCCCTGCAATTTGTTAAACATTGAGAGGGTAAGCGGTGACACTTAGTAAGTTTAATAATAGATACGATATAACGTTATGTCATATATACATACTTCAATATGGCAGAAGCAAAGAGGAACAAGGAACAACAAGGGCATATGTTAATCATGTGACAAACTTTCCATATCAATCATTGATTTGATTCAAAGATATACAATCAATGAGACATAACAGTTTCCATACTTGATATACATCAATAAAGATTTGGCCCAAATGGCATAAAAGACATATAACTTCGGATTTAACATTTTGGTAGATTTCAGGCTTATAGCCCTGTCTAACCTTCTGCCAATACCATAGAATAGAAATCATTCTCTTACGGAGATATGTTCTACATGGCCAGAGGCTACATACCAGTACCAACGAGAATCTAAGTCCTTTCACTGATCACATGGTCAAAGGTATTTCTTTGTTATTATAAATAGCGAATAAAAATAATACAGGAACATAACCCGGAATAATAACACTGAAAAGCACATAGCACATATAACACATAACATACAATTATTTCTATATATTAAACTCACTGTGATACAACCGGGGGCTAAAATATTAATTTGGGCAGCACTTCGGCTCTAAATATCACTTTCTTCGTTGAAAACCGGGAGTTTTCTTGATAACCGGGCTTTGAGAAGGTAGAGCTTCAAAACCGAAAAGATAAATTTTTCGGGCTTCTCGGAGTCTTGGGGCGTGTTTTGGGCTTTGGAATTAGTACCGGGGCTTCGGGGGAAGTCGGAATGTAAGAAAATATGGAACAAGGGTGAAAAATGCCAACTTTCAAACATTTAACCAGGAGGTCTCGCACCCCTTATATACGGCCTAGGTTCGGATCCGAAGCGAGGGGAAGAGGGCAGGTGGCTACGAGGCTTGGACCAGTTGGCTCCTTCGGCGAGCCTCGGATGCGAGGATGGTACGTGTCGGCTTCAGATTGGGCCAACACCTCGGACACGGAGCAACAGCTGCGAGGCGCGTTGGAAGTTCATTGGACTGCCTCACTCGAATCAACATGCAACACGTGAGTCGGGCACGAGGCAGGCATGCGAGGATCACGTGACCAACTCCAATCCATGCGAATTTCCTCGAAAAATGTGCCAAAATCTTCTAAAATTCATAACTTTCATATACGGGCTCCGTTTTTGACGTTCTTTATATGCACGCGTAAGTAAAATTATGCTCTACAACTTTCATTTAAACTTCGTTGACAAATTTTGACTTTATTTTTATTATTATTATTGTTTTTAACAGACCTGGACAGGAAAATCCGTTAAAAATTCATAACTTCTTCATCTGACATCCGCTTTCGTCAGACTTTTTACCGTTGTACTACTAATGACGAGACCTTCAATCTCGTTTAGGCTATGTCGGCTAACAATCACTCGATCTAAAATTCGAGTTTTTAGCTGTCTACTGCTAAGCTGAAACTTCGAAAAATCATAACTTCATCATACAAAGTCAAATTTTGGCGTTCTTTTTATCCAACTTCTCGGTTTAATGAATACTACGACTTTCATTTAGATTACTAAGGCTAAAGAGTAGTTTATCAAAAACTCACTTTTTATGTCATTAGGCGCCGTGCCGGTTTTATCGCAGATCTTCGATTGGTCATAACTTCTTCGTTATAACTCGGATTTCGCTGACGTTTTCGCCTAAATGTTTATAACGAGATTATCTACAACTATCAATAATAAAATTTTACTTATTCCAAATTTTATATTTTCATTAAATTTCACTATTTTACATTTGATTGGAATCTCATAAGACTTCCAATACTTTCTGAATGATTCTAAGCATAGTTTTACTTCAGTTCTAGTAAAAACTATCTGTTAGAACTCAACATTCAAATTCACATAATATTTCATAATATTATTTACTTAAAACACGATTTCAAAATGTGTGTGTTACAAATACTTCCTCCTTTTGAGGATTTCGTCCCCGAAATTACATCGATTAAAATAAATGGGGATATTTTGCTCTTATCTCATTCTTATTTTCCCAATTATAATTTGGGCCTCGATGGTGTTTCCACTTGACAAGCACCAACTCTACTTCTTTATTATGTAGATTAGTTGTTCTTTCATTCACGATCTCTTCCGGCTCTTCTACGTATCTAAACTTACAATCCAATTTCACCTCGGATAATGGAACTGTCTCATCATTGATGCTCAAGCATTTGCACAGATAGCTCACATGAAACACATCATGAATACCCGCCAAATCTTTAGGAAATTCTAAGAGGTATGCTTGCTTTCCAATTCTCTGGATGATTTTGAAAGGACCTACAAATCTAGGGCTTAGTTTTCCTTTCTTCCCAAATCGCATAATGCCTTTCCACGGGGATACTTTTAGCATTACGAAATCACCCACCTAGAATTCTATGGGTCGTCTCCTCTTTTCCGTATAGGACTTCTGTCGATCCTGGGCCGCTTTAATTCTTTCTCGTATAATTTGAATCTTGTCGGTGGTGTCTTGAATCATTTCAGCGCCTCCAAGGATCTTATGTCCTATGTCTCGCCAACATAATGGAGTACGACACTTGAGACCATAAAATGCCTCATATGGTGGCATTTTGATTGAAGCGTGGTAACTGGTATTATACTAGAATTCGACAAGAGGTAAGTATTTATGCCAGTTACCATCGAACTCCAAGACACATGCACGAAGCATATCTTCAACTATTTGGATTTTTCTCTCCGTCTGACCATCTGTCTGGGGACGATAAGCTGTGTTAAGAGCAACTCGAGATCCAATTCACGTTGCATACTTGCCCAAAATGAGAAGTGAATTGTGTATCACAATCGGAAATGATCTTTAGTGGCACACCGTGTCTTGCAACAATTTCATCCAAGTATACTTGTGCATATTTCTCCATTGGAGCCGTTTCACGCATAGCAAGAAAATGAGCGCTTTTAGTCAGGCGGTCGACGATTACCCAAATGCTATCATGCTGTCTAGCATTCTTTGGCAATTTGGTAATGAAATCCATGGACAGTTCTTCATATTTCCATACAGGAACACTAAGACTTTCTGGGCTTCCATAAGGCTTTTGGTGCTCTACTTTAACTTGTAAGCATACTAAGCATTCCTGTACATATCTTCCAATGTCTCTCTTTAATCCAGGCCACCAATAATCAGCTCTTACATCATAGTACATTTTACTTGTAAAAGGATGGATTGACAGTTTATATTTATGGGTTTCATCTAAAATCTTCTGTCTCAATCCACCAATCTTTGGAATCCACAGCCGATTCTTGAATATTTTTAATCCCCGCGGATCATCAAGTAAAGCATCATTATAATGTATCATCCCTTCTTTCTTCACATTTTCTGGCTTTAGGGACTCTTCTTGCCATTTCTCTAATTCATCTAAAATAGTGAATTTTACTGTAGTATGAGTAATAGCATAACACATACTATTGCGATAATCTTTCTGCTAAGTGCATCGGCAACTACGTTGGCTTTTCCAGGAGGATATAGGATTTCACAATCATAATCTTTGATTAGCTCCATGGCTCGTTGTTGTCTCATATTCAAAGTTTGCTGACTGAATATGTACTTGAGACTTTTGTGGTTGGTAAATAATTGGCATTTTGTACCAAAAGGATAACGCCTCCAAAGATTTAGGTCAAATACCACTGCAGCGAGTTCGAGATCATGAGTGGGATAATTCTTTTCATAATCTTTCAGTTGTCTTGAGGCATAGGCTATCACTTTTCCACGTTGCATCAACACACAACCGAGTCCCAATCTTTAAGCATCGTTATACACGGAGAAATCATCATCACCTTCTGGGAGTGATAAGATTGGAGCATGAGTCAAAAGATCTTTTAGAGTTGAGAAAGATTTTTCTTGGGCTTCACCCCATTCAAACTTCACTTCCTTCCCTGTAAGACTCGTGAGAGGTACGAATATACGAGAAAAGTCTTTAATGAATCTCCGGTAATATCCCGCGAGACCCAAGAAACTACAAATTTCGAAAGCATTACGGGGCACTTCCTAATTTTGAATGGCTTCGATTTTGATAGGATCTACGGATACACCGTCACTAGAAATAACATGGCCGAGAAATTGAACTTGACGAAGCCAAAATTCATATTTTGAGAATTTAGCATATAGTTTCTCCTTTCGAAGAAGTTCTAATACCGCACGAATATGAATGGCATGATCAGCTTCATACTTGGAATAGATTAGAATATCGTCAATGAATACGATGACTGATTTATCGAGCATTGGGCGGCATACCCGATTCATCATATCCATGAATACATCAGGAGCATTTGTTAAACAAACGACATAACAAGGAATTCATAATGCCCATATCGAATACGAAAAGCAGTCTTCGGTACATCCTGCTCGTGAAATTTCAACTGATGATAGCCAGATCTTAGATCAATCTTTGAGAAATAGCTAACACCCTGAAGTTGATCGAACAGATCATTGATGCGAGGTAGTGGGTACTTGTTCTTGATAGTCACCTTATTCAGCTCACGATAATCATTGCACATCCGCATCAATCCATCTTTCTTCTTGAAAAACAGTACCAGAGCACCCCAGGGAGAGGTACTCGGTTGAATGAAACCCTTGTCAAGTAGTTTCTGCAGTTGGATCATCTTTTCTTTCATCTCAGCTAGTGCAAGACGATATGGAGTCTTTGCAATCGGAGTAGCACTAGGCACAAGGTCAATTCGGAATTCTACTTGCCTATCCGGAGGAAGGCCAGTCAAGTCATCGGGGAAAATATCAGGATATTCGTTAACAACGAGAACATCATTTACAGTTTTCTTCTCCCCTTTTGAGACATCAAATGTGTAGGCCAGATAGATAGAATACCCTTTCGATATGAATTTACGAGCTTTAAGGAAAGAGATTATTTTTAAGAGTCTTTGTTTACCGTAGACATAGATAGGATTCTAATAGAAATGCATACTATCTTTTCATAGCATAAGAGTTCTGTGTGGTTCTTTGATAACCAATCCATGCCGAGAATAATATCAAAGTTGGGCAAGGAAATAGGGATCAGGTTAGCAAGAAAAGTATAGCCTTCAATTTCTATAAGACAATCCCTATAGACTTTATCAGCAAGTAATGATATACTTCCCGCAGTATCTACGTGAAATGGTTGTGCGAGTACAAAGCAAGCAATTTGAAAGGAATGCGCCAATTCATAAGACACAAAAGAATCTGAGGCACCAGAATCAAATAAGATGTGAGCAGGTCTAGAGTTGACAAGAAATGTACCCGTCACAACATTTGGGTCCTCGCGTGCCTCCTCTGAGGTAATCTGGAATGCACGACCCTTAGCTTTTGGCACCTCCTCCTTTTTAGTTAGAGTACTCTTTGATTGTTGAACAGGGACTTGACTTTTCGCCGGTTTTTGAACAGAAGCTTGACTTCCTGTCATCTGACTAGTAAGAGTGGGGCAAAATGCTTCTTGTGGCCAGTAATACCACATGCATAGCAAGTAACATCCTTTCTTGGGCAAGCTGGCTTTATATGACCCTTTTCTCCACATCCATAATAGACAATAGATTCCTTGTCTATTTTGCATTGGCCTAGATGATTCCTTCAACAAACACGACATGAAGACGATTGAATAGAAAATGATTATGATCTACCGCGTCCACGAGAGGTATTTTGAGTTTAAACTTGATTACCAGGTTCAGTCCGAACGGATTGAGCTGGTAGAAAAGAAGGAACAGGAACAGTTCTTTCAGTACGTGGATGATTCCGAGCAATAAAAGTGGCACCACGTATTTCTAAGTCATGCTCACGTCTTCGAGCATACTCAACGGCTTTATCGAATGACAGAACTTCTCGATTGGCAACGAAATCATGGATTTTGTGTCGTAGTCCCTCCATGAATATCTGAATTTTCTCGTATTTAGTTGGAATATACTTTGTAGCAAACCTTTCTCTTTGATTAAACTGAGTTTCATACTCATTCATAGTCATTCCTCCTTGTTTAAGCTTGAGCAATTCCTTCTCCAATCTCCTCCTCATGTCTAGAGGACAATACTTCTCTAGCAAACGAGTTTTAAGCATTTCCCAGGCTAAATTCTCCTGGTCAAACCCGTTGAGAGCTGCATATGTTGCTTCCCACCAGACCAAGGCTTCTCCGATGAGCATTGCGGAAGCATAATTAGCCTTGTCTTCATTATCCACATGAGTAATACGAAACACTTTCTCTTTGTTCTGGATCCAAGTAAGAACAACAATGGGATTAAGAACATCGGAAAACTTTGTAGCACCACTACTCTTGAAATCTTTGAACGAGGGAGGCTTCACCTCTCCTTTTGAAGATTCTCCAGTGGCTTTCTCTTTTCCTTTATCACCATTCTTTTTGTGTTCTTTGAGAGTCTGTCGAATAACACCGGTAAGTTTACCTAAGAGTCACTCCTCACGAGGAGATATTGGATTATTCACTTCCTCGGGTTGAGGACCTCCACCAACCTCAGAGGGGATGGCTACGAACCTGTTCAGCCATTCCTCTACAATAAGGAGTAACATTGTATTTTAGAATATTAGGGTTTATTATTACCTAATAGTTTTACTTATATATTTCCTATGGTTTGTATCCCTATACTTACAATGATTAAGTTCATATATTGAACTTCCAATAGTTTAAGTGTAAATACCAATCCGTGGAATTTTGTTCACTCAAACTACTGCTCTGATACTATGATTGAAAGACCCTCACTTTCGTATTTATGAAAGACCCAAACTTTCATACTTGACAATATAGTTACTCCAAAACATGCTACTTGTATATTCATAAAAACAATATTTTACATTGATAAAGAGGTTACAAACTACTGGATACAAACCGACTATTTTAAAGTGTTATATATTACATAACTTCCCAGGATTTCTATAGTTTTATACATATAGGAGTGCAAAATACAATAATTTCAAACTATTCATAAGCTTCTATGGATACAATAGTTTCAAACTATTCTAAAATCTTCTACCAGTATATAACTATACTGGATGCTTATCTCCTGCAATTTGTTAAACACTAAGAGGGTAAGCGGTGACGCTTAGTAAGTTTAATAATAGATACGATATAACATTATGTCATATATACATACTTCAATATGGCAGAAGCAAAGAGGAAAAAGGAACAACAAGGGCATATGTGAATCATGTGACAAACTTCCCATATCAATCATTGATTGATAAAGATATATAATCAATGAGACATAACAGTTTCCATACTTAATATACATCAATAAAGATTTGGCCCAAATGGCACAAAAGACATACAACTTCGGATTTAACATTTTGGTAGATTTCAGGCTTATAGCCCTGTCTAACCTTCTGCCAATACCATAGAATAGAAGTCATTCTCTTACGGAGACATGTTCTACATGGCCAGAGGCTACATACCAGTACCAACGTGAATCTAAGTCCTTTCACTGATCAATGGTCAAATGTATTTCATTGCTATTAAAAATAGTGAATAAAAATAATATAGGAACATAACCCAGATTAATAACACTGAAAAGCACATAGCACATATAACACATAACATACAATTATTTCTATATATTAAACTCACCGTGATACAACCGGGGGCTAAAATATTAATTTGGGCAGCACTTCGGTTGTAAATATCACTTTCTTCGTTGAAAACCGGGAGTTTTCTTGATAACCAGGCTCTGAGAAGGTAGAGCGTCAAAAGCGAAAAGATAAATTTTTCGGGCTTCTCGGGAGTCTCGGGGCGTGTTTTGAGCTTTGGAATTAGTACTGGGGCTTCGGGGGGAAGTCGGAATGTAAGAAAATATGGAACAAGGGTGAAAAATGCTAAATTTCAAACATCTAACCGGGAGGTATCGCACCCCTTATGTAGGGCTGAGGTTCGGATCCGAAGCGAGGGGAAGAGGGCAGGTGGCTGCGAGGTTTGGACCAGCTGGCTGCTTTGGCGAGGCTCAGATGTGAGGAGGCTATGTGCCGGCTTCGGATTGGGGCAGCACGTCGGACACAGAGCAACATCTACGAGGCGTGTCGGAAGTTCATTGGATTGCACCCTCAGTCGAATCAGCATGTGACACGCGAGTCGGGCACGAGGCAGGCATGCGAGGATCACGTGACCAGCTCCAATCCATGCGAATTTCTTTTAAAAATGTGCCAAAATCTTCTAAAACTCATAACTTTCACATACGGGCTCCATTTTTGACTTTCTTTATATGCACGCGTAGGTAAAATTATGTTCTACAACTTTTGTTTAGACTTCGTCGGCTAATTTTGAATTTATTTTTAATATTATTATTTTTAACAGACCGGGACAGGAAAATTCGTTAAAAATTCATAACTTCTTCATCCGACATCCGTTTTCGTCAGAATTTTTACCGTTGTACTACTAATGATGAGACCTTAAATTCTCATTTAGGTTGTGTCGGCTAAAAATCACTCGATCTAAAATTCGAGTTTTTAGTTGTCTACTGCTAAGCTGAAACTTCGAAAAATCATAACTTCATCATACAATGTCAAATTTTGGCGTTC
The DNA here is from genome assembly GCF_051521515.1 of Lactuca serriola. Lineage (NCBI taxonomy): Eukaryota > Viridiplantae > Streptophyta > Magnoliopsida > Asterales > Asteraceae > Lactuca > Lactuca serriola. The sequence goes on along the minus strand of NC_136411.1, from coordinate 86,935,257 downwards.
TTTTTATCGAACTTCTCGGTTTAACGAATACTACGACTTTCATTTAGATTAGTAACGCTAAAGAGTAGTTTATCAAAAACTCACTTTTTATGTCATTAGGCGTCGTGCCGGTTTTATCGCAGATCTTCGATTGGTCATAACTTCTTCGTTATAACTCGGATTTCGGTGACATTTTCGCCTAAATGTTTATAACGAGATTATCTACAACTATCAATAATAAAATTTTACTTATTCCAAATTTTATATTTTCATTAAATTTCACTATTTTACATTTGATTGGAATCTCATAAGACTTCCAATACTTTCTGAATGATTCTAAGCATAGTTTTACTTTAGTTCTAGTAAAAACTATCTGTTAGAACTCAACATTCAAATTCACATAATATTTCATAATATTATTTACTTAAAACATGATTTCAAAACGTGTGTGTTACACATAGCCATCAACAACCTCAATCAAAGATATGAGCATTTTTTGCTCAACAATGTGATTCACTTGCCTAAACCTTCAATAGGTTTAGCTACTTGGTTAATTATATTCACAAGTCAGGAATCGTCAAACGTTCATCGCAGTTGGTTCTAAAGTTTCTCGATTCTCTTGGGAAAAGTTGGGAACATCACGTTGATGTTCTTACAAATGTTGAAAAGATTTACACCATGGATTTGAACTCCTTTTTCGGTAATCTGCAAAATTATGAAGAGACCAAAGCTCTTCGTAAAGAAACCATGAAGAAATCAAACAAGGAAAAGTTTGTTACTCTAGTGTCTCGAAAGGAAGAAATGAAGCATATCAGTGAATCTGACAATTTGGATTAGGGTGAGGAAAGTGATGAAGATATCACTGATGAACTTATTGCTTGCGTTGCTCTTATTGTCAAACGCTATGATGAAAGCAGATCACACAGAGTCCAAAGAGATTAGTTTAAAGGAAATAGTTCAGAAGGGAAACCACTTCAGAGAAGTGGAACTTAGGTAATTGATTTAATTGTGGAAGCCCTGATCATTTTTCTAGGGTTTGCATGGAGAAGAAAGAAGTTCAATTTTCGGAGAATTATGAAGTCTTATAGAAGAATCTTGTGGCTGATATGAAGAAGGAAAAGATTTCTCTACCAAAAGCTTTCATTGCAAAACAAGAGGAATGTAAAGAATAGGTAGAAGAATAGGAGACATATAAAGGTGAGGGGCTAAACGTTAAGGGTCTTATGGCACTTATCAGTGATTCCCCTGATGGCATATGTGGTGCTGATAGTTCTCACGCTGTCAAAGTATCAAGTCCAAATCTAGGGCAAACTTGGTACCTAGACAGTGGAAGTTGTAGACACATGACCGATTACAAGTCCATCTTAACAGAGTTTACAAAGAAGAATGGTCAAATGGTGATCTTTGGTTACAATAGTGAAAGGCTTTTTACAAGTGTTGGAAGTTTTGAATGCAGGATGATTAAGCTAGAGGATATGTTTTATGTCGAGGGTCTACAAGGTAACTTCATCTCCATGAGTCAACTTTGGGAAGTGGGTTATAAAGTTCTTTTCAATCGCCATGAGGGAAATGTGTTTGACTCTGAGAGCAAAATTGTGCTTTATGTACTCAGGGACTTGGTCCAAAAAATAAAATTTGTCATATTTGATATGGATTTTACTATAACAAATGCAAAAATTGTCACCAATCGTTAACTTCTACAAGTGACAAAAGTCAAATAAAATAGATTTAGTATGTAATATGTATCAATCTATGATAAAAACACAAGATTTCATATTAAATTAGAAAAGAAAAATCAATCAAATCGATCGAAATCTATACAAATAAGTGCATGAAAAATATGTTATTTTGAATAAATAACAACATATTCCAAAAGTACGCATCTTTACAATCCCGAAAATATAGATTTTGTGAAAATCCGACTCTATATTAATTGGATATGATTTTTTAAAGATATAAAAATCAACCGTACACATGGAATGTTCAATGTCAAAAACTACGAAGAGAATAGTCGACATTTAGCTAAAGTCACCTATAGAAGAATCATAATACTCTCTGAGACGAGTTTTGAGATAAAGAATGCAAAAATTGGAGTCCGTATGAGAGAGATATGATTTTTGCAAAATCATATAAACGTATAAAAATAAAGTCTAAAAATAAAGTTTGAATTCGCCAATGCAACCTAAAGTAAAGAACGCCTAAAACGGAGCCCGTATGAAGAAATTCCACAATTTACAAAAATCACATTTTCGAGGCATAATTAGCACACGACGTACGTTGCCCACAACATTCTATAAGAAGGAATCGTGGATTACGGGCATGAGGACACGTGCAGACTCTCATAGGAGCTACGCTGACGAGGCATGGTGCACAATATAAAAGGCGCAACAGAGTATCTCATTTCTTCATAACTCAATTCTTTCATTCTCTCTCATTTTTCCTAATACCTTCCTAAAAATCTTGAGAATTTCTTTGTTTTATATTTTTATTATTAGTATGTCTTTTTCCTCCAACCCGAGCAATCTGCACCCGGGCCCCTAACCCTTTCTCAACAAACTGAAATTATCGATAAAGTCATGCTACAAGGGTGAGTTTCATGACCCCACTTTTACGATTTACAAAAGTTTTATAGGGGAATACATGTTATAATACTAGGCTATTTTTGTAATTACTAATTATATAACATTAGTGATATAATTATGCCTTGTATTGTTAGGATAATATTATGCGCTATAGCTACCCTACCAATATCCTAGGAATTACATTATGCATGCTCGTTACGCTGCAAAAGTCTAAGAATGATATTATACCTGATAGATACTTAGCCCAAACTCTATAATATTATGTGCAGTCGCAACGTTGATCAAACCACTAAGGTAAGATATTACTTAGAGCTGGCCAAATCTGAAAAATGGCATTGTACATTGTCGTTATGCTTGAAAATTTCTCTAGGGTAACGAAGTACTTAGAGTTGGCCAAATCTAAACAATAGCATTGTACGCAGTCGTTATGCTAGGTCATTTCTCTAGGGTAACATAGTACCTAGAGCTGGCCAAATCTAAGGAATAACAATGTACATATTCATTATGCCAGGTCATTTTCCTAGAGTAACATAGTACCTAGAGCTGGCCAAATCTAAGGAATAGTATTGTACATAAATTTTATGCAAGGACATTTATCTAGGGTAACATAGTACCTAGTGCTAGATAAAGGAATAACATTATATCTAATCGTTACTCTATCAAAATTTCAAATGGATAATAGTAGTATATTATGTCGTCGCTATGCTCAATTCAAAACGAATAATAGTAGTATATTACGTCGTCACTATTCACGAATAATAGTAGTATATTATGTCGTCACTGCATTCGATTCAAATGGATAATATTAATACATTTTGTCGTCGCTACACTCAAGCTAAACTTATAATAGTGATATATTATGTCGTAACTCAACTCTATTAACGGCTATATCGCTACTCCACCAGTTTGGCTTTCCTAAGAATATCTATATAAAAGAATTATATATACATACATAAATATATATATATATATATATACACACACACACACACATATATATATATATATATATATATATATATATATTATAGTTATACAATAAAACATCGAAACTGCATAAGTACATAGTTATATAGGTGAAGATTGGACTTTATCCAACTAAGCTATATAGAGTCTGCATACTCGTCATTCTACTCTCAAAAGTACTCCTTCCTTAAGTATAACCCTAGGATATAGATACACTAATAGTATATAGGATAAATGATAATTACGAAAACCTTACTACCCACGAATAGTAAGAATACTATTTTCAAACCAAGAAATCATACTTTTACGACTTAACAACGTGTATCCAGAGTATTTTCAATGTATAAAACATGTGAACTCACCAACATTATGTTGACATTTTCAAAGTCATATGTATTCCTAGGAAATAGAGAGATAGAATATCGCACTCCTTGAAGCAGGGGTTGATCAATGAAGCTACCAAAGACTTCTTATCATTATAGTTATGCCTACCTATCAAGGCACCTTTTGTGTTAGAATTTCTAGTATTTCATAAACATATTTTGATGTAATACTTTTATCCATAATGGAAGTGATATTCATTTTATATATTATTTTGTACTATTCAATCTATGTTCAATATTTATGATCCAACGTTCTAACGTCGCACAGCTTGGCGTTTCAACCACCGGCTGGGGACGTGACAGATTGGTATAAGAGTTATTCGATATAGCGAAATAGTACTTCCTTAGGAAATTACGACTATAGCCTATGGGATTATACTCCGATTAGGTTTGTCCTGAAACTTGCAAATAAGATAACTATAGGCTAGGGACTGTTCACTTTGGGTTGCTAGATTTCAGAAAGGCTATACACCAAAATGGTCATGCGCTCCGACTTTTCCTACTTCGCGAATCCTTACTTGATGATCGTGAGGTACAAAACAAGAATTAATAAAACATACAAGAGAACTTCAGATATAAATTGATATAAACTCAGTACCTCGATTAGAAAACCCCTATACCATACAACGAAATCCCTAGAAACCCGAACTCTAGAATTTAGGTCAATTGTGATGTTTGAGATTAGCACAATATATGGGACGAACCAGAACTATGCATACCTATACACCTATGCTTAATTATGATTAGACCGATATATAACTAATCTTGGATATAGTTGTTGATAAACTAAACTCTAAAAAATCCCTTAGAACTTAGATACAAAACGATAAAACAATTACTATCTAGGAAAGATAACATGGTCATCGTGTGAGAATGGTAGATCTTGGGGACATGGTAAAGAAACCATTACTAAGGAAATATCAAGTTACTTCATTCTCTATTGAAACCAAGGAAATCCATTTTTTCCTGAAATCCCCATACCTGTACTTTTCTTTAACGTCAGATGAGGAACCTCACAAGGAGGATGGTTCCTCATAAACAATTACAAAGTTAGCTTAATCATCTCAAGAATCCCATAGAACTATGGAAGATGATCCTGTTGAGCAGTAGACAAGTCCTACTAAGTAAGAAATCAGTTTCTCGCATTATGAGAATAAGAAGGCCATAAATCACCATACGCTTCCCTATCTATCTGTTAGAAATATCACCTAGATTCATTATACCTACCCTAACCACTCGCGCTACATGTCACGTTAATCAAATTCACACCATCAATAATGACATAGGCTTGTCGAACGTAATCCAATGGTTAGAGGAGGATTGAAACTTAGATAAAAGGATTGAAGTTCCAGGAACAAGTTGCGGAGAAAAAGTCATCGCCACAAAGGCTAGTACATGTGCAACAAAGATAAGAACTCGGTCCATTTAGCAATAGCTCTCTAACCTAGTATGATAGACTAACCCAGACAAGTTATGTCATAAGATCTCCGGATTACAAGTGTAATGAGAAGATCATTAAGGCAAAAAAACAATATCATCTCTAGGCAAAAAAACAATATCATCTCTATCCCTCTAGAGTTACTCTTCTGAGAACATCGAAGCTCTCCACTTATAACATAGAAACTTTTGTGATATTTGTTTTTATACCAACTCTTGCACTTAGTTGTCACTACCCGTATCTGTAAAAAGGAATCATTGACTAACACTCTATTTTTCACAAAATATAATAGGATCAAAATATGCCTCAGAGAAGAATCACCAGAAGAAACCTAGGGCACAACCAAACCTTGACCCAACAGTCGTCGAGGCGTTGACTGACCAATGGGTTGCAGATGCCCTAGCTAAATTTGAAAGAAATAAGAATGCCAGATCTATTCAAGGAGGAGCAACCAGAGGAAATAGTACTCAAGGTGGTAACGAAAGTCACCCAAGGGCATCTACTTATATAGAATTCATGAGCTATAAACCCAAACCTTTCTATGAAATGAAGGAGTAATAGACTGGTACCCTAGATCGAGAAGATGGAGTCAGTATTTGAAATCAGCTCTTGTGTTGAAAATTGCAAAGTTAGATTGGTTGCTTATACATTTGAGGATGCAACATTGTCGTGGTGGAACATCATACCAAAACCATGGGAATTAGCATAGCTAATGCTATCTCTTGGGATAAGTTAAAGAAGCTTCTAATTGATGAGTACTTTCCCAAAAAGGAGATGCAAAAAGCCAGAGCAAGAACTCTGGCATCTTGTCATGCAAGATGATAACATTGCGGCTTATATAAATCGCTTCAATGATCTCGCTACTCTCTACACAGCCTTGTCTCCCTGGAACACAAAAAGGTATAGAGGTACATATGGGGATTAGTTACAACTATACAAGGGTTGGTTACTACATCAAAACCAACTAAGTACAATAGTACCAAGAAACTGGCTTTTAACCTGACCTATCAGGAAATCCACCAGGGCACAATGTTCCAAAAAGTTGACCTCCCATATTCTCAATCACAACAAGAGGAAATTTGATAGTGACTCAAAACAACCATCATGGAAGAAATAAGTCTTAGGGAAAGTTTACGTAGAAACCATCGTGTATCACTTGTTATTAGTATTTTTCCTTTTGCCATTTATATTTTAAAGTTAGGCTTTATTGACCATTGAAGTTAGTACGTGCGGCGTACCATATGGTATGCTTAGCATACTAAGGAGGTGTTTGATCGTGGGTGCGAGGCTTCATACGTTGGGCGTATGAGGGTTACACATGGCACACACAGAGGATAAGAAAACCCTGACTTTAGGGTGTTGCAACCTACATAAGGTCCTTAAGTCCCTAGGGTTGGCCTCTTTACCAACCTTCATTACCTGAAAACCCTAAATTTCAACCCTTAGCCTCCATTTTTGTGTCTTTGAGCTCTAGAGTAGAAGTTGGTTCTTATTTTGCTCATTTTGAAGGGATTGAAGAAGATTGAAGGTGCATTGCTTAGTGTGAAGCTTAGAGATCCAAAATCATCACTCATTTTTCAAGTCTTTTGAGGTATCAAGTTCATACCTTGTCTTCTCCTTACTTAGATCTCTTCATGTTATGGTTTTATGCTTCTTTGTCCCTTTTGCATGGTCCTGATGGGTTAAGGCCATCTTAGAAGCTAAATCTTGTAGATCTGGGTGTTGGGAAGGTTCATTATGCCTAAAGGTGCAAACTTTATGGGGTTTATGGTCTCATGCATGCATTAAGTCATCCATTAAGTCCTTTTGAGCTTTAAGAGCTTCATTAAGCCATGCATGGACATAAAGTTAGCAATTGTACATGATAAATTAGCCCAAGGAAGTCAGATATAAGTTTTAGAGTAAAATCTGTATGGATTAAGAGCTGGAAATAAAAGTTGGCCGAATGAGGAAGTACGTTGGACGTACAAGCAGCTACACTTAGAGTAAAAGCCCTAATATGAGTACGTTGCGTGTATGAGCTAAGTACGCCTCGCATACTCAGCAGTTTGGGCCTCGGAATCTTGGCTCTTCGGTTTTGGTCGTATTTTGGGCTTAGATGATTAGGTCCTTGTTGCTCTATCATAATTGTAAGTCCCAAAACTGCTTGTGTATCAATCAGATCCGTTTGATGGTGCAGAATCTCAATCAAGCGGATGATCCCAGATCAAAATAGAAGAGAAGAAGAAGAAGAAGAATATGAATCTTGTTTGAATTGATTAGAATGAAGTGTTGGGTTTTAAAAAAACAATCCTATGTGTGCATGCAACCCTAGAGTTGGATCTATGTTTTCACTATTAGTTATACAACTTTATGAACACAAAAAGAAACCTGGCATGCTAGTACTATTTTCAAAATCCACATAGAAGAATAGAATACATACCTTTTGTTGTTATATATAGTAATAACAACTAGTTCCTTAAATTTCCTTAGCTCTTGAAAGCAAGTACCACAAGTGTAGTACCTCTAATGGCTCACAAACACACTAGGTGAAAGGATGAATATGGGAGAGAGTAGAGAAGGGTATCTTGCCCTAGATTTCGTCCCTTTTAGGGTTTCCCAAGGCTTGGACGAAATCTTAGTGCCTTAGGGTGCTATTTATACTTAAGGCTTACTAGGGTTTCAAGGTGTAAACCCTAATCCCTTAGCTTTGGGCCTAAGCAAGTCCATGGACTCCTTTCCTTAAGCCCTTGGACGAAAACTCCTAGATCCTTCTAGGATTTTCGTTCAAGCCTTAATAAAGGTGATCCAATGGCCCAAAGCCTCAACTATTGAATAATTACAAAATAGCCCATGCACTTTCAGTCAGTTCCTTTAATCCAAAAATTAATTCTAAATTAATTTCTGATTAAATACTAATTAATAATATGATTCCAAATTAATATATTATTCATATAATATATTAACAAATCATATTTATACCCTAGTTTATTATTCTTAACAATAAACCAGCCTCTCTCCTCAACAATCATCCTGTCTAGTCACCAGTGTGAAGGCAACCCAAAAGGACCATGCACAATCGGGTCAAGTACATACAAAAATAGTTATGGACTTAGACACTAATCCAACATGAATTTCCTTACACAAGATTCACACACTTACACACACTTATGCTCCTTTCTTTCTCTCTCTTGGCCGTGAACTCTCTTCTATTCATCAATCACTCCTCACCCACCTGACATCTATTTATATTTATATGGGGAACATGGGCTGTAGATGGGTTCATGGTCGTGAATAGGTTTACGGCCGTGAACTGGTTTATGGCCGTAAACATTCACATGGCCGTGAACACAGTTGCAAATGTATATTACATCACAGAAAAACCAACTGCCTAGAAAAGCAAAGTATAAACTAGTATTTTAGACCCAACAATAATTCAAGTGTTATGGGCTAGGAATATTTTTGAACCTTGGAATAAGGCCCATGAAAGGGATGTTGGATTAGATGTCTAAGCCCATAACTATTATTTGTATGTACTTGACCTGATAGTAGCATGGTTCATTTGGCTTGCATATCATCAGGACAATTTGTTAGGATGGACTCTTGAGAGAAGGTTGTATATGATTTATTAATATATTATAAGTACTAATATATTAATATGAAATCATATAGATTTAATTAGTATTGATCAAGAATTAATTTAGAATTGATTTAGTGATAAAAAAGAGACTAATTAAATTTATGGGGACTAATTATGTTAATTAGTTATATTTATGTGTGTTGGGCTTATGATCCATGTTTGACCAAGTTTATGTATGGATACATAAAGAGTTGGGCCACATGAACCATGGATCATAAGACCCATGAGTATGGATTTGGGTTATATCCATGACCCTAGAAATCCCACATATAAATACATACTTCATTGCCCAAAATCGACACTAGTGTGTTCTTGGAGTTCATGGTGGTTTTGGGTGTATGGAGATCCTCTCTCAAGTTCCTCCTTTGTCCATGATGTGTTGTGAATCCACTTGAGGCTTCCACACTATTAGGGCTAAGCTCTTAAGGATAGATAAATCAAGACTTCAATCTCCACCATAAGGTATGTTATCCTAACTAGATTCTTGTGTACTATATGACAATTGTATGGTAGTTATAGGTTTAACACCTTGGAAACACCATTGCTGCATTGCATGTATAATTAGTTAAAACATAGATCCAAGGTAATTAGGGTTTCATGAACACCTTAGGAGTGTTAGAATGCTCCAAAACCAACAAGGAAATTGGGACCAATTTGGAAAATTGGGCCAAGATTGCGCCTTGGATGATTATTTCGGTATTTAGGCCTTTTGGATCGTAGTTTTGGGCCTTAGTCTTGGACGAAACTAGGTAAGGGGAAAATGGTCTTTTTACCCTAATTTTGGACTGATGGTTATGGATTGGAATCCAATTATTAATTTGATGTTATTTGGTATTGATAGCTGGGGATTTATCGGACCAGCAGCCAGAGATTTATTATTGTGATTCAGCATTTCGAGGTGAGTTTCCTCACTATGTTTGGCGAGTCGAAGACACTAATGCCAGCCCATGATTATGCTATGTTAGGGTTCTAGATTTCTACGTGGATCTTTCATGTGCTATATACGTGTATGCTTATCGGGCGGGTCCCGATGATCATTTTGTATGTTATGTATCTTTGTGATTATTGCATGTGTATGTGTTGATATATATATATATATATATATATATATATATATATATATGTTCATATGTATGTCGGGCGGGGCCTGATCTGTATACCGAGTAGGGCTCGATATCGGGTGGGGCCTATTCTATGGTTATTATGTATGGAATGTGATGTTTTGTGGAACTCACTAAGCTTTGTTCTTACAGTCTTGAGCTTATGTTTTAGGTATATCCAGTTCCAAAGGAAAGAGCTTAGGGTGATTGCAGACACATACACCCCTCGTTCCTCATTCTCTTGTTTACTATGATGTGATATGTTTATTGATACATTTTTTTTATCTGGATTTTCTTGATGATGCTTTTGAGATACTATTTTTATTAAATTAAAAATGAAATTTTTTCATCTTATTTTTGGGACATTACAAGTTGGTATCAGAGCTTTGGTTTGAAGGATTCGGACATACTCTCGAGTGTGTCTTAACTCAAACCGAGGATTTGGTAAAGCTTTTTCAAAAAGAAATGTATTTTTAAGAAAAGAGTTTTCTAAGACAAGAAAGGGTGTAGTGCATGTAATCAGCCGAGCTCAAGTAAGTTTTCTCAAAATACGCATACATGTTATCTGCTATGATCTGATCTGTGAATCTATGAATCATATGCTATTTAGGGCTAAGGATCTGCTCGGTTTTACATGATAGAATGCTAGGAGAGACGCCTTTGTATGCCTATTGTATGAGCTTGTATACTTGCATGCTAGTACTAATCAATCAGTGATAGGATGGCCTGATTAGATGATGCTTGGTTCTGGTTACTTGATTCACAAATGTTGCTTGCTTTGTGCTTTCTAGGAGTTCTAACTAACTTTAGTTAGCTAGTAATCAAATATGCTAAGCTACATATTATGGTAACTAAATAATTTTAGAAGGTTAGGTTTTAACTCTATTGCTCAACTCTTGTTTGAGTTTAACGGTTGTAGTGTGAGACCTTTCATTTGAAGAATTATCTGGTTTTAGTGATATGTAATTGTATTCATGAGGTAGTTAGAGGAAGTTAGCGGGAGTTCCTTCTACAGCCGATGACAGAGAATGGTGTCGACTTTTCACTAGGAAAACCAAGGATGAGATCTAGTGTTGGTATCCTTATTTTGTTGAGGGTTATTTATATGGATATAGGGTGACTTGGCAATTCAAGGTAATCCTTGAGGAAATTACGAATAGATGTGGATGGTAGTATGGGCCCGTACTACTGGAAGTAGAGGATCCATACTCGAGTTAGACCTGTTGGCAGTTCTGGTGTTGGCGAGGGCTCAGGCTCAGGTTCTAGAGCCGAGCAGCTAGATGATCAAACTAGGGAGTTCATCTCGTTGGAGATTACACATTGCATTCTTCAGCAGAATCCTGTAATCTTTGGCACAGTCAAGGAGGACATTCTGGAGATTTTGGATGAGCGGTTCAACGTCTTTCTCTCTGAGATGGTGGCCTTGGTTGGGGCGCGTTCATGGACCTGTAGGGAGTTCCGATCATGTGGAGCTTCAAACTATCACAGGGCAAAGGACCCGATAGCGAGCAAGAGGTTGTTAGCAGATGTTGTTAACGCCTTCTGCACAAAGAATTTCCCCGAGGGATCAAAGTTCAGGCTTGCCTCCTGTCTTTTGAAGGACAAGGCATAGGATTGTTGGAGGAGGTCAGGTGCACAGTGGGTTATGAGGTTGTTGATATGATGACCTGGGATGAGTTCGCACTGGTGATTGAGGTACAACAGTTGGCGCAAGAGTTTAAAGATCTCCTCCAGACTACTGAGACGGTGGCTGAGATCACTGCGATGTTTCGGGAAAGGGAACTTTTGGTCCGTAGTATGTGGCGGATGAGGAGATAAAGAAGGCACAGTATCATGAGATGTTGAGGAGTGACGTTCGACAGTTTGTGAGCTGATCTAGCTGTAAGACACTGAAGGATATGATATCGAGGGCTGGAGAGGGAGATTGATCTGGTGATGGAGAAGAAAAGGAAGCCATATTATGTGCCAAGTGCTGAGGGTTTGGGAAAGCGGCCCAAGGTATCTGATTCCAGGTCGAGAGGCCATCAGGGCTAGAGCCGTTGTGGCAAGTGCAGAAAGGTGCATGAGAGAGCGTGCAGGATGGGTGGTTCGGGCTACTTCAAAAGCTGTCGGACTTGTCGTATTAGCACAAATTTCACTGCTACCACCACCACCACCACCACCCCGGTATCTGATCTGATTTGCTTTCATTGAAGTCAAAGGGGCCACAGGAAAGCCCATTTCCTGGGTTTAGCTACAGAAGGGTCAATGTCAACACCCGCTCCTACAACTCTTCGGATTACTAATGGCCACCAGGGCCGGGCAGATGCACCTATGGTGAAGAGCAGTGCTTTCCATTTAACGGCCGAGGAGGATCATGCAGCTCCCAACGTGGTGACGGGTATGTTTCTCTTTATCTCTTTATATATATTGATGTTACTTATATTTATGTATTTTATTTTAGGATGGTAGCTTATGAATGGTATTTCTACATTGATATTGTTTGATTCGGGGGATACCCGATCTTTTGTATTGCTTGCGCTTAGCAAGAGGTTTGATGGAGCTCCAGGGAGCTGGATTGTCCTCTAGATATCGAGATTGAAGATGATAGGTTTGTTTGGGTTATGAGGGTTCATCGGGGTTGTACTCTTTAGTTGTTTAACGAGCAGTATTTCGTAGATTTGGTTCCCATTCCGTTGTATGGGAACAAGGTTATCGTGGGTATGGATTGATTGAGCCCTAATGGGGAAGTGATCGACTGTGAGCAGCAGTCAGTTTGGGTTCAGACCCCAAGTCAGGGATAGTTAGTGGTTCATGCAGAGATCTCAATGTGCGTTTATTTTGTGTTCAGCAGCGAGGGCCAAACATTATTTTCAGTAGGGTTGTTCCGGTTATTTTAGCCTATGTTATGGATACCCAACATAAGGGTAACGAGACCGCAGATGATGTGTTGATTATGCGATATTACACTGATTTGTTTCCGGAGGATTTTCTTGGGGTGCCTCCGGAGAGGCAGGTCGAGTTAAGGATTGATCTGGTTCTTGGTGTGGCCACGATAGCCAAAACACCGTAATGGTTGGCTCCTCCTGAGATGCAGGAGTTGTCTACATAGCTGCACGAGCTATTAGAAAAGGGATTCATTCAACCAAGCAGTTCGCCTTGGGGAGCACCGATCTTGTTTGTGAAGAAGAAAGTTGGGTCTCATCATATGTGCATTGACTACTGGGAGTTGAATAAGGTAATGGTGAAGAACCATTATCTACTCTCAAGGATTAATGATCTTTTTGACCAGATTCAGGGTGCATTTTGGTTTTCCAAGAATTATTTGTGATTGGGTTATCATCAGATGAGTGTTAGGGATTAGGACATGCAGAAGAAAGCTTTCTGGACTCATTATGGTCATTACGAGTTCGTGGTGATGCCTTTTGGGCTCACCCATGCTCCAGCCGCGTTGATGGATCTCAAGAACCGCATGTGCAGATCAATGTTGGATCGGCCTGTGACTGTATTCATCAATGATATCTTGGTTTATTCCAAGACTCGGGAGCAAAACGAGGAGCACTTGAGGGAAGTGTTGGAGACGTTGAGGAGGGAGAGATTTTCCGCAAAGTTCTCCAATTGTGAGTTCCGGTTGTGCGAGGTGTAGTTTCTGGGGAACCTTGTCAACCATAATGGTATTCTGGTCAATCCGGCCAAGGTCAAGGCCATGATGCAGTGAGAGGTTCCAAGGTCTCCATTTGAGATTCATAGTTTTCTTCGTTTGCGGGTTACTATCGGAGATTCATCTAGTACTTCACCAAGATAGTTGTTCCATTGACCCGGTTGACAAAGAAGACGGTTACATTTTGTTGGGGGAATTAGTAGCAGACAGCTTTTAAGACCTTGAGATAGTGGTTATGCGAGGCACCAATTTTGACCCTTTCGTAGGGTGTTGAGGATTTTATGGTATACTGTGATACGTCGATCACATAGTTAGGGGAGTATTGATGCAAATAGGTTGCATGATCGCTTACGCTTCGAGGCAGTTGAAGCCTCATGAGGCAAATTATTCGACGCATGATTTGGAATTGGGGGTCGTAGTTTTTGCCCTCAAGATTTTGCGGAATTACCTCTTTGGGGTCAGTTGTACTATTTACATAGATCACAAGAGCCCGAGGTATTTGATGGATTGGCCGAATCTAAATATGAGGTAGCATCCGTGGTTGGATGTAGTAAAGTATTATGATTAAGAGATCATTTATCACCCGGGGAAGGACAATGTGTTGGCCAATGCTCTCAGCTGCAAGGCGGTCGCGGCTTAGATCAGATACATATGTTTGAGGATAACCGTGATTACACAATTGTTGGAGCACACTTGTGAAGCTTAGGTTGAGGCTATGAAGGAAGGGCACCAAAAGAGTGAGCGTATTGTGGGTCAAGTGGCTTCCTTCGATTATGATAGTTGTTGGTTGTTGACTCTGCATCGACGGGTTTGGGTTCCATATTGGGGTGATGTGCGTCACATTTTGATGGAGGATGCGCACAAGTCTAGGTTCTCCATTCATCCAGGGGCGACAAAGATGTATAGGGATCTTCGTCCTAATTATTGGTGGCCCTTCATGAAGCAGGATGTGGCTTGATATGTAGAGAGGTGCTTGACTTGTAGGAAAGTCAAGGCTGAGCATCAGTGACCTCACGGCAAGATGAAACCGTTGGAGATTCCCGTATGGAAATAGGAGGATATTACCGTGGATTTTATCACGAAGCTACCCCGAACTGTATACAAAGTGGATTCGATTTGGTTCATCGTGGAATGTTTGAACAAGAGCGCACATTTCATCCCAATTCAGGAGTGTATTTATGCAGAGAAATTGGCTGAGATTTATATCAGGGAGGCTGTGGAATGTCATAGGGTTCCAGTATCGGTGGTTTCTGACAGAGAATTCCGGTTTACTTTTAGGTTTTGGAAAAGGTTCCATGACGAGTTGGGCACCCGTTTCCATTTCAACACAACATTCCATCCGCAGACCAATGGTCAGAGGGAGCAGACTATTTATGCCCAAGAGGATATGTTGTGGGCGTGTGTTCTATATTTTAGGGGGATTTGGGATACATATCTTCCGTTAGTGGAATTTTCGTATGACAATAGTTAACATTCCATCATTGATTGACCTCCTTTCAAGATGCTTTACAGGAGGAAGTGTAGGACCCTGATTTTTTCGGGCGAGGTTTGTGAGCAGGTTATAGGGGGTAACGAAGTGGTACTCAAGACGACTGAGTTGATTTAGTAGGTCCAGAGTAGGCTCCAGACAGCGCAGAGTCAGCATATGACTTATGCCGACAAGATCCGTAAGATTTAGAGTTCTTGGTGGGAAATATGGTTCTCTTGAGGGTGTCACCTTGGAAAGGTGTCATCTGGTTCAGTAAGCAGGGAAAGCTAGGCCACAGGTATATTGGTCCTTGTAGGGTTTTGGCTCGGGTAGGTCGGGTTGCTTATCGCTTGGATCTTCTTGATGAGCTCATTCAGGTGCATAGCACGTTCCATGTCTCTCAGCTGCAGAGGAGATTAGTGGATGATTTCGCGGTGGTTCCATTGGAGGATATTCAGGTGGATGAACGCCTGAATAATATTGAGAGACCGATGGTGATTCTGGATCGAAAGACGAAAGCCTTCAAGAACAAGGTTGTCGAGGATGAAGTTTGATTCAAGTGGGGGAGAGTTGTAGCACTTGTTATGCGTATGTTTCCTTTTTTCCCTTTATATTTTAAAGTTTTGCATTATTGGCCCTTGCAGTTAGTACGTGGGGGATACCACATGGCATGCTTAGCGTACTAGTTGAGAAGATAGTACAAGGGGCATACCACATGGTACTCTTAGCATACTAAGGATGAGTTTCATCGCGTGTGCGATGCCTCGTACGCTGGCATACGAGGGTTACGCATGGTGCACGTAGAGGATAAGAAAACCCTAATTTTAGGGTGTTGCACCCTATATAAGGTCCTTAAGTCCCTCGGGATGGCCTCTTTTCCAGCCTCCATTTTCCTAAAACCCTATATTTCGACCCTTAGCCTCCATTGTTGTGTCTTTAAGATCTTGAGAAGAAGTTGGTGCTTATTTTGCTACAGTTTGAAGGGGTTGAAGAAGATTGAAGGTGCATTGCTTAGTGTGAAGCTTAGAGATCCAAAATCATCACTCATTTTGCAAGTCTTTTGAGGTATCAAGTTCATACCTTGTCTTCTCCTTGCTTAAATCTCTTCATGTTATGGTTTTATGCTTCTTTGTCCCTTTTGCTTGGTCTTGATGTGTTATGGTAGTTTTAGAAGCTAAATCTTGTAAATCAGGATGTTAGGAAAGTTCATTATGCTTAAAGGTGCAAACTTTATGGGGTTTATGGTCTGATGCACGCATTAAATCATCCATTAAGTCCTTTTGAGCTTTAAGAGATTCATTAAGCCATGCATGCTCGTATATTTAGCAACTTTACGTAATAAATCAGCCCAATGAAGTTAGACCTAGTTTTTCGAATAAAGTGTTTATGGATTAAGAGCTGGAAATGAAAGTTGGCTAAATGAGGGAGTATGTTGGGTGTACAAGCAGGTATGCTTAGCGTAAAAGCCCTAAGATGAGTACACTATGCGTACGAGCTGAGTACGCCCCGCGTACTCAGTAGGTTGCGCCTCGAAATCTTGGGTCTTTCGTTTTGGCCATATTTTTGGCTTAGATGATTAGGGCCTTGTTGGGCGATCAGAATTCAAGTGTTTTGGGCTAGGAATATTTTTGGGCCTTAGATTAAGGCCCATGAAAAGTAATTGGGACCAATTTGGAAAATTGGGTTGTGATTGGGCCTTGGATGGTTATTTTGGTATTTAGGACTGTTAGATCGTAGGTTTGGGCCTTAGTCATGGACCAAACTAGGTAAGGGGAACAATGGTCTTTTTACCATAATTTTGGACTGATGGTTATGGATTGGAATTCATGTATTAATTGGATGTTATTTTGTATTGATAGCTCAGAGATTTTTCGGAGCAGCTGCCAAAGATTTATTAGTGTGATTCAGTAGTTCGAGGTGTCTTTCTTCACTGTGTTTAGCAGGTCGAAGACACCAATGTCGGCCCATGCTTATCCTATGTTAGGGTTCTAGATGTCTGCAGGACTCTTGCATGTGTTATGTCATTGTATGCTTACCGAGCGGGGCCCAATGATCATTTTGTATGCTATATATCTTTGTGATAATTGCATGTGTATGTGTTTATAAGATATATATATATATATATATATATATATATATATATATATATATATATATATGTCGGGCAGAGCCCGATCTGTATACTGAGCGAGACTCAATGTCGGGAGGTGCCCGATGTCAGGTTGTGCCTGATGTATCAGAAAGTACTTGTTTGGGGGCATTATCACTACCACTATGTATCAGAAAGTACTTGTTTGGGGGCATCATTACTAGCACTATGTATCATAAAGTACTTTTCTGAGCGCACACCAACTACCACTATGTATCAGGAAGTACTTATTTGAGGGCACTATCACTACCATTATGTAATCAAAAGAAGTTATAAACTTCATGTCGAGGGAGAACCATAAGGAGTCAATTCACTCTCTATAAAACTAAACTATAAGGATAAGCATAGTACGTGGTTGCTACTCTACCGTCATATCCTATCAAGAACATCAAGAACTATATATATATATATATATATATATATATATATATATATATATATATATATATATAGTTATGGAAGAAAATCATATCAAAAGAAAACTAAAGATAAAAAAATATATAATCATACTATAAGGTTAAAGAAAGCAATTGTTAAATGAGAACGACAATTCATCCATTAGCTTACTTGGCTTTACCTAACGCTGACCTATAATCGTTAAATCTTAAATAAGAAAGAAATTTATATGTATACGGGATTAACACCCCCATGTGTGGTTGCTAGCTACAACCCTGATGGTAAATTCATAGTAGACATAAATTTCTAAACTACATTTTGACGTCCGATGTGGCATCGTGAAGGGAAATATCTAGTCAAAAAGCTGAATTATATGAACTCCTTATAACAAATGTTCGGTCAACTTCAATAAAATAAACTACCTATAGGGGAATGCCTTGAAGTAGTAATAGTATGTATCAACTAAACAAAAAGGATGAAAAGCGTTAAGATAAACGAAAGAGAATAATTTATCTTAGAAGAAATAGTTATCAAAATTACAAGAAGCGATTCATAAATAAAAATCATAATTCACTTAGATACTCTTAGTAGTACATCCACATTTGACACTACAAATTAAATTTTGGGGACGAAATTCCTTAAACGGGGGTGAATGTAACAAATGCAATAATTGTCACCGGTCGTTAACCACTAAAGTGACAAATGTCAAGTACAATAGATTTAATATGTAATATATATTAATCTATGAAAAAAACACTAGATTTCATATTAAATTATATAAGAAAAATCATTAAAATAGATTGAAATATGTAAGATAAGTGTGCGAAAAGTTATGTTATTTTGAAGAAATAATAACAAAATAACATATTCCAAAAGTACGCGTCTTCCTAATCCTGGAAATATAGATTGCATAAAAATCCGGTTTCTTATGAATTAGATATGATTTTTATAACGCGTACAAGAAATGTGTGATGTCTAAAACTATGAAGAGAATGGTTGACATTTAACAAACGCCACCAAAAGAAAAAATTTTAGTACTCTTTGAGGTAATATTTTTGAGAAGAATAATGCAAAAATCAGAGTCCATATAAAAGAGATATGATTTTTTCAAAATCTTATAAACGTATAAAAATAAAGGCTAAAAGTAAATTCAAAATTAGCCAATGTAACTTATAGGAAAGTTGTAGTACTCTTGGATATCTATCCGTGGATATAAAGAATGTCGAAAATGAAGCTCGTATTAAGAAGTTACACAATATACAAAAAAATAAGAGTTTTAGGTGCATATTGAGTACGCAGTGCGCGACGCACACAAGGTTCTAGAAGCAGGCATCGCAGACCATAGGTAGGAGAACACAGAATCTCACAGGATCCATGTCGACACGACGCGCCCCTTATGAAATTTGACTATAGAAGGCACAGTAGAGTGCCTCATTTCTTCATACCTCAATTCTTTCTTTCTCTCTAATTTTCTTGGAAATACCTTCCTAAAAGTTTTAAGAATTTCTTTAGTTTATATTTTTATTATTAGTAACCCTTTTTCCTCGAGCATGAGCAGTCCCGAGCCTCTGACCACTTCTAGACAAGCAAAAATTATCGATAAAAGCACGCTACAAGGGTAAGTTTCATGGCCCCATTTTTACGATTTTCAAAATTTTTACGGGGGGAATACATGTTATAATACTACATTATTTTTATAATTACTAAATAAATATATATATATATATATATATATATATATATATATATATATCATTAGTGATATAATTAAGCCTAGTACCATTAGGATTATATTATGCCCTATAGATACCCTGCCAATATCCTAACAATAATATTATGCCTAGTCGTTATGTTTCACAAGCCTTATGATGATATTAAACTTGTAAATACTTGACCCGAACTCTATAATATTATGTCTAGTCGCTATGCTGATCAAATGACTAAGGTAACATAGAACCTAGAGCTGGCAAAATCTAAAGAATAGTATTGTACATAGTCGTTATGCTAGTTCATTTCTCTAGAGTAACATAGTATCTGGAGCTAGCCAAATCTAAGGGATAGTATTATACATAATCATTATGCTAGCCCATTTCTCTAAGAGAACATAGTACCTAGTGTTGGTTAAAGGAATAACATTATATCTAATCGATACTCTATCAAAATTTCAAACGAATAATAATAGTATATTATGTTGTTGCTAGGCTCGATTCAAAATGAATAATACTAGTATATATTTGGCCGTCACTATGCACAAATAATAGTAGTATATTATGTCTTCACTACGTTCGATTCAAATGGATAATAGTAATATATTATTTCGTTTCTACACTCGATCTAAACAGATATTAATAATATATTATGTCGTCACTCGACTCTAATAATGGCTATATTGCCACACTGCCAGTTTGGCTATGCTAAGAATATCTATTTAAAATAATTATATATATATATATATATATATATATATATATATATATATATATATATATATATAATTATACAATAAAATACAGAAACTCTGTAAGTACATAGTTATATAGGTGAAGATTGGACTATATCCCACTAACCTATATAGAATTTTCATACCTGTATACTCTCAAAATACTCCTTCCGTTAGTGTACTCCTAGGATATGGATACACTAATATTATATAGGATAAATGAGAATTATGGAAACCCTAGTACCCATTAATAGTAAGAATACTATTTTCAAATCAAGAAATCAAAATACTTTTACAACTTAACAAAGTTATGTATCAAAAGTATTTTCAAAGTATAAGACATGTGAACTCACCAAGATTATGTTGACGTTTTCAAAACCACATGTATTCTTAGGAAACCGAGAGATGGAAGATTGCACTCCCTGAAGCAGTGGTTGATCGACGAAGCAATCGAAGACTTGTTATCTTATAGTTATGTCTAACTATCAAGGCACCTTTTGTATTAGAATTTCTAGTATTTCACAAACATATTATGATATAACATTTTTATCCATTATGGAAGTGATATTTATGTTATATGTAGTTTTGTACTGTTCAATATCTCTGACCCAACGTTTTAACGCCGCATAACCTGATGTTTTTGCCGTCGGCTGGGGTGTGACATTTACATTCAAGGAATCAGTCCAAGGTTTGGGATCGATCCAAGATTTGGAGCTGATTCAGTCCATTCTATTTAATTTCTGGTCCGGGACAACAAATAACAAATACATTTGATTTCTAGTTTTGCCCTACCATTTTGTGGACGCCTTCACAGAGAAAACAAATCATTGACGGCATGTTGCTATCATTCCGACCTACTACTCGACGACCGTTATCTTACTCCGACCATTCAACTGAAGACCTGCATTCTTCCAACCAAGGTTCTAAATGGCATGAGGTGTGGCGTGGCAGCAAGGACAAGCCTCAAGCTTAACAAGCCATGGCGAGCAATGACATTTTTCAATGCGTGATGTAAGGCAACGATTTTTTATTATTTTGTAATTATACTACCACATAAATAAAAGTATATTAAGTATAACTACTTTTTAGAAGTGTTATGTCAATAACTAATAACAAAAAATTAACAAAAACACACAATACTTGTATCCCCGATTAGAAAATACATAACAAAGAGCAAAAAAATGTGTCTCAAACGAAAGAACACACACCATAACACGCCATGACACGCCATATCACACCTTGCCATGCGTCATGCCTTATAGAAACGTTATGAAGCTTTTCATAACGACGAAGCCACGCCTGACACCATGGTATGCCTTGGTGCGCGCCTTTTAGAACACTGCTTCCGACCATGTGACTTTTTGTTCTTGTTTGCTCAATTTTTGTTGCTCCATTTTTCCTAAGATGTTCGAATTTTACTTTGATGTTTCAATTTGTTTTTCCTTTTTGATTTGTTATGGATTTTTCGATTTATTGATGAATTTTTGCTGAGATTTGTTTTACTTTTGTTGTTGTTGTGCTCCTATGTGCTTGTGCTGTGATTTTATCTGCACAATTATATTGTCCAAATTGTTGGTTAAATAACTAAAAAGAGATGAATAATAAATGACTTGTTATATTATAGTTCAAAAAAATTATTATGTGTGCACGTATTTATGTGTGTATGTATATGTTTATATGTGTGTATATTGGTTTAAGCCTTATACTTTTGTTTGTGTCTTGATTTTGGTCTACAATGTAGCATTTTATCATTCATTTATTTCTTGGATATAGTAGAAAAGAGAGGTATATCTAGTTGTCCTTCGAATATTATGAACAAAAGTTTTCTTAAAGCATGTATACAAGAACTAACAAGTAGTATTCATGAGGGCAGTGGCCTCAAAGGAACCTCATGGAATACAATAGCCAAAAAACAAAAAACGAACATGACTTTGTAGTTGAGAAAAACAAATGAAATATCGTTATGACTACATAAAACAAGTATGCAGTTTGGTTAAAAAAAACTACTAGAAATCTTTATAATCTTAAAACAAGCATGGCTCACATGATATAGGAAGAGTGGAAAACATTCTTTTGTTTTAAAACACATGATTATTTCTTTCAAAAAAATTAATGATATTAATCATTTTTCAAACAGTTGAACAAGACGGTTGAGAAATTAAGAAGTGTGCCTCTCCCTTTCCCATATATATCCACCTAGTTGTTTGACGGGGATACCTCGACTGATTATTCCAATTGGGGAGCATGTTCGACACACCCTGATCCTAAAAAAGTGTTTATTACCCAAGATTTTGAGGAAATTAAGATGGAAGACCCAACACCTCAAATGAATATCCCAACCTTAGCCTTAACAGTACCCCCACATGCAAGTGTCTCACCTGCAAGTGAAGATTTCTCAGGTCAGTCTTAAAACAAATAAGAAAAATAAAATGCACCCAAGGACACATTGGATGTTGACATAAGAGTGGTTAGAAAGGAAATTGTCAAGGCTGCAGAGGCTTTCGAGCAAGCAAATAATCTTGATAAGGAGATGGACGAATGTATGGAGAAATTGAAAGCATTGGAGTGGGGAGACTTTGATCTCAAATAGACCATTGCTCTTATGTTATTTGTTGAAAATTTTGGTACGCCTCAAGTCTTCGACTTGTGAGTTGTGGTGACATGTGTGGGAAAGAATTTTGGTTAACTTGGTTGACTTTAGGATGCTTTAGGATTTATGTTTTACGTGTTTATATTATGTTTCATGATCTGGATTTTTATGTTTAGGAATGTTATGTGTTATGTTTAGGATTGCTATTGTTATAGATTTTTATGTTTTAGATTTATGCTATGGTTTATGTTATGGATTTTTATGTGATTTATATTTAACATTTAACAGTCCACATATAGATAAGGAAGGTGAATTTTTAGGTTTCCTTATACTCTCGTGGTATTGGTAGATGGTGGTCCGAAAAAAGTAAAAGAAGATTTGGAAGAATAAGAGTTACCAAACCGGTAGCAACCAGGCATGCATATACACAAGATTTGATACACGAATGTCCTACACAATATTACGATATGATGCGTATTTCACAAGATGCATTTGTACTATTCTGCAATCAATTTAAACAAATAAATTGGTTACAATGTAGTAGGAAAATAAATGTTGAAGAGAGGATGGTTATATTTTTACATGTTATAGGAAATAATGAACGTTTTTCGAGCGGTTAAATGAAGGTTTCAACACTCCACACAAATAGTTCATCAATATTTTCATGGGGTCCTAAGTGAAATGTGTGTTTTGCAAGAAAAATTATAGTACCAACATCTTCTAATCTATGAATAAATACCTTGGAACGTCATAGAGGGCTAAGAAACATATTTCCTAGAGCAATAGGCGCACTAGATGGAACACTTCTACATGAAGTTGTGCCTGTTGATGAACAAACTCGCTATACGGAAAGAGGAAAATGTGAATGCTACCCTCTTTCTCTTCCTCTATTTTTCGTTCGAGGTCATCATAGGTACACCAAAACTGGTTCGTGGTTCGTGATGGTGATCGTGGTTTGTGGTTTATCATATGTACTCTGGCCTTAGTGGCACCATAGCTATTCTAGAGTCAATATCGAATTAGAACTAAGTGCCCTACCAAAGCTTACATATTAAATAAACATTACATGTGATTACGAAATGACAAACTCGCTAAATCCCAACCTGTAACTAAAATTCTTTAACACAACAATTTTAGTCTTTCATAAACCGGAAAAGACATTACCATTCATCAATGGGTATCAAGAAGTGCTTTAAATATGGTGGTTTGCTCGAATTGCAAGTTCATTTAGAGCGTCAAGAATGAAAAGGTGCTCAAACAGTCACTTGCATCCCACTGATTAATTCTTAACGAAATTCAGGTTTTTTCTTATTTATGATTCAAAACCGTTGTACAAGGAGCGAGTTGGATTGATTTCTTTGCTATAGAAATCGAGCTTCGACCATCTAGATAAATCAAAATTTAGCGTCTTACTATATAGAATTTGATAAATGGACATTAAAAAAATATCCTTCTAATTTTCTTCTTATTTATCTTCATATCCATGTGTTATGATGACAAGTGTGTTAAAATATTATTAATTATATCAAAACATAATATTTATCATCATTTCACGTGAATGGAAAGATAAATAAAAAAATTGTTGTAGTAAGACTTCATTAAAAACTAGCTACTCATAAATTACATGTAGAAAAAGGATTTTTTTTTACTTTGCTTGTATCGTTCTTGTTCTTCAATCTGATTTGTATGAAAAAAAAAATAAAGAAGATAAACAGCAAATCAAAATGAAGGATAGTTTGTATGTGTTTTTCTTTTTCTGTTTTTAACCAAGATGAAGAAATACTCATTAGTTTAAGACGAAAATAAATACAAAGAAAACTCACAATAAAAAATAAAATAAAATCCAAATACAAAATATGTAAAATGTAAAAACTATAAATTTTAACCAATTGAAAAGAAAAAGCATAACATCGATTGGAGTAGGATAACCGCACACTATGGTGGAGTGACGTGTCATCATGATAGTGTTGTAAACACTATATCGTGTGGTGTGCGGTAATGTATTGAGGCCCACCACACTTAAATAATTTTCCGCACCTTTTATTTGTGATCGTTTCTCAACGATAATTTTTCAAATTCTATTTTTCTTCTTTTATTATAAACACACATATATAATTCATATTTTAAACAAAAAAAAACAACTATGAAATGTCTCCATATTCTCTATATGTAAATTCTAAAATGTTTTCATCGTCTTCCACTTCATTGGATATGTTGGTGTTATGGAAATCGACAGTTATTAGGGACATTGTGCAAATAACACTCACTTATCTACAAGAAAAATGAAGCCAAAAGTTGGCGTTCAAAAAATAGAAATCATCAGTTACTGAGAAATTGTGAGGTCGGACACAACCATCTTATAAATGACTACTTTAATGATAATGTAGTCTATGCTAACAAATTCAAACATCAGTTCCGGATGAGGAACAAAGTATTCCTACGCAATGTTGATTATGTGAAGAATTTATTTTCATATGAAGTAGGATGCAAGAGGAAATAAAAGTTTATCTCCAATTCAAAAAATATACAACGACAATTAGTCAACTAGCATTCAACATGTGACTGAACTCATTGGATGAGTATTTAAGGATGTAAGAGCGAACGAAGAGGAAATCCCTATAAAAGTTTGCTAAAGTTATGATTATCCTCTATCATGCTTGATATTTAAGCAAATCTACAATTAGCGATGTCCACTAATTTTAAAAGACACAAGAAAACAAGCATGGGTTACCTGGATTGATTTGTAGGAATGATTGTATGCATTGGGTGCGGTCAATGGTCCCTAATGTGTGGCATCGTAAATTCATGTGAGGTGATCATAAACAACCAACAATAAATTTAGAAGCAGTGATGTCATATGATCTTTGGATATGTCATGTATTTTTTGTCCATCTGGTGCTACCAACGACCACAATGTTGCAGACCACTAGATGATATTCAATGACATCTACCTTGATAGGATATATCTCGAGTTAGCTGTATTTTTTAAATCATTCTCTGTCCAAACAACAAAAACGATTAAAGTTTTAATCACCCAAGAATCAAGTAAGAATTATAGTGAGCGAGCCTTTGGTATTCTTAAGAGACGTTCGCAGATACCCATAGTACCGACACGATCATTCGAGTGAAGAAGAATAAGTATCCTAATGTATGAATGCATCATATTGCATAATATGATTATAGAAAATGTGGAAAAGACGATTTGTCGTTACAATGAAAATGAGAATTTATCGATATACGAAGGAGTATGCATTGATATGTCGAAATACATGGTAAACAGATAGGAAGTATATGACTAAGTTGGACACACAACCTTTATTCTGATTTGGTAGAACATGTCTTCAATGCTTAGGTAAATCCTATCGTTGATGATTTTTTACAACGATTTGTTCAGTGATACAAATGATGACTTGGACATGTTAATAAATCATTCATACGTGGATTATAATGACATTGCGAGCGATAATGATTAGGTGTGACGTACTATTCTACTATGTTTGGATTATGTTTCTTTTATTAATGTATTATTTTAGTGTGTGCTTTTATTTAATTAATGAAATTGTTTTTTTTTTCTTAACTTGTGTAGTTACATTTTATTTAATTATATTGTAACACATTTAACTAAAAATATGTGGTGAGTTGAGTGTCAAAGAAAAATTATGTGGCGCTCATGTGGCAGAACATGATGACTTGGACATGTTAATAAATCATTCATACGTGGATTATAATGACATTGCGAGCGACAATGATTAGGTGTGACGTACTATTCTACTATGTTTGGATTATGTTTCTTTTATTAATGTATTATTTTAGTGTGTGCTTTTATTTAATTAATGAAATTGTTTTTTTTCTTAACTTGTGTAATTGCATTTTATTTAATTATATTCTAACACATTTAACTAAAAATATGTGGTGAGTTGAGTGTCAAAGAAAAATTATGTGGCGCTCATGTGGCAGAACATGATGACTTGGACATGTTAATAAATCATTCATACGTGGATTATAATGACATTGCGAGCGACAATGATTAGGTGTGACGTACTATTCTACTATGTTTGGATTATGTTTCTTTTATTAATGTATTATTTTAGTGTGTGCTTTTATTTAATTAATGAAATTGTTTTTTTTTCTTAACTTGTGTAATTACATTTTATTTAATTATATTCTAACACATTTAATTAAAAATATGTGGTGAGTTGAGTGTCAAAGAAAAATTATGTGGCGCTCATGTGGCTGACCAAAAATATATCGAAAAAAATAACAACACCATCGATCTAAGGCTAGAGGGTATGGAGCAGGAAAGGAGTGAGGAAACATTTTCCTCATCTTGAAACACCAAGGGTGAGGGAAGATAGATGTGAGAAAAGAATGGGGGGAGTTTATCCCCACTCTCTCACCTGGTGTGATTGATTCCCAACAAAATCATTTTTTTAATATTTATTAAATTATATATCTATTAAAAAATTATAAAAATTATATCAAAATTCATGATTTTTAATTCCCAATAAAATTAGTATAGCATTTCTATAAAATGTATTTAAAAGATTAAAATAGAAAGTCGTAAAAATAACAATTTCTTGCTTTTAGTGAGTGAAAGAAAAATAAAGAAAAACTTGCTTAACACTCAAAAATTTAAATATTTTTCTCATACATACGGTGAACCATTTGCGGAACTCGAGACTCAATGATTGAACAATTCATTTTGCTTGTTTTCTCTATTTAACCTATGTTTCATTTTGCTTGTTTTTTACGTTTTTGTTTGATTTTTCGCTCTCGTTCATATCATAGAGAAAATGAAGAGTATTTTGTTTGTATTTTTTTGAAAACTCTCTTTACAATGTATTTGTGAAGTTACGAAATAATAAAATAACTAATCATCGGAAATGACGAACAAGAAACAAAAATGAATTGAATTTTTGGTTTCTTTATTTCAAAACATATCGATGATGCATAATTTTATTTGTTTAACCGAAAAAAGGTAAGCAAGGTGAAGCAATTTTCATTTTGTAAAAACATCCACAATAAAAATGTTTTGGCACTTCAAAGAAAATATAGAAAAAACTCTCTTAATTAATTTATGAAAAGTTTCATTTGAAAAACTCCCAAGATAGTGATTATGATTTTTTAAAGTTTTCTCCTTTAAAAAAAGAACTTTAAATTTTTTTTAACTGTTTGAGAGTTTTTATTTCAAATAATAGTCAAAAGCATAAATTTATGTTGCGCTACAACTAGTTTATTTTTTGAGTTTTTTTTATGGCAAACCAAAAAATAGTTTATAAGCAAGCTTTTAAACAAGGTTTTAAAAAACAATTTAGGTTATTTTTTGCACACCCCAGCTAGCTTATTTTTCGAGTTTTTTTAAATTGTCATGTTTATCATGTCAAAATATAGTTTATAAGCTGGATTATTAAAAAACTACTTAAACTTGCTTTTTAGAAGTTTTTTTTTTTTTTTTAATTTCCAAATATACCCCTTAATCTATATTCATTACCAAATTCATAAGAAAGATTTATATAGACGTTGCGGATAAACGAGCAACAAGTTGTACCGCAACCCTTTAATTAATTATAAAAACACATTCTTTTAAATGTCTTTATATATCACTAGATGTGTCCCGCGGAAAGCAGCGGCGATAAATATCTCTTTTTGCGAATAGTTTTTTTAAGGGGAAAAATTATTGGATTTTATTATTAGTTATTATGTAATAACAATTACCATTTTTAATTAAAATATTTATGTTTAGAACTTATATTTATATTGTCTGTATATACATTGGATGTAAATTGGTTATTTTCTGTGTCTAGTTTAATAAATGTAAATTAATTTATATAGATGAATTTAGTATTTTAAAATTGTCATTTTGCTTCAAATTAAATTTTTTAATAACCTTATTTATTTCAAATCCTCAAACTTTTGACAAATATTAATAATTTTGTTATACATAATTGATTTTTAAAAAAGCTTTGTATTTTATACCTCTTAAAATTCAATATATGACTACTATGCTTTATAATATAATATAAGATTTCATATTTTTCACCTAGTTTTTCAGTTAACTTACCAAACGTTATTTTTTATCAGCTAATTTTTCAGCTATCAACTAACTTTTTATTTAACAACTAGTTTTTCATTTAACAATTATACCCCAAACATAGACTTAGAGTAGCATTTCAACTAACTTGTTGAGTTATATATATATATATATATATATATATATATATATATATATATATATATATATATATATATATATATATATATATATACCATTTATTAATAATTTAAAATCTATTTCAATATTAATTCCTAAGCATATATTTATCAACAAAAGCTAAACCATGTTTATGCATGAAATTAAATTTTAACCATGTTTATGCATGAAATTAAATTTTACCTTGTACATTGTTTTGACGTTCATAAAAGTATTTTCTAGTAAATATATATTTCACTACATGTAATAAAACAGCTACACTTAGGAGTGTTTGTTTGGATGGATCAGTTCGATCCGATCCAATTAAGTAAATTCAAATTCCAAAATATAGATCCAAATAATTCAAACTAAATTTAAATCTGATCCGATCTGATCCAATTACAATTTTATTCGATCGGTTTTATAATTCGGTTTTTAAAAACCAAAACTTTTTAAAAGACATATAATTATAATATTATCTATTTTTTACGAAAGAAACAAAAACAAATTATTTACTTGTGATTTGAAATTTATTTAATAGATAAAAACTTTTGAAAGAAAATACATGTTATGATTTTTTATTAGGTGAAAATTGTTGAACTTCTTTGAAACATAAACTATAATATTAATAAATTGTTTTAGAAATATTAAAATTTAATAAATAATAAACTTTTATTCGGTTTTTTTGGACTATTCGGTTCTTATTTTATAAATCATAACCAATCCGAAATTCAAAATAGTAGTTCGGTTTTATTGAAAACTAATCGAAAAATCTGAATATCCGAACCGAATAGTTCAATCCAAATTCTCGAATAGGACAATTTTGTTTTTTTCAAATAGTGAACAACTCTAACTACGCTATGAAATATTAATTATAAATTTTAACAAAATAATCTTTATATTTGTAACGCTCGTGTTTCTAGGCTAGACATTATTGATGATGTAATAGTCTAGGTTAACCTTTGTAATTTGTTTTCAAATATAAAAGATGTATTATTTGATTATTTTGCGAATTATGTTCTTAATAACTTAATTATTATGATTTAATAAGTTAAGAATAAAAATAAGTGTCGAAAATAAACGTTAGATAAACCCAATATCTATGAAAGAAGTTGTAGTGGTTGAAACAAGGCTTCCAGAGATTTAAAGAATACCGAAATCCGAGTTATAACGAAGACGTTATGACTTGTTGAAGTTTTGCGAAAGAACCGGTACGACGTAAATGGTGAATTTACGATAGAACGAATTTTAGCCTTAGTGATCTAAACGAAAGTCGCAAAGTTCGTTAAACCGAGAGTGTGCATAAAAAGAACGCCCAAATCTGACTTTGTACGAGGAAGTTATGAGTTTTCTAAGTTTCGACTTAGTAGTATGCAACCCAAAACTCGAAATTTAGATCGAGTGATTTTTAGCTGAAACAATCTAAACGAGAATCGAAGATCTCGTCGATATTAGTGCAACGGTAAAAAGACAGACGAAAACGGACTTCGGATGAAGAAGTTATGAATTTTTAACATACTTTTCTTATTCCAGTTTGTTAAAAATATAACTTTAAAAATGAAGTCAAAATTAGCCGACGAAGTCTAAATGAAAGTTGTAGAGCATAGTCTCACCTACGCATGAATATATACAACGTCAAAAACGGAGCTCGTATGCGAAATAAATGAATTTTAGAAGTTTGGAAATTCGGAGTACGCCCAGCGTACATGAGTATGCCCACCGTACTCGTGTTTATGGTCTGAGTTGGGCCACATAGCCTACTCCATCGCATGCGACACGTATCATACGGACTCGACACTTCTGATGCCACACATTAGGGTACGCCTAGCGTAATGGCTAATAGAGCAGTACTGTGACAACCCTATTTTTCCAAAAGCATTGAAACGCTCAAAAGTCAAATACAACTAAATGAACCTTGAAAATAAAGTGTTCAAATATCTAAGTTGGGATGCATCAAATATTAGATAACGTGTCAAGGTTTCCAAAAGCATAAAGAACGCTCAAAACCGGGTTATATTGAAGAAATGATAACCACTCGTATATTTACGACACGCCGTTAAAACATTATTTGACGTAAAAAGTAAAATCTCAATAAAATGCATTTTAGCCTTAAGTATCTAAACAAAAGTCGTAGATCTCGTTGAAAGGTGAGCGTGCATAAAAAGATCGCCCAAATTGGACCTCGTATGAAGAAGTTACGAATTTTCAAAGTTTCGTAACAGTAGTAGAGGGCTAAAAACTCGAATTGAAGATCGAGTGTTAATTAGCTAACGCAACCTAAATGAGAGTTGAAGATCTCCACAATAGGAGCAAATTGATAAAAAGACAAACGAAAACCGATGTCGAATAAAGAAACTATGAATTTTTAACGGACTTTAGGAGGCCCGGCCTATTAAAATTATATCATTAAAAATAAATTCAAAACTAGCCGACGGAGTCTAAATGAAAGTTGTAGAGCATAATCTCACCTTCGCGTGGATATAAAGAACACGAAAAACGGAGCTCATACGCGAAAGTTACGGAATTTAGAAGAGGACAGACCGGATTACGCCCCGCGTTCTCTGGGAGTACGCCCCGCGTACTAGACCCAGAGTCGAGTCCCATCGGCCCGCCCCCTCTACGCTTAGCTAGCCCAGAGTCGTAAGCCATGACGCATTCTTACGCCCAGCGTAACGAGGTACGCGCTGCGTACGTGAGTACGGCCCGTGTACTCCAAAATTACGCCCCGCGTACTCACCACTCCAGCACTATAAATAGATGGCATCAGCTACGAGTTTTAGGCACACTTTCTCAAATCTCCAATTACTCCCACACCCTTCCAAGCACCAGAAGCTGTCCCGACAACCTCGATTTCCGCAGCCGAGCCCCCGACGAAAGATCTACGCTGCAGAAATTCCCGAGAGCCCGAAGACGCAACTTTCCGCGGTCGAAACTCTGCTCAACTCTAGCCTCTCTCTTCAAACTTAACGAGTGAGTTCATACCCCTACTTTTCAATTCTTTTCACGTTTTAGGGGGGGGGGGAATACAAGTACGTTACATGTCAAAGTATCGTTTTATAAACATAATTATAATATCTATCTTATAGGGTTTGATACAAATATCTTTATGTTTAAAGGCTATTATATCACCAAGTTATTCTTACAAAATGGAAACATACTTTTTGAGAAACTATAATGAGTATAGTTATCAAGTTATTCATACATTTTACATATACATCTTGAGAAATGAAATACTTTCAAAGGAAGTAAAGTCTTTATTATCGTAAATCTGTTTATACCAAGTAATGTGAGACATTCAAACTTCAACGTACTCGTATGTATGCATTTCAAGTCCTGTATTATATACCATAATCTCTTGGAGGGAGAGCGTGATACTTGTGTATAGATCTATACGGGATTGACAACCCCGCACCTAAACTATTAGCTATAGTTAGACCGGCAGGTCTGGGGTGACAAATGTCATAACACTACAACACCTGAAGAATGTTGTTACAGGCCGTCAGTGTCAATAGTATGGTTATAAAACTCACATAAAAGTATAAAAACAAGTTTGATTTACGAGATTCATATGTGCATTTAGTTTTCTACATCATTTTGGCACAAAGTTTATCGTTTTTATTCAAGTATGGAATATACTAACGAACTCCAACTCTGGAAACTTTTCAAACCATTTATAGAAAATATTGGATTTTCTGAAAACCTCGTTCATTGATTTACTACCAAAAAGGATATACTTTTCAATGCAAAACGCTTATGAACTCACCAACTTAATTGTTGACACTTTTTCAAAACCACTTGTATTTCTCAGGGAATCAGTAATACAGGTAACTACCAGCTTTTGGAGGAAGAACACTAAGGATGTTTTTATTATTGAACATTTATCATCATATTGTAATATTCTTTTGCTAATATGTATAACGCAACAATATACGTTTTCATTATATATATATGATGGTTGTGTTACTTTCTTTACAATATTCAATTGTTGTGATACTACGTGAAGTCATCCACCCCCGAATGTTTCCGCCATTCTGGTTTGGGGGTGTGACAGATTGGTATCAGAGCATTGTTTATAGTGAACTAAGTATATCGAACAACATAAGATATACAAACTATAAATGCAAAGGGGACCAAAAACCCTCCGACGAAACGTTTTCATAAACAATATACTTTCTTTTTAAAGGTATACATTAGCATGCATTAATCTCGTATCATAACAAGTTTTCTAAAAAGTATTAAGGCAAGTTACGACACTACGATTGAGCCCCGGGGTATGTAATCAGGTCGAGAATAAATATAGCCTGATCAACAATATTTATCCTGGATTTGACCAACATACGTCGAGGAATGGTCATAGTGGACAACAAGCCAAAAACTTACCAAATACAAATTATTTTAGATTCGCCAATTTGAAATACTATAGGAGTATTGTTAAAAATAGTTGTACAATAAAATATTTGTGCTCCGTAAAAATTATAGTTAAAAATAGTAAGTCGTTAAGTAGGAATTTCTTTTCTTATAAAATTCTCATGCCTCTATCCTAGTACAGACAAATGGCCGGATTCCATTTACCAGGAGATCCCTACTACCCAAACCAAGGCAACGGCAGTTGGATAGAAGAAGACCCGGAGGAAGACCCAGAGGAAATCGAAGAAGAGGCCGAGGAGGAACCCGAAGGGGTTATCGAAGAAGAGTTCGAAGTCGAAGTCGGAGAGGAATTCAAAGTCGACGAAGAGGTCGAGGAAATTTCTAGTGGAACGGACTCCGAGCCGGAGGTAATCGACCCTCCCATCCCTCATCCTCTCGAAATCAGACCATATCAACCGGGACCCATCCCCATGTGGGGAAGTCACCTCTACTACTGGAGCCGCCAGCAAGGTGTACGCCCTCCCTTCGGCATGTGCCGAGATTTTTACAATGTCAGTGGGGGAAGCTCAGCTGATCGAGCACTTCCTGTTATTGTGAACGCTATAGCTACCCAGAACTACGAGACGGACAGGCAAGCAGCCAGAGTCCGCGAGGTCAATGTTGCTACCCAAGGTAACGCCGCTGACATCCGCCGTTTGGAAGGACTACATGAGAATACCCAAATCTACACGGGGACACTTCAGAACCAAATGATAACGACTCTGACATAAATAAGAGAGATGAAGGAACAACAAGCAGATCTCGAGAGGCGACTGATGGGAGTCAAACGGTCGGATGCCGAATCTAGCTCCAAACGCCGCAAGTAGAGCTTGTTCGAGCCCCAAAAATTTTGTTATAAAATAGGATTTCGGATAAAAGTTTTTCTTTTCGCTTATTTCCTTTTGTAACGATAGTCGAAGACCTCTAGGTAGGTCAAATTTTCCAAGCAAGACATGTAACACACCATGGGTGTGACCGATATATATATATATATATATATATATATATATATATATATATATATATATATATATATATATATATATATATGAAGTACTTCTTTATAATACCTCTCGGAAACTTATGGGTTAACTAAAAATTTCTATGCCAGCCTTGAAACCATAAACTAAAATCAAAACAAATTACAAGATACAACTAACACACGATTATCAAAACATTAGAAACTTATAGTATTCGTTCTTATCTTTCTCTACCAGAACATGCCTCCTCGTAGATCAACACGCAGAAACTCAACTTCAACACCACCTCCACCACCTCCTCAAACTATGGATGCCGTTATGTTCCAAACTGTAGTAACCGCTGCTGTAACCGCAGCAATGGCTCAAATGAGCAACAACGGATCGGGAGGAGGAACAAACAGCTTTACAAATGGCCAAAGTCAAGGCCGTTCAGGGGTATGCACTTACAAAGACTTCACCAACGGAAAACCTATTCCCTTTTACGGGACTGGGGGAGTATTGGCTCTATCTCAATGGATAGAGAGAACGGAAGCTGTATTCGAAATCTGCGCATGCCCTGAAGAAAGCAAAGTAACGTTTGCCGCTTTTACCTTCTTTGAACACGCCCTGACATGGTGGAACGGCCACGTCCAAACACTAACCCTAGTGGTGGCGAACTCCATGGGTTGGGAAAACCTAAAGAGAATGCTCCTTCGAGAATACTGCCCAAGAGGCGAGATTCAGAAGCTTGAATAGGAACTGTGGAACCTTTCGATGGTAGGTTTGGACATAGCAGGTTACACCAACAGGTTCAGTGACTTAATAACACTTTGCCTAGGAATGTTAACCCTGGAAAGCCAAAAGGTCGAGAGATACATCTGGGGACTATCACCCCAACTTCGAGGAAGTGTGTTAGCTTCCAAACCCTTGACCTTCGCCAGCGCCAAGGAACTAGGCAAATCTCTTGTTGATCATGGTGTCTGTCAAGGAGTCGCGACTATCATGGCTGAACCAACCAAAGGGAATAGCAACAACGAGATCAATGCCAACAACAACAAAAAGAAGAAATTCTGGAACAAAAGGAAGGGGCAAACTTCGCAAGAACCTTCAAAGAAGCAAATGGTTGCGGTTCATGCTGCTACTACCCCCACCACAACTCCTGCTACCTCTGCGCCAACAAAACCATATGCGGGGAATCTGCCCAAGTGCAACAAGTGCAACTACCATCACCACGGTAATTGTCGCGAGATGTACTGCAAGAACTGTGACAGGAAAGGGCACACAGCCCGTATCTGTAGAGCACCAACACGACCAATCACTCAAGTTTCTGGTACTGGAGTAAGCCGGGCGTGTTATGGGTGCGGAGAGACTGGACACTTCAGGAGGGATTGTCCCAAGGAAAGGAATACTGGCGGTGTGGGGAGAGTGCTGGCAGTAGGACAGAATGAAGCAATAGCAGACCCCACGGTGATTACGGGTACGTTTCTACTCGACAACACTTATGCATGCATACTCTGTGACTGCGGTGCGGAGACAAGTTTTGTGAGTCATAAATTCAAACACCTACTTAGTCAAAAACCCCAACCACTCGATAAAATATTTACTGTAGAAATGGCAAACGGTAAGACAGAAAACGCAAACGATTTGTACGTAAGATGCACACTAAATTTAAACGAGCACTTTATTTCGAGTCGATCTTATGCCCATTTCCATAAGAAGTTTCGATGTCATCATCGGTATGGACTGGTTGAGCCTTCACCATGCCGATATACTTTGCCACGAAAGGGTCATTCGCCTAAATCTGCCAAACGGCGAAACTCTTGTCATTTATGGCGACAAACCTAGTTCAAATTTACAAATCATTTCCTGTATTAAAGCACAAAAATATCTTTGTAAGGAATACCATGCCTTTCTAGCCCACGTAGTAGACCAAAAACAAGAACCAAAGAACATTAAAGACATTCCGGAAGTCTGCAACTTCCCAGATATTTTCCCAGAAGGTCTTCCAGGAA
The DNA here is from genome assembly GCF_051521515.1 of Lactuca serriola. Lineage (NCBI taxonomy): Eukaryota > Viridiplantae > Streptophyta > Magnoliopsida > Asterales > Asteraceae > Lactuca > Lactuca serriola. The sequence continues at coordinate 86,898,939 of NC_136411.1, read as the reverse complement.
TTCTACCAGAGCGCCAAGTCGAGTTCAGAATCGACTTAATCCCCGGAGCTACCCCAGTAGCAAAGTCGCCTTACCGTTTAGCCCCAGCCGAGATGCAGGAACTGTCCAGTCAATTAAACGAGCTGCTGAGCAAGGGATTCATCAGACCGAGCTTCTCACCATGGGGAGCACCAGTCATATTCGTGAAAAAGAAGGACGGATCCTTTCGCATGTGCATCGATTATCGGGAACGAAACAAACTCACGATCAAGAACCGATATCCCTTACCGCGTATAGACGATCTATTCGACCAACTACAGGGAGCAAGCTACTTCTCAAAGATCGATCTAAGATCTGGTTATCACCAACTGCGAGTACTGGAAGGAGACATCCCCAAAACGGCTTTCCGAACACGTTATGGTCACTACGAATTTGTGGTAATGCCCTTCGGATTGACGAATGCTCCAGCAGTGTTCATGGACTTGATGAACCGAGTATGTCGTCCCTTCCTGGATAAATTCGTGATCGTGTTCATACATGATATACTAATCTATTCAAGAAGCCAGGAAGAACACAGCCAACATCTCCACCAAGTACTGGAAACATTAAGGGCAGAGAAACTTTACGTAAAATTTTCCAAGTGCGAATTTTGGATGCGGGAAGTGGATTTCCTAGGACATGTTGTAAGAAAAGAAGGAATACACGTGGACCCTTCCAAGATAAAGGCAATAGATAGTTGGACTACTCCAAGGACCCCTACAGAAATCCGGCAATTTTTGGGACTCGTCGGGTATTACCGAAGATTCATACCGAACTTTTCAAAGATTACAAAGCCACTTACCACCCTAACCCAGAAAAATGTGACCTTCGACTGGGGAGAAAAACAAGACAGCGCATTTCAGACACTAAAGCGAGCCTTATGTAGTGTGCCCATCCTAACCCTGCCAGAGGGAACGGAGGACTTTGTGGTCTATTGTGATGCATTAAACCAAGGACTTGGGTGTGTCTTAATGCATAGAGGGAAGGTCATCGCCTACGCCTCAAGGCAACTAAAGACGCACGAAGTAAACTACACAACGCACGATCTTGAGCTAGGAGCAGTCGTCTTCGCTCTGAAGATATGGAGGCACTACCTCTACGGCACAAAATGTACAATCTTCACCGATCATAAAAGCCTCCAACATATCCTCAACCAGAAGGAACTCAACATGAGACAGAGACGATGGGTAGAACTATTAAGTGATTACGAATGCGAAATTCGATATCACCCCGGAAAGGCTAATGTAGTGGCTGATGCACTCAGTCGGAAGGAGTACTCAGGTCGCCGAGTGAAGTCCCTAACTATGACGATCCATTCACACCTGTTCACGCAAATCAAGGAAGCCCAAATAGAAGCCTTGAAATCCGAAAATGTGACAGGAGAAGCCCTAAGGGGAATGGATAAGAACCTTGAGACCAAGAGCAACGGAGTGCGTTATTTCATGGATCGAATTTGGATACCGAAGTTTGGTGGATTCAGAGAAATCGTTATGGACGAAGCCCATAAAACACGATACTCCATACATCCCGGCTCCGATAAGATGTATCTCGACCTCAAGAAGTTGTACTGGTGGCAAAACATGAAAGCCGAAATTGCTACCTACGTGAGCAAATGCCTGACATGTGCCAAAGTCAAGGTGGAATACCAGAAGCCTTCGGGTTTATTACAACAACCAGAAATACCCGAATGGAAGTGGGAGCGGATAACCATGGATTTCATAACAAAATTACCCAAAACAACAAGCGGACTCGACACCATTTGGGTAATTGTCGACAGGTTAACTAAGTCAGCGCATTTCCTACCGATCAAAGAGACGGATAAATTGGAGAAGTTAACAAGGACATACCTCAGAGAAATTATACGACTGCATGGTGTGCCCATATCCATTATCTCGGACCGAGATAGTAGATTCACCTCAAGGTTCTGGCAGTCGCTACAAAAAGCTTTGGGGACGAGACTAGACATGAGTACCGCTTATCACCCACAAACCGACGGCCAGAGCGAGAGAACCATACAAACCCTAGAAGACATGCTGAGAGCTTGCGTGATCGACTTTGGTAAAGTATGGGACACACATCTACCCTTGATCGAATTCTCATATAATAACAGCTACCACACTTGTATCAAGGCTGCCCCGTTCGAAGCCCTCTATGGCCGCAAATGCAGCTCACCTTTGTGCTGGGCCGAAGTGGGGGACACACAACTAGCAAAAGGACAAGCAACTGACAACACGCTCACTGGACCAGAAATCATAAGGGAAACTACGGAGAAGATTGTTCAAATCCGAGAACGTCTAAAAGCATCAAGGGATAGACAAAAGAGTTACGCAGATACGAGACGAAAACCCTTGGAATTTCAGGTTGGAGACCATGTCCTACTCAAAGTCTCGCCTTGGAAAGGTTTAATACACTTCGGAAAACGTGGGAAACTGAACCCTAGATACATCGGGCCATTCGAGATCCTTGCCAGGATCGGTCCAGTGGCTTACAAACTTAGACTACCTCAGGAGCTCCACAACGTACACCCTACCTTTCACGTATCGAACCTAAAGAAGTGCTTATCCGATGAGACCCTTGTCGTACCTCTAGACGAAATTGCAATAAATGAAAACCTCAAATTTGTAGAGGAACCGGTAGAGATCATGGATCGGGAAATCAAAAGGACTAAACAAAGCCGCATACCTATTGTAAAGGTCCGCTGGAACGCCAAGCGAGGACCTGAATACACCTGGGAACGCGAGGATCAGATGAAACATAAATACCCACATCTTTTTCCTAACCTGTAAACTCTATCTTAGATTAAATTTCGGGACGAAATTCCCTTAACAGGGGGATGATGTGACAACCCTATTTTTCCAAAAGCATTGAAACGCTCAAAAGTCAAATACAACTAAATCAACCTTGAAAATAAAGTGTTCAAATATCTAAGTTGGGATGCATCAAATATTAGATAACATGTCAAGGTTTCCAAAAACATAAAGAACGCTCAAAACCGGGTTATATTGAAGAAATGATAACCACTCGTATATTTACGACACACCGTTAAAACATTATTTGACGTAAAAAGTAAAATCTCAATAAAATGCATTTTAGCCTTAAGAATCTAAAGAAAATTCGTAGATCTCGTTGAAAGGTGAGCGTGCATAAAAAGATCGCCCAAATTGGACCTCGTATGAAGAAGTTACGAATTTTCAAAGTTTCGTAACAGTAGTAGAGGGCTAAAAACTCGAATTGAAGATCGAGTGTTAATTAGCTAATGCAACCTAAATGAGAGTTGAAGATCTCCACAATAGGATCAAATTGATAAAAAGACAAACGAAAACCGACGTCGAATAAAGAAACTATGAATTTTTAACTGACTTTAGGAGGCCCGGCCTATTAAAATTATATCATTAAAAATGAAGTCAAAACTAGCCGACGGAGTCTAAATGAAAGTTGTAGAGCATAATCTCACCTTCGCGTGGATATAAAGAACACGAAAAACGGAGCTCATACGCGAAAGTTATGGAATTTAGAAGAGGACAGACCGGATTACGCCCCGCGTACTAGACCCAGAGTCGAGTCCCATCGGCCCGCCCCCTCTACGCTTAGCTAGCCCGGAGTCGTAAGCCATGACACGTTCTTATGCCCAGCGTAACGAGGTACGCGCTGCATACGTGAGTATGCCCCGCGTACTCACCACTCTAGCACTATAAATAGATGGCATCAGCTGCGAGTTTTAGGCACACTTCCTCAAATCTCCAATTACTCCCACACCCTTCCAAGCACCAGAAGCTGTCCCGACAACCTCGATTTCCGCACCCGAGCCCCCGACGAAAGATCTACGCTGCAGAAATTCCCGAGAGCCCGAAGACGCAACTTTCCGCGGTCGAAACTCTGCTCAACTCTAGCCTCTCTCTTCAAACTTAACGAGTGAGTTCATACCCCTACTTTTCAATTCTTTTCACATTTTAGGGGGGGGGGAATACAAGTACGTTACATGTTAAAGTATCGTTTTATAAACATAATTATAATATCTATCTTATAGGGTTTGATACAAATATCTTTATGTTTAAAAGGCTATTATATCACCAAGTTATTCTTACAAAATGGAAACATACTTTTTGAGAAACTATAATGAGTATAGTTATCAAGTTATTCATACATTTTAGATATACATCTTGACAAATGAAATACTTTCAAAGGAAGTAAAGTCTTTATTATCGTAAATCTGTTTATACCAAGTAATGTGAGACATTCAAACTTCAACGTACTCGTATGCATGCATTTCAAGTCCCGTATTATATACCATAATCTCTTGGAGGGAGAGCGTGATACTTGTGTATAGATCTATACGGGATTGACAACCCCGCACCTAAACTATTAGCTATAGTTAGACCGGCAGGTCTGGGGTGACAAATGTCATAACACTACAACACCTGAAGAATGTTGTTACAGGCCGTCAGTGTCAATAGTATGGTTATAAAACTCACATAAAAGTATAAAAACAAGTTTGATTTACGAGATTCATATGTGCATTTAGTTTTCTACATCATTTTGGCACAAAGTTTATCGTTTTTATTCAAGTATGGAATATACTAACGAACTCCAACTCTGGAAACTTTTCAAACCATTTATAGAAAATATTGGATTTTCTGAAAACCTCGTTCATCGATTTACTACCAAAAAGGATATACTTTTCAATGCAAAACGCTTATGAACTCACCAACTTAATTGTTGACACTTTTTCAAAACCACTTGTATTTCTCAGGGAATCAGTAATACAGGTAACCACCAGCTTTTGGAGGAAGAACACTAAGGATGTTTTTATTAATGAACATTTATCATCATATTGTAATATTCTTTTGCTAATATGTATAACGCAACAATATACGTTTTCATTATATATATGATGGTTGTGTTACTTTCTTTACAATATTCAATTGTTGTAATACTACGTGAAGTCATCCACCCCAGAATGTTTCCGCCATTCTGGTTTGGGGGGGTGTGACAAGTACGCCCAATGTATTTGAAGATTACGCCCAACGTAATTCAGGTTTCAGCCCCTATAAATAGAAAGCAAGACCTTCGGGTTTTTGTTTACAAAATCTATTCTCTCTCAATCTCTACTTCTTCTCTAGCTACTTTTAACCCCCAGAGGTCCCGGTATCATCCCTTAGCACCCGAAGCAATCCCGGAGCCCCGAAGTTTCCAAGAAAAAGAGTTTGTCGAGTCGAAACTCTACCCGTGTGGAGCCCGGTGTTTGAGAAAACGACCCATTTTTATCGGAAACAATTGCTTTAAGAGACGAGGTGCTGCCCAATTATCGTCTTAACAAGTGAATGTGTAGTCACTTTCTTCTTAAACATAGATATGAAATATTTCCTATAAAATACGTGCTATGTGTAATTATATTGTTTGTTTATTTGAGATGGTGTTGAATAAATGTTTTATACAAGTTTTAAATTGTATATACATTTTTATCTACAAATATTTTGGGTAAAACATGCGTAGATGAAATGGTTGATGTGTGTTAAATTGATGAGAGGCCTCAATGTTGTTGTTGTTGTTGTTGTTGTTGTTGTTGTTGTTGTTGTTGTTGTTGTCGTAGTCATCTACCAGAGTATAGATGACGACCACAGACCTTTCTAGATAGTCCAATGGAACGCTAGCAGGTTCGCAACCTGTAGGTGTTGGTGAACTATATGTTCGCTAGTGTACTCCATCCCCCTCATGGTTGCCTTAAGGACATGTATGGCTGAGGAATCCCCTTAGCAGTAGTGTCCATCTCGATGATGATCCTTAGGCTAGGTCTTATGATAGGTGTTTATGGACGTAAAGTGAGGATAACGGGAATGGGTAACCAGGGTTAATGTTGGTTGATGAAATTAATAAATTTATTTTTGGTTGATGAATTTAACAAATTTATTATTATTTGTGGGTTGAAAACCCTATATGTTCACCAGGCTCCAAAGCCTGACACACTCAACTTTTTATATTACAGGTAGTGGACCCCGAACATAGTCGAATGATGATATAAAATTTTTGGATTATAGGCAAGTAGTTGTAAACAACTGTTGTAAGACTTATAATATATTGTTTACGCTTTTGATCCGTATCGGAACATGACATCCCGAGGTTTTGGTATAAAATGAAAATATATATTTCTACAACATCTTATAAAAAGATTACTCTTATTTTATTTTAAAAGCATAAATTAAATCGGTCTTTTCTGGCCGAGAAATCTGGGGATGTCTCAATTGGTATCAGAGCAGTAGTTTAAGCGAACTAGGAATTTGTAGGATTTCTAGACTTAAACTTAGAATGCTAAGTGATGATCGTGAGATGAGTGTCAACCATATTTTAGACACGAGCACTAGTATATTTTAGGAAAGATGCCTAAAATCCTTTTATGTGCTAAATGCTATATGTTTGTCATATATGCCATTATTTGTTCGGATCTATGGTATGTTGCTAACCGGATCTGGAAACCTTATGTGTTTAGGATTCTAAATGTACGACTACGATATTAGAACTAGAATGTAAACTTTTCGAAGTGATAAGGAGAATTTAAATGTCTATCGTGAATAAAGATCTAAATCCGCCTAATTTAGTGTATAGATCAAATGGCGAGAACCCGAACTAGAGCTGGATATGCAAATAGAAGCCAACAACCTCAACCCCAAGTGGTGGAACAGGTGCCTACAATAGGAAATGCACCAGAACCCATCACCAGGGTTGGAGTACACGTCATGATTCAGGAAATGATGGCTGAAAAAAGGGAGGAAATGAGGCAAATATTGTTGAATAAGAGGAGTGAACCTTCAGTTCCTGTAGAACAACTAGAATTAAATGACGATCAATCCAAGGAAGGAAATTATAGTAGATTCATTGGTCAAACTGAAACACTTGTGGTTAGGATGAATAACCACGAGGACGGAGTAGAGAGAAATGGATGCAAGTATAAAGACTTTATGACTTGCAAGCCATCAACTTTCACTAGAATAGAAGATCTCGTCGGAGTAATGGATTGGTTCTCAGAAATGGAATTGGCTTTCATGAGATGTGGTTGCCAAGGCAAGTTACAAACCATATTTGCAGTGCATCAGTTCATAGGTGGCGCTGTTCGCTGGTGGAACACTCTGGGGAAGACCCTAAGCCCTAATGAGCCACTACAACTGACTTGGGGAGAGTTCTTGGTGCAATTCAAGTGAAAGTACTGCTCGGCCCAAAATGTGCTTGAGCTAGAAAACCAATTTCTGACGTTGAAGAAGGGAAGTATGACCATTGATGAATACACTAACAACTTCACAGATAAAATGGATTTTGCTTAGCGTATTGTCCGAGATGAGCTGACGAAAATAGACAGGTACACAAAGGGACTTCCATGGGAGTATGCAGTGGCAGTACGTCAGGCAATTACTGTGACAACCCGATATTTCAACTCTTTTTAATGACCTAAAAAGTCAAGTATTGTAACCACTTTTGAGTTAATAAAATTAACTTTGATAATAAAATGTCCAAAAAAAAAAATTCTATTTAAATTCCTTCTATGTTTAAATGTCATTAAACCATGATCGTGCGTAAAAAGAGCGCCCAAATCCGACTTCGTATATTGAAGTTAAGATTTTTCCAACTTCGACTTAGCAACAGACAACTAAAAACTCGAATCGGAGATCAAGCGACTTTTGGCCGGAATGACCTAAATGAGAATCGAAGGTCTCGACAATGGTATTTCAGCGGTGAAAAGTCTGGCAAAAACCGACGTCAGATAAAGAAGTTATGAATTTTTAAAGAAATTCCTTAATCACGTCATTTTATAATTAAATAATAAAAATAATTTCGGAATTTGCCAATGGAGTCTAAACGAAAGTTGTAGAGCGTAGTCTCACCTACGCGTGGATATAAAGACCATCGAAAACGGAGTTCGTATGAAGGAGATATTATTTTTTGAAGTTTATTAAATAATTTATATATATATATATATATATATATATATATATATATATATATATATATATATATATATATTATATCAAAAATCCGGAATATCCGAAGAAGGAGTCAGCATCCTCATCCGAGTTACGCGCTGCGTAACCCCGTACGCCCCGCGTACCCGAGGTCCTTGGTCTCGGTCCATCCACATCGCCCCTATGCGAAGCTACTGACCCGCCCCATCCAACCCGCCCCATCCGACCCATCCCATCCGATCCGTCCCATCCAAAGCCGAGGCAGTCGAGGACTCGCTCATGCATGACGTACGCATACGTGCTGCGTACGAGCGTACGCCCCGCGTACCGAGGCTTCTTAGACCCCCTATAAATAGAATGCGAGGGTTTCCGGAAAAAAATTGCTCATTTCTCTCCTTTCTCTCACGATCTTGCCTCGATTTCCGTGCCCGTTCAAACCCGAAGCTCTGGTCTTTTTGCTCAAGTCCCGAGGGTCGATTTTACTCCCGAGATTCCCGAGAATCCTGAGAAAAATCCGTTTCCCAAAACAAAACTCTGCCCGGTTTTCCATATCGCTATCTTCAAACTTTAAATTGAGTTCATACCCCTTTAATCAACCTTTGAAATGATTTTAAATGTTTTAAATACTTATGGGGGGGGGGGAATACAAGTTAAATACTTATAGTTATTGCTTCAATCACATGTGATTGCATTAATCACATGTGACTAATAACTAGGGAAACCAGTGATTTTATCACTGTTCAAACTGTCTATCAAACTGTTTTACTTCAAAATGTTTTACAAACCCTTTTACTTTTCAAACTTATTTACAACTGTGATTCAAACAAATGTTCCTTATACTTAAACTGTTTTATCAAACCTATGCCTTCAAATTGTTTTATAGATTGACATCAAGTCGATCTTTTCTTAAAATAATACTTATGTTTCAAATGTCTTATAAAAACTTATTTATGCTTTTATATTATAAATTGCATGCCCATATATGTATAGATGTATAAATAATGTTTAAAGGGCTTAGGAAGGCCATCCGCCCTATTTCCTTTTTCTCGATTTGGATGTGGTCTGGTGGGATTTCGGGTGACCATCCGAAGGTCGTTTCAATATTAATTATATATCAAATATACATATACAGACATAAAAGTACTTCTATATTCATACGTACTAGTCACACCATTAGTAAGTTACCATCGGGGTAACACAGGATCATACTATTACAACTGCTAGATCAATGAGTCAGTTCATTCATGAGTCCATATACAACTATACTATGAGAACATATACAATTATACTAGGAAGAGAACATATACAACTATACTATGAGAACATATACAACTATACTAGGAAGAGAACATATACAACTATACTAGGAAGAGAACATATACAACTATACTATGAGAACATATACAACTATACTAGGAAGAGAATATATACAACTATACTAGAACGAGAAACATTACCCTTACATTAATACGTTAACAATTGTGATCCACTGTATCGGAGCATGCCTTAAATGTCATGGCCCGAGTTTTAGCCAAAATTCTTTTGGAGGGAGAGCGTGAGTTTGCGTATAGATCTATACTGGATTGACTATCCTACACCTTGCTGCTAGCTACAGCCGGACCTGTAGGTCTGCGGGCGCCAAACGTCATTCCGTTATTACGACCATTCGTATGTCGTTGTTATCAGTCGATAGCATGGTGCAATTATCACATTTTACCTTAATATAAATCCGGTTTAAGGTAGTTAGTACAGCAGTAGTTACTATAAAACTAAGCTACAGTACTACAATGATTTACCCATTACATATTTTTAGTGATAACCTCACTTGAACTTTAATGTACAAACTATATTTTGTTAAAAGATAGTTGCACTTGGGAAATTACACACTTTTACAACAAACGAACATACAAAATAGTTAAGCCTTGGTAGAAGGCTACTTTAATAGAAAATATAGGTTTTTCTGAGAGATTCAAACTTTTACAAACACTTACATACATTTTACAAACTTATACTTGAGACACGTTCAAACGTTTTTGATAACAAACACCGACACTAAAATACTTATGAACTCACCAGCTTAATGCTGATAAACTCTTTCAAAATAACTTGTATTCTTAGGTCATCAGTAGACAGGTACCGATGCCAGCTTTTGAGAAGCTGGAGCGCATTCAAGACTCATCATATTATTATTTTGATTTACCTTATATTTTTTTTTGGTGTCTAAAACTGTTCAGAACACGCTTGTATTAAAATTATATATTTAATGCAATGGATGATGTTGTTTGCTTATTTACATTTACTGTGTTGTGATACTTTACATGACGTCCTCCGCCCCAAAACGTTTCCGCCGTTCTTGGTTTTGGGGTGTGACAGATTGGTATCAGAGCATTGTTTATAGTGAATCAAGTATATCAACCCATAAAAGATATACTAAACTATAAACCCATTAGGGATTAAAGCACTCTAACCAAGAGTCTATACTTTAAATATTAAAATATTTAATTAAGTATACTAGTCTGCATTCATACTAAAATCAGTGTCACAATGACAAGAACAAAAGTATTACGATTGTTAAGTATCACAAGTGAGCTCGGGGATGTATGGTCAGTCCTGGGAATGGCATAGCCTGATCAACTATGCTGGTCCTAGGAGTGATTAGCATATGCCCTAGAATGGTTGTGATATGTTAACAAGTCTAAAAACTTACCAACAATACCACAAGAAGATCAGTAGAACTTAAACTTAAAATACTATAGGTGTATTTTGTACTACTAGTTACACGTATACTATATTCTTATAACTCTCTTCTCGCGTAGATTTAAATGGCTGGATTCCATCACGGCGACCCGTACTTTCCAAATGAAGGCAATGCCGGGTGGATCGATGAAGAGCCCGAAGATGAGCATCCAATCCCTTTAGATGATCACCTCGCAGAAGGCTTTTCTGATGGATCCGACTCCGAGCTTGAAGTCAACAACCTACCGCTAGTAGGTCAAGCCCCGAACAACAACCCTCGACCAGCTTTTCCAGGTCCTACTCTTTTGTGGGCAAACAACTTGAATCGCTGGAGTGATGAACAGGGTCAACCCTCACCATACTTTGGGGACCGAAGCTTTTACAACGTCAGCGATGGTGGCTCTGCTGACCGAGCTTTGCCTGTCATTATCCGCAGAATAGCTCGTAATGTCGAGCAAGGTCGAGCAGCCATCGACCGGGTCATGGAGATTGATGCCAACTCAAGTGTCAACACAGTCCGCATCCTCCGTCTTGAAGAAGACATGGAACGGACCCGGAGAACCAATGAAACCCTGCAGCAGCAGCTGGCTGTCTCACGAGCTGAAATCTTGGAACTTCGAGCTCGTCAGAGGGCTCAGGATCGACACCTTCAAGAGGTATTTCGTCAAGTGTCTGACCTCAGGGCTCGCCCGGGGAATTCCTATCGCCGTTAGATGATGTCTAGTACATCTTTGTCTTTTGATTAAAGAATAGCCTTTAACATCTGTGCTCTAAGCAACACTTGTCTGTAAAATATTCCTAACTTTCAGTACTCTAATTAGGAATCTAAGAACTGTCAAACTTATCTGTTTGGTATGATGTAAGACCTACTGATAGGTCGATTTTCCCTGAACTTATTACATCAGTAATACCAGTATTATTGAAATCTATCTAATCTGTGGGAAAAATCTGTACACTTGTGCTTTCCTACTAATATTTCTTATTGTGATTTTAAACACTCATTCAACTGTTGGGCTATGGTTAGTTAGTCCATGTGTCACTCTCACGTTGCTTACCAATTGATTCTTATCATTTTTCTTATCTTTATAAACTTATAGCTGAAAGATGCCTCCTCGCAAATCTCCCAGGAATAACCCTGCACCACCACCTCCTCCGCCTCCGGTCATCGATACTGTAGCCCTGAATGCTGCCGTAGCTGCAGCAGTGGCGACTGCCATGGCTCAGTATCACTCAACTGATGCCAGCAGAGGTGGAACCCCTGTGGAATCAACCCCGGTTGAAACCCCTGTGCGCTCGAGAGAGTGCTCCTATAAGGATTTCACCAATTACAAGCCGAAGCCTTTTTATGGCACCGGCGGAGTCATTGCCCTCTCGCAATGGCTTGAGAAGACTGAATCAGTCTTCGAAATCTGTTCATGCCCTGCGGCGAGTAAAGTCAAATACGCCGCATGCACCTTTGAAGGAAAGGCCCTGACATGGTGGAACGGCCATATCAAGGCACTAACTCTCGTCGTAGCCAACGACATAGGCTGGGAAACAATGAAAGACCTCATGACTGAGGAATACTGCCCGAGGGGTGAAATCTAGAAACTGGAGCAGGAACTTTGGAACCTGATGATGAAGGGCACCAATGTGATCGCTTACACTGCCCGATTCAGCGAGCTGGTGGCCCTCTGCCTTAATATGGTTCCCACCGAGGGGAAGAAGATCGAGAGGTACATATGGGGGCTAGTGCCTCCGTATCAAGGGAATGTTCTAGCATCAAACCCCGCTACCTTCGATAGTTCCAAGCAATTGGCACAACAACTCATTGACCATGGAGTCAAAACCCTGCAACCACAACCACCCTAGCCATCCCGGAACCCTCCAAACCCGCTGATACTAAGCGGAAATTCTGGGATGAAAAGAAGAAGCAACAGGCTGCCAAAAAGCAGCAAATTGTGGCAATGCATGCCGCAATAACCCCTGCTGCTGCTACTACTGCTCCGGTGGGTCGGTATGCTGGAAGTTTGCCAAAGTGCAACAAATGCAACTACCACCACAACGGCCCCTGCCGTGAAATGCAGTGCTCTAACTGCAACAGGAGAGGACACACAGTTCGATTCTGTAAATTCCCGGCACAACTGATCATCCAGGTCCCTGGTTCTGGCGTGAGCCCGACCTGCTATGGATGTGGCGAAGCAGGCCACTATAAGAGGGACTGCCCCAAAGCAAAGAATGCTTGTGGAGCAGGAAGGGTACTAGCTATAGGCCACGGGGAAGCAGTTGCTGACCCGACAGTGGTGACTGGTACGTTCCTCCTCGATAACTCCTATGCATGCATTCTGTTCGATAGTGGAGCGGAGCGAAGCTTCGTAAACCATAAATTTGCTCGCATGCTTAATCAACCACCGCACGCACTCAAAGAACTATTCACAGTAGAAATGGCTAATGGAAAAACTGAAAGTACGAGTTGCATATACTTAGGTTGTACCCTAACTCTAGATAACCATTCATTCCCAATCGACCTCATGCCAGTCTCAATAAAAAGTTTCGACGTTATCATTGGCATGGATTGGTTAAGCCTTCATCGCGCCGACATCATGTGCTACAAGAAAGCAGTCCGTCTAAACCTTCCGTCTAACGAAACCCTTATAGTCTACGGCGACAAACCCGATGCAAGTCTTCGTATTATATCAAGTATTCAAGCATAGAAGTATCTGCGTAAGGAATACCATGCATTCCTTGCTTACGTCGTCGACACGAGCCTCGAAACGAAAGAATTAAAGAACATCCCAGTAGTGAGCGACTTCCCCGACATTTTCCCAGAAGAACTACCCGGGTTACCTCCGCAATGACAGGTCGAGTTCAGAATCGACTTAGTCCCAGGAGCTACCCCAGTAGCCAAGTCGCCCTACCGTTTAGCACCAACTGAGATACAGGAACTCTCTGGTCAACTTAACAAACTGCTCAGCAAGGGCTTTATAAGACCAAGTTTCTCACCTTGGGGAGCACCGGTCTTGTTCGTTAAGAAGAAAGACGGATCATTCCGTATGTGTATTGACTACAGAGAACTCAACAAACTGACGGTCAAGAATCGTTACCCTCTGCCTCACATAGATGATCTATTCGACCAACTGCAAGGGGCGAGCTATTTTTCTAAGATTGATCTGAGATCCAGATATCACCAGTTACGAGTGCTAGAGGAGGATGTGCTGAAGACAACCTTCCGAACTCGGTACGGACTATACGAGTTCGTGGTGATGCCATTCGGATTGACCAATGCGCCCGCAGTCTTCATGGATCTGATGAATAGAGTATGCCGACCTTACTTGGATCAGTTCGTCATCGTTTTCATTGACGACATCCTGATCTACTCCCGAAGTAAGAAAGAGCATGGCGATCACCAGCGACAAGTTCTAGAGACATTACGAAAAGAGAAGCTTTATGCGAAGTTCTCGAAATGTGAATTTTGGATCCGGAGAGTCGAATTCTTAGGACACGTGGTAAGCGAAGAGGGAATCCACGTGGACCCATCCAAAATTAAAGCCATTGAGAACTGGTCAGCACCTAAGACGCCTACAGAAATTCGTCAATTTCTAGGTCTCGCTGGCTACTACCGTAGATTCATTCAGAACTTCTCTCGAATAGCGAAACCTCTTACAACCCTAACCCAGAAAGGCGTGGCCTTTGACTGGGAAGAGAAACAAGAGAGAGCGTTCTAAACGCTCAAGAGAGCCTTGTGCACTACGCCAATCCTATCCCTTCCCGAAGGAATAGAAGACTTCGTAGTCTATTGCGATGCATCAAATCAAGGGCTCGGATGTGTTATGATGCAGCGAGGTAAGGTCATCGCCTACGCCTCGAGGCAGTTGAAGACGCACGAGGTTAACTACACGACCCACGATCTTGAACTAGGAGCAGTAGTGTTTGCTCTGAAGATCTGGGGACATTACTTGTATGGAACGAAGAACACTATCTTTACCGACCACAAGAGTTTACAACACATTTTCGATCAAAAGGAGCTCAACATGAGACAACGACGGTGGGTCGAGCTACTCAGTGATTACGAATGCGATATTCGTTATCATCCGGGTAAAGCCAACGTAGTAGCAGATGCCCTAAGTTGGAAGGAATATTCTGGTCGCAAAGTCAAGTCATTGTCAATAACCATCCATTCACACTTGTCTAAACAAATTCAGGGGGCTCAACTTGAAGCCATGAAACCTGAAAATGTGACGAATGAATCCCTTAGAGGAATGGAGAAGAATTTAGAAGCCAAGGGTGACGGAGCCTTATATTTCATGAACCGGATCTGGACACTGAAACACAGTGGTTTCCGAGACTTGGTCATGACCGAGGCGCACAACACTCGGTATTCCGTCCACCCAGGTTCAGATAAGATGTATCTAGATCTGAAAAAGCTATACTGGTGGCCTAATATGAAAGCAGAGATTGCTACCTTCGTAAGTAAATGCCTTACTTGCGCAAAGGTTAAGGTCGAGTACCAGAAGCCCTCTGGTTTATTGCAACAACCAGAGATCCCGGAATGGAAGTGGGAGCGGATCACTATGGATTTCATAACCAAGTTGCCCAAGACAACGGGTGGACTTGACACCATATGGGTCATCGTTGATAGATTGACCAAGTCTGCACACTTCCTACCTATCAAAGAAACCGACAAGATGGAGAAACTTACGAGAACATACATTAGGGAAATCGTACGGCTACATGGTGTACCTATGTCCATTATCTCCAATAGAGATAGTAGGTTCACCTCAAGATTTTGGCAATCACTACAACATTCCCTAGGAACAAGGCTGGACATGAGCACAGCCTACCATCCTCAGACCGACGGACAGAGTGAGAGGACCATCCAAACACTGGAAGATACGTTGCGAGCCTGCGTGATTGACTTTGGGAAGGAATGGGATACTCATTTACCCCTTGTCGAGTTTTCCTATAATAACAGTTATCACAAGAGCATCAAGGCTGCTCCATTTGAAGCTCTCTATGGTCGAAAGTGCAGATCCCCTCTGTGCTGGGCTGAGATGGGTGATACCCAATTAGCCAGGGGGCAAGCTTCCAACAGTACTCTCACCGGTCCGGAGATCATTCGGGAAACGGCAGAGAAAATCATTCAGATCCGTGAACGATTGAAAGCCTCTAGAGACCGACAGAAGAGCTACACTGATAAACGAAGAAAACCTTTGGAATTTCAGGTGGGAGACCGAGTCCTTCTCAAAGTCTCACCCTGGAAGGGCTTGATACGCTTCGGCAAGCGTGGGAAGCTTAATCCGAGGTACATAGGGCCTTTCGAGATTCTTGCAAGAGTCGACCCCGTAGCTTACAAACACGACCTACCAGACGCACTTCGTAACGTACATTCTACATTCCACGTATCTAACTTGAAAAAGTGTCTATCCGACGAGACTCTTGTAATCCCACTCGTCGAGATCGAGATCAACGAGAGCCTCAACTTCGTGGAAGAACCTGTAGAGATCATGGACCGTGAGGTCAAGCAGACAAAACAAAGTCGCATACCCATCGTGAAGGTTCGCTGGAACGCCAAGCGGGGACCTGAATTCACATGTGAACGCGAAGATCAGATGAAACAAAAGTACCCTCATCTCTTTCATGTTCACTAGTATCTTTACTACTTTAAATTTCGGGACGAAATTCCCTCTAACGGGGGGATGATGTGACAACCCAATATTTCAACTCTTTGTAATGACCTAAAAAGTCAAGTATTGTAACCACTTTTGAGTTAATAAAATTAACTTTGATAATAAAATGTCCAAAAAAAAATTCTATTTAAATTCCTTCTATGTTTAAATGTCATTAAACCATGATCGTACGTAAAAAGAGCGCCCAAATCCAACTTCGTATATTGAAGTTAAGACTTTTCCAAGTTCGACTTAGCAACAGACAACTAAAAACTCGAATCGGAGATCGAGCGACTTTTGGCCGGAATGACCTAAATGAGAATCGAAGGTCTCGACAATGGTATTTCAGTGGTGAAAAGTCTGGCAAAAACCGATGTCAGATAAAGAAGTTATGAATTTTTAAAGAAATTCCTTAATCACGTCATTTTATAATTAAATAATAAAAATAATTTCGGAATTTGCCAACGGAGTCTAAACAAAAGTTGTAGAGCGTAGTCTCACCTACGCGTGGATATAAAGACCATCGAAAACGGAGTTCGTATGAAGGAGATATGATTTTTTGAAGTTTATTAAATAATTTATATATATATTTATATCAAAAATCCGGTAATATCCGAAGAAGGAGTCAGCATCCTCATCCGAGTTACGCGCTGCGTAACCCCGTACGCCCCGCGTACCCGAGGGCCTTGGTCTCGGTCCGTCCACGTCGCCCCTATGCGAAGCTACCGACCCGCCCCATCCGACCCGCCCCATCCGATCCGTCCCATCCGAAGCCGAGGCAGTCGAGGACTCGCTCATGCATGACGTACGCGTACGTGCTGCGTACGAGCGTACGTCCCGCGTACCGAGGCTTCTCAGACCCCCTATAAATAGAATGCGAGGGTTTCCGGAAAAAAAATTGCTCATTTCTCTCCTTTCTCTCACGATCTTGCCTCGATTTCCGTGCCCGTTCAAACCCGAAGCTCTAGTCTTTTTGCTCAAGTCCCGAGGGTCGATTTTACTCCCGAGATTCCCGAGAATCCCGAGAAAAATCCGTTTCCCAAGACGAAACTCTGCCCGATTTTCCATCTCGCTATCTTCAAACTTTCAAGTGAGTTCATACCCCTTTAATCAACCTTTGAAATGATTTTAAATGTTTTAAATACTTATGGGGGGGGGGGGGGAATACAAGTTAAATACTTATAGTTATTGCTTCAATCACATGTGA
Source organism: Lactuca serriola (assembly GCF_051521515.1). NCBI lineage: Eukaryota > Viridiplantae > Streptophyta > Magnoliopsida > Asterales > Asteraceae > Lactuca > Lactuca serriola. Next base: position 86,881,384 of record NC_136411.1, on the reverse strand, counting down.
TTGCATTAATCACATGTGACTAATAACTAGGGAAACCAGTGATTTTATCATTGTTCAAACTGTCTATCAAACTGTTTTACTTCAAAATGTTTTACAAACCCTTTTACTTTTCAAACTTATTTACAACTGTGATTCAAACAAATGTTCCTTATACTTAAACTGTTTTATCAAACCTATGCCTTCAAATTGTTTTATAGATTGACATCAAGTCGATCTTTTCTTAAAATAATACTTATGTTTCAAATGTCTTATAAAAACTTATTTATGCTTTTATATTATAAATTACATGCCCATATATGTATAGCTGTATAAATAATGTTTAAAGGGCTTAGGAAGGCCATCCGCCCTATTTCCTTTTTCTCAATTTGGATGTGGTCTGGTGGGATTTCGGGTGACCATCCGAAGGTCATTTTAATATTAATTATATATCAAATATACATATATAGACATAAAATTACTTCCATATTCATACGTACTAGTCACACCATTAGTAAGTCACCATCGGGGTAACATAGGATCATACTATTACAACTGCTAGATCAATGAGCAGTTCATTCATGAGTCCATATACAACTATACTATGAGAACATATACAACTATACTAGGAAGAGAACATATACAACTATACTATGAGAACATATACAACTATACTAGGAAGAGAATATATACAACTATACTAGAACGAGAAACATTAGCCTTACATTAATACGTTAACAATTGTGATCCACTATATCGGAGCATGCCTTAAATGTCATGGCCCGAGTTGTAGCCAGAATTCACTTTGGAGGGAGAGCGTGAGTTTGCGTGTAGATCTATACTGGATTGACTATCCTACACCTTGCTGCTAGTTACAGCCGGACCTGCAGGTCTGCGGGGGCCAAACGTCATTCCGTTATTACGACCATTCGTATGTCGTTGTTACCAGTCGATAGCATGGTGCAATTATCACATTTTACCTTAATATAAATCCGGTTTAAGGTAGTTAGTACAGCAGTAGTTACTATAAAACTAAGCTACAGTACTACAATGATTTACCCATTACATATTTTTTGTGATAACCTCACTTGAACTTTAATGTACAAACTATATTTTGTTAAAAGATAGTTGCACTTGGGAAATTACACACTTTTACAACAAACAAACATACAAAACAGTTAAGCCTTAGTAGAAGGCTACTTTAATAGAAAATATAGGTTTTTCTGAGAGATTCAAACTTTTACAAACACTTACATACATTTTACAAACTTATACTTGAGACACGTTCAAACGTTTTTGATAACAAACACCGACACTAAAATACTTATGAACTCACCAGCTTAATGCTGATAAACTCTTTCAAAATAACTTGTATTCTCAGGTCATCAGTAGACAGGTACCGATGCCAGCTTTTGAGAAGATGGAGCGCATTCAAGACTCATCATATTATTATTTTGATTTACCTTATATTTTTTTTTGGTGTCTAAAACTGTTCAGAACACGCTTGTATTAAAATTATATATTTAATGCAATGGATGATGTTGTTTGCTTATTTACATTTACTGTGTTGTGATACTTTACATGACGTCCTCCGCCCCAGAACGTTTCCGCCGTTCTTGGTTTTGGGGTGTGACACTTAGTTTGGAGGCAGCTATCTGGGCTGCCAAGTTTGTTGACGATATGATTAAGGGGAGAGTCGTCAGCAAGGTTGAAGTTGGCGAAAAGAGAAAGTCTGAAGGAACTTCAGGTTCCAACAAGAAGAATAAGTTCTTGAAATCTGGTTCGAGAAAAATTCAGAGGAGGATCCGAAGCGAAATGGTGTGCCTAGTGTAAGAAGAAACATGCTAGGAAATGTAGCGAGGAATTCACTTGTTACAAATGTGGAAAGCCTGGGCATTATGCTAATGAATGCACCTTCAGTAAGAAAGTCTGTTATGGGTGCAATGAAGAGGGGCACATTTTGAAGGATTGCCCGAAGAAGAAGGATGCAATAAAGCCCAATTTTCCATCAAAGCTAAAAGCCAGAGCTTTCCAGATCACACTGGAAGCTGCAAAGGATGCAGTGGATGTCGCATCAGGTACTTTTCTTGTGAATGGATTGCCTGCGAATTTATTATTTGATTTCAGAGCGAATTACTCCTTTATATCACATAAATTTGGTAAAAGACTAGCATTGCCTATAGGAAAGCTAGATGATGCCCTAATTGTAGAAGTTGCTAGTGGCAAATTCATACCTGTTAGCGATTGTACTAGGAATATCTTCATTGACCTGAACGGAAACGAATTCCTTGAAAAGTTGTTACCCATTGAGTTAAACAGCTTCGACCTAGTGTTGGAGATAGATTGGCTTAGCACCAATGATGCCGAAATATTGTGCAAGAAAAAGATAGTAAGGGTAAACCCGCCTTGAAAGGAGTCGTTTATGATATACGGAGATAAGCGCAAAGTAAATTCTTGAATCATTTCCCTAATGACAGCCATAAATTTTTTATCTAGAGGATGCACCTCATACTTGGCATTCGTGATCGATGCTAAGAAGGAGAAAAAGGATACGCAAAGTATATCAGTGGTGTGTGACTATCCAGAAATTTTTCTTGATAATCTTCCTGGATTGCCCCCTGATAGACATGTGAAGTTTAGAATAGACTTGTTACTAGGAACAACACCAATAGCAAAAGCCCCATATCGATTAGCACCGACAGATGAAGGAGCTTATGACACAACTTAAGGAATTATTGGACAACAGTTTCATTAGACCTAGTTCATCACCCTGTTGAGCTCCGATGTTATTCGTGAAGAAGAAAGATGGGAGCATAATAATGTGTATAGATTACAGGGAGCTGAACAAGACAACAAAAAAGAACAAGTACTTGTTGCCAAGAGTTGATGACCTGTTTGATCAGTTGCAAGGTTCGAGCTATTTCTCGAAGATTGATCTCAGGTCAGGATATCATCAGCTAAAGGTAAAAGAGTGGGATATTAAGAAGACTATGTTCAGAACAAGATATGGACACTACGAGTTTTTGGTTATGTCATTTGGACTAACCAATGCTCCAACATCCTTCATGGATTTAATGAACATGGTTTGTAAACCATTCTTAGATAAATCCATGATAGTGTTCATACATGACATTCTGGTTTACTCGAAAAGCTAGGAGGAGCATGGCAGACACTTGCGAGAAGCGTCAGAAGTATTAAAGAAGGAGAAGTTGTATGCGAAGTTCCCCAAATGTGATTTTTGGATTCAAGAAGTCCAATTTTTGGATCATGTGGTTAACCAAGAAGGGATTATGGTTGACCCAGCTAAAATTGAAGCTATAACAAAGTGGTAACAACCAAAGAGTCCCACGGAGATCCGAAGCTTTCTAGGATTAGTCGGATATTACTGAAGATTTATCCTAGGCTTTTCTTCGATAGCTTCTCCATTGACAGATTTAACCCACAAAGGAGCTACTTATGCTTGGAGTGAAAAGCATAAGGAAGCCTTTGAGAAATTAAAGAAGAAACTATGTGAAGCACCGATTCTTTCTTTGCCTGATAGAGTTGAAGACTTCACAGTTTATAGTGATGCATCTGGAGTCGGGTTGGGATGTGCTCTATCTCAAAGAGAAAAGGTGACTTTATATGCGTCTCGACAATTGAAAGAGCATGAAAAGAACTACCCCACTCATGATCTGGACTTGGCATCGGTAGTATTTGCCGTAAAGATATGGAGGCATTATCTTTATGGAACAAAGTGCAAACTATTCACTGATCATAAGAGTCTTCAATATCTCTTTAATCAGGAAGAATTGAATATGAGGCAACAACGCTGGCTAGAGTTACTCAAGGACTACGAGTGTGAGATACTTTACCACCCTGGTAAAGAAAATGTTGTCGCTGATGCTCTCAATTGGAAGGTAAGCCTTGAAAAGAAAAGGCCAAGAGTGTTGAGAAGTGAAGTTGTCTCGACAATTGTGGAAAGTATAACGAAAGCTTAGGAGGAAGCTTCAGAGAAAAATGACCGAAAAGAAGAACGTTTGGGTAAAATGTTAGTGTTCGGTACAAACAACCAAGGGTTGAAGGTATTCCAAGACATGAGTTGGGTACCTAAGACAGGAGGAATGAGAAATCTTCTGATGGAGGAATCTCACTAGACCATGTACTCGATTCATCCCGGCGGCACAAAGATATATAGGGATCTGAAACCATACTACTGGTGGCCGACGATGAAGCTCGATGTTACAAAATATGTGGTCGAGTGTGTGACATGTGCGAGGGTTAAAGCACAACATCAGAAACCGTATGGGAGTTTAGAACCTTTATCTGTACCCATGGGTAAATGGGAAGACATCTCTATGGATTTTGTAACTAAACTGCCCAGAACAAAAAGCGGTCACGACATGATTTGAGTGGTCGTTGATTGGTTCACAAAAAGCGCACATTTTGATAGCTGCCAATGAGAAGTGGTCTATGAAAAAGCTTGCAAAGGTTTACGTGAAAGAGATAGTACAAGCTCATGGTGCTCCCCAGATGATTGAGTCAGACTGTGATAGTCGTTTCATGTCGAGGTTTTGGAGAAGTCTACAAGAGGAATTAGGTACAAAATTGTGTCTAAGTACATCTTACCATCTGCAAACAAATGGTCAGAGCGAACGAACAATTCAAACGTTGGAGGATATGCTAAGAGCATGTGCCCTGAAATTCCAAGGTAATTAGGATGAACATTTACCTCTGGTAGAATTTTCCTATAATAATAGTTTCCACTTAAGCATCAAGATGGCACCTTACCAAGCTTTGTATGGACAAAAGTGTCAAACGCCGCTGTGTTGGCTTGAAGCTAGGGAAAAGCAGTTTACGAGACCTGAAATAGTCCATCAGGCTGCTGAAAAGTTGAAAGTAATTAGGGAAAGGATGTTAGCAGCTCAAGATCGTCAAAAGAGCTATGCTGACAAGAAAAGACAACCAATATCATTCGAAGTTGGTGATTTGGTTTTACTTAAAGTCTCGCCATGGCAGGGACTTATAAGATTTGGTAAAGGGGGAAACTTGAGTCCAAGCTTTATTGGACCATTTAAAGTTCTTCAAATGATCGGGAATCAAGCTTACAAGTTAGAATTACCAGAAGAACTAGATGGTATTCATCACACCTTCCACGTGTGTTATTTGAGGAAGTTCATGGGAGATGTACTCGACATCATTCCAATTTCTAAATTAAGATTGGATGAAAGCAAGAGGTTAATTGAAGAACCAGAGGAAATTGTTGACCGTAAGACTAAGAAGTTGCAACGCAAGATGGTCGATTTAGTGCTTGTGCGATGGAAACATACGAATGGGCCAAATCTCACCTGGGAAACAGAGCGTGACATGATGAGTCGCTATCCGCATTTGTTTGCTGATGTGTGATTCTAAGGACGGAATCATCCTAAGGGGGAGATAATTGTAACGCCTGTGTTTCTAGGCTAGGCATTAATGATGATGTAATAGTCTATGTCAACTTTGTAATTTGTTTTGAAAAAATAAAGATGTATTATTTGATTATTTTGTGAATTATGTGCTTAATTACTTAATTATTATGATTTAATAATTTAAGAATAAAGATAAGCGTCGAAAATAAACGTTAGATAAACCCGATATCTTTGAAGGAAGTTGTAGTGGTTGAAACAAGGATTCCGGATATTTAAAGAGTATTGAAATCTGAGTTATAACGAAGAAGTTATGACTTGTCGAAGTTTCGCGACAGAATCGGTACGACATTTTGTGACTTAAATGATGAATGTACGATAGAATTATTTTTAGCCTTAGTGATCTAAACGAAAGTCGTAGAGTTCGTTAAACCGAGAGTGTGCATAAAAAGAATGCCCAAATCTGACTTCGTATGAGGAAGTTATGATTTTTCTAAGTTTCAACTTAGCAGTATGCAGCCCAAAACTCGAAACTTTGTACTGCAACGGTAAAAAGGCAAACGAAAACGGACATCGGATGAAGAAGTTAAGAAGTTTTAACGGACTTTTCTTATTCTAGCCTGTTAAACATATAACTTTAAAAATGAAGTCAAAATTAGTTGACGAAGTCTAAATGAAAGCTATAGAGCATAGTCTCACTTACGCACAGATATATAGAACGTCAAAAACGGAGCTCGTATGCGAAATATACGGATTTTAGAAGTTTGGAAATTCATAGTACGCCCAACGTACAGGAGTATGCCCAGCGTACTCGTGTTCATGGTTTGAGTTGGGCCGCGTAGCCTACTCCATCGCATGCGACACGTATCATACGGACTCGACACTTCTGATGCCACGCATTAGGGTACGCCCAACGTACTAAGCAGTACGCCCACTGTAATGGATAATAGAGCAGTACGCCCAACGTACTTGACGATTAAGCCCAACGTAATTCAGTTTTCAGCCCCTATAAATAGAAAGAAGACCTCCGGGTTTTTGTTTACAAAATCTATTCTCTCTCACTCTCTACTTCTTCTCTAGCTACGTTTAACCCCTCGAGGTCCCGGTATCATCCCCTAGAACCCGAAGCAATCCCGGAGCCCCAAAGTCTCCAAGAAAAAGAGTTTTTCGAGTCGAAACTCTGCCTGTGTGGAGCCCGGTATTTTAGAAAACGCCCCGGTTTTATCGGAAACGATTGTTTTAAGAGACGAGGTGCTGCCCAATTATCGTCTTAACAAGTGAGTGTGTAGTGACTTTCTTCTTACACATAGATACGCTATAAAATATGTGTTGTGTGTAATTATATTTTTTGTTTATTTGAGATGGTGTTGAATAGATGTCTTACACAAGTTTTAAATTGTATATACATTTTTATCTACAAATATGTTGGGTAAAACATGCGAAGATGAAATCGTTGATGTGTGTTAAAATAATGAGAGGCCTCGATGTTGTTGTAGTTGTTGTTGTTTTTGTCGTAGTCATCTAGCGGAGTATAGATGACAACCACAGACCTTTCTAGACAGTCCAGTGGAACGCTAGCATGTTCGCAACCTGTAGGTGTTGGTGAACTATATGTTCATTGGTGTACTTCATCCCCCTCATGGTTGCCTTAAGGACATGTATGGCTGAGGAATCCTCTTAGTAGTAGTGTCCATCCCATTGATGATCCTTAGGCTAGGTCCCTTATGATAGGTGTGTAGGAACGTAAAGTGAGGATAATGGGAATGGGTAATCAGGGTTAATGTTGGTTGATGAAATTAATAAATTTATTTTTGGTTGATGAACTTAATAAATTTATTATTATTTGTGGGTTGAAAACCCTATATGCTCATCAGGCTCCCACGCCTGTCCCACTCAGCTTTTTATATTACAGGTAGTGGACCCCGAGCATAGTCGGATGATGATGTGAGATTTTTGGATTATAGGTCAGTAGTTGTATATATTTGTTGTAAGGCTTATAATGTACTGTTTATGCTTTTGATTTGTATCGGAACATGACATCCCGAGGTTTTGGTATAAAATGAAAATATATATTTCTTTAAGAAATGTTTTGATAAATTTTTTATCGTGTTTTGTTTTGGGAAAAATTCCGCAACATCTTTTTAAAGATTTCTCTGATTTTATTTTAAAAGCATAAATTAAATCGGTCTTTTCTGGCCGAGAAATTTGAGTATATCTCAATATTTATTATTATTTGATTAGGAGAAAAAAAATTTCATAATTATCTTTCTATTATTTTTGCAGGAACAAAAATAATATTATATAGAATATACACATTTTAAAAATCACCCCAAACAAATTTTCCATTTCTTATAAAAAACTCAGTACATATCAACGACAGACAAACAGACAACAAGTTGCGCTGCTAGCCCTTTCTGGATGAAAAAACTAATTCTTTTCAAAACAACATATTTGGATCTAGGAGATATAAAATTAGAATTCATGACCCGTTGGACTATGTTGAGGAGCTTCACCGCCTCTGGTGCGAGAAAACCAAATGTATCAAATGCAAAAGCTACAACCACATGTTCAATTTCTATACATGCATTCTCATGCTTTGCCACTTTGCCCGCAACAGCTTTCAAAGAGGCAAGCCCTGTTGTGAAACCCCCGCCCCCCAAACATACGAGAGGAGAGACCCTAGTAAGATCCACACAAGCGTGCTTCCCTTCTACCCATCCAAAGACCAAAATGTCAGTCATCCTGAGTGTGGATCTTCCATCCTGCCGGTCCGTCGAAAATTTCACTTGCGCTTCATTCTTCACAGAAATATCAGCATGCCGACAAACATCAAAGAGAACATCCCTAACCACATCATGTCGGTACTTGAAACCAGGGAGCTCTCTATAATGAACAACATGTTCCCCAAAAATGTCCAAAACATGCCTTGCGACAAACTGGTCATATCTCGTCAATTGGGAATAGAGGAATCATTAGGTGGTAACGAAGGATAGTTCGGTACTCCACAAGAGACATATGATGGCCTAGGACATTAATAGGGATAGTTAGCAGGAAATCTTGAGCATGAGGTGCCCGAAGACAATCAAAAAATTATTTCTATCTAACAGTCATGTCGAATCTGACTTCCTTATCTTTGGCGATTTTGCTAAAAAGGGCACACACCAATGCTTTTTGGGATTTAGAGGCCGCAGTGTCCTTATTAGAGAAACTGCTACAGTTGAATCCTGGAATCGTATCGTAAAGACGAGTCAAAGCACATTGGTAATTAGAGACCATACCACATATGTCACTGTCACATAAAATGTAGTCTTGTAATGTCCAAGATTGGGCCCTCGAGGCTACAAATGCATAGGAGGAAACCTCATATGCTGAGTACACACCCAAACCACTGAAACGAATATGTTAGGAAGCCAGACGCCACTGGATGTCTCCAAAGAAGGGCCTCCACATACCACCATCTTCTCGATAGACCCACACAATCCTTTTGTAGGGTTTTGTATACTACAACATCCTATGGTGCACATACAACCTTAAATGCTTTGGATCTATGTTTTCTTTAATTATACATGCAATATTGTTTCCAAAGCATTAAGCCTACAACTAGCATGCAATTGACATAAACAACATAAAATACTAGTTAAGAGTTTACCTCTTTATGTAGCTTGTAGAACTTGTTGTATTTAGCTTTTAAGAACTTAGTGCCCCAAGTGTGACACCTCAAATGGTTCAAAGCACACCTTAGACAAAGGATGACTTTTGAGAGAGTTTATGCACACTAAAATCGGTTATGGCTCTCCAAGAACATTCTAGCAAAACTTGTGTAATCAATTTTAGGCTATAGAGTGTCATATATATAGTGTAGGAATCCAAGAGTCATGGGTAAATCCTAATCCATACACTTGGGCTTATTATCCACGATCTATGATTCTAGTGGGCTAACTCTTTACGGATTCATCCATAAACTTACTCCATCATGTATCATAAGCCCAAACCATATATATATATATATATATATATATATATATATATATATATATATATAACTAATTTGCATAATTAGTCCCTATTAATTTAATTAGTCTCTTTTGATCATTAAACTAATTCCAAATTAATTTTTGATCAATACTAATTAAACCATATGATTTCATATTAATATATTAGAATTTATAATATATTAATAAATCATAAATAACCTCTTCTCAAATGTCCATCCTATCAAATTGTCGTGGTGATATGCAACCTAAATGAACCATGCTACTCTCGGGTCAAGTACATACCAATTATAGTTATGGACTTAGACACCTAATCCAACAGTCTCCCACTTGGATAAGTCTAATAACTATTACTGTAAGTACGACTCCAAAATCCTGACTAGCAATCGTGGCTCTTAAAAGCCGTTGTCGAACTCTGACCTAGTCAATGATGCGTCCATCAGATAAGGGATCATATATTCCTCTATTTTAGATACCAAATGGACATGAGACATGGATTATAATCATTCTCTCTTTCCATCTGTTGTTTCCCGATTTCCAATTTATGACGACTGACTAATTGAACAAATCAAATCAGTCCAGGCTTGGCCAATCACTTAGGTTTGTCATCAATAAATCATCGAGGGGCCCACAAATATCGATTTTATCCCTCTAAGGGTAAAAGCAATGGATAAACTTTGACTCAAATTCTTGCTTGTACTTACTCATCAAATCACACACAACAATATGTTTTATAACACCAAGTTACTGGTGTGTTTACATATGTCAATGTGCATCCGACTTGTAAACTACAACTCACATGTCTTGGTTTCAAGAATATAAGATATTATCGTCTCATAATCACTCGTGATAAAATCCATGAAGTGATTCAGATGAGCGTGGGTTTAATCCAATACTCGATTCTTATTCCAGGAGTACTCATGAACATTGCAACAAACTTGTGTTATGTCTAAAACACCTAGACAGTCTACAGTCAGATTCATGACAGTCTTGCCTGAATACCTACTTCCAAAGTATGATCAACTGTCGATGGTTCGAATAACCTAGTTATTCGGGAAGTCAAAACATGAAAAGTGAAACACAAGAATAATCAAATCCAATATGGTCTCAAAACTTATGAATATAAATAAAGCACATTTTATTTAATCACCATATTGATTACACATTATTCATTGTATAATGTTTCGATTAATCAACTTAATACTTGAATTAAAAAAATAGTTATCCCATGCTTCAAGCATGCACACTATGTTTACCTATGCTCCTTTCTTTGTGAAATAGATTTGATTAAAATCTCAATCTAAGCTTTTAGATTTGAAATGAAGTATGAATTCCTCTCCCTTAATTATACCAAAACAACTTTTCAAACCCTGCAACTTTGTGAATTGAAACTTTTGTTTATCTATGATTAACATTGCTAACTCTGAACACTTACCATAATAATTATGCACCCACTAGCATAATAATTATTATCTTACTAGCATAAAACTTATGCTCCCACTAGCTTTGACATGTACCCATAAATCAGTTGGACTTCTGGAGATCAATACTTTATTGACTATCTCATTGAAGTTCAGATTTCTGATACGAGATGCTTCGATAAGCCTTTATCTAAGCTCCTCAAACTCATACACCTTTCCTTTGATAGGTCACATGTGTGTCTAAACTATTCAAAACTTACAAAAATAAGTCCAGAATGTTCAAACTATTTTCCATTTCTCACAATTCGAACTTTGAAGAGGGATATCGTAATTGTCATCGAATTTAAGATTGCAAATATCAAAAATGCTATCTCCTTAAAATCTACTTAGTGAAAGCGTTTCCTCACAATCATTTTCATGAATTGGAGAGAAACCTTATGACACTTAGATTTTTATGGTGTAGGTGTTCCTATCCATGTGAATTTGTCATAACCATGATCACAAGACAAGGTTAGTGACAAATCCAAACTCATTTGGACTGAATTTGTTAAATCTTAATTTCTTGCCACTTGGCAGCACAAGTGCCTACCATTGCTTCCAAGTTATTATGCAAACAACTGAGCACTCATAGAACTCACATGCATAGTTAACCTTAACTAGAATGGGCACAGAAACAAGAATATGTCAACACGATATGTTACCAACCTCAAATCATGTGCTAGTGATTAACAATAAGTTTACTCTTGATTAGTTCTTGAAACTATTAAAGATCATTAAGACTCCCACTGACCTCTTGACATATAAGATTCATTTTTTCAAGTAACATTAGTTGACAAAAAAATATTCAAGAGTTAGTGCAGTTTCTTATCAGGATAAACACTTCACACAATTGGGCTTAGTTGGTCTTTGTTTTATCCAAAACATCACAAGTTACAAATTTCAAATGTACAAGAGTAGAAAACATTTTACTCTACATTTGATAGGTGTTATAACCCTTTCTTAATATTATGTCACTCAAGGCTCGATCTTGGACTATGACTCTATGACCTGATTTAATTTGGAACGAAGTATGATTTATCTTCTTGATTCAACCATTTCAACAATTCACGATTCCTCTTCTTAGCCATACAAATGCACTAAGATGTTATTAGAGGGTCAATTGTGATATGGTTTCATAATCATTAAGATGATCATATAACACGATACTAAAGCACTCTCCCATCTTTTCAGATTGAAGAAACTTTTATCTTTCTGGCAAGTTTGATTCTTCTTATTCGTTCTGCCATAGATTGAAACTTTTCCAATGTTCAAAATTATACTTAAACTTGTAAGCATAACCACATTTACTAAACTATAGTAAATCATGACGAATAGTCTCATCGTTCTTTATAGTGGACCTGACCAGCGCACACCTAGTGTACCCGATCCCTTAGTCATTCACTTGACTCACATATACATGCGAACAAGGAATTTGTCTTAATTTACCAAAGACGAAGGTTCTCATTCATCACAAAATCCAAGTTGCATGATTCCAAGTTTCTATCCAACTGAAACTTGGGTGATGAGAATCTTTCCTTATTTGGTAAATTTTGACACTACCACAAACGAAAGAATCAAATCCATTTTCCTAATATTACTAGAAACATACAAACATCAATTCTTCACAAATGCCATTTTAAGGAGATATAAGATAAGATAAAATCAACAAAAACTTTATTTATTTATAAAATGTGGAAAAAACTTTTCCTTACAATGCAATTACACGTGAGAACTATGTTGCAAAATATTTCCTAAGCAATCTATCATAACTCTTAAGCAGCAACTCAAAAATCCGATCATCAAATCAGGCGATCAGAATCCATATCTTCATGAGATTCAACTTACTCTTCCTTTAAGCTTCCTTTTGTTTCTTCGATTCTACAAAACATCAAAATGCAACCTTCTCGCATCATGTATTAAGAATCAACAATTAGGAACTTAATATTGTTAGATAGTGGACTTACCTGAAGTAGAGTCAAACTTATTGACTTTACCTTCTCTTAGATCCTTCAGGTAGTTAGGGCAGCTTTGCTTCCAATGTCCCTTCAAATGGCAGTAGAAACAATTGGACTCTTTGGCATTTGCACATGGAACTATCTTAGAACTGGCTTTTCTCTTATGGTCAAATTTTTTGACCATAGCCAATTCACTTCCCTTAGGAGAAGGGATCTTTTTTGGACTATCCATGTCATTGCCTATGTCCATGGCAGCTTGGGAAGTAGATCATCCAATCAAATTTTCTTAACCATTACGCCAAATCATTATTGATTCAGCAGCAATAAGCAAATATGCAAGATCGATAAGGGTCATGTCATGATCTGTCATATAGTAGTCTTTAACAAACTGACTATATGACTCGGAAAGTGACTAAAGAACCCAATCAACAGCCAAATTCCTCGGGAAAATGACACCTAACATTCCCAACTTGTCAAAGTGCGACTTCATATCAAAGACATGTGCACACATAGACCTTCCATCTTGGTGTTTGCTAGCCAATAGGGCTTGAGTGACCTTGAACTTTTCAAGTCTTCGAACTTGTGGGTCAGGGAGAATAATTGGAGGAGGTTGAGGAAGTGAAGTATGATATTGTGGAATATCATCTTCATGTGGAAAGCTTTTTCCAAAAGATTCGGGAAGACCATAGTTGTCTGAACTAGACATCTACAAGGGACAAATTCAAGTTAGTTGATTTAAGTACTTAATATAACACCCAAATGAAATATTAAGGCTAGGAACCAACACAATAATTTACAATTCAGAAGAGGGATGTCATAATCCAATTGCAAAATATTTTAAGATAGGCAAATGACGATTTACTAATTTCCACCATGAAAAACGAAATTGATTATTAAGTTTTAAACGGATTGAAATTCCTAGATCCTTTGAGATTCATTGAACTTTTCAATGGCATGTTTAAATATCTATTTTTCCCTTCAAGTTTGTCACTAGGATACCGAGGATCACAAACAAGGTGTGAATAAGCATGTAAATTAGCTTGGTACACCCAATCTTACAAATCACCTAATCAATGTGCCAGTTAACGCCATACGCTCTATTGATCTATAATTAACATAAAGCTACCCTTTGTCACTCACTGTCACTCCCAGATAAGTGTGTCGGTTAACCACACGCACTCCACTAACAACTTAACAAGGTGCAAAGTGTAATTTCATGGGTTATCACCAAATTCACATTTTTCCTAAAGTAACTAAGATTGCGAATTTAATAAAAGTTTAGTTACTTTATAATTATCACTATACTTTTAATGAAAGTTAATGTCCTATCCTACTTGTTTGGCTGACGACCCTCCACCAGTCAAGAAAGCGGTGGGTGAGAGTGGACACCCATTAAACTGTCATTTTATAAGTAGTAACCTTATACCCCCTTATAGACCAACTTCGTGAATGAGGCCTACTAACGGTAAGACTGACTTGTCTTATATATATATATATATATATATATATATAATTATTAAACTTATAATAGTATAATAGTATAAGGGTTGAATTTTAACTTTTAAATCTCTAGGGTTTGGAATTAAAGTAATAAAAAAATTAAACTTTACCAATTCCAAAACTTGAGGCCAAGTCTTGAAACTTGTCAAAACTTTTGGTTTCCATAACTTATGAGTTTAATGTGGTTTTTATGAAATACTTTTCAAGTTCCATAACTTGAGGACAAGTTATTGAAGACTTTAAAACCATTTAAGATGACTTTTAAAAATGAGACTTTTCATTTCCCATAACGCGAGGACAAGTTATGGATTTCATTAAAAGAATTTAGATCAAATATTGTAACTAACAAAACTATCACATAATTTGTCCATGATCTAGTTAAACTCATAAGCCAAAATAATTCATATCAACTATTTACAAAAAAAGTTAGCTTATCATTTAAACTCATAATTCTCTTAAAGTTTTGACAATTATCTTTTCATTCGATAAGAGTCATCATTAGCATGTCAACAAGATCAAATTTTATGAACTAAAACATTTTGTGGTAATGATCCTAATTCAAAACAGGCCAAAAAAAACTTGAAATTCGGCACACTTGAGCACTAACTCGACGAGTACATGAACTGGACTCGTCGAGTCACCCAGTGGACTCGGCGAGTTCATCAGTTAGAATGCTGAAAAACAATTTTTTCAACTTTAAAAACCAATAAGCATCAAGTATAACATAAAACAACCGTAGGCTCTGAGACCACTGTAGGGTTTTGTATACTACAACATCATATGGTGCACATACAACCCTAAATGCTTTGGATCAATGTTTTCTCTAATTATACATGCAACATTGTTTCCGAAGCATTAAGCCCACAACTAGCATGCAATCGACATAAACAACATAAAATACTAGTTAGTGCCCCAATTGTGACACCTCAAATGGTTCACAACACACCTTAGACAAAGGATGACTTTTGAGAAAGTTTACGCACCCTAAAACTGATTATAGCTCTCCAAGAACACTCTAGCAAATCTTCTGCAACCAATTTTGGGCAATAGGGTGTCATATATATAGTGTAGGAATCCAAGAGTCATGGGTAAACCCTAATCCATACACTTGGGCTTATTATCCATGATCTATGATTCAAGTGGGCTAACGCTTTATGGATTCACCTATAAACTTAGTCCATCATGTATTATAAGCCCGAACCATATATATATATATATATATATATATATATATATATATATATATATATAACTAATTTACATAATTAGTTCCTATTAATTTAATTACCTCTTTTGATCACTATATTAATTCCAAATTAATTCTTGATCAATACTAATTAAACCATATGATTTCATATTAATATATTAGAACTTATAATATATTAATAAATCATAAATAACCTCTTCTCAAAAGTCAATCCTATCAAATTGTCGTGGTGATATGCAACCCAAATGGACCATGCTACACTCGGGTCAAGTACATACCAATTATAGTTTTGGGCTTAGACACCTAATTCAACACCTTTGTCAAAGAACAAAGTTGCCTCTTCTATGTGCACCGGTTGGCATGTCCTTAAACCAAAGAAATGTCCAACCCCCCCCCCCCCCCCCAGGAACTTCACCCCCAAAGACGATCTCCATATATCTGTTAGGAATAAATTGCCACAAAGCTTCCTATCATCATAGGAGGGCCAAAAAATCTCCGTTTTCTTAATGTTCGAATCAAGTCCCAAGCCTTGACCATTCACTCGAATAATGTTCAACACTTTAACCACCTCCTCTGAATCCCATATAACAGTTTCATCATCTAGATACCAAGCATAGAGAAGGAGCTTGTGATTATCTCTAATCTTGTGCACAAGCGGTTGCAAAATAAAGGCAAAAAGAAGAGGGCCCAAGGGGTTGCCTTACAGCACCCCAGTGGTAGATCATATATGTTGGTCTCCTATATAAAGTCTTTCTGCTTGCCCGTATAAGAAATTCGGCCACAAAGAAATAGAAGGGAACATCCTCCTAACCTCATGGAGCAAGGATGATCAATCCACCAGGGTAAAAGCATTCAAGAAATCCACTGTAAGCATTGTCAGAGACCCATCAATGTGGTGCTCACTCAATACCCTATTAGCACTTTGTAACATAGCCTCGGCACCCCCGGACACACCAACCCTGAACTGTATATCATTAAGGTACTTGGACATTTCTTTACCCCACATATTTGATGGCAACCTTGGAAACCAGACGTCTCCATATAATGCCTATTGTAATTGTACAGGTCACATTGTTTGGTTTAATTAGAGGCGTGAGAGGAACGGATGCAACAAACTCTTCCAGAATGGATGGAAATATTCCCGCTAACCATAAATTAACCACTATATTGATAGCACGTAGAGATCTATGGTTATAGCAGACCCTTCTCGAAAAAGGGCATCCAGAATGTGTTGAGCCCTCAAACCATCTCTCCTACATGAAGTTCTTGTAGGGACAGATTTAATGCAACCAACTACACAATCAGAGTTTGCTACAAGGGGAGTTTAAGAAATTATGGGTCTCGACATGCATGGGGTTGGAGTGAAAGGGTGTCCTCCAAAGCTTTAATAGTATCACCATTGTACGACACAACACCTGACGAACATAACACTTTCACTACTATGGTAAAATACCGATATGCAACCTTACAGAGACACTGCTTGATGTTAGTTTTACTCGATGTAGACACCATCTAAAGGATGCCTCCACCCTATCCCATGGTCCCAACCTCGGGATTGTCTAACATATTTTTAACTAACGTGCAGATACCATCAACTTTTCCCCCATGTAGCCAAGGACTTCAAGATGGAGCTTTTTTGTAAGGATTTCCTATTCTCAGACCTATATTCTTGTCTATTCTTAGGCATAAACACCTGCAGTATGCAGCGAGGAAGAAGTAACATACAAAGCTATGCATCAACGAAATTAGGTTGGACAATCACTTGTAAAGAGTTGTTTTCAAAGGTTGAGAGAAAGTGAGGCGACATTTGTGGGGATAGTCTTGACAGCAGCGATAAACACTTTAAAAACATGATCAAGGAGCCCAACATCCAAAACCAAACCCCCAAGAACATATTTAGCGCACTCTTTAGTAGACGGATTTAAAATACTGACAATGTAACGACTCGGGACGTCAGCCACTGTAATAAAACTCACAAGACCATCGAGTGATGACAATAATGACTAACAACATGCAAAGTCATACATTTCCCAGACGTCCATTGAGGAAAGGCCTTCAAACATTTTTCCACCGCCATAAATAAACCATCATCACTAGAAAGAGCTTCACGTAAAACACATTTACGATCTTTAGTAAATAGATGATGCCTTTTGATGTGTGAAATCATACATACAATCCCCTTACTTCCTACTTCACCATTGGGGCAACAATGAAAGCTTCTGAACGATCACAGACAAATATCACTCGAAGTTGAAGGTGAAGAAGCCATACAAGAGAACAAGCCTCGAGATGAAGCTTAAGCTATGAAGCAAGGATTAAAAAGGAAGGAAAGGAAATGACACACTAACACACTATTGGTGTGCACATGAGACGCTCAAAATAAGCGAACTACATTATCTTAAACAATAAAGATGCAACAAGAGAAAAATTGGTTTGGGCATTTTATCAAACACTTGGTAGGCAACATAAATAGACTCTTGGAATTTCGTCTTCTTCATTTGAAACATTAACCTTCTTATCTGATATCTCTCAAGGATTTAGAAATCATCACAGAGAATCGAGATTGAGAAGTAGAAGGAAATGCAAGAGAGTTTGAGAAAACGATAATATGAACTTAATTTCTTAAGCTTGAATCTCTAACAACTCCGTGTTAATCAAAACTCCAGCCAATGTTAGATCCACGAAACACACCCCAACGATTGCGATAGAGTAATACTGGCTCTGATTTGAGAAGATGTACCCTTCCGAAGAACTCTGAGGAATGCTTGATCATAAAAGCTTCCAAAATTGAACCATCAACAAATATGAATATGATAGGGTTAAATGAAAGCTTTGAGTAGTATTTATGTTAAGGCGTAGCTGTTTTTTAAAAATTGTTACGTTTCATATTGTGATATGGATAATACACACAAATTTTCACTTGAAATAAAAAAAATGAGGAACTATTTTTTAGTATATGTTTTAATTTAGCGATATATATCATTTATTTGTTTTATAATATTAAATTTTTGATTTAGACTTCTTTTTATGTTATTTACTTATTCCAGCTATCTGTTAGGTTACACTAAACGTCATCTTTTATCAGCTCGTTTTTTAACTAGCAGCTAATTTATTAGCTAATAGTTAGTTTTTTAGCTATCAGTTAGCTTTTCAGCTAACAACTAGTTTTTCAGTTGGTGTTCCAAACATAGCAAATTAAAGAATGAATTTTATTTTACAAATTTTATTAAAAATGTTCAAATCCATAATTTCAACATAAGCATAATATGATAAGAATAAGAGATAAGAAGATATTTAAATTTGATAAGTTAGACTAGTCGGTATATTAATATTTAATAATTAAAAAGGTAAAACTATTAATCGTACACATGACATAAACACATTATTTATTAAAATGAATGATCATACCTTCGATACATGCGTCCATAGAGTAATCGAGACACCTAACTTTAAGAATTACTTTTAGTGATTTAATAAAATGTTTTAAAGTGTACAATTTGTCTATGAACTTGGACAGACATCGTTTATAATAAAATGTTTTAAAGTGTACAATTTGTCTATAAACTTGGACAGACATCATTTACAAACGCTTTTGTTTTGTCCAGATATCTAAAAGCATCCCGTGGTCGGTTGTATGATGTTCAAATATATATCATATATATATATTTAAAGACTATCCAAAAATCCAATCCAAAATTTTCAATATTTGATTTTTCGGATTTTGAATTGGGAAAATAATTTTTTAGGATTTTGGATAGTTCTGAAAACTCGAAACAAATTATGTATTTTTTTATTTTCTATTTAATGTATATATTTTTATGCAGAAATGGATTTTGAATTGGGAAAATAACTTTTTAGGATTTTGGATAGTTTTGAAAACTCGAAACAAATTATGTATTTTTTTTATTTTCTATTTAATGTATATATTTTTATGTAGAAATTACATTGTCTCCCTCTAATGCTTTCGGACTTTGTATAATGAGTCCCTAAACTTATCGACCTGCTTGCCTCGTAATTGGTTGATCTGGTTGTTTGGTAAACATGTGCATGCCTTGTCAATTTCAAAAATCATAACACCCTTAAGAATCTTTTTCTAACAAAATCCATATTTGATGGATCCTCATAAAATCAAAATTTTGTCCACAATCGGGTGGTTTTCATTCGAATTCTAATACCAAGTAAGACCAAAGGAATCGAAGTTTTTTATTCGACTGATATGAATTCAATACACTATTGATTGCATAAATCCTTTTTCTACTTCTTCTTTATTTAGAAACTAAAAATTTTAGTATATACACAATACCAATTAATGTCACAACTAGCATGCTAGCTAGGAAATTCTGTACTCTTGTAAACATTATCTACTGTTAAACTCGTATCCCTAATTCATGTTATGCTTGAAATTTATCTTATGGAAACAAATTCAAACCTAGGTTCATCAAGTAAAGTTGAAAACCCTAAAAATCTCGGTTTAGGCCCATTATGAACTAGGATTTCTTATTGGGCCTAATGGACCAATAAGCCTCCAATTTAATATGTTGGGCTTAAAACTTCTAAATGGGCCTTAATTGGACTCACATTCATGAAACCTAACCTTTTGGGCCATCATGGGCCTAAAATGGAATGGTATGCCTCTTTTGGGCCTCGTTAGGCCCTAACTAATTCAATTACCCTAATGATCCATAAATCAATACTTTTAGTTACATTGGGCCGTGAATCATACCTAAAGGCCCAATGGGACAAAAGCCTCTTAATAAACTCATGGTTTCGAACAAGATCAAACAATGGCCCAACATAAACTATTTCCTTCCTCCTAAGCCCAATAAATTCGGCCCAAGATAAAAAAAAAAAAGAAATGAGATAAATAGGTGTTTAAGGGTAGGATAACACCTCATAATTATACTTGGGATATCCATGCACCCATCTCATACTTCCAAGCATCTATCACCTCAAGACTCTCTCCTTTCTCCCCTCCTCTTATTTCGGCTGAGGCACCCACCCACCCACATCACCATTGCAAAGTTTTTTCAAACTCTCTCTAGAACACCTTCACCTTTCGTCCAAAATTTCAAAAATCACAAGGGCTCCAAGAAGATCTTTCCCTAATATCACTAATCCTTGGTAAGTTTTTGTTTGATCCATACTTTAACTTCTTGATTACCTCAAAAATCTTCCTTAACTCATGCAAAATTTGTGATCTTGCTTCTTAGAACACATCTAAGCCAAAGACCTTCCAAGAAGGTTGCTAGGTCGAAAGACCTCACCATTTTCTTCCATTTCTTCTTCAAAATCGTGACCAAAAAGAAAAGGTGAGTTCATACCTCTCTATTTTCGGTTTCACATGTTTTATGGGGGAGAATATAAGTAAAATGTGTAGATATATGTGTGTTTGTGTGATTTCTTTGTGTTTATATGGTATTTATGTGCCAAAAATGAAAGGGATTTTGAGATCTATAGTACAAAAGGGAAAACATGTGATCTAGGATGTATTACACATAACAAGTTAAGAAAATCTACCATATATGGGTTAAAATAAACAAGTTACAACATAAGACTCATTATTGGGTTATTTTTGTCAAATAAGCAAAAGCTTGGGGAAAGATTATCATTCACGGTTTTCTTAAGGACCAAAAGAGTCAAAACTGTAAAAGTATATGTTTTTGTGAATAACATACTCTTTAAAGGGCTAGAAATGTAATTTGTAGCTTAATGGGCCAATTTTTGGGCTTTTGGGCCCATAGGCCCAAAAATTACGAAAAAGGTGGTTTTCAAAGGATTGAAATGGTAAAATTCTCAAAACAAGGGGAAAAAGGGTAAATAAAACTAATTCAGGGGTTAAAATGATTGTTTTTCCAAACAAGGATAAAAAATGTAAACTTTTTGGATTTTGGGCCAAAATTGTAAAAGTTGCAAACGTTTAGACTTTAA
Organism: Lactuca serriola; assembly: GCF_051521515.1. Lineage (NCBI taxonomy): Eukaryota > Viridiplantae > Streptophyta > Magnoliopsida > Asterales > Asteraceae > Lactuca > Lactuca serriola. The sequence goes on along the minus strand of NC_136411.1, from coordinate 86,859,982 downwards.
CTGAAAAACATGTTATTGGAAGGGCTGAAACTGCCAAAGAGTAAATTTTGAGCTAAAAACATCACTTAAACAAGTCTATGGGTCAAAAGTGTCAAGAAAATGGTTTAAGGACTTAAAATGTCTTTTTTTATATAAAGGACTAAAATTGTCATCTTTACTAAAGAAGGGCTGAAGGGGTCAAACCAATATTTTTGAGTCAATTATTTTATCTTTAAGATATTGAGTCAAAAACACCAAATTACAACTTATGAAAATAAAAGGATGAGTATACATATAATTTTAAATATCGTTATAAATAACCGACCGACCTCGTGCCGTTACGAATCTAAAAACCAATCTTTCCGACAATTATACAATACCTAAAACAAATAAATATTCAAATCTTTGGATTTGAAAGTTCCTAATCATGCTTATTGGACCTTTGTGACCCATTAACATGACTTTTGGGCCCAAATGATAAAAATAAATGTTTATTGGGCCTCCTGCGACCTAATTTAATATTTAAGGGACCCTCAATGGCTTTCAAGTGCTATTGGGCATCAGTGGCCCATTAGCATTGCTAGTAAGGTCCAAAGAAATCAAATGCGAAATGGGCCGACATGCCCTTCGTATACCCAATAGCCATAAATAATATGTGGGACTAGTAGGACTTTGTAACCCTCTTCTCCTTGTTTATTAGGTTTACCTTCAATTCAGTAAACATATACAGGTCGTTAATCAAAGGTAATCAAATTCATGTTAGATTCAGTGGGTAATAACAGGCGGCACCTCTATGGGTCGTTTGTAGTATGTAGTTATAATCAAAGTCTCCTGGAGGGAGAGCGAGAGTTTCTGTATAGATCTATACGGGGGTGACTCCCCCAAATCTCAGCTGTTCGCTACAGTTAGACTCGGCCAGTCTAGGGTGACAAAATCTTAAGATTAATTCCGGTGTTCGTAGAATGCCAAGACAGACGAACTAGTCATTATCATGCATGATTATTGTAATGCCCGGGTTTCAGGGCTAAGCATTTTTGTCAATGTAATAGTCTAGGTCAACTATTGTAACTCTTTTTGAAGTAATAAAGATGAAATATTTTAGTACTATGTGAATTATGTGTGTTTATGTGTTTATTATTTAATTATAAATGTATAATTAATAAAGAATAAAAATAAGCATCAAAATCAAAGTGTGAGATAAGCCCGATATCTTTATATTAAGTTGTAGTGGTCGAAACAAGGATTCTGGGGATATAAGGAACCCTAAAATCCGAGTTATAACGAAGAAGTTATGACCCGTCGAAGTTTCGCGACAGAACCGGCACGATACCGGGAAGCGTAAATAGTGAATTTACGATAGAGCGAGATTTAGCCTTAGCGATCTAAACAAAAATCATAGAATATGTTAAACTAAGAACATCGATAAAAAGAACGCCCAAATCTGACTTCGTATCAAGAAGTTACGATTTTTCGAAGTTTCGAGTTAGCAGTGTACAGCCCGAAATTCGAATATTAGATCGAGCGGTTTTTAGCCGACACGACCTAAATGAGAATCGAAGATCTCGTTGAGAGTAGCGTAACGAGAAAAAGATGGGCGAAAACGGATGTCGGATGAAGAAGTTATGAGGAGTTAACGGACCAATCCTGTCCCGGCCTGTTAATAATATAAAATTAAAAATTGAGCCAAAATTAGCCGACAAAGTCTAAACAAAAGTTGTAGAGTACATTCCCATCTTCGCGTGGATATAAAGAACGTCGAAAACGGAGGTCGTACGCGAAAGTTACGAATTTTTGAAGTTGTAACTCGAAATTGCGAAGTCTGTTGCTAAATCGATGACATGGCAGCACCACAACCGTCCGATGATGGTCTCAGAAGTCGCTTCGGATTACGACACGCCACCCCTCGCTTACGCCCCGCGTCCGAAGTCTGTACGCCCCGCGTACCTTTGCTCTTATCCCTTCCGAGTCCGAGTGCGAGCCAGCTGGTGCGAGCTGGCAACCATATCCGAGACTACGCCCAGCGTAGCTCCTCAGTACGCCCAGCGTAATGTCCGAGCTTCGCGCCTATAAAAGGGGTCCGAAGGCAGCCCTCATTTTCACACCAAAACTCATTCTCTCTCTAAATTACTTTCTCTCTCTAGCCCATTTTAACCCCTAAACCCTAGGAAAAACCCCCTAGCACCCTAGGGAAGCCCCGAGGCTCCCGGAGTCCCGAGAAAAAGGAGGCTTTCGGTTTCGAAACGCTGCTCCAATTAAGTTCCGGTTTTCGATAAAATTCGCTGTATGTGTGCTACGCTTACACAATTTTTAATATAGCTTTCAAATAATTATAGGAATGTTATTAGGTCCTTAAAATAATTATTTGGACTATTATTATGAGTTATATTGAGTGTTATTAACGCTTATATAATAATAATAATAGTCAGACAATTAATTTGTCGCGGTTATCGTTAGACTAAACCCTAGTGGTATCGATACTAGGTTTTATCGAAGGAAAATCGTTTTGAGAGTATTGAAGCGCTGTCCGAGTGCTGAGTCACCACCTTTCAAGAGAATGCATAGTTACTTTCAGCTTACACATAGATATGAAGTATTTTATATAAATTACATGCTATGTGTGCATATTATCTGAATACTTGCTATCTATGTTAGATAAACGTTTTATACATGTTTTCAATGATTTAAACTGTATATGTATTTTATATCTACAAAATGTGTTGGGTAAAACATGGGTAGATGTAATAGTTGTTGTGTGACAAAATAAAACAATGAGAGGCCTCATTATAGATGTTATTGATGATCCAGTCATCTAGCGGAGTATAGATGACGACCACGGACTATTCTAGACAGTCCAGTGGAACACTAGTAGGCTCGCAACCTGTAGGTGTTTATTCGAAGTGTGTGTTTATTTGAACAGTGTGCTCACCAGATGTACTCCATCCCCCACATGGTTGCCTTAAGGACATTTATTGCTGAGGAATCCCGTTAGCAGTAGTGTCCGTCCCGATGATAATCCTTAGGATAGGTCCCTTCTGATAGATGCTTAGGGACGTAATGTGAGGATAACGGGAACGGGTAATCGGGTTTGTTTAATTTAATGAAGTTAATAAACTTATTAATTGTGGGTTGAAAACCCTATGTGCTCACCAGGCTCCCAAGCCTGACCCACTCAGTTTTATGTATTACAGGTAGTGGCGCTTGAGCATAGATATGATGTTTGGACGAGGGATTACGGATATAGGCCTGTAGAAATGAAATAAGGTAGTAAGACTTATATTGTACTGTTTATGCTTTTGATCTGGACGAACATGACATCCCAAGTCTTTTAATGAAATACATTTATACGGAAATGCTTTTGATAAATCTTTATCATATTTTGTTTTGGGACAAATTCCGTAACACTTTTATTTAAAATGTTACTCTGATTTTTAAACAAAGCATGAACAAACCGGTCTTTTCTGACCGTGATTTTGGGGATGTCATAGTTATAACGACTCACATAAACAAATCTAATACTATCCGAGTAATCAAGGAAAAATCATAATCATTCATTGTGACAGTATAACAATTGGAAACAATTATATTTTCTTATCGGAAAATATCAGGTTTTTCGAGGAAATCAACACCATTCATTTGTAATTTTCAATAACTAAATGCAAAACTTTTCATTTATACACGCTTTAAAATCATTCATGCATAAACCTATGGATCTCCACACTTTGGTATAAACAATTGTCTTTTTCAGAAAATATCGGATTTTCTGGCTTTTATAAACTACACAAAACGTTTTCATAACAACCATGCTTATGAACTCACCAACATTCCCTATGTTGACGCTTTTCAAAATAACTTGTATTCTCAGGTAACAGGTAAGCTGATGAGTAATACCAAGTATGTTAGGCTATTACGCTTTTGGTAAACTATCAAACAATTTATGTTATGGATATGTAATGTTTAAACAATGTACTTGATGTGAACAATGTCAGTTGTAATGTATTGATGCATGGTGATGTTTATGTTATGGATATATTCATTGTGATGATATTCAATTTAAGTCACGCGTGCCCTCAGACGTTTCCACCGTCTGGTTCGGGGGTGTGACAATTCAACACACCATCAACCACCACCGTGAACCACCATCGACCCCTACAAGCATCAATTTGTTAATGAAAATCCACATCTAGGGCTTAAACCTTCATCTTTAATGGATTTTTTGCCATGAAAACCAAATATTTTGAAAAAACTGAAGCCTACAACTATTTACTTGTAATACTCATCTTCATTTTTCTGGATGTGGAAACTTGAACACCAAATAACCTCCAAATGTGGTTCAATACAGGGATTCGTGAAATCCAAATAACCTGCAATTATGTTGCGTCAAACAGGAAATTTATGTCGCTCTTGTAGCTCGTATATATTGATCATTGTTACTTAAGCTCTTCACCAGAAAATTTACAGATGGTGGATTCATTTAAAGTTTTTATGAAACAAATATATGTTGAGAGAAAAACTTGAGACACACTTGAACAAACGTTAGAACAAGTATAGCTGTGGAATAGTTAATCTCAAAGGATCTAAAAGCTCAACAATAATAAGTTAACGAGTTCGATAGTTAGATAGTTAGTTGCGGAAATGTAAGGAAATATAAATGACAACAGGTAATATATCAAGTAAACACATAAGTTGATTCATAACATGGAATGCATTCAAACCAAGTTAGTGAGTGAGATCAAGCTTAGTGATAAAGTCACGAATGACTTGCTCCGAAGAGAAGTAAATATCAGTTATGTTCAAGGGAACTTGAGGAGTAAGAAGAGATATGAGATGCGTAGTAGAGAAGTGTAATAGATAGACTTGTAGATTGTTCAGATAGATATATTTAACAGCGAAAGAATGATCTCTATATATAGAGACTCAAGAATTATATTTGATCATCTCTCTAAGAGTAGCCACGCAAGGCATACTGGAAAATAGAGAGTATTACAGAAAGTAGATAGAATTTAAACTAAGTAAAGTAAGTAAGAATGCGGTTGGATAGATGGCTTCGGATGAGGCTGCTGATGAGAGCTTGACTGCGGATCCTTGAGGGCTGCGGTAGACTAAGCTCAAGAGGGTCACTTCCATGATTCAACAATTTACCCCTAAGTGATCTCTTTAAATTTTCTTCACTTATCAAGTTTAAGGAATTTGATCAGAATCCACCAAAATTCCTGATATTTTCAAACCAGGTGATCCTTCTTAAAATCTCGAACTTGACTTTGGCAGTTGTGTGTTTTAATTTTTCTACTGCGGTTCCACAGATTTCAAGTTGCTTCGTTGTAAGACGATTCATGGAGGTGATAGGAATGAAGTATTTGATCTCATCGACCTTCCTTTTGAAAATGACTCCAAGTTCAGGGAAGTTTGTTGCACCTAGGGATCTCCCTTGATAACCTTTGATAGGCATTGGCGCAGGATCTAGTGGTGGTAGATCGAACTTCTTGGCAATTGTTGGGTAGATGTCTGTATCAATCTTTACAAAATCGCAGACAGTTTCCTTCAGAAAAATGCTTTCCCTTTCAAGTGCTATCTTTATTTTTGGATACTTTTCACACTTGCTTTGGAACACCCTTGCTATTAGAAAGACTTCTTCTGGGTTCATACATGGGAAGTCAGCTTGGGTGCGAACATAGTCCTGATCCCTTCGGGTAAGTGTGTATTGAATGAAGTCAGCCTTCATGAATTTCCGGGGCTTGAAGTTCTTAACTGCGGATGGTCTATCATTAGACCAGATTTTTTCTATGGAAGAGGCATGTTTGGCATAAAATCGATTAAGTCTCTCAAATTCCATAGACAGTCTTCTGTGATCCGGTAGGCTACTGTCAAACTGCTCAAATACTTTGAAGTATTTGGCATTTGGGGAGATTGGAACATCCCAGTAGCCATCAAAGGGGGGTTCAGCATAGGTAAGATAAGGTTCGTAGTTATCGTCCAATAGTCTGTGGTGGGGATTGATCCAAGAGTTTAGCAAGTATAAGTTCAGAAAACTTAGCTACTTTCCAGTCAAATTTCTTCTGTTTTGTGGCGGGAGAGTCATTTGTGCTTGGAGATGACATTTCGGAAGGTAGATTCTTGAAGTGAGGGGGAGTTCTTTTGAGAGGGAGAGGAATGTTTTGGTGGTGTCTGGTGAATGGATGGTTGCGGTGAAGGATTTTTCTCAGTTGTGATGGGGGGACTTCTATGATGAGAAGCACTATTCAATTGATGTTCTTCTTCATCATGGTCTTCTTCACTTCCCCTTCCTGAGGAGTTCAGACTCGGAGCCTCCTCAAGCCATTGTTTGAGACCATCGACCTTGGCACACACCTCCTGAAAGTGAGCTTTAAGAATATCAGCAAGTTGCTGATTTTCTGGGATGGTGGTGTTGAAGAGTAGCCGATGAATCTCCTTTGTTAGTTGGAGAATTTGAGGACCATGGAAATTTGATGATAGAGATCGTTGAAGTCTGTTGATGGTTGCATGAAGGATTGAGATAGTGGACTCATAAGCAGTGTGAGTCTCAGTTATCAGATTCTGTGAAAGAGTGGATTGGTCCGCAATGGTTGTTTGCATATTTTCTTTGATTACGGATACCTCAGAAATGAGGCGCTTCATAGCAGCCATGAATTCCTTGTGATCTGCTTGACGAGTGTTGTCGAGGGACCAAATCCCCATTTCCACTTTGAGAGAAATTCTCTTAGCAGCTAGACGTTCCCTAGTCTCCAATATTTCAATCCTTTCGATCAAGGATTGCGGTACTGGATGGTCTTGTTAGGGTGCAAAGTCATGCTTGGATGTAGTGTTTTAGGCTTTCCTCTTTGTATGTGTAAATGGGTTGACTCTTTCCTATAAATAGGAAGTGAGTGACTCCTATTATGTAAGTGAATCCATTTGGAGTGTTAGACTAGAGAGAGAAACTTTGTACAAACCCATTTGTATATTCTTTCTAGATCTAATAAGAGCTTACAAAGATTTATTTACTCCTTGTGTTCTTGAATTTCTATGATGAATCACTAGATCTTTCCTAATTCCGCACATGCCATCATAATCAACACCACTTCAATTGGTATCAGAGCAGGATTCAAACTGCATTGATCTGATTTTCGTTTTAGAATCATTTTCTTTTTGAGTAGTAACTTTACTCAAAATTTTCCGTGCATTCTGGTTTTGAAAATCACTCTTGATCTTCAGATTTGAATTGATTCTGCTTTTGAATTGTTTAGTCGAGTGATGGATTAGCAATCTGTGATCATTTTATTTGTCAATTCTCAAATTCATCAAGTTTTCAAGCTTTCTAAAATTCTCGTGTTCATCAATGGCGAACTTGAACATGAATACCATGACTTCTTTCTCTCACTTACTTGGTTCTTCAACCAAAATTCCGATGTTAATCCCTGAATACTTTGATCAGTAGGCTGATAGAATGGAGGATTACTTAAATGGAATAGATGAAGAACTTTGGAATTGTATCAATGGAACAGTTCAATCTCCTGCAAATGTTCAACCAATTAGACAATCTGCTACAACAGCTGAAGTTGTTGAACAACAAAACCGCTTGAAGAAGAACGAAAAGAGATGCATGAGGGAACTAAGAGGTGCTCTGCCTCCTGTGGTTTACAATTACATTCGTAGTTGTAAAACAGCAAAGGAAATTTGGATCACTTTGAAAGAGAAGTATCAAGGTAGCGAAAAGACGAAGATCAACTATGTGAAGCAATGTCTTGTTGAACTTAAGGAATTCAGACAAAAGGATGTTGAAACTCTTGAAAACTACTATGATCGTCTGAATGAGCTTGTTTATCGTTGCATTAGGTATGGAATCACAAGGTCTCTCATGGAATTCAATCTAACATTCATCATGGGCCTTCGCAAGGAATGGCGAAGTGTGAGTATGATGATAAAGAATCAACAAAGTTTTGATACAACCAGCTTGAATGATCTCTACAACCAGCTGAAAACTCACGAAAGTGAAGTTTCAGAAATGTTTGAAGAATCAAAACAAAGTATAGGAGGTCCTTTGGCTTTTGTTTCAAAGGTTTCAGAAGCTGATACTAATGAAACAGATGGATCAGAAAATGAAGGTTTCTTAATGAACTCTGATGATGAAGCTGTTGCATTCTACTCAAACAACAGAGTTAAGAAATTTTTCAAAAATCCTTTAAATCCAAAAGGAAAGCCAAATGATGCGAAGAGTGGTGTTGCAAAAGCTGGAGGTGAGGAGAAGAAGAAATTGGAAAAGATTGATGAAAAGCAAAAAGATGCGAAGGATGTGAAGAAACTAAAAGGTGATTCTGGAATTTATTGTCACTACTACAATGGTGCAAATCACTCCGCAGCTGATTGCATGCTGAAAAAGAAAGAGGAGAAGAAGAGCAAAATTAAAGATGAAGCATACTATTCAGAAAAGCTCGAAGAAGTGCATGCGAAGGTGAAAGGAATGTCATTAGTTGCAAAAGGAGAGTCTGATGAAGAAGAGAGTGGAACATATCAGATCTGGTCTTCAGGATCTGATGATGAAGAAATGAGGCATCCAACTCATGGTGCAATGTTCACAAGCTTTGAAGACAATTGCGAAGAGAATGTTGCAGGACGATGCTTTGTGTCCAAATCCACAGACAAATATCCAATGACCACCAAGGTACGTGCTATTCTTGAATGTTTTAATATTCCTTTATTTGCTTATGATGCTGAAATTACTTCATTTGATGATATTGTGGCTTATTTTGATTCTGTTCTTGTGTCTGCTAGTACTATAGCTCAAAATTTAAATATGCAACTAGTTGAGACATAGAGCGAATTAGAAATAAAACGAAGCAGAGTAGACAAACTTGAATTGCAGATAAAAAATGTAAATTGTGATAGGGACAATCTTGGAAATGAAGTTAGGTTGTTACTAGCACAAAGAAATATCTACTATAACTCTGCTAAGCGTTTGTATGCAAAATTAACTGCTTTACATTATTCATTTGAAATTAGCAAAGAACAACATAGGAAACTTTTACCTTTTCTTGAATATGAACGTGAAAAAGTTGATGTTGTTTCTTATGATTGCGAAAACACAATTGCACAATTTGACAAAATACCTGATGATAGATTCACATATGGTATTGTCAAAATTGATGAATTCTTGAATGTTGATGAGTTGGTTAGTATTGTCAATGAAAGTTTGACAAAGAATGAACAAGTGAAAATCTTAAAGAAAACTGAAACTTCAACTCTTGATTCTCAACTCAATTATGCTAATGTCAATGACAATTCAGATAATGTGAGTGAAATCAGTGAGATCGAAGAGGAAGAAGAGGTTGATTGTTCTCAATTGTCAATCATCAATATCACGTCTAAGATCAAAGGTAAAGAAATTATAGTTGATTCAATAGTAAAAGATGAAATTGATAAACCCTCTACTTCGCAACATAGTAATTTTGATAATGTGGAAGTTGAAAGCTGGAAGACTTATGAAAATGATGAAGACAAAGAAGATGTGAAGGTTTCAAATGAAACACTTCAACGAGTTGTTGTTGATCAAGTGTTTGGTGATACAAAAGAATTCGACAAAATTCTTAATGACAAAGGTGCACATTATTTGGAAACTAACACTGTGGTTTATCCAAATTTTATATGTACAGATAACACCATTTTTCCAAATCAAGTTTTTGTCACAACTGGAAATGTTGAGAAAATTAAACCTGAAATTCAACAAAATGGTTGAAAATGATAATAAAAGGTCGACTACTGAAGGTTTCTTTGCAAATCAAAATACAGTAGAAAACAATTTAACTCAAAATTCTTATGTTTTTTCAAGGACGAAAATCATCACAAAAATGGGTGGTTAAAGGTGAAAAAGAAAACAAAGTTTTTGAAAAAGTTGAAAAACCCAAGATTGAAGTGAAATTAAATTCTCATGAATTTAAATTGATGGTTGGAAATTATTCAACAGAAAATAATGTTTCAAAAAGAAAAGCAAGAAAAGCAATCTTTTGGCAAGTTGTGTCCAATGATAAACCAAAAGTTGAAAAAGCACAGATTTCAAAGTCAAATTCATCAAAATTTCAAAGAATATATAAACAAAAGGATACAAGTTTTCATAAAACAATAAATTCTGTTGACAAAATTCCAATGAAAAACAATGATAAATTTGTTTGTAAATATGACAACATTAGAAAATATGAGACTTCGCAAAAATTTGTGAATGATCATAAGTTTCACAATGATGGCAAATTCACGAATAATTTATCAACTTTGAATGTCAAAACTCAAGCAAAAATGAAATTTTCACCTAAACAACCTAATTTTCCAAATCCTTCGGTCTCAAAACCAACCAAAGTTTCGTATACATAAGGAAAATCTGATGTTTATACGATCAGCCGTTGGCTTGAAGGGAAAGGAAGCCAATATCAAAATGGGAAGTTTTTAGAGGAACAGATAAAGAGTGCATTTGACAAGTTCGTGAATAACTCTTCTACTGGTAGTTCATCATCTCATGATTCGCAAGTTCCAGTACAAAAATGGAAACCAATTATCAAAGTTGCAAATGTTGTGAAGGATGAGATGAAAGTCAATGGAAATCCAAAACAGTTGAACAACTATATTTCAATATCTATATCTGATGATGTTGATATAATGGATAGTATCACAGACAAAGTGAAAACATGGTTTTTAAATTCAAAGCTTTTGTTCAAAACTACTAATGAAGGACACAATAAGTATTGGGTTCATAAATTTTTTCAATAAATGCAGGTGATGTGTGACGAGCAATATGATGCGAAATGGTATATTGATAGTGGTTGCTCTCGTCACATGACTGGAAGAAAGGAAAACTTGCGAGATTATCGAAGCTTGGAAAATGCAGGAGTAGTAAAATTCGGAAATAATCACAAGTGTCAAGTGAAAGGTTATGGAAAAGTCACAAATGGACAATTCACAACTAACAGGGTTGCTTATGTTGAAGGTCTTCAACATAACTTGATTAGTGTTTCGCAACTTGTTGTCGGTACTGGAAATCAGGTTATGTTTAACGAAGAAGGAAGTATCATTTCAAATGAGAAGACAAATGAAGTACTTCTCAAATCCAAAAGATATGGTGATATGTTTACACTGGACATCAAACCAATCGTGGGAAAACCTGTTGTGTGTTTACTATCAAAGGCATCTAATGATGTTAGCTGGCTTTGGCATCGAAGATTGTCGCATTTGAACTTTCGCAACATTAACAAACTTGTCACTGAAGATTTAGTTCGAGGTTTACCTATACTAGAATTTGACAATGATACTTTGTGTGCAGCTTGCGAACAAGGAAAACAACATAGAAAAGGTCATCCGATTGTGATAGATTCAAAAATCGTGGAACCATTGGAACTTCTTCACATTGACTTATGTGGACCGTCGACTGTTGCTACAATCAATAAAACGCAGTACATTTTAGTTATTGTTGATGATTTTTCTAGGTTCACATGGGTATTTTTTCTCAGGTTAAAATCTGAAGTTGCTCAGACGATGATTGATTTTATCAAAAAGATTGAGATTAGTCTTAAAAAGAGCGATCGCAAAATTAAAAGTGATAATGGTTCTGAGTTTAAAAATCAAACACTAGACTCTTTTCTCACAGGCAAATGCATTTCGCATAATTTCTCATCACCATATACTCCACAACAGAATGGTATTGTTGAAAGAAGAAATAGGTCTTTATGCGAAGCAGCCAGAAGCATGTTAGCATATGCGAACTTACCTCAATATCTTTGGGCTGAAGCTGTCTCGACTGCATGTTTTCAATGTTTTTGGTTGCAGGTGTTTTATAATGAATCTAAAAGATAATTTGACAAAGTTCCAAGCTAAAGCTGATGAAGGCATATTCTTAGGATATTCGCAAAATTCAGTTGCATACAGGGTGCTAAACAAGCAAACAAGAAAAGTTGAAGAAACTTTCAACTTAACATTCCATGATTACTTTCTTAAACAAATGGATAGTAAATTTGAAAATAAATCAATTCTTGTTGATTCAGATACTCAAATTGATAATTCTGAAATAAATGATTTTGATTATGACTTAATTTTCGGAATTCCTGACAGGGCAATTGATGCGGAAGTTAATGCTCCTGATAATCAAACATCAGAATCCTCAAAACATACTGATGATTCAACAATCACTACAAGGTCAATATCTTGCGAAAGTGTGCCTGAAGTTCGTATGGAGGGGGAGCATACGATCATCAATGAACAAAGACAACACACTTTCGAGGGGGAGAATGAGAATATGAATCATCAAGTTGAGGGGGAGCATTCACAAATACAACAGGAACATCATTTTGAGGGGGAGCATCAAGATGAACATCATGTAGAGGAGCAGGATGATGCAACAGAGCAAATTAATCTTGGTGAAAATGATGAATTTCATGAATTGAATGATAATTTTTCTGTTGCAGGATCTGAAAATGAAGATATGTATGAAGATGCACCATTGGAATTTGATCCTGATTTTCCACCACTTGAGAAATGGACAAGGAATCATCCCAAAGAACAGGTGATTGGGAATCCACAAGATGGTGTGTTGACAAGAGCTCAAATTCGTGCGAAAAATGAGGTACTAAATGCGAACCAAGAATTGTGTATGTTCAATGTTTTTATTTCGAAAATAGAGCCAAAGACAGTAAAGGATGCTATGGAACACTCAGATTGGGTTGTTGCTATGTAATCTGAACTGACTGAATTTGAATGAAACAAGGTTTGGAGATTAATTCCTAAACCTTCTAATGTTTCAATTGTCGGATTAAAATGGATCTTTAAAAATAAAACCGACAAAGATGGCAATATTATTCGCAATAAAGCTAGACTAGTTGTTAAAGGCTATTCGCAACAAGAAGGAATAGACTATGAATAAACATTTACTCCTGGTGCAAGACTCGAAGCAGTTCACATATTTTTAGCTTATGCACCTCACAAAGACTTTGATGTTTTTCAAATGGATGTTAAGTGTTCATTCTTAAATGGAGAACTTGAAGAAATAGTTTATGTTGAACAACCACCTGGATTTATAAATGAGGAAAATCTTGATCATGTCTACATACTAGACAAAGCAGTGTATGGGTTAAAACAAGCACCAAGAGCCTGGTATGCAACACTTACAAATTTCTTGAAACAATCTTAATTTAAACAAGGATCAGTTGACCCCACTTTGTTTCGCAAGAAAGTTGGGAATCATCTCATGCTTGTTCAAATTTATGTTGATGATATTATTTTTGGTTCAACTGACCCAACATTGTCAATTGAATTTGAAAATCTAATGAAGAGTCAACTTGAAATGAGTATGATGGGAAAAATCAATAATTTTCTTGGTTTGAATATAAGACAGAACAGGGATGGAATTTTAATCAATCAAGAAAAATACACAAAGAACTTGCTTGAAAAGTTTGGAATGACCAACAGCACGAAGCTGAGAGTACCTATGGTAGTGGGAACAAGACTAACTCCTTCATTAGATACCCCAGCTGTTGATTTAAAACTTTATCGAAGCATGGTAGGGTCTTTATTGTACTTAACTGCAAGCAGACCTGATATTATGTTTTCGGTATGTAATTGTGCTAGGTATCAATCTAATCCCAAAGAACCTCATTTAACTGTAGTGAAAAATATTTTTCGCTATCTTAAGGGGACAGTTTCGTTAGGACTTTGGTATCCTTCAAAATCGAGATTCTTCATTCAAGCTTTTTCAGATTCTGATCTAGGAGGATGTACTTTGGATAGAAAAAGTACAAGTGGTGGATTTCAACTATTGGATGAGAAATTGGTGAGTTGGCAATCGAAGAAGCAAACTTGTGTTGCTATATCAACTGCTGAGGCTGAATACATTTCAGCTGCTGCTTGTACTTCGCAAATCATTTGGATTCAGAGTCAATTTCGTGATTATGCTATCAATATGAAAAAGATTCCCTTGTATTGTGATTCTCAAAGTGTAATTCGCATTTGTCATAATCCAGTACAATACTCAAAGACAAAACACATAGCTCTTCGATATCATTTTATCAAAGATCACGTGGAAGATGGGAATATTGAAATTCATTTTGTTAAAACCACTGAACAACTTGCTGATATTTTTACTAAACCTCTTGATTAAAAATCATTTGTAAGAATTTTAGCAGGTTTGGGGATGATCGATGTGAATTCAATTTCAAAATCAATAATTCAAGAATGAAAGGTCCATTCAGCAACTCTGCATCGGAATCGTTCAGAACTTACTGTGCATTCAGAGGCTTCGCATGGCTTCGCATCCATACAACTGGTAACTAAGGTTCAAATTTAAAAAAAAAACTTGAAAAATCAAAAATATTTTTTTTGTGTTGTTTTCATTTTCAAAAATACAAAAATCCAAAAAGATTTTATTTTGTTTTGTTTTTATTGTCGAAAAATTCAAAAATCACAAAAATATTTTTTTTTTGTTTTGATTAACTTTGTTCTTTAAGTATCGTATGTTTTTAGTTTAGTCCAGAGCTTAATGCGAAGAGGTCATGCTTATATGTTTCTATGGGAAGGTATCATTTCTTTCAACTTTGTACTAGTTAGGATGTCCCTAGAAGCATGCTGCAACATGTTGACTCAAGCCTCGTATGACTCTATGTGTGAGAAGCGAAAGCCTTAATGAAATTATCACATGAAAATTTCTTCCCAATAAGGCTTGTATTCGCATTAGTCAAAAGAGCTACCTTACTCTTCTCATATGAGTTAAGAGTTTTCTGTTTGGTCCACAAATAACAGAGGTACATTCGATCTTACAACCAATCTTTTTCATCAGAAAATTCTTCACACAAATTACACACAGACGTATGTCCAAGAGGTCTCTGATCAAACCCATCGAGACTTAGATATACCAAAATTCTGTGTTTATGATCTGACATTATGAGTCCGTGATGAAAGTGAAACCCAAACATCTTACATCTTAAGGAATTGACGCGGAACATTGTTCCAGAAATTAACGAAACTTTTGTTTGAGTACCAAAATTCGAAACTCCAAATCATATTCAATTCGCATGCGTGGTCTTGATCAAACATTCGAAACCCCACGATGTTTGTTACCCAGCAAGATCTAGTACAACAATTTTTTTCTTGAATATGATTTCTGTGTGAGTTTCATTTGCATATCCTAGTCATGATAAACATTTTCAAAAGCCGACTTGTCACTAACTACACTGGTCATACAAGTAATTTCAGTTACAATTTCTCACCTTATGTTAAGGTTGATATGTAATGAAATTTTAAACCAACCCAACAATCACTTTTCAAAAGAAGCCCTTTGATACTTATCAAAAAGTATTCGATTGTAATTCATGGGGACATACACAAGAAGTCGATCATCTCTCTTGATGATTAACGAAGCAACCTTTGCCTGAGGTTTTACTGTCTTCGTGTCAAATTACATATTTGACATCACAGATTTCGAAAAAAAAAATTTAACTTGCTTCTTATCTTATTTCTTTGATTCACACTGCACTCACAAAATCATTGAGGTTCTGAGTAATACTAACTCAGGCTGATGGTTTCAAACATCTGGCATATGACTTCGCTTTTCATCCCAAAAGTGAAAGAGTCCAGCCTCCATGCGAAGGGTCATAACGGTTACAATTTCATAAAGGGGATATTGACAGGCTGTGTATACGTGACGTATGGAATTCTACCCAATTTTCAAGGTGAAGTGATTGTTGCTTTTTGACGCATGGCTACCTTTTCGCAGTAATGGTCCGATTTTCAAGGTGCCACGTCGGATCTTATTAAATGCATCCCGCTTCAAATTCAAATCAATTCGGATTACCTATAAAAGGGGATTCAAGAGTGTTGAATACGGTTACACGAACAAACACACAAACTCCTAAATTCTCTGATTTTTCATCTTCTTCAAACCCTAACAATGGCTGCTACTCAATCCAACACCGAAGAAGTTCTCTCACAGGCTCTCATGAAGATTCAAAGCACAAACTACCAAGTCGATCCAAATGTCTCATCCTACCCTGAAGCAATTAAAATGTTGATCGTTGCACTCAAAAGGTCTCCATTATCAACCGCAATGTTTAGTTCTTTTCCGGTTCCGATGACATGGTTGTCCATGGCGGCATCATCTGCATCCTACAACTATGCCACTGATGTTATCACCTTCAACATGATGAACAACAAGAGGGTTCGTCTTAACAAGAAGATGTTCATTGACTTCTTGAACATTCCCAATAACCCTCCGTTCTTTAAACCCATCAATTCCCAAATTATTTTCATGTTCAATGAGATGGGACATCAGCCATCTCTTGAAAAGATCAGTGATTTCAGGAAATCTGGGTTACCCTGCATGTGGAACTTTCTCTTTGGTATTTTTCTAAGGTGTTTAACAGGGAGGACTATTGGTCTCGACAGGGGTCGCATGGAAGTATATGTAATGGTGATGGGTCTGTACTATGATATTAGTGTTGATTACGGAACTCAATTGTGGAAGGAGTTTGTCAAAAGTCTTGAAAACACAAATGCTGAGAAAGATATTTTGTGTGCCCGGTACTGGAGTTTAATTCTTGAAAAGGTGTATGAAAAGGAAGGTATTCAAGTTCCAGAAGGTGGAGAAGTTGCAGAATTTTCATTGTATCAATTCCCAAAAGTTGTTGAAGATGATGAAAATATCTTCACCAGTGTAGCTCGCATTCCGGATGCGATGCTTCGCAAACTGCACTCAACTCACAAAGTTCTGGTTAGATACATGAAAACGTTTGATCCAGCTGTGCAGACTGGAGTGTTACTGGAAGTTAGTGCCGAATCGTCGAAGAAGAAGAAGAAAACTCACAAGGAAGAAAAAATTCAATCTTCCAAAGTCTCACAAGCTGAAAAGGTTGCGAAAGAAGAGATTTCTACAAAAACGAAGAAGGAGATAATACCCTCAAAATCTGGGGTATTAAAGAAACTTCGCTCCTCTTTGCAGCCAACGACTTCTTCTTCTACTATTCGCAAGACAGAGGTGAGTAGTAAGGGGGCATCGTTTAGAGATGTTCCAGCTCCTGTTGCTCCTGGTTCAAATAGAAAACGAGCTCAGGAGGTTGCGAAGCATATCACACAGAAGCTCTACAAGAAACGGAAGATGATCATTCGTAACAAATCCTCCGATAAAGAGGTTGTTCCGGAGGCTCCACCTGTTTCAATTCCAATTGTGGTAACTGTTTCTCTTCCACCTGTTTCCATTCCTCTTACTTCGTAAATTTCTTCCCAAACATCTATTCCACTTGAAGTAGTCACTACCAAATCAGTTTCTGAGGAGGTACCTACTTCCGATATGGTTGTCAACGTATCTGATATGGGGGCACCTATCACAAGTGTCGAAACTACCCTACCTATCATCCTATCTGCTTCATTACCCATCTCTTCTGCGACACCATTTTCTCTTCCAACCACTACAATCACCACTTCATCAATTTTTGATCATCCTCTACAACATCCATTTACCACCTTATTTCCATCACAATCACCCGAAACTCCTCAACCTTCGCAATCAATGTCTGATAATGAAACTGAAGGAGGAGGTTTTGGTGGGCCTTTGAGGCCCTACATTTTGATTCACAGGACGAGGAGATACCTGATCATATGCTTATGTCAGGTAAGCAACTTAAAATCCTGAATCGAAAATTGAATGCCATTATTCAGTTACAAGCTGATTATGGTACAAAGTCATCCTTGTCAGGCTTGGAGGTGGAATATCTAATCAAATAAGCTGAGAAGAGAATACTTGAGAAAGTTGATCAATCTGACAAGAACAATGAGCTTCGCATTCAAACTCAAGGAAAATCATTCAATGGAGTTGTTTCTAAGTTGAAAACTGTTACAAAAGAACGACATGTTCTTTTTGTACAGGATGTCAAGAAGGTCTGGGAAGATGTTAATGTGAAGGTGGAAGAGTTAAAGAAGGAAATTGCGAAAGACCTTCAAGATATTAATTCTCAACATTTGGAGGTACAAAAGAAGGTTGATGTGGTTGCAACTGATCTTAATAAAATTCTCACTGATTCTCAATCTCCTGCTCCAATTCTTGAAGCCACCCAAAAGGAAAACAAGGAATAGTTTGATAAATTAATTCAGTTGGTGACTGAATTAAAAACATTGGTTTCACAAACTTCTCATCAGACAATTTTGACTCCTGAATTCTTGTCTCTCAAAGTCAATACCTTGGAGCAAGCTATTCAGAAGGCATTGGACCTGATTGCCAACTTTACTTCTCTATTACCGAAAAATGCCCCACCTGCTTTCACAGGGGTGCAAGGGGGAGATAGAAAAGGAAGTAAAGATGATGCTGCGAAAACAGTGGGAAAGGTGATTTCTACTCAACTTAAAACCACTCTGCCAGTGTTCACAATGCCGATTTCCTCGACTGTAATGACAACAAGACCAATTACCAAAGGAATTTCAATTGGGTCAAAAGAAGGAGGAAGCTCAATTGCAAAACCTCTAACAGACGATGTTGGTAAAGGGAAAGGGATTGCATATGAAAAATCAAAGGAGGAAAAGAAAGCAGATTCAGAAGCAGAAATGGAGAGATTGAGGCAAGTGCAGAGTATCATGAGGCAAAGGGCAAGTGATCCACCAACAATGAACAAGGGTGATCCTGCGAAGCTATACTCTTATGAAACAATTGAATCAAAGGTGGTGGGGAGTGAAATGTATGAGTTTGAGAAGAAGCCGATGAGGAACTATGATATCGCAAATTCGGACAAATGCCAATTGGATTTTCTGATCAACGAAATGTTGTTCATTACGGCTCAGTACAAGATCAGTGAGAAATTTGAAAATGTTGATGATTATATACACATGAAAATCAGATTTCATGTTGTATTGGCAAAGAATCTAGATGAAGTCTGGTCCTTAATGAAGATTAAGAAGGTGTTAACGATCAAGAAGGATATGATGTTCGAAAACATGCTTCAGAATTTTCGGTATTTTGTGATTCGAGCTGATGACAAGCACTATGACTTCACAATAGCCGACTTTACCTTGACGAACTATAATGATCTCATTCAAGTTTCTTTGATTCTGAAACACATGCAAGACAACAAGCTAAAAGGATCTGAGACTGAAGTGTTCAGACTTGGTTTCGCACATATCAAGATATTCATAGATAACTATTATGATTGCTTGGCGTTAACCGATGAAGAACTTGCAACGGACTTAGGAAGGGAAGTGAATCTTCCTTGGGAAACTACTTTGACTCAATCAACATTGTCAAAGTATGCTGATGGAGAGATATGCCTTAAACCCTTCGGCATGGTGTTTGCAGTGAAAGATACGAAAGGGAAGCCCAAGTAGTTTTTGTTTAAAGTCTCATAGATTGAAAGATATACTTCTTCGAAATATACGAATTTCATTGTTCGTATGAATAACTGCAAGAAGAACAACGAAGGAGACAAGAGGGAGCTTAAAAAGATTATCACCTGGTATGCTGAAATACGAAAGATAATACACTCAGCTGTTCAGAGACTCACAAACTGAATAGTTTCGACTTTTTACAAAGGGGGAGAATGTAGAGTCTAAGTGTTGTAAAAGTAAAAGTGTTTGTTTCTTTGTTTTCGCATGTTATTTATTTTACTAAGTCATATTTTGTGCGAAGCGTATTGCTCTAGACTTAGTATATTTTTTGTGCACTCAGGTTGCCTATAAATAGGGACTGAGGTTAGAAGTAGAAAGTGCTTTTTGACAAGTATTCATTATGCTTAAACATTGTAATCAGTTCTTCATCAATATATGATCTGATTAATATTTACTCTCTGTGTTCATACTTTTCATTCATTCAATCATGATTGCTTTCTAAATCTCGATAACAATTCTCTTCATTGACAAGCACCCTCATGCACCTTGCTGCACTTCTTACAAGTGAAACCCTTCCGTCCCCCATATCTGACATCAGTGGTCTTAATCTGCTTTGGCGCAAGCTGCAACTACATAGGGGTCGGCCTCTGCTCCCTCGTCTTCAAATCAACCTCAGTCTCAGACTGCCTGGCGGCTTCCTACATATCCAACAAAGTACCATAGTACTAGGCAGAAATAAACTACCTAATGTCAGTCTTGAGCATGCTCAAGTAATCGGTCATCTGAGCCTGCTCAGATGCTGGAAACTCAGGGCAAAACATAGCCTCCTCCGTGAACATCTTAGTGATCTCCATCACGCTCCACCAACGACACGTAGCGGGAGCAGAACATCTCAGAGAACTTCTCCCAAAACACAGCGTACCTGACCTTTTGGTCAGCTGGACATGAACAAGTGAAGAAACACACCTGCACATTAGATAGCCACCTCATGGAGATGATCGGGTCCTGAACCCCATCGAAAGTCGGGGGCTTTGTATTGTTGAAGTCCATATACTGAAAAAAAACATCTCGATCCATCCCCTGCAGCCGCAACGGCTGCAGTGGTTGCAGTAGCAGTAGACTCAAACAAAGCAGCATAGTGCTCATCAAAGTACTCAATCATGGTGGTCTTGATAGACCCAAACAGATCTGGCAAATGAGCTCGAAAACGAGCAACAAACTCCTCCTGTAGGATCTCCCTAATCCTGTCATCCAACGTAGCTAACTCACCCTGATGGCTAGCTCCTGATCCCGAACCGAACCCTTCCTCAACTCTATGTGTATTCACCATACTGAAAATAAACCGGGAGGATATTAGATAACACACAAATCATATCTGGGAAACCAACTCCCAACAAATCCCTAGGGGTTAGGACTTCCTTGTTACGCGTACGGGTTCTGTGCTTTCAGTAGTAAGGGTCGTTACTACCTTCCACACCTAACTGTATTTGTCTAAGAGGATCATGTCACACCCCCAAACCAGAATGGCGGAATCGTTCGAGGGCGGATGACTTCATGTAGTATCGAAACAGTTAAATACATAGTAAAGAAAGTTAACACAACCAACATATATATAATTGAAAAAGTTACATCATTTTAGGTATTACAGGTTCCAAAATATCAATTACAATATGTTGTCAAAATGAAATTAAACTAACGTCGCAGCGCCCCTTCTTCAAAAGCAGTAGTTTACCTATATTACTGAATCCCTGAGAAATACAAGTAGTTTTGAAAGAGTAGGTCAACATTTAAACTGGTGAGTTCATAAGTATTTAATATTGCTGTTTGAATAAAATCAAATGAAATTTGTTTGTAGATGTTCGAAAAACTCCTAGAAAATTCAATATTTCCTACTAGTATAAAAGTACTCTTCCTCAAAGACTCGACTGTTTTGAAGGTTTGCCTTTAGAAATCCAATATCCATTCATAAGTGTGTGGTAGTTTAAAAGTTCCAAAATTGAAATGCAATCGTGTTTTTCATGCCTAGAGTAGTAAATTTGTGTAAGTATAAAATCACTAAGGCATTTGATAATCCTGTAAATCAATAAGTTCTTAATACTCCATGTGAGTTTTATAACCATACTAATGACCCAGAGTGCCTGTATCAACGTTCTTCAGGCGTTGGAATGTTATGACGTGTGTCACCTCAGGCCTGCCGGCCTAGCTGTAGCTAACAACTTAGGTGCGGGATTGTCAATCCCGTATAGATTTATACACAAGTATCATGCTCCCCCTACAAGGGATTATGGTATATAATACAGGACTTAAAATGCATACTCGAAAGTACGTGAAATGTCTCACAAAACTTAGTATCAAACATATTTACGTATGAAAATGTCCATTTGTTCTTGTATATGAAAGTATCTATTTGATATAGTGTTTCTAGTATGTAAATTTTCCTGATTTCCTCGTAAACTATACCTGTTATAGTTATTCAAAGTGTGTGTTTCGTTCGTATAGTAAATCCTAGTGTAATGCTCATTTGTTATGTAAAGTATAACATTTAAAGTGGCATAAATGATCACATATACTCATAGTATAAATAAGGGTTTGATTCGCATATATATATATATATATATATATATATATATATATATATATATATAAACATGTTTTATTTCCAAAAGACAAGATGTTATCATGAATACATATTGCATACAAAAGTTCCCCATGTAGTAGTTATCAATCACATATGATTCACTTGATAGAAAAGGGTATATAGTGAAACTTTATGTTACACACGATAATAACCGTGTGTTTACTTGTATTCCCCTCCTTAAAAGTGTATAAAAAGCATTGATAAAACATTTGAAAGTGTAGTTTATAGGGGTATGAACTCACTTGATTGATTGGAGAGAACGAGATGAAAATCGAGCAGAACTTCGGCTTGTGAAAGTCGATTTTCTCGGAAATCTCGGGAGCCTCGGGAGTGTAGAACCTTCCTTCGGAACTTTAGTGTGAAAACCGGGTCTTCGGGAGGGGTTCAGGAGCTTAACCGCAGAGTTTCAGCATGAGAGATGGAAGAATGGAGCACTTAAAGCCGGCACCCCAAGAGTTCTATTTATAGGGTGGATTTTTGGGTGCTACGTCGTGGCTAAGGCTGGCCACATCGTGGGGAGAAAATCTTATCCTCTTCTATTGATTGGACGCCCTCAGTCACTTTTCAGGTTGCGGCAAACTGTGCCACGTCGTGGCAGACCTGACAACCTCGAATTTTGGACCCCGAACTTGTAAAATCTATAATGTTCGCGTACCAGCTCCGTTTTTTACGTTCTTTATATGCACGCGTAGCTGAAAATATGCTCTACAACTCTCGTTGAGACTTCGTCGGCTAATTTTAACTTCATTTTTAATTATTTATTTTTAATGGGCCGGGACACGAAAAGTCCGTGTAAAATCCATAACTTCTTCATCCGATGTCCGTTTTCGTCAGACTTTTCGTCGTTGAGACTTCGTCGGCTAATTTTAACTTCATTTAGGTTGTTTTGGTCAAAAGTCTCTCGAGCTCTATTTCGAGTTTTTAGCTGTCTACTGCTATACCAGAATCTTAGGAAAATCATAACTTCCTCATACGAAGTCAGATTTGAACGTTCTTTTTATGTACGCTCACGATTTAATGTTATCTACAAATTTCATTTAGAACTTAAGGCTAAAAACTATTGTATTGAAACTTCGCATTTTTCGTTTCATCAGTGTTGCCAGTTTTGTTAGAAATCTTAGAATGGTCATAACTTCTTCGTTATAACTCGGATTTTAGTGTTCTTAGTATTTCTATAAACCTCGACACATTATCTAGCATAATAGACATCCCTATAGAGACTTTTGCACATTTTATTTTCGAAGTTAATTTCATTATTTCAAAAGTAGTTACAATACTGGACTTTTTAGGTCATTACATAGAGTCGAAATATCAGGTCGTCACATCATCCACCCGTTAGAGGGAATTTCATCCTGAAATTTAATGTAGGAAAAACACTAGTAGATTAGGGAAACAGATGTGGGTACTTGTATTTCATCTGATCTTCGCGTTCCTAGGTGTATTATGGTCCTCGCTTTGCATTCCAGCGGACCTTCACGATAGGGATGCGACTTTGTTTCGTTCTTTTTATTTCCCCATCCATGATTTCAATTGGTTCTTCTATAAAGTGGAGACTCTCGTTGATTTCGATCTCGTCTAAAGGGACGACGAGGGTCTCATCGGACAAACACTTCTTCAAGTTTGACACATGAAAGGTAGGGTGTACGTTATTGAGTTCCTGCGGTAGACGAAGTTTGTAGGCTACCGGGCCGATCCTTGCGAGGATCTCGAATGGTCTGATATACCTTGGGTTTAGTTTCCCACGTTTTCCAAAATGTATTAGCCCTTTTCAGGGTGAGACCTTTAATAGTACTCGGTCCCCGACCTGAAATTCCAAGGGCTTCCGTCTTTTGTCCGCATAACTCTTTTGTCTGTCTCTTGAAGCCTTTAGTCGTTCCCGAATTTGTATAATCTTCTCACTTGTCTCTCTTTTGATTTCTGGGTCAGGGAGAGTGCTGTCAGGTACTTGTCCCTTGGCTACTTGTGTGTCACCTACTTCAGTCCAACACAGTGGTGATTTGCACTTCCGGCCGTAGAGGGCTTCGAATGGAGCAACTTTAATGTTGGAGTGATAGCTATTATTGTACGAAAATTCAATTAGAGGCAAATGGGTATCCCATGCTTTCCCAAAATTGATAACACAAGCTCTTAGCATATCTTCAAGGGTTTGTATGGTCCTCTCACTTTGACCGTCGGTTTGTGGATGGTAAGCAGTACTCATGTCGAGCCTCGTTCCTAGGGATTTTTGTAACGATTTCCAGAATCGCGAGGTGAACCTACTATCTCTGTAGGAGATAATGGATATTGGTACACCGTGCAGTCGTACAATCTCTCGGATGTAAGTTCGATTTAGCTTCTCCATCTTATCGGTTTCCTTAATGGGTAGAAAGTGTGCGGATTTTGTTAACCTATCGACAATTACCCAGATGGTGTCTAGTCCACCTGTTGTCTTGGGTAATTTGGTTATGAAACCCATGGTTATCCGTTCCTACTTCCACTCGGGTATTTCAGGTTGTTGATGCAATCCTGATGGCTTTTGGTACTCTACCTTGAGTTTGGCGCAAGTCAGACACTTGCCCACATAGGTAGCTATCTCTACTTTCATGTTCGGCCACCAATACAGTTTCTTGAGGTCCAGATACATCTTTTCCGAACTCGGATGCACGGAGTATCGAGTCTTATGCGCCTCGTTCATGATCACGTCTCTGAATCCACCAAACTTTGGTGTCTAGATTCGATCCATGAAGTAACGAACTCCGTCACCCTTGACTTCAAGATTCTATTCCATTCCTCTTAGGGCTTCACCTGCCACATTCTCTGTTTTAAAGGCTTCCCTCTGAGCTTCCTTGATTTGTGTGGACAGATGTGAATTGATCGTCATTGTTAAGGATTTCACTCGGCGACCTGAGTATTCTTTGCGACTAAGAGCATCAGCTACTACATTCGCTTTTCCTGGGTGATAGCGAATCTCGCATTCGTAGTCATTCAGTAGTTCAACCCATCGTCTCTGCCTCATGTTGTGTTCTTTTTGGTTGAGAATGTGCTTGAGGCTTTTATGATCGGTGAAGATCGTGCATTTCGTGCCATAAAGATAGTGTCTCCAGATCTTTAACGCGAAAAAGACTGCTCCTAGTTCAAGATCGTGGGTAGTGTAGTTGACTTCATGCGTCTTGAGTTGTCTTGAGGCGTAAGCGATGATCTTACCTCGTTGCATTAGTACGCATCCAAGATCTTGATTAGATGCATCACAGTAGACCACGGAGTCTTCTGTTCCTTCTGGAAAGGACAAAATAGGTGCGCTGCATAGAGCTTGCTTCAGTGTTTGGAATGCAGCGTCTTGTATTTCTTTCCCATCGAAAGTAACACCCTTTTGTGTCAGGGTGGTAAGTGGTTTCGCAATCTTCGAGAAGTTCTGTTTGAACCTTCGGTAGTAGCCAGCAAGGCCCAAGAATTTTCGAATTTCTGTTAGGGTTCTTGGAGCTGACCAATTCTCGATTGCTTTGATTTTGGAAGGGTCCACGTGTACTCCGTCGTTTCTAACCACGTGACCTAGGAAATCTACCTTCCGAATCCAAAATTCGCACTTGTCGGAGGTGTTGACCGTGATCCTCTTTAGTCTTTGAATAAATGATTATATCGTCGATGAATACGATCACAAACTTTTCCAAGAATGAACGACATACTCGGTTCATTAAATCCATGAACACCGCCGGTGCGTGTGTTAATCCAAAGGGCATCACTACAAACTCGTAGTGACCATAACGAGTTCGAAAAGGTGTTTCGGGAACATCTCCTTCCAAGACTCGTAGTTGGTGGTACCCGGATCTTAAGTCGATCTTTGAGAAATAACTCGCTCCTTGGATTTGGTCGAACAAGTCGTCAAAGTGTGGTAAGGGATATCGGTTCTTGATAGTGAGCTTGTTGAGTTCCCGGTAATCGATGCACATGCGGAAAGATCCATCCTTCTTCTTTACGAACAAGACTGGTGCTCCCCAAGGTGAGAAGCTCGGCCTGATTAACCCTTTGTTGAGTAGTTCGTTTAGTTGGCTGGATAGCTCCTACATCTCTGCCGGTGCTAGACGGTATGGCGACTTGGCTACTGGTGTAGCTCCGGGAATTAAGTCGATTCTGAACTTGATTTGACGTTTTGGTGGAACTCCGGGATGATCTTCAGGGAAGACATCGGTAAAATCGCAAACTTCTAGAATGTCTCTGATGCCTTTCGTTTCTTTTTCCTTATCTACCATGTGGGCTAAGAAGGCATGGTACTCTTTACGTAGGTATTTTTGGGCTTTGACGCAAGAGATGATTTGTAAATTGGTACTGGGTTTGTCACCATAAATGACAAGGGTTTCGCTGTTTGGCAGATTTAGGAGAACGACCCTTTCGTGAAAATGTATATCGACATGGTGTAGGCTTAACCAATCCATACCGATGATGACATCAAAGCTCTTTATAGTGATCAGCATTAGATCGATTTGAAATGAGTGTTCGTTTAGAGTTAGTGTGCAACCTATGTACATATTGTTTGTGCTTTCTGTTGTACCGTTCGTCATTTCTACTGTAAATATCTTATTAAGTATTTTAGGGTTCTGTTTTAGTACGTGTTTGAATTGATGACTCACGAAACTCCTCTCCGCACCACAATCAAAGAGTATGCATGCATAAACGTTATTGAGGAGAAACGTACCCGTAACCACCATGGGAACAGCTATCGCTTCGTTCTGCCCTATTGCCAGCACTAGTCCCATGCCGCCAGCATTCCTTACCTTAGGACAGTCCCTCTTGTAGTGTCCAACCTCACCACTGTTGGATTAATGTCTAAGTCCATAACTATATTTGGTATGTACTTGACCCGACCCGGCATGGTCCATTTGGGTTGCACTTCACCGACACAATTTATATGGATAATCTTTTGAGAATAGTATGTTTATGATTAATATTAATATATTATAAGTTCTAATATATTAATATGGAATCATATTATTTAATTAGTATTGATCAAGAATTAATTTATAATTAATTAAGTGATCAAAAGGAACTAATTAAATATGGACTCTTATATATATGGAATGGGCCAAGTTCATTTAGGTTGGGCTAAGCTTTCATGGATAGTCCATGGAGTGTTTAACCCATGGATCCTAGGAAATGAAAGGTCATGGGTATTAGGGTTTAATCCTAATCCTCCATACTATATAAAGATGTCTTTGGTTGGTGAAATTGGCACTAGTGTGGATACACTAAAGAAGGGCTAGCAAATTTCACTAGAGAGAACCAAGTAATCGTATTCTCTAAAGTATTCCAAGGTGTCTTGGTGATTTGTGATTCCACTTGAGGCTTCCACACTATTGGGGCTAAGCTCTTAAAGCTTGAAGACATCAAGCTACATCAAGAGGTATGTATTCTATCTTGTTACATTCATAGTTTTTGTATGCTAGATTAGGATAATACCTTGGATGTTCTTATTTGCATGTATAATAGAGAAAACATAGATCCAAGGTATTTAGGGTTGCATGTACACTTAGGAAGTGTTTGAATGCTCAAAACCCAACAGTGGTATCAGAGCCACGGGTTGTTTTCTGTTATATTGATGCAAATATTTTATTTTCAAAGTTGGAAAAAAAAGAAAAAAAAACATGAAGTTCGTCAAATTTTAAGATAATTACTTGTTCTTGTGAAAAACTAATTATTTGTAAAATTTGAATAATTTGCTTTATGAGTTGAATTAGGTCAAATTTAATAAAAGATAAAATAATATGATTATTTTATTAGTTTTAAAAGTTTGATCTAAAGAGTTTTATTTTTTGAAACCTCCATAAGTTATGGATATGAAAAGGTTTTAAAAAAAAATTGATTCAAAGTTTTTATGGAGTTACAAAATTTGGTGTTAATGTTTTTAAAGGATTCCATAACTTAAGAATAAGTTATGGATCACCAAAAGTTTTTTGTGTTACCTTGTTTTATGAGTGAATTTAGATTAATGAATATATTATGTGATAGTTGGTTTTAATCCAAATTAATCTAAGAATTGATTCTAAAATGTGTTTTTGTAACTTGTCCTCAAGATATATGAAAAGTCACATTTAAGAATCATAAAACTCATAAAAATTGGCAAAGGTTACAAAAATGGAGAGTCTAGTTCTAATTAAATGGTTTTATGACTCCATAACTTGTCCTCAAGTTATGGAGGACCAAGAGTCTCTTCATTTAATAAAATAAAATAAAATAAAAGGTGTAACCTTAATTAATTCCATAAGTTATAAAATAAAGAAAAGTTAATTCTTTTATTAGTTTAAAGACT
The DNA here is from genome assembly GCF_051521515.1 of Lactuca serriola. NCBI lineage: Eukaryota > Viridiplantae > Streptophyta > Magnoliopsida > Asterales > Asteraceae > Lactuca > Lactuca serriola. Next base: position 86,831,759 of record NC_136411.1, on the reverse strand, counting down.
TCCATAACTTGCCCTCAAGTTATGGAACTTGAAGAGTTTTTGGATTAAAACTACTTTAAACACATAAGTTATGGAATTAATTAGTCTTGAATAGTTTCAAAACTTGCCCTCAAGTTTTGGAATTTGTAAAGTTTTCTCTTATGAATACTTTAATTCCAAGTTAGCCCTTAGAATTTTAAAAGTTAAAATTCAACCCTTATACTTTATAATATTATAAGTTAATAATATATATATGTATAAGAGTAAAGTCAGTCTTACCGCTAGTACGCCTCATTCACGAAGCCGGTCTATAAGGTGGGTATAAGGTTGTTGCCTATAAAATGGCAACTTAATGGGTGTCCACTCTCACCCACCGCTTGCTTGACCGGTGGAGGGTCGTTAGCCGAACGGGTTTGACAAGACTATAATTCTCCTTCATTAAAAGTATTAATGATAATACTAAGTAACTAAACTCTTAATAATACCCAATCTTAGTTACTTAGGAAAAATGTGAATAAGGTGCTAACCCATGAAATTACACTTTACACTTTGTCTAAGTCGTTAGTGGAGCGTGTGTGGTTAACCGGCACACTAACTTGGACTTAACAAGGTAGGTAAAGGGTGACTTAATATTTAGCATAGTATCGATGGAGCGTGTGTGGTTAACCGGCACATCGATTGAGGGGTAATTTATTAAGGGTACCAAGTGATTTGCATGGTTACTTCACACCTTGTTTTGTGATCCTCGGCATCCCAGTCACAAAACCTGAAGGGCACACTCGAGATTGAAACATGCCTTTGAACAATTCAATGAATCTCAATAGATCTAGGAGTTTCAAAACCAATTAAAACCTAATAATACATTTCGTTTATCTTGGTGGAAATTGGTGAATCGTCATTCACCTACCTTCAAATATTTTATAGCTTGGATTACGGCATACCTCTTCTAAGTTATAAAATAGTTTGTTGGGTCCTAGCCTTAATATTTCGTATTGGGTGTCATATTAAGGACTTTAAATCAACTATCTTGAATATCTCCCAAAATATGTCTAGTTTAGACACCTATGATCTTCCCAAATCTCTTGAAACAAGGTTTCCTAATGAAGATGATGTCCCATGGATATCATACTTCTTTCTCCTCCTCCATCCATTCTCCATAACCCACAAGTTCTTGAAAAGTTTAAGGTCACTCAAGCCCTATTGGCAAGGCAAGGTCTAGGTGTGATCACATCTTGGAGATGTAGTCACATATTGACAAGCCGGGAGAGTTGGGTGTCAAAGTCTTGAGAAAGTTGGTGGTTCAATCACTTTCTAAGTCACATAGTGAGTTCCTTTGGGACACCTATGAAACAGACTATGACAAGACCCTTAATGATCTTATCTATTTGCTAAGATCAACTTCCTAAAACTCTATGGACATTGACAATGATGACATTGGATATCTAGTAAAGCATTCTCTTCCCAATGGAAAGGGATCGGCCATAGTCAACTCGGTTGACCAAATGGTAAAGAGAAAAGCTAAGTCTGTGATAGTCCCGTGTACCTTTATCAAAGGGTCCATATGTTTATATTGCCAAAGGAAAGGGCATTGGTTGCGAAGCTGCCAGATTTACCTAAGGATGTTAAAGTCAATAAGTTTGACTCTACTTCAGGTAAAGTCCACTATCTAACTCTGTTAAGTTTCTATTCTGAGATTCGTGATACATGATGTGACTGGGTCACATGGTGATGTTTTAAGAATCAAAGAAAAGTGAAGAAACCTAAAGAAAGAATATGCTGAATCTGATCGCATAGATGGATTTCTATCGCATAGTTTGAAAAATCGGATTCTTCAGCTACTTCTTAGGAGTTATGAGATATTGCTTAGGAATAGATAACAACAAGTTTTCATATGGATTGTAAGGATAAGTTTTTCCGCAAAGTTTTAAAATAAAAGATATTTTTATTTTATTTTATTTATCTTAAAATATCCTTACAATGGCATTTAAGGAAAAATTGTTGCTTATATGATTCCATTAAGAGCAAGAGTGGAAATATGAAATTGATTCTTTCATTTGTGGTAATGTCTAGATTTACCAAATAAGGAAAGATTCTCATCACCCAAGTTTCAATTGGACCGGAACTTGGAATCATGCAAGTTGTATAGCATGATGAATGAGAACTTTCAAGTATTGGAAAATTAAGACTAACTACTCGGTCACATGGATGTGTGAGTCAAGTAAAGGACTAAGGGATCGAGTACACATTCTTGTGCACTGATTAAGTCCACCACAAAAGATTGATAAGACTATTTGTCATAGTTTACTAAAGCTCAGTAAATATGATTATACTTACAAGCTTAAGTGTAACTCTGAGACATTGGAAAAGGTCCCAATGTATGGCAGAGCGAATAAGAAGAATCAACTTAGGCAGAAGGATAAAAGTTTCTCAAATCTGAAAAGATGGGAGAGTACTTTAGTATCAGTTTTGTGATCATCTTAATGATTAAGAAACCATAGCACAATTAGTTCTCTAAGGAAATCTTAGTGCAATCTTATGACTAAGAAGAGGGATCTTGAATTGTTGAAATGGTTAAATCAAGAAGATGAGTCATACTTCGTTCCAATACAAGTCTTAGAGTCATACTCCAAGATTGTAAATTGAGTGACATGTCTCAAAAGAAGGTTTAAAACACTTGACAAATGTAAGAGTAAAAGTTTTCTACTCTAGTACATTTGAAATTGGTAAGTTGTGATGTTTTGGATAAAACAAAGACCAACTTAGGCCAATTGTGTGAAGTGTTTGTCTTGATTAGAATCCGCACTATCTCTTGGATGTTTGACAAGGGAGTCTTATATGTCAAGAGGACAGTGGGAGTCTGAAAGGTCTTGAAAGTCTCAAGAACTAATCAAGAATGGAACCTGAAGTTTTTCACTAGCACACAACTTGAGGTTCATAACCTATTGTGTTGACATATTCTGTGCCCATTCCAGTTAAAGTTGGCTTTGCATATGAGTTCTTAGAGTTCTCAATTTGTTGCACAACAACTTGGAAGCAATGGTAGGCCCTTGAGCTGCCAGGTGGCAAGAAATTAAGATTGAGTTCAGTCCATATGAGTTTGGGTTTGTCATTATCCTTGTCTTGTGACTATGATTTTGACAATTCACATGGATAAGAACACATACACCATTAAATCTAAGTGTCATAAGGTTTCTCTCTGATTCATGAAAATGATGGTGAGGAAACACTTTCACTAAGTAGATTTTAGCTAGATAGCAATTGTGATATTTGCATTCTCAAAGTCGTTAGTGGAGCGTGTGTGGTTTACCGGCACACTAACCTGGACTTGTGAGAAGTGGCAAAAAGGTCTAACCATTATGATTACGACATACCTCTTCATAATTGTTTAGACACACAAGTGTGCTATCTAAGGGAAGGTGTATGATTTTGATAAAGTTTTATCAAAACAATCTAGCATCAGAAATCTGAACTTTGGTAAGAAAGTCAATGAAGTATTGATTTCTAGAAGTCCAGGTGATTTCTGAGAACATGTCAAAGCTAGTGGGAGCATAAGTGTTATGCTAATAATCATCATGTTAGTGGGAGCATGATAATTATGATAAGTATTGCAAGTTAGCAATGTTAATTATAGAAAACAAAAGTTTCAATTGGGAAAAAGTTGTTTTGCTATAATTAAGGGAGAGGAAATTATGCTTCATCTCAAATCTATAAGCTTAGATCGTGAGGTTTTAATCATTTAGTCAAGGATATATATGAATTTCATGTTGGAATGGCTCAACATACGGAAATTCTGTATATGGGTCCATTATTTGCATTCTAAAATTCGATTATGATTACGACATCCCTTTTCATAATCTGAATTATGAGAACTTGTCAAATTGAAATGGAAATATTATAGCAAAAGACTGGTTTAGTCTTTATGTAAGACATCATGAATCGTGTCCCATATGCTTCGGATATAGGATCGATTACATGTGCTATATTCATCCGTTCTAAAATTTTCCAAATGCCTGGGGCATTAAGAAGGGAAAAGGTTTAGAACTGGATATGACTAAAAGGATTAAACAATTGTCGAGGACAATCTAAGGTTTACCAAAGATTGGTTGCTCAAGGACAGTTGGAAGTATAGTGATAATTCTGGAAGGACCATATTGACATAATCTGTAAGGAGGCATCTCTTGGTCAGAAGTGATAGTCAAAATGGAATCTGGAAATGTTTCAAAGTTAGAATTTTTCAATCTGTGTAAGATTAAGGAAATTTAATGCAAGAAGGATGTTTCCAAGGAGCTGATCTCCTTTGGAATACTCTGTAATGATTGTTGTCAAGTCTTTCTGACTTTGTGCATAATCATTACGAGAGGATCAATGCATATAAGTTTAGAATCTAACAGATTTCAGTAAATGGCATGAATTTGGAATTCTTGCATTTGCGGTAAGGATTTGGGAGTGTGAAAAGAGAATCATTGAAGTTATGTTCAATTGATCTAGTTCACAAAGTAAGGATCATAGACAAACATAGTATGCATACTTGGTGTGTGGCATGACTAGTGTTTAAGAAAACATAGTGTACATGCTTGGAGCATGGGATAACTATTGTTTTAAATTCAAGAATAAAGTTGATAGCTGAAACAGTATACAATGAATAATGTGTAATCATATGGTGATAAATAAAAGGTGTTTTATTTATGTTCAAAGAGTTGATACCATATTGGATTCAATTATTATTGTGTTTCACTTTGCATGTTTTGACTTCCCGAATAAACTAGGTTATTCTTCCGGAATGACTAAGTTATTCAAACCATCCACAGTCGGTCATATGTTGGAAGTAGATATGAATTAAGACTGTCATGGGTTGGCTTGTAGAGGTCTAAGGTGTTGGACAAAGGGCTACAACACTCATGAGTGCTCATAAGTTCTGAGTATTGGATTCAACCCGCGCTCATTGGAATCACTTCATGGATTTTATCACGAGTGATCATGAGATGATAATATCTTATATTCTTCAAACCTAGAGATATGAGTTGTTACTATGAGTTGATAGTACATTGATTGCACGAAAACGCATTTGGTAACTCGGTGCTATAAAACGTGCCTTTGTGTATGATTCAACAAGTAGTAGAACAAGCCATATGAGTCGAAGTTTATCCGTTCCTTTTACCTTCGGGATAAAAGCGATATCTGTGGGCCCCTCGATGATTTGATGATGACAAATGGAAGTGCTCGGCCGGGCCAGGACTGATTTGATTTGTTCAATTAGTCAGTCGTCATAAATCGGAAATCGGGAAACAACAAATGGACAGAGAGAATGATTATAATCCATGTCTCAGTCCATATGATATCTAGAATGGAGGAATATATGATCCCTTATCTAATGGACAAGTTCGTTGACAAGATCAGAGTTCGACAGCAGCTTTAAGAGCTACGATTGCCAGTTAGGTTTGAAGTCATACGCAATAATAGTTTAGACTTATCCAAGTGGGAGACTGTTGGATTAATGTCTAAGTCCATAACTATATTTGGTATGTACTTGACCCGACCCGGCATGGTCCATTTGGGTTGAACTTCACCGACACAATTTATATGGATAATCTTTTGAGAATAGTATGTTTATGATTAATATTAATATATTATAAGTTCTAATATATTAATATGGAATCATATTATTTAATTAGTATTGATCAAGAATTAATTTATAATTAATTAAGTGATCAAAAGGAACTAATTAAATATGGACTCTTATATATATGGAATGGGCCAAGTTCATTTAGGTTTGGCTAAGCTTTCATGGATAGTCCATGGAGTGTTTAACCCATGGATCCTAGGAAATGAAAGGTCATGGGTATTAGGGTTTAATCCTAATCCTCCATACTATATAAAGATGTCTTTGGTTGGTGAAATTGGCACTAGTGTGGATACACTAAAGAAGGGCTAGCAAATTTCACTAGAGAGAACCAAGTAATCGTATTCTCTAAAGTATTCCAAGGTGTCTTGGTGATTTGTGATTCCACTTGAGGCTTCCACACTATTGGGGCTAAGCTCTTAAAGCTTGAAGACATCAAGCTACATCAAGAGGTATGTATTCTATCTTGTTACATTCATAGTTTTTGTATGCTAGATTAGGATAATACCTTGGATGTTCTTATTTGCATGTATAATAGAGAAAACATAGATCCAAGGTATTTAGGGTTGCATGTACACTTAGGAAGTGTTAGAATGCTCAAAACCCAACAACCACAACCATAACACGTCTGGCCCACACCGACCCCAGGGACTTGGGTGATTGGTCGTGCTGGTGCCTTACAGAAACGGGCAGTGTGCCCCTTGTGGTTGCAGTTGTTACAGTACATCTCCCGACAATTTCCATTGTGGTGGAAATTGCACTTTCTGCACTTTGGGAAGTTCCCAGCATATCGTCTTATGAGTGTGGGGGTAACAGGAGCAGCAGTGGGGGCAGTAGCGGCATGGACTGCCACAATCTATTGTTTCTTGGAAGGTTCCTGTGAAGGTTGACTCTTCCTTTTGTTCCCGAACCTCTTCTTGTTGTTGTTTTTGGTATTGTCGTTGTTGTTGTTGCTTCCTCTGGTTTGCTCCGGTGTGGTGGTTGCGAAGTTTTGGCAGACCCCATGGTCTACGAGAGCTTGTGCCAACTGTTTGGTGCTATCGAAAGTGATTGGTTTGGAAGCTAGTATGCTTCCTCGAATCTGGGGTGACAGTCCCCAGATGTATCTTTTGATTTTCTTGCTTTCTAAAGCAACTATCCCTGGGCAAAGGATTGCCAAATCACTATACCTATTGGTATAGGTCGTGATGTCTGAGTCTACCATGGTAAGGCCCTAAAGTTCCTGTTCGAGCTTTTGCAATTCGCCACGTGGATAGTACTCTTGCAGTAATATTTGTTTTAGATTCTCCCAGCACATAGAGTTAGCCACTATTAGTGTTAGTGAATTAACATGGCCTTTCCACCATGCCAGAGCTCTCTCAGAGAAAGTACAGGCAGCAAACTTCACTTTGCTCCCTTCCGGACAAGAACAAATCTCGAAAACTACTTCAGTTTTCTCTATCCACTGTGATAGAGCCATTATCCCTCCAGTCCCATTAAAAGTAATGGGTTTGCTATTCATGAAATCCTTGTATGTACAATCCCCTGAGTGACCTTGACGTTGGCTATTCGTAGAACTATTTAATCCCCCACCAGAACCATTGTTACTCATTTGGGCCATTGTCGCGGTTACTGCAGCCGTTACAGCAGCTATCAATGCGGCATTTTCCGTCGTGGGAGGGGGTGGTGGTGGAGGTGGTGCGTTGTTGACACGGCGTGTAGATCTACAGGGCGGAATTGTGCTGATAAGGAATTAAAATAACAGATCATAATTTTTGGTGGTTGAGAGTTGATTGACAATGAGTTAACTATCTTTAATAGTTTGAGAATTTGGTTTGACCAATGCAAGGCTTTGAGTTTGATTTACCAATGGAGTTAAAAACAATAACTAAACAAACTCATAAACTCGACTGAAATGCATAGATTTAACATACGAAAGAGATATGCCCTATATATATTAAACATATAGTTGCGTTACATCCGAAGTTAGAAAATTTTGACCTTTCTAAAGGTCTCCGATTACAGGAAATTAAAGAAAGTAAGACTTTTAGCCGATGGTCCTATTGTATATCAAAATTTTGGGATTCAGCAAGCACTACTTGCGACGTAGGTTGCACTTGGAGCTTGACTCCGCGTCTGATTGCTTTGCCTCCATAAGACGCCTATCGAAGGCGGCTTGCTGTTCCTTCATCTCAGAGAGGGCTGCAATCATTTGTGCTTGGAATGCGTCAGCACGGAGTTGGGTGTCATCCTGCAACCTATCCAGTCGGCGGATGTCGGAAGTGTGCACCTGTACTTCCACGTTGACCTCACGAATCTGGCTCGCTTGAACCCCAGATTGATAGGACTGGTTGGCTAGCTTGCCCACCATGACTGGGAGTGCTCGATCGGCTGAACCTCCACCGCGGACATCGTAGAAGTCTTGACACATGTCGTAGGGAGGACGTATCCCTTGTTGTTGGCTCCAATGGTGGAGGTGACTTCCCCAAATGGGAGTCGGTCCTTGAAAGTTTCGCCTAACAACAGGAGGTTGAGCGGCTGGTGGGTTGATTACCTCTGGTTATGAGTCTGTCCCAGAGTCATTACCTTCATCCAACTCGATAGGTTCTTCATCCTCTTCGGGATCTTCTTCGACCCATCCCTCGTTACCTTGGTTGAGATAGTAGGGGTCTCCGTGTGGAATGAATCCAGCCATTTGACTATACGAGAATAGGGTTATAGGAATTGGACAAAACTTGAAACATGTAAAATTAAGCATGTCAATTAAACTATTGCATGTACCAAATACTCCTATAGTATTTAAATTTGTATGTTTGATACTAATGTTTATTTTTGGTAAGTTTTGACTTGTTGCTCACTACGACCATTCCTTGACACACGTTAGTAAAATCTCGGATAAATATAGTTGATCAGGCTATATTCGTCCCAAATCCGATTACATATGTCGAGGTCTAATCGTAGTGTCCAACTTTTCTTAATACTTCTTGTATATTTCTAACCATGAAAATATATTATTGTATGCATGTAATTTTACTTTTACGACCCAAAAAAATCTAAATTGTGACATATGTTGTGATAAATTATGCTTAAATGAGTGTTCTTGAGTAAGATATTTGACATTGTAGATGTTATAGTTGAAAGGATAGTTTAAGAATAAAAAATGTGTGAAATGTAGCAAAAACCAGACCTCACGGCGTGAGTAAAGAAGCTCACAACGTGATAGTGAAAAAATGGTGATTAAGTTACGTAAGTGAAAAGTAGTAGTAACCTAATTTGTTATCTCGCGACGTGAAATGATGTGCTCACAATGTGACCAAACCACAATATCTGATTTTATTTACGGCAGGCCTCGTTTTGTCATAAAACAAAAGTGTTAGGAAAAAGCAGACTCATGTTGTGAGCCTAATGCTCACGACGTGATCCCGAACAGACCATAAAAAATAACTTCGTCTTAAATAAGGGGAATTTGAACCCAAACATAAAAACACACACTTAAGGTGCGAAAAAACCCTAATTAAACCCTAGAAGTCAGTTCTTGAGGAGATCACTTGATTTAAACAACCAAAGGGTATATTAAGGTAAGAATCACTTGTTTTAACACATTTGATTTCAATTTTGAGTAAGATTTCTTGTTAGTTTTGATGAAACCTTAGATGAATGGTACATGTCTAGTTGATGATGATGAGTTAGGGTTTAGGTTAAATAGCCTAATTATGTTTATTTCCATTGATTTGAGTATCATGTGAATGAAGGATATTATGTGTGATGTTTGATGTAAACATTTTGTGAAAGGAAGATATGGTCTTAATAGGTAAAGACATGTGATGCTATTAATTTATATGATAGTAAAACTGTATGAGAAAGTTATTTATGGACATTAGATAATTAAGAAACATAGAGTTAAGGAATTTAAGATGTTATATTGATCATGATCAAAAATTCAAATCATATGAATGGTTTAATAATTAGTGATCTTGAAACTTTATTAAATAGGGAATCAAGAAAGGATTCTTGGAAGGGAGGAGAAAATTTTAGAGTATCATCCTCATAAACCATAACTAAGGTGAGTAACTTCCTTTTTACTCATAATGATAGATATTTATTGTTGTTTGTTTATGTAGTTTATTATAATTATTCGATTTCATTATGTTGAGATGTTATGATTAAAGATAAAATGTTCTTGAATAAGGATTTGGAAAGTATGATGATTAAATGAGAATTTAGTGAAATGATTAGATAGGTCAAGTGTACAAGAGAGATGATTGGTAAAATAATTAAGATAAATGTTTGAAAATGTATTGATCAACTATATGATTGAGATGATGTCATACCAGGTTATATTTGAAGATGAATTAGTGATGATGATCAAATATATGGAAACGAGCATTCCATATGAGATTATTGAGTTGATTACACGAGACTTGTATTAAAAGATGAGTTAGTATTGATGACCGAAATTATGGCAAATAGTATTCCATAATCAATGAGTATTGATCATATTATAATCTCTATATGAGATTATTGTTATGATAACGAAAAAATATGATAATTGAGAAATACCCATCTTGTATTAACCAGATGGAAATAATGTATCAGTATGGCAACAATTATTACTCACTAAGCATTATTCTCATATTATTGATTATTTATGTTTTCATGTTACAGAAATATGGATCGCGGGAAGGCAGTGAAGGTGTAGTCATGTTTTGAAATCAACTTTTGAAACTTAACTTGATTTGTAAATATTGTTTCTTTTGTAAACCTGGATTGGTCCTTTAGCGTTTAACTATGTATGATATAAACTTGTGAATTATGGTTAATGATATGTACACTTTTGTTTAAAAAAAAATTAGCGTACTTGTTTTTGTCGGGTGTTACAACAACACCCTCACAGTACTCACTAGCATAAACAGACACTCAATCCCCACTCCCTGGAGGAAAGGCTAAACATATCGCAACTGGTCGGCTGAGCCCACACAACTCGTCCATGAAACTTCCACCAACCCTGCAGCCCTCGTTTACGCTAGCCATACATAACATTAGACCCTATAGACAGTCAAATATCATATCCTACCCTAAGCCTGTCATCAAACAAGAATAGGAAATAATGCTAGACCAAACATTCTTAGGCTATAAAATCTTAGTTATGCATGACCATGATGCTTACACTAAGCAATTATAGTAATGATGTCAATTTCATTAGAAAAGAACGCTAGGCTATCAAGAATCATATAATCAGTCAATTCTATCATGAAAAAAACCTGAAGATCCCTAGCTTATTGCTAGCATGTTGTTCTATCATATCACAATATCAAATAACATTATAGTATTTTGGGGTCTATTTACTGGCTCCGGCTGATCGTACACATCACATCCTCCATGATTATTTTGAAAACCATTTGAAAAAAAAAGCATTTAACATCTTTTTCCTTATTTTGAGTCTGGATTCACACAAGTGTTCCTACAATTCACTCAAACCAAGGCTCTGATACCAACTTGTAACATCCAAAAAATTCATGAAATATTTAAACTTTTAAAACAACCCAAAAATCATCATTGTTTACAAATAGTTTTCAAAATAGGTTTAATATCAGAGTATTCCCAAAATCATGAAACAAAACATGAGGAGGTGCACGATCATGCTTTCACCTTCCTGTGATCCTCTGAGGTACCTGAAACATAATCCAAAACCGTAAACCTAAATTTTAGTAAGTTCCCACAAAATACCAACACATAAACAAATAGCACAAATATAGTAACAACATGCAATGGGTCCACAGCTAACAGACTGGATTACCCCTGACCCTACACCATAAGTTTTGCTTGCCCCCTGGGCCTACAACTTATGTCTGGCTTGATCCCTGACCTGATCAGTCCTTGGACTGAATACCACCAAGCCCTCAGTACGAGTCTGGCTAGCCCTTCCCGACCCTCAGCTCGTATCTGAAATGCTCGTGAGCCCTCATTATGAGTTTGGCATGCCCTCCCCGGCCCTCAGCTCATAGCTGGTTTGCTCCAAGGTTTGTTGGCTACAATACAGAGCAGTACAACCTCAACCCAACCTACACAATATGTTGACATATAACAGATAAGATCATAAACAGATAAACAGATAGTACCACAGGTAGTCCTATAGATCTACCAAACTATCATATCAAGACTAGCATGGATATCTATTCCATACTCAGCATATCAACAATATCATCTAATCAACTAACAGGCTGACCTTGGTGTCTTCGACCCAAAAATATAGTGAGGAAAACACACCTCACAAGCTGAACAGAATTGATAAGGCCGAAATCTGAATCTCAGCTCTCTACTCAATGCCTACATCCACCATGTGACCAGTTCCATCAAAATCCCAAAATACCAAAAATACCCTCAAAAGTAAAACTTGGTCAAACTTGGTCAAACATGGTCGAACATGGTTAAACTCAAAGTCAACTAGTCAAAGTCCGATAACCCAACCGAGTCAACCCATCCAAGTTAACTCAACATGGGCTGACTCATGCGAGTACGCGGGGCGTACTCCTAAGCTACGTTAAGGGTATAAGAGACCTCACATTGCCCAACTTACGGGGTGGTTGACTGAGTATGCAGGGCGTAATCCCACCTATGTTAGGCGTAACTTCACCGTCCTCAAATCTTCATTAAATGCTTACTGGCTTAAGCACTTAAGCCAATTGCAGATCTATGGTCCAAATGCCCTTTAAAGTCATAAAGTCTCCAATTTTATGACTTGTCACGCCTATAAAGTACTTAAAGCATGGTCTTAATCCATTAAGACTTTCTACAAGAAGCATGAAGCCAAACTAGCTAAAGGGACCTCATTTTTATGGCTTAGGACCCTTCATAGGGTCTGAAAGGACAACCAAAAACGTCCAAAACCATGTATATAAATGGGACTTTTGAGAAAATATGAACAACATAAAGCTCCCAAAATGATATCCATGAAAACAGAGCATCAAGGTGAAGACTTTTTACCTTCTGGTGGTTACCAAGGAGGTAATGATCCAAGATCCACAAGCTTGCTTCAACTTCGAAGCTTCTTGATGGAATTCCCTCTTCTTCAAGCACACCAAAAACACACTTTTAGCTCAAAAACACTCTTAAAAGATTAGGGTTTGCCAAAAACGACTCATGGGATTAGATGTCACACCCCAAAACCGATAACGGCGGAATACGTTTCGGGGTGGAGGACGTCATGTACAGTATCATCACAATTGCATAATAGTAAAAACAAGAAACATACAACCATTTCATTACACAGTGAGTTTAATTACAAGTGTGTTCTGTAAAGTTTCAATGGACACCAAAAGGAATACAAAAATAAGATATGGATCTTGTATGCTCCATCTTCTCCAAAATGCTGCACCTGTACCTGTCTATCTTTGACCTGAGGATACAAGTTATTTTGAAAACGAGTATCAGCATAAAGTTGGTGAGTTCATAAGAATTTTGTGTGGTTAATGTATAAAATGTATTAGAACATATAGTGTGAAAAGCTGCAAAGTACATTTATAATTAGTAGAAAACTCTATAAAATCCTATATTTTCCAAAAAAAATACATCGTAAGTTAAAAACTCTAAGTTGCATGTAAGTTTTATCATTGAAAATTGTTTATTGTAAAAGTGTGGTACTAAATCTCCAGTATGTAGTGTAGATAGAAGAAAAGTTATGCTTGTTGACAGTGATAGTGGTGCGAACTTCCATTAGTAATAGATACTTATTTACTTCGGGATATTAACTGAGACTTTATTCTTAGTATTTTAGTGTGGATATAGTGTATTCCTTTTATGTGACCAATAGTGTGAGTAATAGAGGATCCCATGACCTTCCCGATCATACACAGTGTAGTGAAGTGGTGCCATCCCTGGGCCTGATCGGCTCGGACTGAAGTTAACAGTCGGGATCTAATAATGTCTGCCCCGTATAGATCTATACACGTAGCGTCGCCTTCCTTCCAGAAAGCCCCGATCACAGTATCTAGCGCATAGAGTATCTTGTAGAGAGTTAGTATGTTATCTTCCGGATTAGTGCTTTTTCTTGTAATATAGTGTAGTAGTCTTTTATGTAGTTCATAGTGTGTTCTCTTATTCATGTATCGTTTTGTAATAGTATGAATTATAGTATGTATAGTAGTAGCGGTAACAAGTAGTAGTGACCTTAACTATACCTATTATAGTTAACTTAGTGTGTATGGTTCTTGGCAATTAAGTAATGTAGGCATCGAATGAGATGAAAATGCTCGTATCTAACACCAATATACATGATATTTAACTAAGAAATCAACGATAGTCGGACGGATAGCAAATACCCTAAGCCCACATCAAACAAGAACAGGAAATAAGGCGAGCTATCGGTCCTAAGTCCTTCAAGTCTTACTTATATAAATATATTAGTGTAGATACATTTTATAAGAAAAGTAATTTAATAAAAATCTTGACTAACGAAAGCATTTAGAAAATAGTTTTTTTTTCCAAAGTAGTTTTGAAAGCGTAAAGTTCTTTTATAAAGCATAGTGATAAATCACATGTGATTTGAACTACAGATAGTAAATCACATGTGATTGGTTTTCATAAAAATGTATATTTGACTTGTATCCCCCCCTAAAACATATGAAAACATTTGAAAGGTTCATTAAGGGGTATGAACTCACCTGAAATCGAGTAAATCGGGTAAATCGGGTGAAAGTGTCGGTTGAGCGTTTGGTGTCAGTTAAGGACTTGTACACCTTTTAAGACCCTATTAACATACGAGATATGTGTTTTACAAGAAATTATTCACTTATTCTTTTTATTAAAACATTTACATATCCTAAAATTGATTCGAGGTCTTATAGATTAGAAGTGGTTCTCGGGGATTGTACAAGACAAAAAAGGGGTACTAGGGAGTCCAAGAGTTTATTCCCTTGGAGTTTACGGCCCAAAGGCCAATCCTTGGGAGTTTACGACCGTAAGCCTCATGGCTTGGCCGTGAACTCTTGTTTACTCCCCAATCTTTGATGTTAAGGTCCTTATTTCATCCCAATAATTTTCTAGTGAAGGTTTAGGGCTATTTTAGGGGGGTTTAAACCCTCATTTGATGAGGTTTGGGGGAGTTTACGGTCTAAGCATATGCTTGGGCCGTAAACTCTATTTTACCCCTCATGCATGATGTTTTACTTGTCCTAAACTCGAATTTGAAGCTCCTTAGTTCTTATCTCAAGCCTAAAATGATTTGGAAGTGTGTTTGGGGCCTTTTTGCATGGAAAAAGGGTGTTTACGGCCTAAGCATGTTCTTGGGCCATAAACCCTCTTTAATGCCCTAAAAGTTATGGTTTTGATGCTTAAACACCCCTAGGTAATTCCCTTAACTAGTTTTCAAGCTTAATAGAAGAAAAATCGGGACTTTTGGCCACTTTTTGGGTGTTTACGGCCTAAGGAGCTTCTTAGGCCGTAAACTCCTTGTCCATGTCCCATTCATACAATTTTTGAGCTATAATAGCAATGATGCATGTTTAGAACAAGTTAGGGAGGAAGATCTTACGTTTGGGAGCTGGAATTTACAGTTTTGGAGCCGAAAACGAGTTAGAGAGAGAAAGTAGAGAGAGTGGAACTTTGAGTGGTAACAAGAGTTCAAGGAAGTGTTCCACCTTCCTTAGATATGCCTCGGATATTGCACCTGGTACACGGCTACCCGATGCTAAAGTTTAACGGGGTTTAAACTTTTTACCCGGGTTAGGTGGTTGAACAAATAACATAACTTTATTTCGCTAAATGGAACTAACATTAACGAGTTATATTTATTTTTACTAAAATAATAATCACATGAAATATAAATAAATAAATAAATATTTATTTATTTGACGACTCCAAATTACGGAACTTTTTATAAAGCGACATATTCCGTTAGCGAAAACGGAATTATGTAACGGAATAACGTTGGGTTGTCACATCATCCCCCCGTTAGGGGAATTTCGTCCAGAAATTTAGAATTCATACAAATAAGTTATTACAATACTACTAAGCGAAGAGATGGGGATATTTGAGTTTCATTTGATCCTCGCGCTCCCAAGTGAATTCCGGTCCCCGCTTGGCGTTCCACCGAACCTTCACAATTGGGATGCGGCTTTGTTTCGTTCGTTTTACTTCTCGATCCATAATCTCCACAGGCTCTTCCACGAAGTTGAGGCTCTCATTGACCTCGATCTCGTCAAGTGGAATCACTAGAGTCTCGTCGGACAAGCATTTCTTCAAGTTTGAGACATGAAAGGTAGGGTGTATGTTACTGAGCTCACGGGGTAGGTTGAGTTTGTAAGATACAAGGCCGATTCTAGCGAGAATCTCAAAAGGCCCTATATACCTTGGGCTCAGCTTTCCATGCTTTTCGAAGCGTATCGTGCCATTCCAGGGCGAGACCTTCAAAAGGACTCGGTCTCCCACCTGGAATTCCAAGGGTTTTCTTCGTTTGTCTGCGTAGCTTTTCTGTCGATCCCTAGCGGCTTTTAATCGTTCGCGAATCTGAACAATCTTCTCGGTCGTTTCTCGAATGATCTCCGGACCAGTGAGAGCGCTATCAGGAACTCTTCCTTTAGCTAACTGAGTGTCACCACCTCAGCCCAACACAGATGGGATCTGCACTTCCGGCCGTAGAGGGCTTCGAATGGAACTGCCTTGATGCTTGTATGATAACTATTGTTGTAAGAAAACTCCACAAGAGGTAAGTGTGTATCCCACGATTTATCGAAGTCGATCACACAAGCTCGCAGCATATCTTCTAAGGTTTGGATCGTCCTCTCACTTTGCCCGTCAGTCTGCGGATGGTAGGCTGTACTCATATCCAGCCTCGTCCTTAGTGCCTTTTGTAGTGATTGCCAAAATCTCGAGGTAAACCTACTATCTCTATCTGAGATAATAGATATAGGGATGCCATGCGGCCGTACTATTTCCTTAATGTATGTTCTTGTGAGTTTCTCCATCTTGTCCGTTTCCTTGATGGGTAGGAAGTGTGCAGACTTGGTCAATCTGTCGACGATGACCCATATGGTATCCAACCCACTCGTTGTCTTGGGCAGCTTGGTTATGAAGTCCATTGTGATCCGCTCCCACTTCCATTCCGGTATCTCCGGTTGTTGGAGGAGTCCCGATGGCTTCTGGTATTCGACCTTGACCTTCACGCAAGTAAGGAACTTACTCACGAAGGTGGCAATCTCTGCTTTCATGTTAGGCCACCAGTATAGCTTTTTGAGATCCAGATACATCTTATCCGAACCTAGGTGGACGGAGTATCGAGTGTTGTGTGCTTCCTTCATGACCAAATCTCTGAAACCTCCATGGCGTGGAGTCCATATTCGGTCCATGAGATAGTAGGCTCGGTCACCCTTGACCTCCAAACTCTTATCCATTCCACACAGGGATTCTCCCGTCACATTTTCAGGCTTTAAGGCTTCAAGTAGAGCCTCCTTGATCTGTGCGGATAGATGCGAATGGATAGTCATTGTTAATGACTTGGTTCTTCGACCAGAATACTCTTTCCTACTTAGGGTGTCTGCTACCACGTTGGCTTTCCCCGGGTGATATCGAATTTCGCAGTCATAATCGTTGAGTAGCTCGACCCATCGACATTGTCTCATGTTGAGCTCTTTCTGGTTCAGTATGTTTTGGAGGCTTTTATGATCAGTGTACACTATGCTCTTCGTTCCATACAAGTAGTGTCTCCAGATTTTTAGTGCGAAGACGACCACTCCTAGCTCGAGGTCGTGAGTAGTGTAGTTCACCTCATGTGTCTTTAGCTGTCTTGAGGCATAGGCGATGACCTTACCTCGTTGCATCAAGACACAACCGAGCCCCTGATTCGATGCACCGCGGTATACAACAAAATTTTCTGTTCCTTCGGGAAGGGATAATACTGGTGCGGTGCATAAGGCTCACTTCAGGGTCTGGAATGCCTTCTCCTGCTTCTCTTCCCAATCAAATGTTATGCCCTTCTGTGTCAACATGGTGAGAGGTTTCGCAATCCGAGAGAAGTTTTGGATGAATCTGCGGTAGTAGCCAGTGAGGCCTAGAAATTGACGAATTTTTGTAGGCGTCTTCGGTGCTGACCAGTTCTCAATAGCTTTAATTTTGGAGGGATCCACGTGGATTCCTTCTTCACTAACCACGTGTCCTAAGAATTCAACTCTTCGGATCCAAAACTCGCACTTAGAGAAATTCGCATATAACTTCTCAGATCGTAGTGTTTCCAGGACTCGTCATAGATGATCCTTGTGTTCTTCCTCGCGCCGAGAGTAGACAAGTATATCGTCAATAAAGACGATGACGAATTGATCCAAGTACGGACGACACACCATATTCATCAAGTCCATGAACACTACGGGCGCGTTAGTCAGTCCAAAGGGCATCGCCACGAACTCGAAGTGCCCATAACGGGTTCGGAAAGTTGTCTTCGGAACATCCTCCTCAAGCACCCGTAACTGGTGGTACCCGGACCTAAGATCAATCATGGAAAAATAACTTGCCCCTTGTAGTTGGTCGAATAGGTCGTCGATACGAGGGAGAGGGTAGCGATTTTTGACCTTGAGTTTGTTGAGTTCCCTATAATCGATGCACATACGGAACGATCCGTCTTTCTTCTTTACGAATAGGACCGGAGCTCCCCAGGGTGAGAAGCTTGGCCTTATAAAGCCCTTGCTGAGCAGCTCGTTAAGTTGACCGGATAGTTCTTGCATCTCGTCAGGCGCTAAACGATAGGGCGACTT
The DNA here is from genome assembly GCF_051521515.1 of Lactuca serriola. NCBI lineage: Eukaryota > Viridiplantae > Streptophyta > Magnoliopsida > Asterales > Asteraceae > Lactuca > Lactuca serriola. The sequence continues at coordinate 86,813,441 of NC_136411.1, read as the reverse complement.
AGCTACGGGGGTAGCCCCTGGGACTAGGTCGATTCTGAGCTCAACCTGACGTTTGGGAGGTAGACCTGGAAGATCTTCTGGGAAGACGTCAGGGAAATCGCATACAACGGGGATGTCTTTTGGATATTTCGCTTTCTGGCTTGTGTCGACGACATAAGCAAGAAAGGCGCGATATTCCTTATGCAAGTATTTCTGGGCCTGAATACTGGAGATGATACGAAGGCTCGTACCGGGTTTGTCTCCATAGATCAATAGAGTTTCATGATTCGAAAGATTCATGCGAATGGCTTTGTCGAAGCATAGGATATCGGCACGATGAAGACTCAACCAGTCCATACCAACAATGACATCGAAACTCTTGATTGAGACTGGTACGAGGTCGATTGGAAATGAGTGATCGTCTAACGTGAGGGTACAACCTACGTAGATCTCGTTAGAGCTTTCGGTCTTCCCGTTAGCCATTTCTACGACGAATGTTTCTTTTAGTGGTTGTGGGGATTGTTTAAGTAGGTGTTTAAAGTTTTGGTTTATGAAGCTTCTCTCTGCACCACTATCGAATAAGACACAGGCATAAGAGTTGTTGAGAAGAAACGTACCCGTGACTACTGTGGGATGCGCCACTGCTTCATTGTGACCAATAGCGAGTAGTCTTCCAGTTCCCCCAGCATTCCTAGCCTTCGGACAGTTTTTCTTGAAATGACCAGCTTCACTGCAGCCATACCAAGTCGGGGTCACTCCCGAGCCGGGAACTTGCGAGATAGGTTTGGGTGGGGCTCTGCAAAATCGGACAGTATGGCCCTTCCGGCCGCAGTTGGAACACTCCAATTCACGGCAAGGGCCGTTGTGGTGGTAAGGGCACTTGGGACATTTGGGCAGATTCCCAACATAAGCTTTTGCCGGTGCAGGAGTGGCTAGAGTAGTGGCAGCATGGACCGCCACAATTTGCTGGTCCTTGGAGGAGTTTTGAGCTTTCTTTCCTTTCTTCTTATCCCAACGCTTTCTCTTTCTGTCAGCTAAATCGGGTGGTGCAGTGGTAGTTGTGGTTGCTGTTGCTGGAGTGGAAGAGACTTCATGGTTGATTAGACTCTAGGCCAATTCCTTGGCGCTGTCGAAGGTGGTAGGGCATGAGGCTAGAACATTTCCTCGATACGGGGGCATTAAACCCCAGATGTATCGTTCAATCTTCTTGCGTTCAGATGGGATCATATTGGGACACATACCCGCCAAGTCGCAGAACCTGGCCGTGTAAGCTATTATGCTGGTCCCTTTCATCTTGAGGTTCCAAAGTTCCTTCTCAAGTTTCTGAATAACGCCTCTAGGGCAGTACTCCCTTCTCATGAGATCTTTCAGAGTGTCCCAGCCCATGGCATTGGCTGTTACTAAGGAGATTTCACTGACATGGCCGTTCCACCATGTCAAGGCCCTGTTAGTGAGGGTGGCAGTAGCGAACTTGAATTTGCTCTCTTCGGGGCAAGAGCACATTTCAAAGACAGCTTCGGTTCTTTCGAACCATTGAGACAATGCCAGAATTCCTCTGGTACCATCGAAGAAGGTAGTTTTGCAGTTCATGAAGTCCTTATATGTGCATCCCTACACTCTTTGATGGACTTCACCAAATATAGAGTTGCTACCGCTCGCATCACCGGAGTTCATTTGAGCCATGGTTGCTGTCACCGCTGCAGTCACAGCCATTTGGAACAGCACTGGATCAAACTGCAGAGGTGGAGATGGCGGAGGAGGGGTTTGAGTTACTGGTCTTCCTCTGTTTGGACGCTTTCTTGGAGGCATCTTTCACTGGAAAGATCATAGAAATGATAGCAATAGGAAGAGTCTATTGCGAATATGAATAAAGTGTTTCATGGATTAAATCAACATAATCCAAAGATCAGAATGAGAGTCATAGCAATAGAGTAGTTAACTGCCAATTTACTGGTATTAATGATGTAATACAAGTTCATGAAAAATGACCTAACAGTAGGTCTTACGTCAAACCATAAGGAAAATGTTGGCAGTCTAGAGGTTTAATTAGAGTACTTTTAAGCTAGGAATGTTTACAGACAAGTGATCTACGAAACATAGAGAGGGAAGGATAGTCCTTTAAACAAAAGAGTGAGGTAACTAGACGTCTTCTACTGGCGACGGTTACTTGTTGGGTGAACCCTCAGATCTGCTAGCTGACGCATAACTTCCTGAAGGTGTCGTTCATGAGTCCTTTGGCGTGCTCGAAGTTCCCTAACTTCGGCTCGGGATGCAGCTAGCTGATGCTGCAGAGCCTCGCTGGTCCTCCTTGTCCTGTCCATGGTTTCTTCATGTTGGCGGATGCGAACAGTGTTGACATTCGAGTTGGCATCCACTTCTACAACTCGACCAATGGCTGCTTGACCCTACTCGACATTCCTGGCAATCCTTCAGATCATGATGGGCAGAACTCGGTCCGTTGATCCTCCTTCGCTTATGTTGTAGAAGCTTCGGTCTCCATTGTAAGGTAAAGGTTGACCTTGCTCCTCGCTCTATCGGTTCAAGGATATTGCCCACAGGGGAGTGGGACCCTGAAATGTCGGACGGGGGTTGGGGTTCGGAGCTCCAGGAGGTAGGTTGTTAACTTCTGGCTCGGATTCGGAGCTATCCGGAAAGCCTTCTGCTCGGTGGTCATCCAGAGGGATCTGGTGATCATCGTCCGACTCTTCGTCGAGCCATCCTCCATTGCCCTGGTTTGGGTAGTACGGATCGCTGGGAAGGTGGAAGCCAGCCATGCTATCTACACGAGAAAGGGGAAAAGAAGATTAATAGACGTACTAACCTAAAATACTTATAAGATGATCGCCACGAGTTAGACCAATACTTGCATAATGAATACTAATTACATGTGACCGGGGCAGGATAGTCCGTCGAATAAGTGACCCTAACTCTAAGTCCACAACCAAACAAGGAACATGAAGTAAAGCAAAGATCACAGATTCTAAGTCTATAACGCCCTAATCACAGGTAACCGGAAAGTATCCATTTAGCAACTATTGCTCCACCAGTAACGACCCTTTTAGTTTCTTACATATGTATGTTTTAGAGGCACAGAATACTCCTATAGTATTCTTATTCTAACGTTATTGTGGTAGTGTTGGTAAGTTTTAGACTTGTTGCAACAACACAACCAAACTTAGGCACATGCTAGTCACTCCCAGGAAAAATATAGTTGATCAGGCTACATCCCCCCCCCCCCAAGTGTGACTATATGTCTCTAAGCCTAATTGTGTTGTCCAACAATCTTAATACTTTTGTTCTGTTCTAGTGCGATACTGACTTCTGTGTTTTATAGAGGTGTGTGTATATATACTTAGTTAAATATTTTAAATACTTAACAGTATATATTCTTGGTCAGAGTGTTTTAGTCCCGAAGTGTTTATAGTTCATATATCTTTTATAGGTTGATATACTTGATTCACTATAAACAATGCTCTGATACCAATCTGTCACACCCCAAAACCGATAACGGCGGAACACGTTTCGGGGTGGAGGACGTCATGTACAGTATCATCACAATTGCATAATAGTAAAAACAAGAAACATACAACCATTTCATTACATAGTGAGTTTAATTACAAGTGTGTTCTATAAAGTTTCAATGGACACCAAAAGGAATACAAAACTAAGAGATGGATCTTGTATGCTCCATCTTCTCCAAAATGTTGCACCTGTACCTATCTATCTTTGACCTGAGGATACAAGTTATTTTGAAAACGAGTATCAGCATAAAGCTGGTGAGTTCATAAGAATTTAGTGTGGTTAATGTATAAAATGTATTAGAACATATAGTGTGAAAAGCTGCAAAGTACATTTATAATTAGTAGAAAACTCTAGAAAATCCTATATTTTCCAGAAAATACATCGTAAGTGAAAAACTCTAAGTTGCATGTAAGTTTTATCATTGAAAACTGTTTGTTGTAAAAGTGTGGTACTAAATCTCCAGTATGTAGTGTAGATAGAAGAAAAGTTATAGTGGTGCGAACTTCCATTAGTAATAGATACTTATTTACTTCGGGATATTAACTGAGACTTTAGTCTTAGTATTTTAGTGTGGATATAGTGTATTCCTTTTATGTGACCAATAGTGTGAGTAATAGAGGATCCCATGACCTTCCCGGTCACACACAGTGTAGTGAAGTGGTGCCATCCCTGGGCCTGCTCGGCTCGGACTGAAGTTAACAGTCGGGATCTAATAATGTCTGCCGCGTATAGATCTATACATGTTGCGTCACCTTCCTTCCAGAAAGCTCTGGTCACAGTATGTAGCGCATAGAGTATCTTGTAGAGAGTTAGTATGTTATCTTCCGGATTAGTGTTTTTTCTTGTAATATAGTGTAGTAGTCTTTTATGTAGTTCATAGTGTGTTCTCTTATTCGTGTATCGTTTTGTAATAGTATGAATTATAGTATGTATAGTAGTAGCAGTAACAAGTATTAGTGACCTTAACTATACCTATTATAGTTAACTTGGTGTGTACGGTTCTTGGCAATTAAGTAATGTAGGCATCGAATGAGATGAAAATGCTCGTATCTAACACCAATATACATGATATATAACTAAGAAATCAACGACAGTCGGACGGATAACAAATACCCTAAGCCCACATCAAACAAGAACATGAAATAAGGCGAGCTATCGGTCCTAAGTCCTTCAAGTCTTACTTATATAAATATATTAGTGTAGATACATTTTATAAGAAAAGTAATTTAATAAAAATCTAGACTAACGAAAGCATTTAGAAAATAGTTTATTTTTCCAAAGTACTTTTGAAAGCGTAAAGTTCTTTTATAAAGCATAGTGATAAATCACATGTGATTTGAACTACGGATAGTAAATCACATGTGATTGGTTTTCATAAAAATGTATATTTGACTTGTATCCCCCCCCCCTAAAACATATGAAAACATTTGAAAGGTTCATTAAGGGCTATGAACTCACTTGAAATCGAGTAAATCGGGTAAATCGAGTGAAACTGTCGGTTGAGCGTTTGGTGTCAATTAAGGACTTGTACACCTTTTAAGACCCTATTAACATACGAGATATGTGTTTTACAAGAAATTAGTCACTTATTCTTTTTATTAAAACATTTACATATCCTAAAATTGATTCGAGGTCTTATGGATTAGAAGTGGTTCTCGGGGATTGTACAAGACCAAAAAGGGGTACTAGGGAGTCCAAGAGTTTACTCCCTTAGAGTTTACGGCCCAAAGGCCACTCCTTGGGAGTTTACGGCCGTAAGCCTCATGGCTTGGCCGTGAACTCTTGTTTACTCCCCAATCTTTGATGTTAAGGTCCTTATTTCATCCCAATATTTTCTAGTGAAGGTTTAGGGCTATTTAGGGGGATTTAAACCCTCATTTGATGAGGTTTGGGGGGATTTTACGGTCTAAGCATATGCTTGGGCCGTAAACTCTAGTTTACCCCTCAAGCATGATGTTTTACTTGTCCTAAACTCGAATTTGAAGCTCCTTAGTTCTTATCTCAAGCCTAAAATGATTTGGAAGTGTGTTTGGGGCCTTTTTGCATGAAAAAAAGGGTGTTTACGGCCTAATCATGTGCTTGGGCCATAAACCCTATTTAATGCCCTAAAATTTATGGTTTTGATGCTTAAACACCCCTAGGTAATTCCCTTAACTAGTTTTCAAGCTTAATAGAAGAAAAATCGGGACTTTTGGCCACTTTTTGGGTGTTTACGGCCTAAGGAGCTTCTTAGGCCGTAAACTCCTTGTTCATGTCCCATTCATACAATTTTTGAGCTATAATAACAATGATGCATGTTTATAACAAGTTAGGGAGGAAGATCTTACATTTGGGAGCCAGAATTTGCGGTTTTGGAGCCGAAAACAAGTTAGAGAGAGAAAGTAGAGAGAGAGTGGAACTTTGAGTGGTAATAAGAATTCAAGGAAGTGTTCCACCTTCCTTATATATGCCTCGGGTATTGAACCCGGTACACGGCTACCCGATGCTAAAGTCTAACGGGGTTTAAACTTTTTACCTGGGTTAGGTGGTTGAAAAAATAACATAACTTTATTTCGTTAAATGGAACTAACATTAACGAGTTATATTTATTTTTAATAAAATAATAATCACATGAAATATAAATAAATAAATATTTATTTATTTATTTGACGACTCCAAATTACGGAACTTTTTATAAAGCGACATATTCCATTAGCGAAAACGGAATTATGTAACGGAATAACGTTGGGTTGTCACATTAGAGGCTGGAAAGGTGGGGGGTAAATCAGCTACAAAGGTGCTTAAATACCCCTACAAACCCTAAAACTTAGGGTTTCACTCGAACATGAGTACACCTAGCCTACTAGGGCACGCCCTAGTACCCTTAGCATACCCCTCCGATATCCAAATTACAAACTTGCCACTAGGGCTTCCTATTGCCACTTCCTTCCAATCCATGGACTAAAATAACATAAATTTAAACTAAGGGATGAATTTGAAAATAACTAAAATCCGGAGTGTTACAACAATTCTTACCCACTTGAATCAGATTTCATCCTCGAAGTCTGCTGCTGTAAATAATTTGGGGTAATGCTCTCGCATCTCCTCCTTGGGTTCCCATGTCCACTCGGAAACCTTCCATTTCTGCCATTACACCTTAATCAGCTCCATTATCTTGTTGCACAAGGTCTTGGTCTTCTTGTCAAGAATCGCTACTGGTCTCTCCAAATAGTTTAGATACTCGTCCACCTAAATATCATCCTACGGTACCATTGTGGAATCATCGGCCAAGAACTTCCGAAGTTGAGAGACATGAAACTTGCTATGGATCTGGCTCAGCTCGGTTGATAAATCTAACCAATATGCAACCTTTCCCACCCTGGCAAGGATCCTGAAAACACAAATTAACCTGGGGCCCAGCTTGCGCCACTTCCTGTACCGGGTGACGCATTTCCATGTCGACACCTTCAAGAACACAAAATCTCTAGCCTAAAACTCAAGGTTCGAGTGGCATCTATCTGCATAGCTCTTCTGACGGCTCTGTGCGGTTTGGAGTATCATGCACACCTACTAAATCAATTCGGTGGTCTTGAGTACCACATCGGTACTCCCCATGAATCGATGCCCAACCTCGTCCTAACAAATCAGGGTCTGATACGTCCTCCCCTACAACATCTCAAAAGGAGGTCGGTTGATCATGACGTGATACCTATCATTGTAGGAGAACTTAGCCAACAACAGGTACGTATCCCAGCTCCCACCAAAATCGAACATACATGCCCGAAGCATATCTTTCAACGTATGGATAGTCCTCTCGTTTTGACTGTCAGTCTATGGGTCGAAAGTCATGTTGAAGTGCAATCGAGTACCTAACTTCCTGTGGAATTTCTTCCAAAAACTAGAAGTAAATCGAACATCCCTAGCTAAAACCATCGATACCAAGACTCCATGAAGCGCCACTACCTCATGGATATAAATATTTGCCAACTTCCTTGAATAGATGTTCTCCTAAATGGGTATAAAATAGTGCTCTTGGTCAATCGATCGACGATGACGTAAATTGAATCAAGCCATCGTGTTGTACGAGGTAACCTCATAATGAATTCTATTGTGATCTCTTCCCATTTCCAAATGGGAATACCTAACGGCTCCTATTTTTATGTGGTTGCTGATGATCGGCATTGAATTTCATGCAAGTCAAACACCTCTCCATGTACCAAGCCACATCTCGCTTCATGTCGGGTAACCAATAATCTGGTCTGAGGTCTTTGTACATCTTTTTCACACCCAGATGAATAAAGAACTTCGACTTATGTGCCTCTTCCATCAGTATTTTTCGTGCACCGCTCCAATACGGAACCCAAACCATCCAATGCTAGGTTAACAATCCCTTACTGCATTAATTAAAAGCGGACACATGCCCCACAATCCATTAACTCTTGCGGTGCTCCTAGTTTATGGCCTCGAGTTGAGCCTCATGAAACTGTTCCAGCAGTGGGGTAACCACCGTTATTCTCAAACATAGATCTTGAATAGGTTCGCTAGTCACCTTGCGAATCAGCACATTAGCCACCATGTTGGCCTTCCCAGGGTGGTACAAAATCTTACAGTCGTAGTCTTTTAATAAATCAAGCCACCTATGCCGCCTTATGTTCAGATTTGGGTGATCCGTCAAGCACCTCAAGATCTTGTGATCCTTATAAATGGTACAACGAACCTCATAGAGGTAATGTTGCCAAATATTGAGGGTGAAACCCACAACCCCTAGCTCTAAATCATGTGTAGGTTAATTCGGCTCATGACGCTTCAACTGCCTCTATGCATAAGCTATCACACGACCCCACTATATAAGTACTGCACCCAATCCTGTGATGGAAGCATCACAATAAACCACGAAGTCACCAACACCCTTAGACGGAGTCAAGATCAGAGCCTCGTATAGTCTTTGCCTCATAGTCTCAAATGTTGACTGCTTCTAGTGCCTCCAATGGGAAGTAACTGACTTCTTAGTCAATCTGGTCAACATAATTGTGATCGTGGAGAAATTATCAATGAGCCTCCGATAGTACGCTGTTAAGCGAAGGAAACTTCGAATCTTGGGTGAAGACCTGGGAACCTCCCATTGTATCACCACCTCGATCTTCTACGGATCAACCAATATACCCTTCTAATTGACGAGGTGCCCCAAGCACTGCACCTCACACAACTTAAACTCACACTTGGAGAATTTGTCATAAATCATCTCCCTCCTCAAAGTCTCCAGAACCTCCTATAGGTGATCCTCATGCTGCTCCTTGGCTTAGAATAAAATCATATATCATCAAAGAAGATGATCACCGACCGATCCAACGTAGGCCTATAAACCCTATTCATGAGGTCCATGAACATTGTCGGTGCATTGATTAGTCGAAAAGGCATCACATCACCATGAACTCGTAATGACCATAAGGAGTTCTAAAACTTATCATTTGAACATCCTTATCCCGAACCCTCGTCTAATGGTAGCTTGAATGGAAATCAGTCATGGAAAATCAAGATGCACCCTGTAGCTGGTTAAACTAGTCAATAATCCTTGGGATTGGATAATGGTTCTTCACCGTTAACTTGTTCAGCTCCCGATAGTCGATACACATAGTGTCAGAACCCTCCTTTTTCTTCGCAAATAAAATCGATGCTCTCCATAGTGAACTTCTTGGCTAGATAAACCCCTTGTCCAATAGCTCCTAAAGCTGTGTAGACAAATCATGCATCTCACGTGGTGCTTACTGATAGGGCGCCTTGGCTATCGGAGCCGCACCTGGTAACAAATAATTCTGAAACTCAACTTGCCTCACCGGAGACAATCTAGACAATTCCTCAAGGAATACATCAGGATACTCCCGGATAAATGGACATCATCAACCATCTTCTCTCCTTCCTCTCATGTATCCAAAACATAAGCCATAAAACCATAATAACCCTACTAAAAATACCTCCTAGCTCCCACAACTGAACAGAGAGTGGGTCCGCACTGAGCACGCTCACCATGAATAACTAGTTCTCCCTTAATTGGGGCTCGAACCCTAAATAACTGTTCTCACACTCAATCAATGTTGCATTTGGGCTCAACTAATGATTCCCCACGATTAGGTTGATATTCCGCAATGAAATAGGAACTATGTCAATCAGATACCATTCTCAAAATAACGCCACAATGTAACCCTAATGAACTCTTGACACTCTCATTGGATGATCATCATTAATCTCATCCTCTTACGAATAATCAAGCTCTTCTGGAGCGTCGTCAAATCTCTTGCTAAGAGCAAGAGAAACAAATGATCAGGTGGTGCCTGAATCAAAAGGGACCCAAGTCGGAAAACTGTTCACTAGGAACTTCCTTATAATTCAAGATACACAATAACCATAAACAACAAAACAATAAATAAGATAGAGATAAGATATATACTTGTAACCACATCAGGTGCTGCTTGAGCCTCCTTGGTTTTCAGTTGGAATGCTCGACTCCTCACAAATGGCACATCTACCTTGCCCTGGTGGCTATTAGTGATCCTTAATGTACCTGGAGCAAGTGTTGCCACAGCATGTACTTTCAAACTCGGGCAATTGACCTTCTTGTGGCTCCTATGATTACAATGCAAGGAAATCATACCCGATCCCTAGGTGGTGGTGGTGGCGGTGTGATCCATGAAATAGTGACTAGCCTAGTCACAATTAAAGCAGCCAAAACCACCCACCCTCCAAACTCCCTCGTGTGTCTTGCCGCACCTGCCTCAGCGGCTCCGACATGTTGGCCCCTCGATAAAGAATCAAAAACCTTAGGCTTCTTTTATGATTCCTCTGATACTTGAGCCTAAACCTAATTCCTCATCCTCACAGTCTCCAAATCAATCTCCCGTTCCCGGGTCCTAGCAATCATGTCCTCTAATGTCCTACAGTTGCACATGCTCACAAACTCCTGTATCTCATCCTTCAGCATACCATGGTACCTTTACTTCTTCATCTCCTCATCTATGGATATACTACACAACCAGTACAACACTCTCATGGAACATAGGTGTTCTCCATGACAATCTTAATAGTCTGGTGAAGGTCCTGAAACTCCCTCACTAGCCGTTGAACCTCGATTACCGGTGCCAAGTCGACCCTGAGTCTCGTTATAAAATCCTCCTATGCCATCGTCTCAACAACCACGCATCCCAAAGTATGGTCTACATCCTCCCACCAATCATGGGCTTTGTCTTTTAGAAGACAAGATCCAAATCTAACCTTCGACCCCTCGGCACAGAAACTAGTTTGGAAAGCATTCACGATGTCCGCCAGTCATTTCCTACTATCAATGGGATTCTTCCTCCCTAAGAACTCAGTAGCCCCACATACATGAAACTCTTGAAAAGTTAGAGTGCGTACTCCCACCATAGCCACCGTCTCTATACGGAATACCCCCATATGCTCATCTAAAATATTGATAATGCCCTCATTGATCGTACCAAAGATCACAGGATTCCACTCTATAATACTGTAGGTAATCTTAGACGAGATGAAGTCTCACATCAACTCTTCATTCCAGTCGGATACAAAGCCCAAACCTGATCCATCACCAGAACAAGAACCTCCTTGAGTGACCACCATACTGAAAAATAAACAATGCAAACCATCAGAAAACACTTGAAGAATCCCACACACTGTGATTTCCTTAGTATCCTCATGACTTCCCTTAAATTGAGTACAAATCATGTGCTTTCAGTAGTATGGGCCCAATACTACCTTCCACAAATATCGATACTTTCCTCAAGGGTCCCCCGCCCCCTCATTATCCTATGTGACTCCCTTACTACCAAACATTCGCTAATCCTGCTAAACAATGCATCTGTCATGTTAAAATACTTCCTATGTTCTCCTAAGATTACCTTCACACCCCTCTTCGCCATCAGGTGTAAAAGAAACTCCCACTAACACATGATAACTACTTTTCTAATATAATTACATGCAACTTGCATTAGATAATTCTTCGACTTCAATGTCTCACGCTACAACAGTTAGACTTAAACAAGAGTCGCAATAAAGTTAAACCTAACCTTCTAAAATTTATCTAATCTATGTAACATGTAACCTAGAATATTTGCTTACTACTTATCTTATATTAATGGGGGTCTCTAAAAGTACAAAGCAAGCATCATTCGAGCGTTGAGTTATCTAAACTAGTGCATTGCCTAAGCTTGCAATCCTATCCTTCCAACCCTACATCCCATACTATCATGCAATTCTAAAGGCTCGTACAACAAGCATACAAATGAATCTCTCCTATCATCCTATCATGCTAACTCTAAGCAAATCCTTAGCCTTAATCTTGCATGTTATACATATATACACATATTGAAACACATAAACATGCATGGGTATTTTGGGAAATAATTACTTGAGCTCGGCTGATTGCATGCATCACACCCATTTTCTTTATAAAAAAAACCCTTTTTGAAAAGCATTGTCTTTTAAAAATTTATCATTTCCTCAGTTTGAGTTCAGACACACTCGAACCAAGGCTTTGATACCAACTTGTAATGTCCCAAAATACGAAGTAAAAGTTTTTGTTTTTAAGTCAACCAAAATTATTTCATTCCAAAAGCCCATCAAAGTATAGAGCTATATGAAACAGTTATCAGAGTACAAAACAAATCATAAAATGCGGAGCACCGGTAGATGCGATGTAATCACGTCAAGCTCTTCCCTTTGGAACCCGATGTACCTGAAACATAAATATAAACCATAAGCACAAAGATTAGTGAGTTCCCCAAAATACCACACACCATACCCCACATCGGGCCTCGCCAGACACTCATCAGGCCTCGCCCGGCTAACAAGCACATCTGTTACATATAGTGGGTCCCAACCGATATACATAGAAACACATGCAAGAGTCACAAAGACAACTAGCATCCTAGAAACATAATCTAATGGTCCAGTATTGGCGTTTTAGACCCATAAGTATAATGCAGAGACTCACCTCAATCAATCAACAAATAGATTTCACACATAACCTGCTGGTGCTGAAGCCTCTCCCAATAAACATAACCAAAACCAAAACGCTAATTAGATATTTAGGTAATTACCCCACCTTAGCAAGCCTAGAATACCATGACAAATCCTAATTTGGGAAAAAGGCCATTTTTCCCTTCCAAGTCATAAACCCTCATATTTTACCAAAAGTCAAACTGATCAAAAAAGTCAACCATCAACCTTGTTGACCTACGCGCTTCGTACTCAAGCTCTACGTTTGGCGTAGAGTTTTACTCCAGAAAACAGGTGTCAAACAGGCTACGAGCTACGTAACCTACACCATGTGTAATCATGATGTTTGCTAACTTTTAGTTTAAGGTCTTAATACCTTTAGACCAAATGTCCTATTCTTAGATATAGACGTAATGGACATCTTAACTGCTAAAGTCACAAACTTTATGCATTTGCATGGCTCAAGAGGTTATAAAACCTAACCCTAAGTCCAAAGACCACTTAAAAGCTTAAGATGTCTTGCATGAATGGATGAGAGTGCCCAAGTTCCCATTTTTATGACTCCCCAAATTCAAATACAACAAAATATGGTTCTCACAAGGTATGGAGTATCTCATGCTCCATAAAGTCACAAACTTTATGCATTTGCATGGCTCAAGAGGTTATAAAACCTAACCCTAAGTCCAAAGACCACTTAAAAGCTTAAGATGTCTTGCATGAATGGATGAGAGTGCCCAAGTTCCCATTTTTATGACTCCCCAAATTCAAATACAACAAAATATGGTTCTCACAAGGTATGGAGTATCTCATGCTCCATAAAGTCACAAACTTTATGCATTTGCATGGCTCAAGAGGTTATAAAACCTAACCCTAAGTCCAAAGACCACTTAAAAGCTTAAGATGTCTTGCATGAATGGATGAGAGTGCCCAAGTTCCCATTTTTATGACTCCCCAAATTCAAATACAACAAAATATGGTTCTCACAAGGTATGGAGTATCTCATGCTCCATAAAACCAATGTCTTGGGACGTAAAAACATAACAAACCAAGAATCAACTCAAGATCTAACAAAATGAAACATAAATGTTCAAGCTTTATACCTTCTGGAGGTGCATGATGAATCATAAAGTCTAGATCTTCAAGCCTGAGGCTTTACAATGCTTCTCTAAAGAACTCCCTTATGCACAAAACACATAAAAATAACACTAAGGCCTTAAACTCTCACAAATAGGGATATGTTTTCGAGAGGACTGATGGTGAGGGTGGAGGCTGGTGGTAAGAAGGACGTCAATGAGATTAAGGTCCTTAAATAGGGTTAAATACCCCGAAATTAGGTTTACAACATGCGCGGTTATGCCATGTGTAACCTGGGTACGCCCTGCGTACTACATTAAGTCCATGTCCAAGTTAAAGAGTTATGCCCTGCATAACTTGGCCAACTACGCCCCACATAGTGACAATATTTACAAAATAAATAAACTTTAAATATAAAAAAATGCACCTGAAAACTGTGTGTTAGAAGTGGTGCCAACAAACATGTTGCTATTTTTTCATTCTGTATTTCTTGCTCAAATCTCAACGGTTTGTTTTCTAATAATAAAATATTTTGTATCCATTCTACACCGTCTAAATTGTCATTCAAGCAGTAAAATATTTTGTATCCATTCTACACCATCTAAATAGTCTTTCAACCAAATACGCTTCCACCTAGAATGGTTGGTGAAGCCTCCTAATGTTTGAAAAAATATATATTTGGGCCTGATAAGTACATATTAAAAAATAGATATTTGGGTCTACCAATTACATATTATGTGTTTATGATGTATGAACTTCGAATTATAAATATCCAAATTTAAGACTCTTTCTAATCTAGTCCAATTTATTAATGAAAATTCGAATATAATAGAAAATTCTTTCAATGTAGTCGATTTTATTTTTATTAATAAATATTTGAATGCAATGTAAGATTTTTCTAAATAACCTCCATTTCGGTGTCGATTTATTTAAAGTTTGCACCATAAAAAAATTGATTTTGTGTGCTTTAAGGAAATATCAAATTATAATTTGAGAGGTGTATTTATATGATCTTTTAACTATAAAATAAATAATAGCCAAAACAAAATATAAACGTCAAAATTCAAACAAAAATCCTTCCTTTGGAATATCAATGTAACTGGTTGTTCTATATTTAATTATTATCGTACAACAAGCGAGATGGCAAACGGGCAACAAGGTGCGCCGCTACGCCTTTTTGTATAGCAAATCTCAATCTTTTAAAGACTACATTCATAGAACTAGGGGATATACCATTGCAATGTATGATCCGTTGTACTCTATTAAGAAGCTCTACCGCATCCGGTGCGAGGAAACCAAACGTATCAAATGCAAATGGTATAAACACGTGTTGGTTTTCCATGCACGATTTCTCATGTTTGTTAACTTTGTCTGTAACAGCTTTTAAAGCAGCCAGTCCTGCCGTGAAACCCCCAGCCCTCAAGCCCACAAGAGGGGATACCCCTGTAAGATCCACACATGCATGTTTCCCTCCGACCCATCCAAAAATCAAAATGTCAGCCGGTCTAAGGGTTGACCTTCCTTCTGTCGGGTCAGTCAAGAAATTCACAGGCGTCTCTTTCTTAGCAGAAACTCCTGCACACTTAAATATATCGACCAAAACATCTCTGACCATATCGTGCCTGTATTTGACCCCCAGAGTTCTTTACAATGAACTGCATGCTCTCCAAAAGAGTCCAAACATTCCTTGCGACACACCGGACATATCTCGTCAGTTGGGAATATTGGAATCATGAGTCGATATTTGAGGATAGTACGATACTCCACAGGAGACATATGTTGGCCGGTACCAAAGAAAATAGTTTATTATAGTATATGATCTTTTGACATTGCTATGCGAAAAACAATCACATGTGAGATCTTTATATCGACAAATTTTCGATAAACTATATTTAAAGAGAAAAAATTTCACAATTAAAAACATAAGATTTTTTTCTTTTTTTTTTTAAATTATCAAATTTCAATTCAAATTGGAAGAAAAACACAATAAAATGTTATTATTGACAATGGTTATTTTCAAAAGTTAGACGCATGTGACATGAATTCGCCACAGGTTATCGGCATACATACAAAATTCTTCTACGTCGAATGTGTTATCCATAAAAAGAGAATACCCAATTACTGAATCACGCAACAACACAAAGATAACTAAACATTTCACATCAGTTCACATTGCTTTGCATAATCAGTGCATTGTTGAACTTTTTACGGTTCTTGATCTGTCCCAAATCACTTAGGTGCTGTTTGTTTTTTCTGAAGCAAAATGTCTGTAGTCTGCAGACCACATCTATAGACCTCTTCAGTAGAAGAGGTGGACCAAACGTCTGCAGTCTGAAAAAAGAAGACTGTTTGTTTTTTTAACATCTGCGGGCTATTAAAATAAACTGAAATCTAAATAAACTGATTTTTTTAAACTTCAAAGTGATTTTTTAATATTTTTATGACTTTGTTATAAATAATCAACGAATCTATACCAACTTTTATGTATTATTGTATAAAAAATAAAAATAAAAATGATATAAATTAACGTATATATTTTATAAAAACCAACAACTTTAGTTGCAAAATTATAAGTAAACATTATAATTTGTGATCAAAAAATTTGATACATAAATGAATGCAAATAAACTTTGATTTTTTCAATTAAATCCATTAAAAAAGTACCATAAATATTTTCTCGCGAAATTGATGATATTGTATTAAATAATGTTTTACAAAATTTGGCAAAAAAATATAAGAATATATTATGATTTTTTTGTCATATTTATATAAACAACTTCAACGACTATTATTATAATAAATTTTTATTTATAAATTTGTCAAAAATATAATGTTTGTATCGTCGAACGTTTTTTTAAGTTTTGTAATTTTTTTTAAATTGTTCATCATTAATAAAGTTGGAAAAAATATAAATTTAAAAAAAAAAAAAAAAAAAAAAAAAAAAAAAAAAACTTGAAAAAAATAAAGATATATATGTTTTTTTAGGCTAGAAGATGTTAGAAGACTCTGGTCCACGTCTACGCCAAGAAGAAGGGTTTGATTACCAAATCAAAAACACAAATCGAATTCCTTTGTTAGATTGAAGAATCTTCCTATCGTAGCTTTAATTACCAATTTAATACGTGGAAAAGCGTTTGAATGATTTTGTTGAATGGATTAGAACAAATATTTACTTTAAATCCACCAATTGACTTGGGTCCCTTATTAGACGTATAGGAAAAAATAAAGATGAGAAACTGAAGACCACATCTATCACCACATCAACTAATCTCTGGCTTGGTTTAAAAATTGTAAAAACCAAAACTAATCATAGCCGATCTGAATAAAACTATTTGATTCAATCGGCCTGTTAGTATGAGCCTAGAAGTAGGAAAAACGGCGGGCAGATATTATAATCCTTGTCGTTCAAATAAACAATCAAAGTGCATACACAGGGCAGTCCTGAGTTATCTTAGGATCAGTGTAAACACTAAAAAAAAGGCCCCTTAAAAATAAGTTTACTTAAAAAAAATCCTAAATGTTATATACTATTATTTATATAATATGTTATTGGCGTATAATAAAATGCCTAGTAGGAATCAAACTATGATAAGAGGGCCTCCAAAATGCCTATACACTAGGGATAATAAAAAAGCCAACGTTGTTATGGGATTTTTTATTAAGTTCGGGCAGTGGGTGAGTTATCCTCGCCGCGAACCTCTGTGCACCAATTATATATATATATATATATATATATATATATATATATATATATATATATATATATATATATATATATATATATATATATATATATATATATATATGATCCGTTGAGATTAAAAATAAAATAGAGATCTTACGATTCAATCTCAGCTATATATTTCACATCTGCCGCTCTAACCTTCCGGCGTACCGGCGCGACAGACTTGTTATAATCATAAATGATTATATGGCTCTGCCCGTCCTTTCTCCTCCGCCACCATCCCCACTACTAACAACCGCCACCACTACTACCACCTCTGACACCAGCTGACCCCATCACTGTTACCTCCGTCACTTATACCACTGCTACCTCTGTCACCACCATCTCTTCTGCTACCAACTGTTATAATCATTTATGATTACTTAGTCTGTAAACAAACATATATCTATAATCATTTATGATTACACATAGAATGCTGTTGTCGGTACACTAGAACCTTAGAGCGGCAAATGAGAAATCTATGACTTAGGTTGAATCTCAAGATATATTTTTTTTTAATCTCAAGTGGATTGTCTTTTCTCTCTCTCTCTCTCTCTCTCTCTCTCTTTCTCTCTCTCTCTCTCTCTATATATATATATATATATATATATATATATATATATATATATGTATATGATAATTTGAGATTTCATAGTTTTTTTAGAACCTAAGAACAAAAAGTTGAGTGTCAGATTGAAAAAACAAGTGGCTAAGATGCTTAGTGGTATGCATGTAAATAAATAGAAAATTAAGGATGTAGGGTATCTTACTGTTACCTCCGTCACTTATACCACTGCTAACTCTGTCACCACCATCTCTTCTGCTACCAACTGTTATAATCATTTATGATTACTTAGTCTGTAAACAAACATATATCTATAATCATTTATGATTACACATACAATGTTGTTGTCGGTACACTAGAACCTTAGAGCGGCAAATGAGAAATCTATGACTTAGGTTGAATCTCAAGATATATTTTTTTTTAATCTCAAGTGGATTGTCTTTTCTCTCTCTCTCTCTCTCTCTCTCTATATATATATATATATATATATATATATATATATATGTATATATATATATATATATATATATATATATATATATGATAATTTGAGATTTCATAGTTTTTTTAGAACCTAAGAACAAAAAGTTGAGTGTCAGATTGAAAAAACAAGTGGCTAAGATGCTTAGTGGTATGCATGTAAATAAATAGAAAATTAAGGATGTAGGGTATCTTAATTATATTAGCAAAAGGGTATTTTAGGAATCAAAATTATAATTATAATTTCTTAACTTAATGATATGTAAAATTAGATATGTAAAAAGTAAAAACCCTCTTATGTTTTTTCTCTCAATCAACAAAACCCACGGGTGATCTCTCTCACCTTCCTTCCTTACCATCGTTGTCCAAAATCTGAAGTGGTGTCTCCGCTAGCTGAGAAAAAAAATCAACGACGGCCTGATAGAGAAGGAAATTGTCTTACCTTCCTCACTCCTTTTGCAGTCTCAATTTCTCCATTTCGTCCATGCGTCTCAATCGGAGAAGAAATCAACGTCCAACTTCGCCTCTTCTCACTGTCACCGACAGTCGATCTATGTCTGATCTCTCTCACGTTCTTTTACCATCACCGATGATCGTTTTATGTCATATGTTCGTTGATCGATTTGTATTTCCGCCTTATCTCTCGTTCGAATTTTGTATGACGTTTCAGATCTAGAATTATATTTTATCACTAGGGTCGGATATGTGAACATCAACGATATAACTTATTTAAATTTTTTATATTGATTTTTATAGCAATCTCGAACAATCTACAATCGATTCGGAATCAACGTTTTTTTCTTATATTAGTTTTCTGATAATGATGAAGGCGGAAAATACCTATCATGAACCAGAAGCGTCTAAAACTGAAAACAAAAAGGCTAATGATGTTCACCTGAAGGGACTTGTAAGGAAATTTTTTTTTTAAATTTTAATTTTAATATCTTCTTTGTTAAATAGTTTTTTAAGATGTGAGACTCATTTATAAAACATATATTATCTATATATTATCTCAATTTGTAGGTGATTGACTTCATTTACTTTGACAAATTTGGTGGATGCTCCTCACCTAAGGTGTATCTTTTACTCACAAATATGATAACATATACACGTATGCTAAAGTTGATACTTGCCATTCTCTATGGTTGAATAGGTGGTAAATAAACAGGAAATGTTGAAATGTTTGTTAGAATCGATAGTGAGGTTAAACCGAATAAAAGGAAACATCAAGAATACAATATTGTTGGATATAATATCATTGCTTTATGAAATGAATAAAAACTTGTTTTTCGTTGGATGAGTTATTATCGTGGATAACAATTTAGGGATTTTCTAACATGTGCCTCAAGGGCACATATAAGAAAGATTAATTATAACAAATATTAGTATACTTAAATATGAAATACATTAATTATAAAGATTATTACTATAATTAAATATGAGATACATTAATAATTTCCATAATAAATGCATTTCGTATTTAATTATGGTAATATTTTTTTCATAATTAATGTTTCTTATATGTGTCCTTAGGACACATAGGACGTGTTTGGCAAAAATAACTGTTAGCTGGAAGTGGGTAGCGGTTAGCTGGTAGCATGTAGCAGGTAGTTGATAGCGGGAAGCTGTAGCTTTTATTTGTTATATGAATGTTTGACAAAAGTAGTTGGAAGCTTTTGAAATATATAAAATTACATAAAATGACAATTGATTAAAAATAAATAAATATATAAATATATTTTTAAGGGTAATTATGGAAATTGATTTCAAAAGCTCAGGAGCGTTTTGTTAAACGGTACATGAAGTAACTTTTAGAATCGGAGCATTTTGTTAAAACTAAAAGCTAAACGCTCGTACTGCCAAATGAAGCTTTTTGTTTAAACTAGAGTGTTTTATCAAAAGCTAAAAGCTAGAAACTCCCAAACGTTTCTAAAAGTTCCGTGCCAAACACACCCATATTAGAAAATCCCAACAATTTATTATGGATTTAATTATGACAAAAGTTGCTCTTTGGTTTTTGTGTGGTCATATAACTTATTATATTGGATGATTACACATGCTTTTATTTCTATGTGGATAAGTAATTGGTAACTCACTTTGATTACAAAATATTATAGCTAATAACTTTTTTGGTAAAATATATTTAAAACTATAATAATCTTGCGTAAAAATTAATCATTTAAATTTCATCATTTGTAGCCCAATTAAAACAATAATGTTGTTAACAAAAGGTTTAGAGGAATGGATGTTCAAATCAGATATGTTCATTTTTTTTTAATGTATTGACTTGATTAGTTAATTACTTTTGTAGATATGTTATATAAGAAAATGGTTAATTATTCATGATTGGAGCTTTTTGCATGATTTTTATAGTCTAGTAAAGGTTTGTTATTTTTATTTACTTTATGTTTTTTTTTGAAGCATCTTACCGTTAGGCATGAAATACACCGTAACACTTAAAAATCACAATAATTTAAAATTTTCAAAAAATCAACCATTCATCATCATTGTTGACAAAAATAGTGATTGTTTCAAAAGTATTACTTTAATTCAGTGTTTTCTCCAAGATCCAGTGATATAAACAGAAAGTTGTGTATGATCACGTCTTTGACTTTCCACGATCCTCCAAAGTACATGAATCGATAAACTAAAAACTATAAACCAAAGGTTAGTAAGTTCCCCTAAAGTACCAACACATGAATACATATAACAACGTATACTGGGTCCACAACCTATGTCTGGAATCCCCCTACAAGGTCCTCAACATAAGTCTGGATTACCCTAGAGCCCACAATATGAGTCTGGCATGCCATTCGGGCCCTCAGCTCATATCTGCATTGCTCCCGAGCCCTTAATATGTGTGTGACATGCCAATCGGGCCCTCAACTCATATCAGGAATGCTCCCGGGTTTGTTGGCTACCGCACGAAGCAACACAACCTCAACCCAACACAATATGTCGACATATATAATAGATAGACATAACATAAAACCAACAATTTTAGATAATCGTGCCGATATACTGATTAGCTACCAACTAACATAATACAATCCTAACAAGGATAAATAATCTAGTAGGCCGACATTGGTGCCTTCGACCCACGATTATAGTGAGGAAGACTCATCTCACAGTCTGAATAATCCCTCCTTTGATAACCGACTCAACCCGACTCCTAAATATTAGAACATTTCCAATTAAATTAATAAGATTTTTTTTGCCAAAATACCCTTCGTCAAAAACTGGTCAAAATTAACAAGTCAACCCGGCCGAGTCAACTTAATGCTCGTACGTGGGGCGTACGCCAGATATATTCGGGGCGTACTTATGGTCCGAGACGTCGGTGCCAAATCTGTGTACATTCAGCACACTATTTGGTATGCCTAGCATACGCAACAGTTTCCCTTCTTAACCTATTGAGAGATTATTATTTCGACTTATTACGTCCAAATGCAGATCCAAGGCTAAAATATCATTGAGTGTCATAGAATTTCCGACTTTATGACTTTGTATGCCCACTAAGTGCTTAGTACCAACCAACTTAACTTCTTAACTCCGAAAGACCATTCTAGAGCATGCATATGGAAGAACAAAGCATCAAGACCTCATTTTTATGACTGAACACCCCTCATTAGGTCTGAAAGGATGACTTATTTGATTAAGAGCATGGCATGCTCAAGAATCACCATATTTGGGACGAAAAGTGCCATAAATGACGTAATTGTTAGATCTACAAGATAAGATGATCAAGCTAGAAGCTTTTTACCTCCTAGAAGTTGCTAGCAAGCAGGGGCGTAACCAATATAGGGAAGAGTGGGCCTTGGCCCACCCACACAAAATTAAGGTTACATATATAGGGTATGTATAATATATATTTTTGTTAAATAAATGGAATTAGAGTTGTGATATGGCCTATTCCATTCAAAACTTGAAATTAGTAGAAGAGAATACATTGTTGTCTATGTCGATTATACTCCATTTTATATTATTTTAATGATGCAAGACAACATCGTGTGCAAGTTAAAATAAAGAATTTAGTTAATAATGCATATATAGTTACATTTCGTTATCGTTTGAAGAATTTTTCTATTTGTTTATATTTTGTATATTATTTGGCCTACCATAACACAAAATCCTGGCTACGCCACTGCTAGCAAGTGGAGAATCCCATATCCAAGCTTCCCGCAAGCTCCAAAGTCCTTCTTACCAACTTCTTCTTCTTCAAGAACACCACCAAAACGCACAAATGAGCTCAAAATGCCCTCTTCTCACTTAGGGTTTGCTAGAGGGACGATTTTCAGGTGGAGGTTGTTCAGGGTGAAGGTCGTGGGGTCATAAGTTAGCTTAAATAAGGTCGTAACCCTAAATTTTAGGGTTTGAAACCCTCGTACGTACGCCCTACGTACTTGATGTACGCTCTACATACTAAGCTCTTCACATGTATGCCTTGCGTACAAAGCGTATGCCGAACGTACTAAGTCTCGACCCAAAACTACCAAAATGCCACTATAGGCCATTTTGCACTCTTTCTCACGCACATGGACCAAAATGCAATATTTCTTCATACATAGGGTTAAAATTGAAAATACATCATCATCGGGATGTTATATACATTCTTTTCATCAAGAAAAGAAAAAATGGATAAAATTGTGGTTGCTATACAAATTCAATTTTTTTTAAAGATTTTTTAAGTAAATTACATATGAATCACATTATTTCACACGTAAATCACATGTAATTTACATATGAATCATATGTGATTTGTGTGAATTGGCATAATATTTTAGTAATTAATTTGAAACTAGACTATAAGTTTGTAATGATTCACATGTAAAATGACAAGTGAATCACATATGATTCACATGTAAATCTGTAACAATGTAAATTTTCAAAACAAATTTTTCATTTTCAAAACCATCATTTTTCACAAAATAACATCAACATATTGTTTCAAATGTATTTATCACAAGACATCTCCCTAGAATCAAAAAATAAACTCCACAAGTGTGTACGGATCATGCCGGCGCCTTCCCGCGCTCATCACTGGTACCTGAAACACATCACACAACAACTGTAAGCATAAATGCTTAGTGAGTTCCCCAAAATACCACATACAACACAAACGCCACTCAAGGCTATAATACGACCCTCCGGTCGGTGTGTCTTAGCGGGACCCTCCAGTCCCGTAGCTCGTTGGACCCTCTGGTCCGGTCATAACTCGTTAGGCCCTCCGGCCTGATCTGTATCGTTGGACCCTTCGGTCCGGTCTATAACATCATACTACATACACATAGTACAAGCACAAAATCTCATACATAACACATAAGACCCTCTGGTCTACACAATATACCACTCTAGGTAAGTATAGTGAGAAGACTCACCTCGATGTCTCGGTGAATATCTGTCTCGGGATAAATGTGATCTAGCCTCCGCCTAATCACACAAAGTAATACACTCATAAATACAACTGCACTCAACCCTAAAGGTCAACAAGGTCAACGGTCAACTTTGACCAGACTCGGCGAGTGCACTAGGGCGACTCGGCGAGTGTATACGTGTCCACTGACTCTCTTCGATCCTCTCTTGCCACGCCGAGTACTTCTCTAACTCGACGAGTTCCACCTGGCATGAATCGCGGGGCCACCACGACTCAACTCGCCGAGTCTCAAGAACAACTCGGCGAGTTCTGGCTTGACTCAGTCCCCCTGACTCTCCCTGACTCACTGAGTCGACCCCTCAACTCGACAAGACCACTCGCTGAGTGGTTACGGGCAAACTTCATGCTACTCGCCGAGTCTGTTCTTCAGACTCGGGGAGTTCATGCCATGCATAAAATCAAACTCACTTCTGAGGTCAGATCTGTTCCATACAATCATAGATCTGGCCTCCCCAAGCATGATAATCACGTAAAGTCCAAATCTTGGTGCTCAAATAACAACTATTTGCTCCTATATGATGTTTTAGCCCCATATCTCATAACCCCTCGTCAAAACTCCCATGAATCCTCAAAAAGCTTAAGGAATAAAGCTTCTCTGGACCTGTATGGATCCCATTTCAAGCCTCATCACAAATAGGGATGAAATGGACATCAAATCTAACCAACAAAGGGGTCAAGAAACCCTAACCCCCATGTTTATCATAATAACAGAAAAGGGCGCCAAAATATACCTCCAAAATGATGCTCTGAGCTCCAACTTCGAAGGATGTCCACCTCCCTTGCCTCCTCTTGGCTAGAAACTCCTTTGCCTTGCCAAACAAAGCTTCATAGGTTAACAATGGCCTCCTCTCTCTCCCAAAATGCTCAAAATCACTTTAGGGTTTCTCTCTGGGGTTGGTGGCCGCAAATGATGGCCATAAGCCCCTTTAAATAGGTCTCAAACCCTGGAAATTAGGGTTTCATTAAACAGCGTGGACTCACCGAGTTCACCTTTGGACTCGCTGAGTCCAGACGCGAACCCGCGTACAAAACCGCGATCCTACTCGGCGAGTTGAGACTCCAACTCGCCGAGTCTCCTCACATCATTCAAAAATTAAGAGAATAAAAATAATACCTGGGAATCCGGGTGTTACAACATCACATGTAATTTACGTATGAATCATATGTGATTTGGCATAATATTTTAGTAATTAATTTGAAGCAAGACTATAAGTGTGTAACGATTCACATGTAAATCACAAGTGAATCACATATTAATTACATGTGATTTACATGTAAATCACATGTATTTCACATATGAATCACATGTAATTCATATGTAAATCGCATATGAATTACATGTGAGTATACAGTTCATATCTTGCTCTTTAGTTCTTTAGATCGCTTTAGATGCATTTTTGTGAGTGTTCTTGCATTAATGTTTTTTAATTTTCTTATAGATTTGGAAGAATTTGTGGAAAATATTCAAGACGTGAAAGTGGTGAATTGAAGAAAATATGGAAATGTTGACACGTAGATATGAAAACGCTTTGAAATTTTGTATCAATTTTTGTTTTTTATATTTTGTTGTGTATCGGATAAAATAATTGTGTTTTCCTTATAGATTAGTAAATAAAAATGGGTTTTTAATGATTTACTTACGAATATTATAATATAAGAAGATATGCATAATAGCACTTGAAAAACATATGCATAGATACATCTAAAATGTTCAATTTATTGGTTAAAAAATTATAGTTTTTTGCTCTTAAATATTCATGTTTTTTTTTTTTAAATTTACTGATTTTTCCAAACTTATTGTTTTTAAAAAAAGTGTAGGTATTTAAATTTTTTTTTTCAAATTTAAAAAAGAAATCATTTTTTCTAAAAAACATAATTTTTTTTTTTATTTTTTTAAAAAATAAAAAATTACTATTTTTATAAAAAAATCCGAAAATTTGGTTTATAATGTTAATTTTAGGAAAATTTTATTAATATTTTCAATAATACGAAAAAAAATTAATCATTAAATATGATTGTAAGATGACAATTATGCCCTAATGAATTAATTTTGATCTAACGCTCCACCTTTAGTTCTCGAGTTCTCGAGAAACTATGAGTTCTCAACGGATCTCACCCATATATATATATATATATATATATATATATATATATATATATATATATATATATATATAATATTCGAATCATTTTGATGTTAATTGCACGCATTAGAATACTTATTGTAGAAAATCTTTTTAATTATTAACAATCTGGTGCGAATGATCGTTTTTTATGTTTTGATGTATTACACTAAACTTATATCAAATAATTTTTAATAAAACAACATGTAATTTATTTTATTAAAGTGACGCATTAATGAATAGAGTTGTAAACTTTAATCATCACGACCTGAGGAAGGACTGGATCTGGGCTTTAGAGCCCTTGGATTAGGATGAAAATAGCATAAGCTCAATTAAGGTGTTCAGACATGTTCCTACGGTGTAGCCTGTAGGCTGCCACAACGTAGCGACTACGGAAACATCCAACTATTTTGGCATTTAGTGCCCACGATGTGGCTAAGGGAGGCTATAATGTGGAGGCTTGTTGAAGCTCTTTTTGTCTTTGCTGGGATTCTGATCGGGTTTGGACGCGTTAGCCACAACGTGGCCGAGGGATGGCTACGGCGTCGAGGTCGATTGATATTGAATTTGACCATTGACTTTTAAGTGGGTTGACCTTTGTGTATAGATTAAGGTTAGACCTTTTTTAATGATTAGGTGTTTTGCAGCACCAGCCTCGTAGTAGTTGGTGGAGGTTTATCCAATTTCGTGAGTTAGGTGAGTGTTCTCACTATACTTTGTAGGATGCTAGCATGTATTTGCGACTCTTGCATTGTGTGCTGGGCAGGACACGTTTGTATACATGCTTTGGCTCATTCAGTATGTTGGGTGGGGATCACTTGCGTGTTGGGCGGGGCCTATTATGTATGTTGGGTTGGTCTCGTTATGATGGGCGGGGCCGACATAGGTAGGGCCCGAGGTTATGTATAGTTTATGGTATTTTGGGGAACTCACTAAGCTTTATGCTTAAGTTTTTGTGGTTTAAACATTTTCAACTACTTCTAGTTCCAAAGGGATGGGCCCGACTTGACTACATAACATCCCCTTATGAATTCCACACCAAAGATTATTTTATTTTGATGATTTTGATATATTGTACTATGATTGGTTTTGAATCTCTTGATGTATGGTTTGATGATTTTAAATATAAAAATTTTTATCAGTATTTTTGGGATGTTACAACTTGGTATTAGAGCCTTGGTTTGAGGGATTCAGACACACTCTAGGGTATGTTTGAACTCAAACTAATAATCTTTTAAAAAGAAAGTAGTTTTTCTAAAAAAGATTTTTAAAAAAGGTGTGGCGTATGTAGTTAGTCGAGCTCAAGTATGTGAATCCTAAAATGCCCATACATGTGTGTTATGTTTAGTATGCTATTATGTGAATTGCATGCTCAAATAGGGCTAACGATACCTTCAAGAATCATATGATAGAACTACCTAATTTGTATGATGATTTATAGCCTAGAGGATTACATGCTATGTAGTAATTGGGAATTGTAGCGGTAGAGTTAATTGCTAATTATATGTCCAAAAAAATTGTACAGTTAGGATCAAATAGCCTTAGAATGATTGATTTAGCCTTATAACCTTTTCCTTGTTTGGTTTTGAGCTAAGGATAGAATCATTATTCGATCGTCTATCTATTCTTGTATTGTGTACAATTTGCATGCATTAGGAAACCAATGATGTTGGTAGAATTTCCTAGTATTGCGGAGGCCAGTGAGGCGAGGATTCCTAAAATAGCCTACAGAGTATTATAGTGGGGATTTTTGTATGTTGTCTAGCGAGGAATTAGGATGGTTCTTGAGGAAATTATGGATAGGTGTGGAAGGTAGTATTGGGCCCGTACAACTCAAAGCACAAAATTCGTACTCGAATCAAGGATGGTTTCGGAGATTCTTAAGAGCTTATGGTGCGTGAGTTCGCTCAAGTATTTTATAATCATTTGTATGTTTACATTTTGTGGGTTTTTTATTCAAAACATAGTTTCAAAAAATATAAGATTGAAGCAATTGAAGACTTATAAATTTTGAATAGCATAAAACAAGTTTAAACCCACCAAGGATTGTCTTGCAAGTTATAGAAAGACTTAAACACCAACCAAAGAAGAGATGAAGAAATAACAACCTTTGTAGTTCATTAGGTCCTCTTGGGAAGCTTGGATGTTGATGAAGAATGATGAAATTTATAGACACCAACAATGACTCAACTTGATGAAGAACGCTAGTTATTTTGTATAAAACTCTTAATATCTTAAGCTTGAAATTCATAACAAATATGAACATCAAGAGAGCATAAGATGCAAGTGTTCTTCAAGAGATGAATCAAAAACTAGAGAGAACATTCACCTTGTGCATGTTTCGGTATTAGTGAGAATGAAGTGCCAACAAATGAAAGCCTCATATCTCTTAATGCGTAAAGAGAAGTCTTTATCCAATAGTTACTTCCACTTTAGACAACCATGTCCCTATGTCTTAATGCATGCATGCTTAGTCTTAAGGATTTTGAATAAACAACTCAAGAAGCCATTCCTTTTAACTAAACAACTAGAAAAGCCAATACTTTTCCTTTTCATCCATTAGTTTCAAAATTAATAAGGAAAAAAGAAGACAAAGCTTTTATATTTTGTAAACCATATTTATAAAATATAAGCTTTAACTTTTTGGTTGAAGACAAAAAGAATTCATCTAGTCCAAAATGTAATGCATGACTTATTAAATCATACCATATGAATTATTTAATGTTACTTGCTAATGAAATTTATTATGTCACACCCCAAAACCAAGAACGGCGGAAACGTTCTGGGGCGGAGGACGTCATGTAAGGTAATCACAACACAGTAAATGTAAATAAGCAAACAACATCATCCATTGCATTAAATATATAAATTTAATACATGCGTGTTCTGTACAGATTTAGACACCAAAAATATAACGTAAATCAAAATAATAAAATGATGAGTCTTGAGTGCGCTCCATCATCTCAAAAGCTGGCATCGGTACCTGTCTACTGATGACCTGGGAATACAAGTTATTTTGAAAGAGTTTATCAGCATTAAGCTGGTGAATTCATAAGTATTTTAGTGTCAATGTTTGTAGAAAAAAAAAACGTTTGAACCTGTCTCAATGTATAAGTTTGTAAAAGTTTGAATCTCTCAGAAAATCCTATATTTTCTATAAAAGTAACCTTCTACCAAGGCTAAACTATTTTGTAAACTCGTCTGTTGTAAAAGTGTGTAATTACCCAAGTATAACTATCATTTGTTAAAATTTAGTTTGTACATTAATGCTTAAGTGAGGTTATCACTTAAATATGTAATGGGTAAATCATTGTAGCACTGTAGCTTGGTATAATAAGACTACTGCTGCACTAAATACTACTACCTTAAACCGGATTTATATTAAGGTATAATGTGATAAATTGCACCATGCTATCGAATGGTAACAACAACATAAAGAACGGTCGTAATAACGGAATGACGTTTGGCACCCGCAGACCTGCAGGTCCGGCTGTAGCTAGCAGCAAGGTGTAGGATAGTCAATCCAGTATAGATCTATACGCAAACTCAATGCTCTCCCTCCAAGAGAATTCTGGCTACAACTCGGGCCATGACATTTAAGGCATGCTCCGATACAGTGGATCACATTTGTTATCGTATTCTTGCATATGTGATGAAATGTTTCTCGTTCTAGTATAGTTGCATATGTTCTCATAGTATAGTTGTATATATTCTCATAGTATAGTTGCATATATTCTCTTCCTAGTATAGACTCATGAATGGACTGGCTCATTGATCTAGCAGTTGTAATAGTATGATTATGTGTTACCCCGATGGTAACTTGCTAACGGTGCGTCTAGTACGTATGATTATGGAAGTACTTTTATGTCTATATATGTATATTTGATATATAATTAATATGGAAACGACCTTGGGATGGTCACCCGAAATCCCACCAGACCACATCCAAATCGAGGAAAAGGAAATAGGGTGGATGGCCTTCCTAAGCCCTTTAAACATTATTTATACATCTATACATATATGGGCATGCAATTTATAATATAAAAGCATAAATAAGTTTTTATAAGACATTTGAAACATAAGTATCATTTTTAAAGAAAGATCGACTTGATGTCGATCTATAGAACAAATTGAAGGCGTAGGGTTGGTTAAAACAATTTAAGTATTAGGAACATTTGTTTAAATCACAGTTGTAATATAATTTGAAAAGTAAATGGGTTTGTAAAACATTTTGAAGTAAAAACGGTTTGATAGACAGTTTGAACAGTGATAAAATCACTGGTTTCCCCTAGTTATTAATCACATGTGATTAATGTAATCACATGTGATTGAAGCAATAACTATAAGTATTTAGCTTGTATCCCCCCCCCCCCTTGAAAGCATATAAAAGCATTTAGAATGTTTAAAAAGGTTGATTAAGGGGTATGAAACTCACTTGATTGATTGAAGAAAGCGAGATGGAAAACCGGGCAGAATTTCGTCTCGGAAAACGGATTTTTCTCGGGATTCTCGGGAATCTCGGGAGTAAAATCGACCCTCGGGACTTGAGCAAAAAGACCAGACCTTCGGGTTTGAACGGGCACGGAAATCGAGGCAAGATTGTGAGAGAGAAGAGAGAAGTGAGCAAAATTTTCGGAAAGCCTCGCATTCTATTTATAGGAAGGCTGAACCGCCTCCGAACGCGGGGCGTACGCTCGTACGCAGCGCGTACGTGTACGTCATGCATGACCGAAGCCTCGACTGCCTCGGCTTCGGATGGGACGGGTTGCTGGGTACGCGGGTCGGATGGGACGGCGGGTCGGACGGGACAGCGGGTCGGACGGGTCGGATACTTCGGACGGGTCGGACGGGTCGGATGCCTCGGATAGGGCGACGTGGACGATCAGAGGCCAAGTCTCTCGGGTACGCAGGGCGTACAGGGGTACGCAGCGCGTACCCGGATGAGGACGCTGACTCCTCTTCGGATAAGGTCCGAAATTTTGATTTAACTAAATATATAATTTATTTAATAAACTTCAAAAATTCATATCTTCTTCATACGAACTCCGTTTTTGATGGTTTTTATATCCACGCGTAGGTAGGACTACGCTCTACAACTTTCGTTTAGACTCCGACGGCAAATTCCGAAATTATTTTTTTATTATTTATTTTAAACCCATCGTGTTTAAGGAATTTCTTTGAAAATTCATAACTTCTTTATCTGATGTCGGTTTTTGCCAGACTTTTTACCGCTGGAATACCATTGTCGAGACCTTCGATTCTCGTTTAGGTCATTCCGGCCAAAAGTCGCTCGATCTCCAATTCGAGTTTTTAGCTGTCTGTTGCTAAGCCGAATTTGGAAAAATCATAACTTCGCTATATGAAGTCGGATTTGGGCATTCTTTTCACGTACGATCATGGTTCAAAGACATTTAAACATAGAAGGAAATTAAATAGAACTTTTTGTACATTTTATTATGACAGTAAATTTTATTACTCAAAAGTGGTTACAAAACTTGACCCTTTTTGGTCATCACAAAGAGTTGAAATATCGGGTTGTCACATCATCCCCCCGTTAGAAGGAATTTCGTCCCGAAATTAGAATTTTAAGCAAGTTAGAAATTACAAATAACTAAGCAAACAGGTGAGGGTATTTCAGTTTCATCTGATCCTCACGTTCCCAAGTGAATTCCGGTCCTCGCTTGGCATTCCAGCGAACCTTCACGATAGGGATACGGCTTTGCTTTGTCTGCTTGACCTCACGGTCCATGATCTCTACAGGTTCTTCCACGAAGTTGAGGCTCTCGTTGATTTCGATCTCGTCGAGTGGGATTACAAGAGTCTCATCGGATAGACACTTTTTCAAGTTAGATACGTGGAATGTAGAATGTACATTACGAAGTGCGTCTGGTAGTTCGAGTTTGTAAGCTACGGGGCCGACTCTTGCAAGAATCTCGAAAGGCCCTATGTACCTCGGATTAAGCTTTCCACGCTTGCCGAAGCGTATCAAGCCCTTCCAGGGTGAGACTTTGAGGAGGACTCGGTCTCCCACCTGAAATTCCAAAGGTTTCCTTCGTTTATCCGCGTAGCTCTTCTGTCGGTCTCTAGAGGCTTTCAATCGTTCACGGATCTGAACGATTTTCTCTGTTGTTTCCCGAATGATCTCCGGACCGGTGAGAGTACTGTCGGAAGTTTGCCCCCTGGCTAATTGGGTATCACCCACCTCAGCCCAGCATAGAGGGGATCTGCACTTACGGCCGTAGAGAACTTCAAATGGAGCAGCCTTGATGCTCGTGTGATAACTGTTATTATAGGAAAACTCGACAAGGGGTAAATGAGTATCCCATGCCTTCCCAAAGTCAATCACGCAGGCTCGCAACATATCTTCCAGAGTTTGGATGGTCCTTTCACTTTGTCCGTCGGTCTGTGGATGGTAGGCTGTGCTCATGTCTAGCCTCGTTCCTAGGGAATGTTGTAGTGATTGCCAAAATCTCGAGGTGAACCTACTATCTCTATCGGAGATAATGGAAATAGGTACACCATGTAGCCGTATAATTTCTCTAATGTATGTTCTCGTAAGTTTCTCCATCTTGTCGGTTTCTTTGATAGGCAGGAAGTGTGCAGACTTGGTCAATCTATCAATGATGACCCATATGGTGTCAAGTCCACCTGTCGTCTTGGGCAACTTGGTTATGAAATCCATAGTGATCCGCTCCCATTTCCATTCCGGGATCTCTGGTTGTTGCAGTAAGCCAGAGGGCTTCTGGTACTCGACCTTAACCTTTGCGCAAGTAAGGCATTTACTTACGAAGGTAGCAATTTCTGCTTTCATATTAGGCCACCGGTATAGCTTCTTCAGATCCAGATACATCTTATCTGAACCTGGGTGGACGGAATACCGAGTGTTGTGCGCCTCGGTCATGACCAAGTGTCGGAACCCACCGTGTTTCGGTGTCCAGATCTGGTTCATGAAATATAAGGCTCCGTCACCCTTGGCTTCTAAATTCTTGTCCATTCCTCTAAGGGATTTATTCGTCACATTTTCAGGTTTCAGGGCTTCAAGTTGAGCCTCCTGAATTTGTCTAGACAAGTGTGAATGGATGGTTATTGACAACGACTTGATCTTGCGACCAGAATATTCCTTCCGACTTAGGGTGTCTGCTACTACGTTGGCTTTACCCGGATGATAACGAATATCACATTCGTAATCACTAAGTAGCTCGACCCACCGTCGTTGTCTCATGTTGAGATCCTTTTGATCGAAAATGTGTTGTAAAATCTTGTGGTCGGTAAAGATAGTGCTCTTCGTTCCATACAAGTAATGTCTCCAGATCTTTAGAGCAAACACCACTGCTCCTAGTTCAAGATCGTGGGTCGTGTAGTTAACCTCGTGTGTCTTCAATTGTCTCGAGGCGTAGGCGATGACCTTACCTCGCTGCATCAGAACACATCCGAGCCCTTGATTCGATGCATTGCAATAAACTACGAAGTCTTCTATTCCTTCGGGAAGGGATAGTATTGGTGCGGTGCACAAGGCTCATTTGAGCGTTTGGAACGCTCTTTCTTGTTTCTCTTCCCAGTCAAAGGCCACGCCTTTCTGGGTTAGGGTTGTAAGAGGTTTCACTATTCGAGAGAAGTTCTGAATGAATCTGCGGTAGTAGCCAGCGAGACCTAGAAATTGACGAATTTCTGTAGGCGTCTTCGGTGCTGACCAGTTCTCAATGGCTTTAATTTTGGATGGGTCCACGTGGATTCCCTCTTCGCTTACTACGTGTCCTAAGAATTCAACTCTCCGGATCCAAAATTCACATTTCGAGAACTTCGCATAAAGCTTCTCTTTTCGTAAAGTCTTTAGAATTTGTCGCAGATGATCGCCATGTTCTTTCTTACTTCGGGAGTAGATCAGGATGTCGTCAATGAAAACGATGACGAACTGATCCAAGTAGGGTCGGCATACTCTATTCATCAGATCCATGAAGACTGCGGGCGCATTGGTCAATCCGAATGGCATCACCACGAACTCGTAATGTCCGTAACGAGTTCGGAAGGCAGTCTTCGGCACATCCTCCTCTAGCACTCGTAACTGGTGATATCCGGATCTCAGATCAATCTTAGAAAAATAGTTCGCCCCTTGCAGTTGATCGAATAGGTCATCTATGCGAGGCAGAGGGTAACGATTTTTGATCGTCAGTTTGTTGAGTTCTCTGTAGTCAATACACATACGGAAGGATCCGTCCTTCTTCTTAACGAACAAGACCGGTGCTCCCCAAGGTGAGAAACTCGGTCTTATAAACCCCTTGCTGAGCAGTTCGTTAAGTTGACCAGAGAGTTCCTGCATCTCAGCTGGTGCTAAGCGGTAGGGCGACTTGGCTACTGGGGTAGCTCCTGCGACTAAGTCGATTCTGAACTCGACTTGTCGTTGCGGAGGTAACCCGGGTAGTTCTTCTGGGAAAATGTCGGGGAAGTCGCTCACTACAGGGATGTTCTTTAGTTCTATCGTTTCGAGGCTCGTGTCGACGACGTGAGCAAGGAATGCATGGTATTCCTTACGCAGGTATTTCTGTGCTTGAATACTTGATATGATGCGAAGACTTGCACCGCGTTTGTCGCCATAGACTATAAGAGTTTCGCTAGACGGAAGATTTAGACGGACTGCTTTCTCGAAGCACATGATGTCGGCACGATGAAGGCTTAACCAGTCCATGCCAATGATAACGTCGAAACTTTTTATTGAGACTGGCATGAGGTCGATTGGAAATGAATGGTTATCTAGAGTTAGGGTACAACCTAAGTATATGCTACTCGTATTTTCAGTTTTTCCATTAGCCATTTCTACTGTGAATAGTTCTTTGAGTGCGTGCGGTGGTTGATTAAGCATGCGAGCAAAATTATGGTTTACGAAGCTTCGCTCCGCTCCAATATTGAACAGAATGCATGCATAGGAGTTATCGAGGAGGAACGTACCGGTCACCACTGTCGGGTCAGTAACTGCTTCCCTGTGGCTTATAGCTAGTACCCTCCCTATTCCTCCCGCATTCCTCGCTTTGGGGCAGTCCCTCTTAAAGTGGCCTGCTTCGCCACATCCATAGCAGGTTGGGCTCGCGCCAGAGCCAGGGACTTGGTTGATAGGTTGTGCCGGGAACTTACAGAATCGGACGGTGTGTCCTTTCCTGTTGCAGTTAGAGCACTGCATTTCACGGCAGGGCCCGTTGTGGTGGTAGTTGCATTTGTTGCACTTGGGCGAACTTCCAGCATACCGACTCACCGGAGCAGTAGTAGCAGCAGTAGGGGTTATTGCGGCATGAATTGCTATCATTTGCTGCTTTTTGGCAGCCTGCTGCTTCTTCTTTTCATCCCAGAATTTCCGCTTAGTATCGGCGGGTTTGGAGGGTTCCGGGATGGCTAGGTTGGTTGTGGTTGCAGGGGTTTTGACTCCATGGTCAATGAGTCGTTGTGCCAATCGTTTGGCACTGTCGAAGGTAGCGGGGTTTGAGGCTAGCACATTCCCCTGATACGGAGGCACTAGCCCCCATATGTACCTCTCGATCTTCTTCCCCTCGGTGGGAACCATATTGGGGCAGAGGGCCACCAGCTCGCTGAATCGGGCAGTATAAGCGACCACATTGGTGCCCTTCATCGACAGGTTCCAGAGTTCCTGCTCCAGTTTCTGGATCTCGCCCCTCGGGCAGTATTCCTCAGTCATGAGGTCTTTCATTGTTTCCCAGCCCATGTCGTTGGCTACGGCGAGAGTTAGTGCCTTAACATGGCCGTTCCACCATGTCAGGGCCTTTCCTTCAAAGGTGCATGCGGCGTACTTGACTTTACTCGCCGCAGGGCATGAACAGATTTCGAAGACTGATTCAGTCTTCTCGAGCCATTGCGAGAGGGCAATGACTCCACCGGTGCCGTAAAAAGGCTTCGGTTTGCAATTTGTGAAATCCTTGTATGAGCACTCTCTCGAGCGCACAGGGGTTTCAACCGGTGTTGACTCCACAGGGGTTCCACATCTGCTAGCATCTGTTGAGTGATACTGAGCCATGGTAGTTGCCACTGCTGCAACTACGGCAGCATTCAGGGCTATAGTATCGATGACTAGAGGCGGAGGAGGTGGTGGTGCCGGATTATTCCTGGGAGATTTGCGAGGAGGCATCTTTCAGCTATAAGTTTATAAAGATAAGAAAACGGTCAGAATCAATTTGTAAGCAACGTGAGAGTGACACATGGACTAACTAAACATAGTCCAACAGTTGAAAGAGTGCTTGGAACCACAATAAGAAATATTAGTAGGAAGCACAAGTGTATAAATTTTTCCCACAGATAGATAGATCTCAAAAAAAGAATACTGGTATTACTGATGTAATAAGTTCAGGGAAAATCGACCTAACAGTAGGTCATACATCATACCATATAGAAAAGTTGACAGTTCTAGATTTAAAATTTGAGTACGGAAAGTTAGAAATATTTTACACACAAGTGCTACTTGGAGCACAGATGTTAAAGGCTATCCTTTAATTAAAAGACGGAGACGTACTAGACATCAACCAACGGCGATGGGAAAATCCCGGGCGAGTACTGCGGTCGGACACTTGACGAAACACCTCTTGAAGGTGTCGATCCTGAGTGCTCTGACGAGCTCGAAGTTCCAAGATTTCAGCTCGTGAGGCAGCCAACTGCTACTGCAGGGTTTTATTTGTTCTCCGGGTCCGTTCCATGTCTTCTTCAAGACGGCGGATGCGGACTGTGTTGACACCTGAGTCGGCATCAATCTCTATGACCCGGTTGACGGCTGCTCCACCTTGCTCGACCATACGAGCTATTCTGCAGATAATGACAGGCAGAGCTCGGTCAGTAGAGCCACCATCGCTGACGTTATGAAAGCTTCGGTTCCCCAAGTATGGTAAGGGTTGACCCTGTTCATCACTCCAACGATTCAAGTTGTTTGCCCACAAGGGAGTAGGACCTGGAAACGCTGGTCGAGGGTTGTTGTTCGGGGCTTGACCTACTAGCGGTAGGTTGTTGACTTCAGGCTCAGAGTCGGATCCATTAGAAAAGCCTTCTTCGAGGTGATCATCCAAAGGGATTGGATGCTCAACATCGGGCTCTTCATCGATCCACCCGACATTGCCTTCATTTGGAAAGTACTAGTCGCCGTGATGGAATCTAGCCATTAGATCTACGCGAGAAGAGAGGTATACGAATATAGTATACGTGTAACTAGTAGTACAAAATACACCTATAGTATTTTAACTTTAAGTTTTTCTGATCTTCTTGTGGTAGTGTTGGTAAGTTTTTAGACTTGTTAACCTATCACAACCGTTCTAGGGCATGTGCTAATCACTCCTAGGACCAGCATAGTTGATCAGGCTATGCCATTCCCAGGACTGACCATACATCCCCGAGCTCACTTGTGATATTTAACAATCGTAATACTTTTGTTCTTGTCATTGTGACACTGGTTTTAGTATGAATGCAGACTAGTATACTTAATTAAATATTTTAATATTTAAAGTATAGACTCTTGGTCAGAGTTTAATCCCTAATGGGTTTATAGTTTAGTATATCTTTTATGGGTTGATATACTCAATTCACTATAAACAATGCTCTGATACCAATCTGTCACACCCCAAAACCAAGAACGGCGGAAACGTTCTGGGGCGGAGGACGTCATGTAAGGTAATCACAACACAGTAAATGTAAATAAGCAAACAACATCATCCATTGCATTAAATATATAAATTTAATACATGCGTGTTCTGTACAGATTTAGACATCAAAAATATAACGTAAATCAAAATAATAAAATGATGAGTCTTGAGTGCGCTCCATCATCTCAAAAGCTGGCATCGGTACCTGTCTACTGATGACCTGGGAATACAAGTTATTTTGAAAGAGTTTATCAGCATTAAGCTGGTGAATTCATAAGTATTTTAGTGTCAATGTTTGTAGAAAAAAAAACGTTTGAACCTGTCTCAATGTATAAGTTTGTAAAAGTTTGAATCTCTCAGAAAATCCTATATTTTCTATAAAAGTAACCTTCTACCAAGGCTAAACTATTTTGTAAACTCGTCTGTTGTAAAAGTGTGTAATTACCCAAGTATAACTATCATTTGTTAAAATTTAGTTTGTACATTAATGCTTAAGTGAGGTTATCACTAAAATATGTAATGGGTAAATCATTGTAGCACTGTAGCTTGGTATAATAAGACTACTGCTGTACTAAATACTACTACCTTAAACCGAATTTATATTAAGGTATAATGTGATAAATTGCACCATGCTATCGACTGGTAACAACGACGTAAAGAACGGTCGTAATAACAGAATGACGTTTGGCACCCGCAGACCTGCAGGTCCGCCTGTAGCTAGCAGCAAGGTGTAGGATAGTCAATCCAGTATAGATCTATACGCAAACTCAACGCTCTCCCTCCAAGAGAATTCTGGCTACAACTCGGGCCAGGACATTTAAGGCATGCTCCGATACAGTGGATCACATTTGTTATCGTATTCTTGCATATGTGATGAAATGTTTCTCGTTCTAGTATAGTTGCATATGTTCTCATACTATAGTTGTATATATTCTCATAGTATAGTTGCATATATTCTCTTCCTAGTATAGACTCATGAATGGACTGGCTCATTGATCTAGCAGTTGTAATAGTATGATTATGTGTTACCCCGATGGTAACTTGCTAACGGTGCGTCTAGTACGTATGATTATGGAAGTACTTTTATGTCTATATATGTATATTTGATATATCATTAATATGGAAACGACCTTGGGATGGTCACCCGAAATCCCACCAGACCACATCCAAATCGAGGAAAAGGAAATAGGGTGGATGGCCTTCCTAAGCCCTTTAAACATTATTTATACATCTATACATATATGGGCATGCAATTTATAATATAAAAGCATAAATAAGTTTTTATAAGACATTTGAAACATAAGTATCATTTTTAAAGAAAGATCGACTTGATGTCGATCTATAGAACAAATTGAAGGCGTAGGGTTGGTTAAAACAGTTTAAGTATTAGGAACATTTGTTTAAATCACAGTTGTAATATAATTTGAAAAGTAATGGGTTTGTAAAACATTTTGAAGTAAAAACGGTTTGATAGACAGTTTGAACAGTGATAAAATCACTGGTTTCCCCTAGTTATTAATCACATGTGATTAATGTAATCACATGTGATTGAAGCAATAACTATAAGTATTTAGCTTGTATCCCCCCCCCCCTTGAAAGCATATAAAAGCATTTAGAATGTTTAAAAAGGTTGATTAAGGGGTATGAAACTCACTTGATTGATTGAAGAAAGCGAGATGGAAAACCGGGCAGAATTTCGTCTCGGAAAACGGATTTTTCTCGGGATTCTCGGGAATCTCGGGAGTAAAATCGACCCTCGGGACTTGAGCAAAAAGACCAGACCTTCGGGTTTGAACGGGCACGGAAATCGAGGCAAGATTGTGAGAGAGAAGAGAGAAGTGAGCAAAATTTTCGGAAAGCCTCGCATTCTATTTATAGGAAGGCTGAACCGCCTCCGAACGCGGGGCGTACGCTCGTACGCAGCGCGTACGTGTACGTCATGCATGACCGAAGCCTCGACTGCCTCGGCTTCGGATGGGACGGGTTGCTGGGTACGCGGGTCGGATGGGACGGCGGGTCGGACGGGACAGCGGGTCGGACGGGTCGGATACTTCGGACGGGTCGGACGGGTCGGATGCCTCGGATAGGGTGACGTGGACGATCAGAGGCCAAGTCTCTCGGGTACGCAGGGCGTACAGGGGTACGCAGCGCGTACCCGGATGAGGACGCGGACTCCTCTTCGGATAAGGTCCGAAATTTTGATTTAACTAAATATATAATTTATTTAATAAACTTCAAAAATTCATATCTTCTTCATACGAACTCCGTTTTTGATGGTCTTTATATCCACGCGTAGGTGAGACTACGCTCTACAACTTTCGTTTAGACTCCGACGGCAAATTCCGAAATTATTTTTTTATTATTTATTTTAAACCCATCGTGTTTAAGGAATTTCTTTGAAAATTCATAACTTCTTTATCTGATGTCGGTTTTTGCCAGACTTTTTACCGCTGGAATACCATTGTCGAGACCTTCGATTCTCGTTTAGGTCATTCCGGCCAAAAGTCGCTCGATCTCCAATTCGAGTTTTTAGTTGTCTGTTGCTAAGCCGAATTTGGAAAAATCATAACTTCGCTATATGAAGTCGGATTTGGGCGTTCTTTTCACGTACGATCATGGTTCAAAGACATTTAAACATAGAAGGAAATTAAATAGAACTTTTTGTACATTTTATTATGACAGTAAATTTTATTACTCAAAAGTGGTTACAAAACTTGACCCTTTTTGGTCATTACAAAGAGTTGAAATATCGGGTTGTCACATCATCCCCCCGTTAGAAGGAATTTCGTCCCGAAATTAGAATTTTAAGCAAGTTAGAAATTACAAATAACTAAGCAAACAGGTGAGGGTATTTCAGTTTCATCTGATCCTCACGTTCCCAAGTGAATTCCGGTCCTCGCTTGGCATTCCAGCGAACCTTCACGATAGGGATACGGCTTTGCTTTGTCTGCTTGACCTCACGGTCCATGATCTCTACAGGTTCTTCCACGAAGTTGAGGCTCTCGTTGATTTCGATCTCGTCGAGTGGGATTACAAGAGTCTCATCGGATAGACACTTTTTCAAGTTAGATACGTGGAATGTAGAATGTACATTACGAAGTGCGTCTGGTAGTTCGAGTTTGTAAGCTACGGGGCCGACTCTTGCAAGAATCTCGAAAGGCCCTATGTACCTCGGATTAAGCTTTCCACGCTTGCCGAAGCGTATCAAGCCCTTCCAGGGTGAGACTTTGAGGAGGACTCGGTCTCCCACCTGAAATTCCAAAGGTTTCCTTCGTTTATCCGCGTAGCTCTTCTGTCGGTCTCTAGAGGCTTTCAATCGTTCACGGATCTGAACGATTTTCTCTGTTGTTTCCCGAATGATCTCCGGACCGGTGAGAGTACTGTCGGAAGTTTGCCCCCT
Organism: Lactuca serriola; assembly: GCF_051521515.1. Classification (NCBI taxonomy): domain Eukaryota; kingdom Viridiplantae; phylum Streptophyta; class Magnoliopsida; order Asterales; family Asteraceae; genus Lactuca; species Lactuca serriola. Next base: position 86,772,531 of record NC_136411.1, on the reverse strand, counting down.
GGCTAATTGGGTATCACCCACCTCAGCCCAGCATAGAGGGGATCTGCACTTACGGCCGTAGAGAACTTCAAATGGAGCAGCCTTGATGCTCGTGTGATAACTGTTATTATAGGAAAACTCGACAAGGGGTAAATGAGTATCCCATGCCTTCCCAAAGTCAATCACGCAGGCTCGCAACATATCTTCCAGAGTTTGGATGGTCCTTTCACTTTGTCCGTCGGTCTGTGGATGGTAGGCTGTGCTCATGTCTAGCCTCGTTCCTAGGGAATGTTGTAGTGATTGCCAAAATCTCGAGGTGAACCTACTATCTCTATCGGAGATAATGGAAATAGGTACACCATGTAGCCGTATAATTTCTCTAATGTATGTTCTCGTAAGTTTCTCCATCTTGTCGGTTTCTTTGATAGGCAGGAAGTGTGCAGACTTGGTCAATCTATCAATGATGACCCATATGGTGTCAAGTCCACCTGTCGTCTTGGGCAACTTGGTTATGAAATCCATAGTGATCCGCTCCCATTTCCATTCCGGGATCTCTGGTTGTTGCAGTAAGCCAGAGGGCTTCTGGTACTCGACCTTAACCTTTGCGCAAGTAAGGCATTTACTTACGAAGGTAGCAATTTCTGCTTTCATATTAGGCCACCGGTATAGCTTCTTCAGATCCAGATACATCTTATCTGAACCTGGGTGGACGGAATACCGAGTGTTGTGCGCCTCGGTCATGACCAAGTGTCGGAACCCACCGTGTTTCGGTGTCCAGATCTGGTTCATGAAATATAAGGCTCCGTCACCCTTGGCTTCTAAATTCTTGTCCATTCCTCTAAGGGATTTATTCGTCACATTTTCAGGTTTCAGGGCTTCAAGTTGAGCCTCCTGAATTTGTCTAGACAAGTGTGAATGGATGGTTATTGACAACGACTTGATCTTGCGACCAGAATATTCCTTCCGACTTAGGGTGTCTGCTACTACGTTGGCTTTACCCGGATGATAACGAATATCACATTCGTAATCACTAAGTAGCTCGACCCACCGTCGTTGTCTCATGTTGAGATCCTTTTGATCGAAAATGTGTTGTAAAATCTTGTGGTCGGTAAAGATAGTGCTCTTCGTTCCATACAAGTAATGTCTCCAGATCTTTAGAGCAAACACCACTGCTCCTAGTTCAAGATCGTGGGTCGTGTAGTTAACCTCGTGTGTCTTCAATTGTCTCGAGGCGTAGGCGATGACCTTACCTCGCTGCATCAGAACACATCCGAGCCCTTGATTCGATGCATTGCAATAAACTACGAAGTCTTCTATTCCTTCGGGAAGGGATAGTATTGGTGCGGTGCACAAGGCTCATTTGAGCGTTTGGAACGCTCTTTCTTGTTTCTCTTCCCAGTCAAAGGCCACGCCTTTCTGGGTTAGGGTTGTAAGAGGTTTCACTATTCGAGAGAAGTTCTGAATGAATCTGCGGTAGTAGCCAGCGAGACCTAGAAATTGACGAATTTCTGTAGGCGTCTTCGGTGCTGACCAGTTCTCAATGGCTTTAATTTTGGATGGGTCCACGTGGATTCCCTCTTCGCTTACTACGTGTCCTAAGAATTCAACTCTCCGGATCCAAAATTCACATTTCGAGAACTTCGCATAAAGCTTCTCTTTTCGTAAAGTCTTTAGAATTTGTCGCAGATGATCGCCATGTTCTTTCTTACTTCGGGAGTAGATCAGGATGTCGTCAATGAAAACGATGACGAACTGATCCAAGTAGGGTCGGCATACTCTATTCATCAGATCCATGAAGACTGCGGGCGCATTGGTCAATCCGAATGGCATCACCACGAACTCGTAATGTCCGTAACGAGTTCGGAAGGCAGTCTTCGGCACATCCTCCTCTAGCACTCGTAACTGGTGATATCCGGATCTCAGATCAATCTTAGAAAAATAGTTCGCCCCTTGCAGTTGATCGAATAGGTCATCTATGCGAGGCAGAGGGTAACGATTTTTGATCGTCAGTTTGTTGAGTTCTCTGTAGTCAATACACATACGGAAGGATCCGTCCTTCTTCTTAACGAACAAGACCGGTGCTCCCCAAGGTGAGAAACTCGGTCTTATAAACCCCTTGCTGAGCAGTTCGTTAAGTTGACCAGAGAGTTCCTGCATCTCAGCTGGTGCTAAGCGGTAGGGCGACTTGGCTACTGGGGTAGCTCCTGCGACTAAGTCGATTCTGAACTCGACTTGTCGTTGCGGAGGTAACCCGGGTAGTTCTTCTGGGAAAATGTCGGGGAAGTCGCTCACTACAGGGATGTTCTTTAGTTCTATCGTTTCGAGGCTCGTGTCGACGACGTGAGCAAGGAATGCATGGTATTCCTTACGCAGGTATTTCTGTGCTTGAATACTTGATATGATGCGAAGACTTGCACCGCGTTTGTCGCCATAGACTATAAGAGTTTCGCTAGACGGAAGATTTAGACGGACTGCTTTCTCGAAGCACATGATGTCGGCACGATGAAGGCTTAACCAGTCCATGCCAATGATAACGTCGAAACTTTTTATTGAGACTGGCATGAGGTCGATTGGAAATGAATGGTTATCTAGAGTTAGGGTACAACCTAAGTATATGCTACTCGTATTTTCAGTTTTTCCATTAGCCATTTCTACTGTGAATAGTTCTTTGAGTGCGTGCGGTGGTTGATTAAGCATGCGAGCAAAATTATGGTTTACGAAGCTTCGCTCCGCTCCAATATTGAACAGAATGCATGCATAGGAGTTATCGAGGAGGAACGTACCGGTCACCACTGTCGGGTCAGTAACTGCTTCCCTGTGGCTTATAGCTAGTACCCTCCCTATTCCTCCCGCATTCCTCGCTTTGGGGCAGTCCCTCTTAAAGTGGCCTGCTTCGCCACATCCATAGCAGGTTGGGCTCGCGCCAGAGCCAGGGACTTGGTTGATAGGTTGTGCCGGGAACTTACAGAATCGGACGGTGTGTCCTTTCCTGTTGCAGTTAGAGCACTGCATTTCACGGCAGGGCCCGTTGTGGTGGTAGTTGCATTTGTTGCACTTGGGCGAACTTCCAGCATACCGACTCACCGGAGCAGTAGTAGCAGCAGTAGGGGTTATTGCGGCATGAATTGCTATCATTTGCTGCTTTTTGGCAGCCTGCTGCTTCTTCTTTTCATCCCAGAATTTCCGCTTAGTATCGGCGGGTTTGGAGGGTTCCGGGATGGCTAGGTTGGTTGTGGTTGCAGGGGTTTTGACTCCATGGTCAATGAGTCGTTGTGCCAATCGTTTGGCACTGTCGAAGGTAGCGGGGTTTGAGGCTAGCACATTCCCCTGATACGGAGGCACTAGCCCCCATATGTACCTCTCGATCTTCTTCCCCTCGGTGGGAACCATATTGGGGCAGAGGGCCACCAGCTCGCTGAATCGGGCAGTATAAGCGACCACATTGGTGCCCTTCATCGACAGGTTCCAGAGTTCCTGCTCCAGTTTCTGGATCTCGCCCCTCGGGCAGTATTCCTCAGTCATGAGGTCTTTCATTGTTTCCCAGCCCATGTCGTTGGCTACGGCGAGAGTTAGTGCCTTAACATGGCCGTTCCACCATGTCAGGGCCTTTCCTTCAAAGGTGCATGCGGCGTACTTGACTTTACTCGCCGCAGGGCATGAACAGATTTCGAAGACTGATTCAGTCTTCTCGAGCCATTGCGAGAGGGCAATGACTCCACCGGTGCCGTAAAAAGGCTTCGGTTTGCAATTTGTGAAATCCTTGTATGAGCACTCTCTCGAGCGCACAGGGGTTTCAACCGGTGTTGACTCCACAGGGGTTCCACATCTGCTAGCATCTGTTGAGTGATACTGAGCCATGGTAGTTGCCACTGCTGCAACTACGGCAGCATTCAGGGCTATAGTATCGATGACTAGAGGCGGAGGAGGTGGTGGTGCCGGATTATTCCTGGGAGATTTGCGAGGAGGCATCTTTCAGCTATAAGTTTATAAAGATAAGAAAACGGTCAGAATCAATTTGTAAGCAACGTGAGAGTGACACATGGACTAACTAAACATAGTCCAACAGTTGAAAGAGTGCTTGGAACCACAATAAGAAATATTAGTAGGAAGCACAAGTGTATAAATTTTTCCCACAGATAGATAGATCTCAAAAAAAGAATACTGGTATTACTGATGTAATAAGTTCAGGGAAAATCGACCTAACAGTAGGTCATACATCATACCATATAGAAAAGTTGACAGTTCTAGATTTAAAATTTGAGTACGGAAAGTTAGAAATATTTTACACACAAGTGCTACTTGGAGCACAGATGTTAAAGGCTATCCTTTAATTAAAAGACGGAGACGTACTAGACATCAACCAACGGCGATGGGAAAATCCCGGGCGAGTACTGCGGTCGGACACTTGACGAAACACCTCTTGAAGGTGTCGATCCTGAGTGCTCTGACGAGCTCGAAGTTCCAAGATTTCAGCTCGTGAGGCAGCCAACTGCTACTGCAGGGTTTTATTTGTTCTCCGGGTCCGTTCCATGTCTTCTTCAAGACGGCGGATGCGGACTGTGTTGACACCTGAGTCGGCATCAATCTCTATGACCCGGTTGACGGCTGCTCCACCTTGCTCGACCATACGAGCTATTCTGCAGATAATGACAGGCAGAGCTCGGTCAGTAGAGCCACCATCGCTGACGTTATGAAAGCTTCGGTTCCCCAAGTATGGTAAGGGTTGACCCTGTTCATCACTCCAACGATTCAAGTTGTTTGCCCACAAGGGAGTAGGACCTGGAAACGCTGGTCGAGGGTTGTTGTTCGGGGCTTGACCTACTAGCGGTAGGTTGTTGACTTCAGGCTCAGAGTCGGATCCATTAGAAAAGCCTTCTTCGAGGTGATCATCCAAAGGGATTGGATGCTCAACATCGGGCTCTTCATCGATCCACCCGACATTGCCTTCATTTGGAAAGTACTAGTCGCCGTGATGGAATCTAGCCATTAGATCTACGCGAGAAGAGAGGTATACGAATATAGTATACGTGTAACTAGTAGTACAAAATACACCTATAGTATTTTAACTTTAAGTTTTTCTGATCTTCTTGTGGTAGTGTTGGTAAGTTTTTAGACTTGTTAACCTATCACAACCGTTCTAGGGCATGTGCTAATCACTCCTAGGACCAGCATAGTTGATCAGGCTATGCCATTCCCAGGACTGACCATACATCCCCGAGCTCACTTGTGATATTTAACAATCGTAATACTTTTGTTCTTGTCATTGTGACACTGGTTTTAGTATGAATGCAGACTAGTATACTTAATTAAATATTTTAATATTTAAAGTATAGACTCTTGGTCAGAGTTTAATCCCTAATGGGTTTATAGTTTAGTATATCTTTTATGGGTTGATATACTCAATTCACTATAAACAATGCTCTGATACCAATCTGTCACACCCCAAAACCAAGAACGGCGGAAACGTTCTGGGGCGGAGGACGTCATGTAAGGTAATCACAACACAGTAAATGTAAATAAGCAAACAACATCATCCATTGCATTAAATATATAAATTTAATACATGCGTGTTCTGTACAGATTTAGACATCAAAAATATAACGTAAATCAAAATAATAAAATGATGAGTCTTGAGTGCGCTCCATCATCTCAAAAGCTGGCATCGGTACCTGTCTACTGATGACCTGGGAATACAAGTTATTTTGAAAGAGTTTATCAGCATTAAGCTGGTGAATTCATAAGTATTTTAGTGTCAATGTTTGTAGAAAAAAAAACGTTTGAACCTGTCTCAATGTATAAGTTTGTAAAAGTTTGAATCTCTCAGAAAATCCTATATTTTCTATAAAAGTAACCTTCTACCAAGGCTAAACTATTTTGTAAACTCGTCTGTTGTAAAAGTGTGTAATTACCCAAGTATAACTATCATTTGTTAAAATTTAGTTTGTACATTAATGCTTAAGTGAGGTTATCACTAAAATATGTAATGGGTAAATCATTGTAGCACTGTAGCTTGGTATAATAAGACTACTGCTGTACTAAATACTACTACCTTAAACCGAATTTATATTAAGGTATAATGTGATAAATTGCACCATGCTATCGACTGGTAACAACGACGTAAAGAACGGTCGTAATAACAGAATGACGTTTGGCACCCGCAGACCTGCAGGTCCGCCTGTAGCTAGCAGCAAGGTGTAGGATAGTCAATCCAGTATAGATCTATACGCAAACTCAACGCTCTCCCTCCAAGAGAATTCTGGCTACAACTCGGGCCAGGACATTTAAGGCATGCTCCGATACAGTGGATCACATTTGTTATCGTATTCTTGCATATGTGATGAAATGTTTCTCGTTCTAGTATAGTTGCATATGTTCTCATACTATAGTTGTATATATTCTCATAGTATAGTTGCATATATTCTCTTCCTAGTATAGACTCATGAATGGACTGGCTCATTGATCTAGCAGTTGTAATAGTATGATTATGTGTTACCCCGATGGTAACTTGCTAACGGTGCGTCTAGTACGTATGATTATGGAAGTACTTTTATGTCTATATATGTATATTTGATATATCATTAATATGGAAACGACCTTGGGATGGTCACCCGAAATCCCACCAGACCACATCCAAATCGAGGAAAAGGAAATAGGGTGGATGGCCTTCCTAAGCCCTTTAAACATTATTTATACATCTATACATATATGGGCATGCAATTTATAATATAAAAGCATAAATAAGTTTTTATAAGACATTTGAAACATAAGTATCATTTTTAAAGAAAGATCGACTTGATGTCGATCTATAGAACAAATTGAAGGCGTAGGGTTGGTTAAAACAGTTTAAGTATTAGGAACATTTGTTTAAATCACAGTTGTAATATAATTTGAAAAGTAATGGGTTTGTAAAACATTTTGAAGTAAAAACGGTTTGATAGACAGTTTGAACAGTGATAAAATCACTGGTTTCCCCTAGTTATTAATCACATGTGATTAATGTAATCACATGTGATTGAAGCAATAACTATAAGTATTTAGCTTGTATCCCCCCCCCCCCTTGAAAGCATATAAAAGCATTTAGAATGTTTAAAAAGGTTGATTAAGGGGTATGAAACTCACTTGATTGATTGAAGAAAGCGAGATGGAAAACCGGGCAGAATTTCGTCTCGGAAAACGGATTTTTCTCGGGATTCTCGGGAATCTCGGGAGTAAAATCGACCCTCGGGACTTGAGCAAAAAGACCAGACCTTCGGGTTTGAACGGGCACGGAAATCGAGGCAAGATTGTGAGAGAGAAGAGAGAAGTGAGCAAAATTTTCGGAAAGCCTCGCATTCTATTTATAGGAAGGCTGAACCGCCTCCGAACGCGGGGCGTACGCTCGTACGCAGCGCGTACGTGTACGTCATGCATGACCGAAGCCTCGACTGCCTCGGCTTCGGATGGGACGGGTTGCTGGGTACGCGGGTCGGATGGGACGGCGGGTCGGACGGGACAGCGGGTCGGACGGGTCGGATACTTCGGACGGGTCGGACGGGTCGGATGCCTCGGATAGGGTGACGTGGACGATCAGAGGCCAAGTCTCTCGGGTACGCAGGGCGTACAGGGGTACGCAGCGCGTACCCGGATGAGGACGCGGACTCCTCTTCGGATAAGGTCCGAAATTTTGATTTAACTAAATATATAATTTATTTAATAAACTTCAAAAATTCATATCTTCTTCATACGAACTCCGTTTTTGATGGTCTTTATATCCACGCGTAGGTGAGACTACGCTCTACAACTTTCGTTTAGACTCCGACGGCAAATTCCGAAATTATTTTTTTATTATTTATTTTAAACCCATCGTGTTTAAGGAATTTCTTTGAAAATTCATAACTTCTTTATCTGATGTCGGTTTTTGCCAGACTTTTTACCGCTGGAATACCATTGTCGAGACCTTCGATTCTCGTTTAGGTCATTCCGGCCAAAAGTCGCTCGATCTCCAATTCGAGTTTTTAGTTGTCTGTTGCTAAGCCGAATTTGGAAAAATCATAACTTCGCTATATGAAGTCGGATTTGGGCGTTCTTTTCACGTACGATCATGGTTCAAAGACATTTAAACATAGAAGGAAATTAAATAGAACTTTTTGTACATTTTATTATGACAGTAAATTTTATTACTCAAAAGTGGTTACAAAACTTGACCCTTTTTGGTCATTACAAAGAGTTGAAATATCGGGTTGTCACATCATCCCCCCGTTAGAAGGAATTTCGTCCCGAAATTAGAATTTTAAGCAAGTTAGAAATTACAAATAACTAAGCAAACAGGTGAGGGTATTTCAGTTTCATCTGATCCTCACGTTCCCAAGTGAATTCCGGTCCTCGCTTGGCATTCCAGCGAACCTTCACGATAGGGATACGGCTTTGCTTTGTCTGCTTGACCTCACGGTCCATGATCTCTACAGGTTCTTCCACGAAGTTGAGGCTCTCGTTGATTTCGATCTCGTCGAGTGGGATTACAAGAGTCTCATCGGATAGACACTTTTTCAAGTTAGATACGTGGAATGTAGAATGTACATTACGAAGTGCGTCTGGTAGTTCGAGTTTGTAAGCTACGGGGCCGACTCTTGCAAGAATCTCGAAAGGCCCTATGTACCTCGGATTAAGCTTTCCACGCTTGCCGAAGCGTATCAAGCCCTTCCAGGGTGAGACTTTGAGGAGGACTCGGTCTCCCACCTGAAATTCCAAAGGTTTCCTTCGTTTATCCGCGTAGCTCTTCTGTCGGTCTCTAGAGGCTTTCAATCGTTCACGGATCTGAACGATTTTCTCTGTTGTTTCCCGAATGATCTCCGGACCGGTGAGAGTACTGTCGGAAGTTTGCCCCCTGGCTAATTGGGTATCACCCACCTCAGCCCAGCATAGAGGGGATCTGCACTTACGGCCGTAGAGAACTTCAAATGGAGCAGCCTTGATGCTCGTGTGATAACTGTTATTATAGGAAAACTCGACAAGGGGTAAATGAGTATCCCATGCCTTCCCAAAGTCAATCACGCAGGCTCGCAACATATCTTCCAGAGTTTGGATGGTCCTTTCACTTTGTCCGTCGGTCTGTGGATGGTAGGCTGTGCTCATGTCTAGCCTCGTTCCTAGGGAATGTTGTAGTGATTGCCAAAATCTCGAGGTGAACCTACTATCTCTATCGGAGATAATGGAAATAGGTACACCATGTAGCCGTATAATTTCTCTAATGTATGTTCTCGTAAGTTTCTCCATCTTGTCGGTTTCTTTGATAGGCAGGAAGTGTGCAGACTTGGTCAATCTATCAATGATGACCCATATGGTGTCAAGTCCACCTGTCGTCTTGGGCAACTTGGTTATGAAATCCATAGTGATCCGCTCCCATTTCCATTCCGGGATCTCTGGTTGTTGCAGTAAGCCAGAGGGCTTCTGGTACTCGACCTTAACCTTTGCGCAAGTAAGGCATTTACTTACGAAGGTAGCAATTTCTGCTTTCATATTAGGCCACCAGTATAGCTTCTTCAGATCCAGATACATCTTATCTGAACCTGGGTGGACGGAATACCGAGTGTTGTGCGCCTCGGTCATGACCAAGTGTCGGAACCCACCGTGTTTCGGTGTCCAGATCTGGTTCATGAAATATAAGGCTCCGTCACCCTTGGCTTCTAAATTCTTGTCCATTCCTCTAAGGGATTTATTCGTCACATTTTCAGGTTTCAGGGCTTCAAGTTGAGCCTCCTGAATTTGTCTAGACAAGTGTGAATGGATGGTTATTGACAACGACTTGATCTTGCGACCATAATATTCCTTCCGACTTAGGGTGTCTGCTACTACGTTGGCTTTACCCGGATGATAACGAATATCACATTCGTAATCACTAAGTAGCTCGACCCACCGTCGTTGTCTCATGTTGAGATCCTTTTGATCGAAAATGTGTTGTAAAATCTTGTGGTCGGTAAAGATAGTGCTCTTCGTTCCATACAAGTAATGTCTCCAGATCTTTAGAGCAAACACCACTGCTCCTAGTTCAAGATCGTGGGTCGTGTAGTTAACCTCGTGTGTCTTCAATTGTCTCGAGGCGTAGGCGATGACCTTACCTCGCTGCATCAGAACACATCCGAGCCCTTGATTCGATGCATTGCAATAAACTACGAAGTCTTCTATTCCTTCGGGAAGGGATAGTATTGGTGCGGTGCACAAGGCTCATTTGAGCGTTTGGAACGCTCTTTCTTGTTTCTCTTCCCAGTCAAAGGCCACGCCTTTCTGGGTTAGGGTTGTAAGAGGTTTCGCTATTCGAGAGAAGTTCTGAATGAATCTGCGGTAGTAGCCAGCGAGACCTAGAAATTGACGAATTTCTGTAGGCGTCTTCGGTGCTGACCAGTTCTCAATGGCTTTAATTTTGGATGGGTCCACGTGGAATCCCTCTTCGCTTACTACGTGTCCTAAGAATTAAACTCTCCGGATCCAAAATTCACATTTCGAGAACTTCGCATAAAGCTTCTCTTTTCGTAAAGTCTCTAGAATTTGTCGCAGATGATCGCCATGTTCTTTCTTACTTCGGGAGTAGATCAGGATGTCGTCAATGAAAACGATGACGAACTGATCCAAGTAGGGTCGGCATACTCTATTCATCAGATCCATGAAGACTGCGGGCGCATTGGTCAATCCGAATGGCATCACCACGAACTCGTAATGTCCGTAACGAGTTCGGAAGGCAGTCTTCGGCACATCCTCCTCTAGCAATCGTAACTGGTGATATCCGGATCTCAGATCAATCTTAGAAAAATAGTTCGCCCCTTGCAGTTGATCGAATAGGTCATCTATGCGAGGCAGAGGGTAACGATTTTTGACCGTCAGTTTGTTGAGTTCTCTGTAGTCAATACACATACGGAAGGATCCGTCCTTCTTCTTAACGAACAAGACCGGTGCTCCCCAAGGTGAGAAACTCGGTCTTATAAAGCCCTTGCTGAGCAGTTCGTTAAGTTGACCAGAGAGTTCCTGCATCTCAGCTGGTGCTAAGCGGTAGGGCGACTTGGCTACTGGGGTAGCTCCTGGGACTAAGTCGATTCTGAACTCGACTTGTCGTTGCGGAGGTAACCCGGGTAGTTCTTCTGGGAAAATGTCGGGGAAGTCGCTCACTACAGGGATGTTCTTTAGTTCTATCGTTTCGAGGCTCGTGTCGACGACGTGAGCAAGGAATGCATGGTATTCCTTACGCAGGTATTTCTGTGCTTGAATACTTGATATGATGCGAAGACTTGCACCGCGTTTGTCGCCATAGACTATAAGAGTTTCGCTAGACGGAAGATTTAGACGGACTGCTTTCTCGAAGCACATGATGTCGGCACGATGAAGGCTTAACCAGTCCATGCCAATGATAACGTCGAAACTTTTTATTGAGACTGGCATGAGGTCGATTGGAAATGAATGGTTATCTAGAGTTAGGGTACAACCTAAGTATATGCTACTCGTATTTTCAGTTTTTCCATTAGCCATTTCTACTGTGAATAGTTCTTTGAGTGCGTGCGGTGGTTGATTAAGCATGCGAGCAAAATTATGGTTTACGAAGCTTCGCTCCGCTCCACTATCAAACATAATGCATGCATAGGAGTTATCGAGGAGGAACGTACCGGTCACCACTGTCGGGTCAGTAACTGCTTCCCGGTGGCTTATAGCTAGTACCCTCCCTATTCCTCCCGCATTCCTCGCTTTGGGGCAGTCCCTCTTAAAGTGGCCTGCTTCGCCACATCCATAGCAGGTTGGGCTCGCGCCAGAGCCAGGGACTTGGTTGATAGGTTGTGCCGGGAACTTACACAATCGGACGGTGTGTCCTTTCCTGTTGCAGTTAGAGCACTGCATTTCACGGCAGGGGCCGTTGTGGTGGTAGTTGCATTTGTTGCACTTGGGCGAACTTCCAGCATACCGACTCACCGGAGCAGTAGTAGCAGCAGTAGGGGTTATTGCGGCATGAATTGCTATCATTTGCTGCTTTTTGGCAGCCTGCTGCTTCTTCTTTTCATCCCAGAATTTCCGCTTAGTATCGGCGGGTTTGGAGGGTTCCGGGATGGCTAGGGTGGTTGTGGTTGCAGGGGTTTTGACTCCATGGTCAATGAGTCGTTGTGCCAATCGTTTAGCACTGTCGAAGGTAGCGGGGTTTAAGGCTAGCACATTCCCCTGATACGGAGGCACTAGCCCCCATATGTACCTCTCGATCTTCTTCCCCTCGGTGGGAACCATATTGGGGCAGAGGGCCACCAGCTCGCTGAATCGGGCAGTATAAGCGACCACATTGGTGCCCTTCATCGACAGGTTCCAGAGTTCCTGCTCCAGTTTCTGGATCTCGCCCCTCGGGCAGTATTCCTCAGTCATGAGGTCTTTCATTGTTTCCCAGCCCATGTCGTTGGCTACGCGAGAGTTAGTGCCTTAACATGGCCGTTCCACCATGTCAGGGCCTTTCCTTCAAAGGTGCATGCGGCGTACTTGACTTTACTCGCCGTAGGGCATGAACAGATTTCGAAGACTGATTCAGTCTTCTCGAGCCATTGCGAGAGGGCAATGACTCCACCGGTGCCGTAAAAAGGCTTCGGTTTGCAATTTGTGAAATCCTTGTATGAGCACTCTCTCGAGCGCACAGGGGTTTCAACCGGTGTTGACTCCACAGGGGTTCCACCTCTGCTAGCATCTGTTGAGTGATACTGAGCCATGACAGTTGCCACTGCTGCAACTACGGCAGCATTCAGGGCTATAGTATCGATGACTGGAGGCGAAGGAGGTGGTGGTGCCGGATTATTCCTGGGAGATTTGCGAGGAGGCATCTTTCAGCTATAAGTTTATAAAGATAAGAAAACGGTCAGAATCAATTTGTAAGCAACGTGAGAGTGACACATGGACTAACTAAACAGAGTCCAACAGTTGAAAGAGTGCTTGGAACCACAATAAGAAATATTAGTAGGAAGCACAAGTGTATAAATTTTTCCCACAGATAGATAGATCTCAAAAAAAGAATACTGGTATTACTGATGTAATAAGTTCAGGGAAAATCGACCTAACAGTAGGTCATACATCATACCATATAGAAAAGTTGACAGTTCTAGATTTAAAATTTGAGTACGGAAAGTTAGAAATATTTTACACACAAGTGCTACTTGGAGCACAGATGTTAAAGGCTATCCTTTAATTAAAAGACGGAGATGTACTAGACATCAACCAACGGCGATGGGAAAATCCCGGGCGAGTACTGCGGTCGGACACTTGAGGAAACACCTCTTGAAGGTGTCGATCCTGAGTGCTCTGACGAGCTCGAAGTTCCAAGATTTCAGCTCGTGAGGCAGCCAACTGCTACTGCAGGGTTTTATTTGTTCTCCGGGTCCGTTCCATGTCTTCTTCAAGACGGCGGATGCGGACTGTGTTGACACCTGAGTCGGCATCAATCTCTATGACCCGGTTGACGGCTGCTCCACCTTGCTCGACCATACGAGCTATTCTGCGGATAATGACAGGCAGAGCTCGGTCAGTAGAGCCACCATCGCTGACGTTATGAAAGCTTCGGTTCCCCAAGTATGGTAAGGGTTGACCCTGTTCATCACTCCAACGATTCAAGTTGTTTGCCCACAAGGGAGTAGGACCTGGAAACGCTGGTCGAGGGTTGTTGTTCGGGGCTTGACCTACTAGCGGTAGGTTGTTGACTTCAGGCTCAGAGTCGGATCCATTAGAAAAGCCCTCTTCGAGGTGATCATCCAAAGGGATTGGATGCTCAACATCGGGCTCTTCATCGATCCACCCGACATTGCCTTCATTTGGAAAGTACTAGTCGCCGTGATGGAATCTAGCCATTAGATCTACGCGAGAAGAGAGGTATACGAATATAGTATACGTGTAACTAGTAGTACAAAATACACCTATAGTATTTTAACTTTAAGTTTTTCTGATCTTCTTGTGGTAGTGTTGGTAAGTTTTTAGACTTGTTAACCTATCACAACCGTTCTAGGGCATGTGCTAATCACTCCTAGGACCAGCATAGTTGATCAGGCTATGCCATTCCCAGGACTGACCATACATCCCCGAGCTCACTTGTGATATTTAACAATCGTAATACTTTTGTTCTTGTCATTGTGACACTGGTTTTAGTATGAATGCAGACTAGTATACTTAATTAAATATTTTAATATTTAAAGTATAGACTCTTGGTCAGAGTTTAATCCCTAATGGGTTTATAGTTTAGTATATCTTTTATGGGTTGATATACTCAATTCACTATAAACAATGCTCTGATACCAATCTGTCACACCCCAAAACCAAGAACGGCGGAAACGTTCTGGGGCGGAGGACGTCATGTAAGGTAATCACAACACAGTAAATGTAAATAAGCAAACAACATCATCCATTGCATTAAATATATAAATTTAATACATGCGTGTTCTGTACAGATTTAGACACCAAAAATATAACGTAAATCAAAATAATAAAATGATGAGTCTTGAGTGCGCTCCATCATCTCAAAAGCTGGCATCGGTACCTGTCTACTGATGACCTGGGAATACAAGTTATTTTGAAAGAGTTTATCATCATTAAGCTGGTGAATTCATAAGTATTTTAGTGTCAATGTTTGTAGAAAAAAAAACGTTTGAACCTGTCTCAATGTATAAGTTTGTAAAAGTTTGAATCTCTCAGAAAATCCTATATTTTCTATAAAAGTAACCTTCTACCAAGGCTAAACTATTTTGTAAACTCGTCTGTTGTAAAAGTGTGTAATTACCCAAGTATAACTATCATTTGTTAAAATTTAGTTTGTACATTAATGCTTAAGTGAGGTTATCACTAAAATATGTAATGGGTAAATCATTGTAGCACTGTAGCTTGGTATAATAAGACTACTGCTGTACTAAATACTACTACCTTAAACCGAATTTATATTAAGGTATAATGTGATAAATTGCACCATGCTATCGACTGGTAACAACGACATAAAGAGCGGTCGTAATAACGGAATGACGTTTGGCACCCGCAGACCTGCAGGTCCGGCTGTAGCTAGCAGCAAGGTGTAGGATAGTCAATCCAGTATAGATCTATACGCAAACTCAACGCTCTCCCTCCAAGAGAATTCTGGCTACAACTCGGGCCATGACATTTAATGCATGCTCCGATACAGTGGATCACATTTGTTATCGTATTCTTGCATATGTGATGAAATGTTTCTCGTTCTAGTATAGTTGCATATGTTCTCATAGTATAGTTGTATATATTCTCATAGTATAGTTGCATATATTCTCTTCCTAGTATAGACTCATGAATGAACTGACTCATTGATCTAGCAGTTGTAATAGTATGATTATGTGTTACCCCGATGGTAACTTGCTAACGGTGCGTCTAGTACGTATGATTATGGAAGTACTTTTATGTCTATATATGTATATTTGATATATAATTAATATGGAAACGACCTTCAGATGGTCACCCGAAATCCCACCAGACCACATCCAAATCGAGGAAAAGGAAATAGGGTGGATGGCCTTCCTAAGCCCTTTAAACATTATTTATACATCTATACATATATGGGCATGCAATTTATAATATAAAAGCATAAATAAGTTTTTATAAGACATTTGAAACATAAGTATCATTTTTAAAGAAAGATTGACTTGATGTCGATCTATAGAACAAATTGAAGGCGTAGGGTTGGTTAAAACAGTTTAAGTATTAGGAACATTTGTTTAAATCACAGTTGTAATATAATTTGAAAAGTAAATGGGTTTGTAAAACATTTTGAAGTAAAACCGGTTTGATAGACAGTTTGAACAGTGATAAAATCACTGGTTTCCCCTAGTTATTAATCACATGTGATTAATGCAATCACATGTGATTGAAGCAATAACTATAAGTATTTAGCTTGTATCCCCCCCCCCTTGAAAGCATATAAAAGCATTTCGAATGTTTAAAAAGGTTGATTAAGGGGTATGAAACTCACTTGATTGATTGAAGAAAGCGAGATGGAAAACCGGGCAGAGTTTCGTCTCGAAAAATGGATTTTTCTCGGGATTCTCGGGAATCTCGGGAGTAAAATCGACCCTCGGGACTTGAGCAAAAACACCAGAGCTTCGTGTTTGAACGGGCACAGAAATCGAGGCAAGATTGTGAGAGAGAAGAGAGAAGTGAGCAAAATTTTCGGAAAGCCTTGCATTCTATTTATAGGAAGGCTGAACCGCCTCCGAACGCGGGGCGTACGCTCGTACGCAGCGCGTATGCGTACGTCATGCATGACCGAAGCCTCGACTGCCTCGGCTTCGGATGGGACGGGTTGCTGGGTACGCGGGTCGGATGGGACAGCGGGTCGGACGGGTCGGATACTTCGGACGGGTCGGACGGGTCGGATGCCTCGGATAGGGCGACGTGGACGATCAGAGGCCAAGTCTCTCGGGTACGCAGGGCGTACAGGGGTACGCAGCACGTACCCGGATGAGGACACTGACTCCTCTTCGGATAAGGTCCGAAATTTTGATTTAACTAAATATATAATTTATTTAATAAACTTCAAAAATTCATATCTTCTTCATACGAACTCCGTTTTCGATGGTCTTTATATCCACGCGTAGGTGAGACTATGCTCTACAAATTTCATTTAGACTCCGACGACAAATTCCGAAATTATTTTTTTATTATTTATTTTAAACCCATCGTGTTTAAGGAATTTCTTTGAAAATTCATAACTTCTTTATCTGATGTCGGTTTTTGCCAGACTTTTTACCGCTGGATTACCATTGTCGAGACCTTCGATTCTCGTTTAGGTCATTCCGGCCAAAAGTCGCTCGATCTCCGATTCGAGTTTTTAGCTGTCTGTTGCAAAGCCGAATTTGGAAAAATCATAACTTCGCTATATGAAGTCGGATTTGGGCGTTCTTTTCACGTACAATCATGGTTCAAAGACATTTAAACATAGAAGGAAATTAAATAGAACTTTTTGTACATTTTATTATGACAGTAAATTTTATTACTCAAAACTGGTTACAAAACTTGACCCTTTTTGGTCATTACAAAGAGTTGAAATATCGGGTTGTCACATATTATTTCCTAGAAATAAATAATTTCCAATAAATTATAACATTTTGTTGAATATTTATTAAAATCAATTTATAATAAATAATCGATTATATCGAGCTGTTGTTAGTGTGACCCATTAGTATCATATGTTAAATAGCAATATCAATCCAATATGATTCTTGAGCATACTAGATCTTTCAATTTCGCACTTGCGCAAGATTTATATTAGACTGATGTAGATAGTGGTGAACGTCTAACAACATTTCATTGCCCCCATCAACATACGACTTTGTGCCATTCTATCAATGCCTAATATCCAAAATGCCCAAAGCTATATTTGGTGTATAAGGTAAGTTTATCAGTTATCCCTTTGTCACAGATATCATGTTAAACATGAGATATGGATTGCAATCAATCTAATTTGGTGTTCAAAGTTTGGTAAGATACCTTAGATGTCTAAATCTCAACATATAAGAGGAACAAATCCTGTCTTGACTATATAAGCCTCTTGCATAGTTTATACCATACCTAAAAATGGCTTTTATAATAGCTCGGTTAAGGACCAAGGTTTGACGATATCTAAGCACAATACTCCCTACACTTAAGTCCCACTATGTGTCTCAGGTTTTAAGGATACAAAGATAGTACCTTTTAATCAAGTACGATTCATGATAACGATCCATTAGATGAACTTGATGCGGGTCAGTTCAATACTAGTTCTCTGATAAAACATTATATAACAAGTATTGATGATATAATCATATCCTAGTATATCAAAATGTTATATAATGGTTGTTATTATAATGTTCCAATATTGAAATACTAAATCCAAATCAAAATCCCATTTTTAGAATAATAAAGTCTCATAACTGAAGTGTGACCATTCATACTTAGCTTTAAAAGAAGGATTTTATTAATGGATTCGACTAAACTTAATTTTTGTGAATTTTGTGAATACTATCATCACCATATTTGACTTTACTCTAGGTATAGTTAAATATCTTGGACTATATGATTCATGTTCATTAGTGATATAGAGTCTGCTAGCTTGATTAAGTATACTCTCAAAGTCACAATGATTTCTATCCGATCCTTGAATGGCAGAGATCAATATAGTTTTTCAATGAACTTATTTATCCAATCATATTAGAATTCAACTTCTAAAGTACTGTATTCTTATTTTATATTATATTATGTCATTTTGTTTTGGATGAACCTCATTCCAAATAAACTTACTCTTCGTCCTACAATGAAGTTATAATCCAGTTATAATTCATAATTCTCTATATTTGTTTAGAAATCAGAATCTTATGTATCTCTTTACATGAAAATGTTTATTCTAAAATAACTGTCTCATATACATTCTATAAGCTCTTCTAAAGTACTCTTAGATTGTTCCTATAGTCATTCGGTGACTTAACCATGTATTCAATTGGTATATTATGATATGCTCATAGCATGATCATATATATGTATATATATATATATATATATATATATATATTATGCATAATATGACATAAATGATGGATTCATTCACCAAGCAAATCAAATATAAATCATTTCAACTAGTTCAAACTTATGAGTTAGGTTCCTTTTGGAGGCTGCCTCAAATTCAGTGCCATGTGACAATGCTAAGGTTCCTCCAAATGGATCTTCTATCTTGATCTTTTTCAAGATATTTTCAATATATGCATAAGGTTATAAAACTTTTTACATTCATTTTATCTATCCCTGTAGATTTTACATTGCAAGAATATATATTGTTCTTCCTATGTCCTTCATTTTAGAAACACATTCCGAGTCAAGGTGAAAGAAAAGCCTGACATGGTCAGAATGTAATTTCTTATGATTAAGCATGCCTCACTCATACAAGATTAAGGATTTCACTATGCTCCCACTAGTTCTTAGGAAACACACATGTTCCATTCTTTTTGATATAAAAACACACCTTATGGTTTCATATTAAAATGATGATTACAACATTGAGATGTTTGCTTTATATCCAAAATTGGATCTCAAGCTCTACACATTTTTTGTTAGGATAACATGGATTAAGAAAACCTCCAGGCTAATCTATATTGATATCTTCTAGTAGATATCTATTAAGAAAATCGGTCTTTCTAGAAATCTATTTTCTATATTTCATATTGAGAATATGAATTTATAGTAATCAATATTCTTGTTGATCTAATCATAGCTACTTGTGAAAGATGTTTGATCATAGTCAATGTCACGAGTATGAGAAAATCCTTTTATAACGAGTCTTTCTTTAAATGTGTATGGTTATCCATGTAATGCATTCTTTCTAGAAGAATCATTTACTCTTTCCAACTTTGCTATAAAGAGGAAGTTGAATCAAGACCATACATGATTATCATACGTGGATTAAATCTCATGTTCATGACTCTATGTCATTAATCAGATTCAAGATCTAACATGGCATCTTGGTATTTGACGTATTTGCCAGAAACCATCAACAAAAGCTCATTAATGAGAGAATCCACATTTCTCAAGTCATAGATGATTTCTACCACTAATGCACACAAATTGTGTTTGTGCATAACTATTATTAAAGTTTGAAAATCCTTGTTAAAACTAGTCCCAACTATTACTACATCAGAAAATTGTTCTTGAGCCGCTTTAAATTCCATGTACCTCCCACTTGTTTTGTCATTAGAAGCTTGCTTGCTGCTAACTCAGCTATCAAAGGAATAAGAAAAATTATTCTTGTTAGGTTTGTATATAATAATCTAAGCCAAATTTTAAGTAATATACAAATATGTATCTAGTAGATATTGGATTTAGAAGCTTTCGTCCAACATAGGCTTCAAACCATAAAACATTTAAGTAAGATCGAGACGGAGCCTTTCCATAGAAAATCTTATGAATAAAATGTTATATTTAATCATTAGGTGGTGTTTGTGCTCAAGTTACAATTCATAGTGTTCTCGGTGTTATCCCAATGAAATAAAACGATGACATTTCTACCAATTAAAAAGTAAGTCATACCAAGTAAATTTAATTCATCCTTTATTATCATTAAGTCTTTAGATAGTTCTTAACAGTTTATATGAAAACTTTATATTTGAAACTTCAACAAAGATTTCAAAATTATGTTTTTACATGTAAAATATAATTTATAACTACTATAGTTATTAATAAAGTTGATTTGGCATCTTGTGCTAAATCTTAGAAATTTATTAGAAAGGAAGTCATATAACGTAGTACATAGTTCCTTAAGAATTATTTTCTCTACTACATAGTGAAAATACAATTACGAATCATATATATATATATATATATATATATATATATATATATATATATATATATATATAAGGTTTACATATGTCAAATAAACTATATTATTTGCCTTCAAAGATCCCTTTCTTGAAGTTGGAATAAGTGAATGTTATTTATATAATAAAGATAACAATGTGAAGATGAGTTTCATTTAAAACAAGTTTAGGTGAAAAGTATTTTGCATGTTGAACTTTTTATTTATAAAGCATTGTATTTACATTATAATTCTTATTAATAAATATAGTCTCATAAAAAAGAATTTTAATCAGTTCCGAATATGAAGGTGATCGTTATGAAAAACGATTTAAGTAAATAGTTAATCATTCATAAATTAAAATAAATGAAATGTATATTTAGACAAGCTAAATTAAAACATACATTGGTCCAAAACAAATATTGTTTCATATTACAAGTACATTATGTTCCTAGCATAATAAATAAACTAAGCTCCGAGAGTGTAGTTCAAACTTGATTGTGCTCAGCAGGTTATTCTTCTATAAATATCTGCAAGCCATTGACAAATATTAGATTAACATTTAAGTGCCAAGTACCTAAGTGTCATATGAAAAGTATAAGTTATATCTAGTAGATACATAAAGTACTAGTCTCTTAAAGACTTTCTTTCCAGATACGATGAGCAGATCCTTTTCCGGTTTCCAGTTTCTCCTCAAAAGAAACAAGATCCATCTATGTGGCCCTTACTGGATTTCTTAGGCTTAAAGGTGTTCAGTCCATAAAACTTTGGCCTCTTATATCACACAAGGTAACTCTTTTAGCCTTGAACTATTCCAATGTTTGAACAAAATATCAATGTATTTATTGGAATATTGCTTAACCTGTTATATCATATATATATATATATATATATATATATATATATATATATATATATATATCTTAATTACTCAATACTTCTTGGAAGTCAGGAATAACTATTTTTAGAAGTATCTTTAGCATCATAGTGATGCCTTTTACCAGGTGTCATGTTCAGGTCAATTGCTCATAGCAAATAATTTAGGACTAGGACCTTTCAAGAGTATACAATTTCATATTTCTTAAGAGATTTTTGTCTTAAGACATGAATCAATTTATTGAAGTTGTATGTAGTGAATTTTATTGTTTCATTAACTCATTAAAGAAAATGACAATTTGATGGTAATGAGAATGAATTATTTAACTACATAATTTTAACAAAATTCATTTAGTATTTTAAATATTTAAACCCTTTTATATTTAATGCTCTTTTACTTTCCAAAAACATTAATTATCAAATGTCTAGGAACCAAGTTTCAAAACAAATAAATGGTTAGGTGACGTTTATCCCATTTCATTCAATTCAACCCGGTAGATATCGATTACCAAAAATAAATCTTACCATATAATTTCTATATTTATGGGATTGCTAATAACAAATTTAATTAGACTTGTTTGATCTCATCTATGCCTCAAATTTCTCTTGCATAGGTATCCTTTATCACAAAAGATTTCCGATTAAATCATCCAAATTAAAGTACTTGTGTAATCGGCCTATAACCTGGTTATAGAAATTGCGAATACACCACGACCATCAAAAGATAACACTAAGCGGTTAGGTATCCTTTATCCCACTAGTTCATACAAGAGATGTGTGAGTGTTCTCCGAAAAATATTGCATATATTTGAGGATGGAAAGGCTCTTTTATATGTCTTATAATTCTAGTTTTAAAAACATATGATATTATGGTTATTACATGCATATAATAAACCATGGTACCAATTTTCAAAAAGAAAATCACTTTTAAAGGTTATATATGTAAGTCCCTAAATCGCTTTGATGTATCAATCTGATCCACTTGATGGTGCGGAATTCCAATCAAGTGGATGATGCAAGATAGATTAGAGAAGAAGAAGAAAAAGAACAAGAAGAAGAACAAGATGAATCTTAAATGCACTCAACGATATTCAATGATGATCCATGTACACAAGATTCATACACACACAAGTTTTCTCTTACTTTCTCTCTCTAGAAAACCAAGTATGACAATAGGTTCCTCTCAAACACGTTCCCTCCTCTCTAGACACCCTTCTCTCGTGTCTCATCTCCATATATATATGGACCGAAAACCCAAATCCAAAACTCAAAGGCTATACCAAAATCACATGTAATTTCGGTCCAAACTACAACTAAACCCAAGATTGTTTTTGGCCATAGACCGAATACTACAAATGCCTAGAAAGGCAAAGTATAAACCATAAATTTAGACCTAACAATCTCTACCTTGGTTTATAGCTTTCTTTTCTTATGACCTAAAAAAGTCCCCTTGAGTTTGTAGCTTGATTTTCTTCTCAATCTTTGCTTTGTGCTTGGCTTCAGCGTTTATCTTCGTTTTCTTCTCAACTTCAAGATGAACATATGAATCTTCTATAGGAATGACTTCATCTTGAACTGTTGGGATTTCTTCAAAAATTTGACTTTGAACGCACATTGGGTGTGGAGGGTTCTTGTAAGGATTCTTGAAAATTAGCACTTTCATCTTGAGAATCTTCAGAGAAAATAACAGAGAGACCAATTCTTCTGGATCACTTATGCAGGTTCATAGATATCAACAAACTGATTGAAGAGACTTCAATGCACTCTGTCATATAATCTTCAAATACAGCTTCACCTTGCTTCTGGGGTTGAAAAATTGAATGATGAAAGAATAATCTTCACTTCTTGTTCCTTTGAATGAACGTTCTTCTATGATCATTGTTGCGCCTTGAAAAGTAACAAATGACTAAAAAGTCCTGGTGGATCACAGAGTTATGAAAAACCCTTCTCACCACAGTTGTTCAAGGATGCAACCTTGGCTCAGATGGAGACTTCTCGCAGTATCTGTGTGAAAATACAGCCTCCTTGAGTCTATTCTTCCTTTAAGTTCTCATTTTAAGACAAACAAAACTTCGAGATAAAAACAAAAACTAAAAACAAACTTAGCACACAATAGAAATCACTAAGAAGTAAAAACCAAAATTAAAATACACTCAAAAGTAAAACAAAAATAATTTTGGATTTTCGATTTTGGATTTTTCTAAAAAAGAAATAAAACAGAAATAAACATATTTTTGGATTTTTTAATTTTCTGATTTTGTTTGATTTTTTGAAAATTTTAATTACCCCCTAAATTTGTGTATAGAGGAAAACTATGAACAAATTTAACAAAAACAAAAATAAGAACTAAATTTAAGACTTTTTAGGATCAAATTTGTCAAGCAATTCAATATCTTTTATCAGCACACGCATGCATGAATAGATCTGGTGAATCATCGATATTGTGATCCACTAAAACACAAAAGGATATTGACAAATTGGACATATTATAAGTGACAAGACATTGTACCTATATTCCTAAATATACCATTTGGCTGTGTTGAAACATAAAAGTGACCCTCTTGAACTCAACTACCGCAACGGTTTAGCTCCCACAACCAATCCAGCACCCGGAGTCAATTCTGCAACTGTAACCGCAACCAGTCTTTTTGCTACCGCAGTCTACTAGATTACTTTTACTTGTCTTTTATGTAATTCACTCTATTATCCAGTATGCCTTGCACGGCTGCTTATAGAATATAGAGTCTTAGTCTAGTTCGGAGTCTCTATAAATAGAGACTCATTCTCTTGTATCGAATACACTTCTTACTTTCTTACTGACAACTTATGAACTTATTTTGAATATATTTCTAAGTTATATTCTTCATTTCTCTATCTTTGTACTCTTCTTACTCTCAACTGTTACTTAAACATATCTGAATATAACCTCTCTCCAGAGCAAGTCTGTAAGACTTAATCACTAAGTTTGATCTTCCTTATTAACTTGGAGTGAATGTATTCCTTGTTACGAATCAGCTTAAGTGTATTCTTGATATAACAATTGTTGTCATTTCTATTTATTTAAATTCCGCAACTAACTTCCTAACTCTAACTATATTATTGTTGAGCTTTTAGATCCTTTGAGATTAACTCTATTCCGCAATATACCTATACCACTAAAGCTCATTTCTCAAAAAAAAAAAAACAAAATGGCACAATCGTTATCTCTGAATGTCTCCAATAGTGTTGGTGGTTCTAATCGAGCTCCAATACTGGTAGCAAATGAATATCATCATTGGTCACAAAGAATGGAAAGGTACTTAAGAAGACTGGGTAGAGATGTATGACGATCCGTGGAAGAAGGACCACACGTTCCAGTCCTCACACCAGTTCAAACTGACGGCGCGACAATGAGGCTAGGAGGAGGTCAACCAACCATGAGCCGTCCTACCAAGGATGATCTCGATAAAATGGAAAATGATGCTGTTGCTTTTTATGAAATTTCTTGTGGTGTTGCTCCTGACAACTTTGACATTATTATAAACTGCAAGTCAGCAAGATAGATCTAGGATGTACTCAAAAACCTGTACGAAGGCTTAGAACAAGCGCAAGAGAAGAAGCTCACTACCGCACTCAACGACTTCAACAACTTCAAAGCTCATGCGGGTGAAAGTTTGGAAGAATCCTTCAAGAGATTCAACCTGATAGTCATAAAGTTATCAAATGCTGGTACCATCCGCAACAACCATGAAACCAATCTCCAGTTCCTTAATGGATTAGGACGACATTGGACTATGGCCAAAATGACAGTCCAAGGTGACAGGAAGATTCACTCTTTATCACTCCACAAACTCTATGGAGAACTCCAAGCATAAGAATCCACTGTACTCAAAGACTGTGCTGACTTCGGAGGACCACTTCCTCTCATAGAACAAGCTCCACTGCAGTCACGCTACTCTTCATCGTATGATACCCCACCACAGTCATACGAAGCGGATTCTAAGTATGATGATGAAGAAGAATTTCAAAAGGCTATTGCTCTGTTTAGCCAATAGTTCAACCGCATAACACCTTCTTCTTTCTGCAAGAATCAACAATTTAACAAACCTCCATTCAACCGTAACTTCAGTCTTCAGAACAACCATTCTCGATATCCTAAAGGATCTCAGAACAATCAACCAAAGGAGATACCACAGTCTCCTCAGAACAATGAATCCGGTACTCAATCAGAAGACAAGACAGATGTTGTGATTTGTCACAAATGCAATAAATAAAATCACTTTGCAAAAGATTGTAAGGCCAATGTAGTCAAGGACAGAGCATTCTATCTTAGAATGGATCAAGAGTTGGAAGAAAAAGAAAAGGCAAGGGCATATGTGGCTCAAGTTAAAAGAGCGCATCAAGTTTGGTCATCAGGAGATGAAGAAGAGACCATCAGCAGTGTTAAGGGAAAAGGGAAAATCTGCACGCTGGCCACTGCGGATGATGATGGGTCAGCAATGTTGAACAAAAACTACTCCTACATGGCAAAGGATGGGACTCTAAGCATTGTTGAACAGGTAAAACTCATGATCCAAACTTTAAATTATAGCATGCATGACTGTCAACCCTACATAGATGATCTTAATGACACTTGTGCTGCCGTCCTTACAGACTATAACAAATCCCTAGATGAGAAGAACATTGCGTCCCAAGAAATGTTCCAAGTGAGAGGAAGACTGGATAACAAGAGACTTAAGATGGCAATGTTAAAGAAGGATCTAGAGTTCGAGAAAGATGCTAGAATATTAAGTGACACCCAGTTAGAGATAGCATTGAATCAAAAAGATTTAGCTCAGAGAGAAATTATACGCTTAAATCTCTTAATTGAAAAATTGTTTAATGAAAGTGAGGCTATTGAAAACTTGATAAACAATGGAACCGTGGACAATACATATAATTGGGGTTGGTCAAATGGGTATCCTACCGCAATGGATTCCTTACCCCGGTTCAACAAAGACAGAGTGTATGTACCTCCTGATAGAGAATTTCATTTCCCTGTCAATGACAAGACTTTTCCGGAAGATATCAAAACTCACTTCGGTAGATTACACAATTTGAGCAATAATTGTGTCATTGAGGAAATTGTGCCCGAGGATTTTAGTCGCACATGTGATCAAACTCCCGTCAGTGGCACCACTCTTTCAAATTCTCAAACTTCATCCGTAGTTGATGAAGAAATTGTTGTTGAAGGTCCCGAAATTTCAAAGGACTTTCCATCTTTGTCCTCAGACCACAGTGTTCCTCACTGTAGTCAAATGTCCCAGAAGTGTCCCACCGCAGTCTCATCGAAAACCTACTCTACAGTAGTCAGATCATCTTTACCAAAACCATCAGTTCAAGGAACTACAACTCTTCAGCCGATTTTTCATGAGTTACCTATAGAAAATTTCGAAGTAGGCCAATGCTCTCAAATTCCAGAATCCTCAAGTTCTGATGATTCTAGTCTGCGTTTTCAAAATTGCTCAAAAAATCTCAGGAAACCGCAGTTGAATAACAATGACGGCGGTTCACCAAAATCTTTAGCAAAAAAAGCTTTCAAAGAAGAAATTAGATCTCGAAACACAAGCAGACAAAGTTTTCAAAAAAGAAATATATGAGAATTTCAAAATCCAAGAGTCCAGAAAAATTTGTTTTCACAAATTACATTTGACAAAACTCTTTTTTCATGAAAACAAGCAAAAAGGGAAGTTCAGTTTCAAAAGTCGTTCCTGCTACTTCTGACACAACCCAAAAAGGTGTCAAACTTACAAGAAACTATGTTTTTCAGGTCTATTCCTCAAAAGACCCTAATTGGAAAGGAATTTTACCCTCTCCAACACTTTTAAACTCACATCAAAACAAGTGGAAAGGAATCTTACCAAATCCACCTAAAGGGACTCAAAGATTTACACGTGCTAAGCCTCGTTCAAAACAAACTTTTCAGAAATCAAATGTCAAATCTTTCAGAAGTTACCCACCTCGGACCAATACCAAGTCCAATTCACCGTATAAACCACTGACCAAGTACAATGTCAGATTCAATGACAAACCCACTTTTTGTAAATGTCAGTGCAGCTGTCAAAAGTTTTTATCTCATGTCAAGTCAAATCAAAGTCAGAAACGTCATACTTTTCAGAAACCTCATAATAATCTAAATCTGAACAAACACCCAGGACTAGGTCTAAAACTTGACAAAAGACCTGTCCATGCAACCTCGGACCATGCATCATTTAAGAATACATCAATCGTCGCTGGCTCCAAACTTGTTTGGATGCCTAAACTAACCGTGTAATTCTCAGGCTTTGTGCAAGGAGGAACAAGAAGAAGAATGGTTAATTGACAGTGCCTGCTCCTTGCACATGACCGGAAGGTTAGAGTACCTTCAGGATTTCAGGCCTATATGCAATGGTGGAAATGTCACGTTTGGTAACAATGCAAACGTTTTCATCCGAGGTTACGGTGTTCTCACTACGGAAACTTTTCCATTCAGAAGGTTTCTTATGTAGAAAGCCTTAAACACAATCTTATCAGTGTTGTCCATCTATGTAAAGCAGGACATCGTGTTGAATTTGACGATCAATTCTGTTATGTAATGACGGGTGATCGAAGCACTTGTTTAATCAAATCTCGCTCCGAAGGCACGATGTATCCTCTGGATGTTTCTCTCTCATCGGTAAACCGCAGCTGTGTTTTCTGTCCAAAGTTTTATTCGAAGTCTGCTGGCTATGGCATCGCAAGCTAGCTCATCTCAACTTTTGCTACATCAACAACCTCGTCACAGGAGAACTAGTCCGTGGTCTCCCCATTCTCAAATTCAGCAACGATACCCTTTGTCCAGCGTGTGAATGCGGTAAACAATCAAAAGCAAGTCATCCTCTGATAATGGATTCTTCTATCTCTGAACCACTGGAGCTGTTAAACATTGATCTCTGCGGTCCCTCAACCGTAGCCAGTCTTCACCACAAAAAGTATATACTGGTTATTGTTGATGACTATACA
The DNA here is from genome assembly GCF_051521515.1 of Lactuca serriola. Taxonomy (NCBI): domain Eukaryota; kingdom Viridiplantae; phylum Streptophyta; class Magnoliopsida; order Asterales; family Asteraceae; genus Lactuca; species Lactuca serriola. Next base: position 86,744,366 of record NC_136411.1, on the reverse strand, counting down.
CGCTTCACATGGGTCTTCTTTCTCAGACTCAAATCAAAGACACCGCAAATCTTCATTAACTTCATCAAAGAAATCGAACTTCAGATCAAGCTTCCAGTCAGACACATCCGCAGTGATAATGGAACAGAGTTCACTAATCACCTTCTCAACAATTTCCTGGTTTCCAAAGGCATCTCTCACAACTTTTCAGCACCCTATACACCTCAACAAAATGGTGTAGTAGAAAGAAGGAACCGCACACTCATTGAAGCACCCAGATCCATGCTTAACTTCACCCAACTTCCTCTCTACTTCTGGGCCGAAGCAATAGCAACCGCATGCTTTGTTCAAAACCGAAGTATCGTGTGCAAGCATCTCAATAAAACACCATATGAAGGTCTCAACAATCGCAAACCCAATGTTTGTTTCTTTCATATTTTTGGATGTAGATGCTTCGTGATCAACAACAGAGACCAACTCAACAAGTTTGCACCAAAGTCTGAAGAAGGTATCTTCCTTGGTTATTCTACTAACAAGGTTGGATATCGAGTGCTCATCAGAAGAACAAGGTTGATCATTGAAAGCTTTGATGTTAAATTTGATGACTCTCATATCCGCATTGCACCTCCGTCCACCGAAACCACTACAATCATGGAAAGTGACATTCCAGCCTCTTCCCGACCTCTAAATGTAGTTGAAATCAAATATGATGATCTTTTTGATCCCATTGAAACGGCGAAACTATCCGAAGTTCTGGTGTCACCCACAGCTCAACGACAACATGCCCATGTATCTGGACCATATCTATCTGAAGTAGTATCGCTCAATACTTCCACCTCTCCGGTTGAGGGGGAAATCTCTACTCCGGATCTTGTTGCAACCGTTGAGATTCCAGTACCTGATGCTGCTTACATTCCTCCCTGAAGTGAAGCTTCACCATCAAACGAACCTTCGGAGGACTCAGATGATGAATTCATAGAAAATATTGACATGAGAACCGATCCTAGAATTGTCACTCTCCCATCTGCATTCCAGGGGGAACCTTCTCAAGTTCCAGAGGAACTCTCGTCCATATTCCAGGGGGAACCTCAACCTCTGCCTATTCCCCAAGTAAATTCTGATCCAATAGATCAAGATGATTCAGCAGGATGTTCTCATGTCTAGGGGGAGCTGCCATCTCCAACCGAAGATTCCTCTGACATCCAAGATATCCCTTCTACCGTAGCTTCTGATCATCTGATGCCACGTCTTCACGTATGGACAAAAGACCACCCACCAAGTCAAATTATTGGCAACCCATCCGCAGGTATCCAGACTCGGTCTTCCAAGGACTTATCTAATGACTGCCATTATGCAACATTTATGTCTACGGTTGAACCTAGAACGATCAAAGAAGCTTTGCTTGAATCAGATTGGATAGCCGCAATGTAAGAAGAATTGGAAGAATTTGAAAGAAACAAAGTATGGCAACTTGTTCCTCTTCCACAAGGTCATACTATTGTTGGTACAAGATGGGTTTTCAAGAATAAGCTAGACGAATCTGGCTCAGTCATCAGAAACAAGGCAAGACTTGTTGCCAAGGGCTACAGTCAACTAGAAGGCATTGACTACGATGAAACGTATGCTCCGGTAGCACGCATGGAAGCCATCCGGATCTTTTTAGCATACGCAGCCCACAAAAATGTCAAGGTACACCAAATGGAAGTTAAGAGTGCTTTTCTAAATGGTGAACTAAAAGAAGAACTTTATCTTCAGCAACCTCCAGGATTTGAAAATAGTGAATTTCCAGACCACTTCTACAAGCTTGAAAAAGCAGTCTATCGCCTGAAACAAGCCCCAAGAGCTTGGTATGAGACACTCTCTGAATTTCTTGTCTCATCCGGGTACAAAAGAGGAGTGATTGATCCCACATTATTCAGAAAAGCAAATGGTGACCACCTTATGTTAGTACAAATATATGTGGATGATATCATTTTCGGGTCTACTGATCAAGGCATGGTAGATGAATTTGATAAGCTCATGACCAACAAATTCAAAATGAGCATGAATAGAGAGATTAACTTCTTTCTAGGTCTTCAAGTCAAACAAATTCAACAAGGAATTTTCATTCATCAAGAAAAATACACCACCGAATTTCTGAAGAAATATTCAATGGACAACTGCTCTTCTGCTAAGGTCCCTATGGCCTTCGGTTATAAGATCTCTGCTGATCCCTCCGGAGAATCTGTGGATCACCGCAAGCAGACCGGACATTGTCTTCGCAATTGGTGTATGTGCAAGATACCAGGCTAATCCAAAAGTGTCCCACATGACCGCAACCAAACAAATTCTTCGACATCTTAAAGGAAGCAAATCAATGGGGTTATGGTATCCTGCAGGCAACGACTTCAGTCTTCAAGCCTTCACAGATGCGGATCATGCAGGTTGCAAGCTCGATAGAAAAAGTACATCAGGTGGATGCCAATTCCTAGGAGGAAGACTTGTAAGCTGGTCTTCAAGAACACAAACGTGTGTATCCCTATCTACTGCAGAAGCAGAATATGTGGCCGCAGCCAGCTGCTGTTCCCAAGTTCTTTGGATGAAGACACAATTGCTAGACTACGGGTATAGAATGCTGCGGATACCAATTTACTGTGACTCTGAAAGTGCTATATCGATCTCTCATAATCCTATTCAGCACTCCAAGACAAAACATATTGAGTTACGGTATCATTTCATCAAAGATCATATTCTGAAAGGTAATATTGAACTCATCTTTGTTCCTCCTCATGAAGAGATTGCTGATGTTTTCACAAAAGCTCTTGACTCTACAAAACTCAATGCATTCTTACAAATGTTGGGAATGATGAATCTGGACCCGTAATTCTTTATGAAGTGTTAGCTACCGCAGACCAGCATTGGTCACCATTGCGGTTCTAACTGAGAATTACATATGATAGATGGTTTTGGTACCGCAATCTAGGTACCGCAACCATATGTCATACGTATCTCTCATGGGTTTTAATGATCTTTTATATCTAACCTTTGTACAAGTGTTTTCTCACAGATTCTCTCTGAAATCCTTCTTTGCTCATCCGCGATGAAGTTTCTCAACCACAGTAATGACTTCATCCACAATCGTCTTAAATAAATTCTAACAGAATCATTAACTCTCGAATCTTTGTGTGCTATTTAATGATCCTTCATTAAATAAAATACAAACATTCCCTTTAGCAACTGTCACATTCCCTTTTTGAATAAACCCCGTATTAGACTTATTTTAGGGATGATGAAAAAAAGAACGATTCCCAAATAAATCCATCCTCAACTTGTCCTTTCCTCTCCCAACCACGTCAAATCAGTTACAACTTTCTCTTTCATCACCCCACGTTTATCTGACGTTTTACCATGCGTCTAATCCTCCATTAAATGCAAAACCCTTTTTAAGATCTCTCAAAATCTCTCCAAAACCTGTTTCATCTTCGTGTGGCTGAGATTCAATCCCAGAATCATTGATTCCCCCCAAAAACCCCATTCAACTTCTTACCCCTTCTATCTTTTACCTAGGGTTAAAATCCTTTTACTCCCTTTATAAACCCATCTTCTTCTCTAAAATCGTTTACGCTCTCTGTTAATCGATTATTCTCTCAGAACTCCCAAAAGCTCTCAAGAACTCCAATTTCTCATCTCTCAATGGAGAAATCAGGTGCATCAAAGAAGCAATCCAAGGCTTCAGGCTCCATGAATCCAACTGGTTCCACATCTCTGACGATAGCTTTAAGCAACTTCAGAGTAGTGTTTGAAGATCATCAGTCGTACAATGCCCCAACCAAACTAATGATCAACTATCTCAAGAACCATATCTTTTTTGGCCCATTTGACGCATTCACTGATGTTGTTCCCGTTTCTACACTCTTCAAGTGTGCTCTTTCTGCATACAGACCACTGGAAAACCCACAAGAAGTGCATCTTAACCTCATTAATGATTCTTTGGTCATCTTGACCAAAGAGAAGTTCTTGACTGCCATAAACCTTCTGATTCATCCCTCCATCAAGATCTTCACACCATCCTTATCTAACATCACCACCGCACTCTATCAAATGGGTTATCAGAAACTGATCTGAGGGATTGGTGAGTTTAAGAAGAATCAACTGCAGGCGGTTTGGCAGTTCGTATGCCACTTTTGTCATCCGCTGTCTGTCTGGCAGGACCGGAGGCATCGACAACATGGGTTTAAAGCTGCTAGAACTGGTCTGGAGCATCTACACGGGCCACGATGTCAATTATGGCCAGATTATTTGGGATGATTTCCTCCAATACATTCCCAAAGAGCACCCCAGAGAGAACCCAACCGATCTCACCTTTGCTCAATTCTAGTCTTTGTGCATTTCTGATCTACATGCGGACGCAGGTATCAACATGGGCAGTGACATCAATTTTTTTTGTCACTAAGGATCTCAAAAGGTACAATCCCTCTTCTGATTAAACTTTATTTGGACCTATCCGCAGGCTCCCCACTCATATTCTTACCTTGCTTGGTCTTGAGACTACTGATGTCTCGGATCATATAGAGGCCACGGAGGGTATTATCCCATACCCTTCTACCCCACCTCCTCCTTCTACAACCATTCTCCCTTAGGGTACCGCAACCCCCTCTGCCACTACACTTTCTAACCATTCTTAACGGAGAAAAACCGTGGCATCTAAAAAGAAAACTAGTACACCTAAGAAGAATGCCCCAAAACAATCCGCACCATCACAGAAACGAAAAACCAAACCCACCACTGTATCGAGCAGTGATTCTGAGGAAGATAGACAACCTATAGCTATCCACAAGAAAAGAAAGACAACCGAAACCACTGGCCAAATGCGTGACCGGACTGATACTGCAGCCTCTCAACAAGCTCCGGTAGTCCTTGGGATGGCCGCACATCCATTCAATACCACACTCGAATACCACTCTACCTCATCATGTGAGATTGTTTCATCCTCTTCATCATCTGAACGTGGAGATAGCCCCCCAGTTATATCTCAAGTAGATAAATCTGGAAATCGCCCTAAGGTCTGCAGGGCTTCCCGACTGCATATTTTTTCTTCTGAGTAGTTAGACTCCATCCTTTAGCATGTATCCCAAACACTTCAAACACCACTCCATCCGCAAGGCATCTCTTTCGCCCATGCCAGAACTGGGCCGAGGCCAGACTTGACCACGGGTCAAGGAGACCGAGGAAGCCCATGAAATCCTACTCTGCCTACATCTTTATCAGGTGGTTTAGCCACGGTGATCACTAATGTGCAAGGATCCGTGAACCCAAGGGACACCTTGGTGCGAACAGAACGAATTGACGGCGAAGATTCAAGTGACTCTTGGAGTCGGTATCAGCCAACTACTGATGCCGAAATCAAGAAATATGATGCTTTTAAAAGAGCATTCCAAGCCCGCAAGGAACAACAGGTCAAACAACAACAACAGAAGGAACAAGAAATCCTGTCTGTAGCCAAGTACTGGGCAAATGCCATCAGCAATGCCCATACTGCTACCACAATCCAAAAGGTTCAAACCTGGATGGATGAAATGGCAGACACCTTGTTAAAAGCTTAAACTACAGCTGCAGCCGCAGCTACTTCAAAGGTTCCTTATACTTCAACTCCTGTTCCACCTCCCACAATCAACCCATCTCAAGACGAAGAACCAGCTATTGAACTCAGCTCAGCCCCAACCTTCGGTTTTGATGATGAAGACATCCAAGAGGTCAACAAACCGAATCCTTCCGATGACGACCTTATGATGTTCGAAGAAGAAGAAGAGTCCAACGGTTCTCAACATTCCACTTCTAAGCCCAAGGAAAAGAAGAAGAAGAAGAAGAAGAAGAAGAAGGATGCGGTCACTAGGAAGGAATTCCTCAATCTCCAAGCCAAGGTTGATCAGATTTTGGCTGCAGTTAAACCCACCCAACCTCCATCTGAAGATATTCCAGGACCACAGTCCCTAATTGAGCGAGTTGAAAGACTTGAGACGAGAGAGCGTATGGCTGCTGAGCACATCTCTCTCAAAGTCGAAATGGGGATCCGATCTCATGATAACAAACGGCAGGGCCGATCATCAAGACTTTATGGCTGCAACGGAACGCCTCATTTCTGAAGTGACCGCAATTAAAAAGGATCTTCAAGCAACCATCGCGGATAGAGCTGCACAGTCTCAGAAAATGATAGATGAGACTCATACTGCTTATGAGTCCACTATCTCTGTTCTTCAAGCTACAATTAATAGACTGCAGGAATCCCTTACCTCCACCTTCCATGGTCCTGAGATCCTCCAGCTTACAAAATACATACACAAGCTGCTCTTCCACCCTACAATCCCAAATAATTCCCAATTGGCAGAAACACTCAAAGCTCAATTCCAAGAAGTTTGTGCCAAGGTGGATGGACTAAATCAATGGCTTGAGGAAGCACCGAGGTTGCGTTCCTCAAGAGGGGGGAGTGAAGAAGAAGAAGAAGTCCACCACTCTAATGCCTCTTTCCATCAGACTCCCCCCACTTCACCTCCTAAGGACACACCCAAAAAGCCTGAGACTCCTCTTCACTTCAAAACTTTGGAGGAGAGCATGTCATCCGAAAGCTCCACAGACCCCCCTGCCACAACTCAAAGAAAACAAGACTGGAAAGCAGCCAAGTTACCTGAACTCATCTGGAGAGAGTGCGGATTCGACACCATGATTGATGAGTCATTAATTAACTCATTGGTCAATCCGTACCGCAGGCTGCTGGATGAAGACTATACACCGCATCTGACATATGCTGAACCCCATGCTGATGGGTACTGGGACATTCCAATTTCAGCAAATGCCAAATACTTTGCAGTGTTTGAGCCATTTGACAGCAACCTTCCTACCCACAAAAGACTACTGATGGATTTTGAGAGATTAAACCGTTTCTATGCCAAACATTCCTCCTCCATTGACAAAATATGGTCTAACGACAGACCATCCGCAGTCAATAACTACAAAATGCGGAAGTTCATGAAGGCTGATTTTTTCCAATATACTCTCACCAGAAGGTAGCATCACTACATCCGCACCCAGGCAGACTTCCCATGCATGAATCCAGAAGAAATTTTTCTTATTGCCAGGGTGTTCCAGAACAAGGCAGAAAAGCACCCCAAGATGCAAATAGCACTTGAAAAAGTCAACTCTTTCTTAAGGGACACAGTCTATGACTTTGCAAAGATTGACGCGAACATCTACCCCATCATCCTCAAGAGATTTGACCTTCCACCACTTAAACCTGTGCCAATGTTTACCGAAGGCTACGAAGAAACATCACTAGGCGCAACCAACTTCCCGGAACTTGGCATCATATTCAAACGGAAGACAAACAACGTTAAATACTTCATTTCGATGAATGCCATGCACCGCCTGCAAAAGAAACAACTAGACATCTGCCGGACCGCAGTAGAAAGATCAAAGCACACTACTGCTGAAGTTAAGTTTGAAATTTCTAGAAGAATCACATGGCTTGAAAATGTTAGAAAATTTTGGTGGATTTTGATGAAGTTTCTCAAACTTGACACTTGAACCGAAGTTAAAGAGGTCGCTTAGGGGTAAATTGTTGAATCATAAAAGTGACCCTCTTAACTCAACTACCGCAACCTTCTCTTTACTACCGCAATGGTTCAGCTCCCGCAACCAATCCAGCACCCGGAGTCAATTCTGCAACTGTAACCGCAACTAGTCTTTTTGCTACCGCACTCTACTAGATTACTTTTACTTGTCTTTTATGTAATTCACTCTATTATCCAACATGCCTTGCACGGCTGCTTATAGAATATAGAGTCTTAGTCTAGTTTAGAGTCTCTATAAATAGAGACTCATTCTCTTGTATCGAATACACTTCTTACTCCTTAATGATAACTTATGAACTTATTCTGACTATATTTCTAAGTTATCTTCTGCATTTCTCTATCTTTCTACTCTTCTTACTCTCAACTGTTACTTAAACATATCTGAATATAACCTCTCTCCGGAGCAAGTCTGTAAGACTTAATCACTAAGTTTGATCTTCCTTATTAACTTGGAGTGAATGCATTCGTTGTTACGAATCAGATTAAGTGTATTCTTGATATAACAATTGTTGTCATTTCTATTTCTTTAAATTCTGCAACTAACTTCCTAACTCTAACTATATTATTGTTGAGCTTTTAGATCCTTTGAGATTAACTCTATTCTGCAATATACTTGTTCTAACTTTTGTTCAAGTGTGTCTCTAAGTTTTTCTCTCAACAGGCTAATGACGACCAAGGATATTGTTGTGAACTTAAATTCAGCAGCAAGATCTACAAACAACCTATTAAATGATTCAATTTTGGATGCACTAGAATGTTTTTCCTACTTCCTGATATATCCTGGTAATCAAGAACTTCCAAAGAACTCTCTATTTTAGGTGATTAGACAATCATTAAGAGAGAAGTTAGATTTAGAAATGCATATGTTGTGTCCTATGTCGGATCTCTTCCAATCACACAGAGGGAACAACATATGGCTAACTAGAATAGAGGGATTGAGAGGTTGAATGTTGCATATGATATGTTCCAGGTCGGATTGTTTCCAATCATGCAGAGGAGACATCATATGGGTAACAGATAGAAATAAATACATATAGAAGGAGATGCTTAGAGATACAGTTGTATATGTTGCAATCTAGGTCGGATATGTTCCAATCGCACAAAGGAGGCAACATATGACTGATAGATAGAAAGCAAGAAAATAATTTCCTACATACCTACTTTATCAGAACCTCCAATTGCCTTATCAATACCGAAATTAAGGACATAAGTCCATCCATCGAGGAAATGTTAAGCTACAGTTCTAGATACACATGATTTTAATGTATCTCGTAGGCTCCCTTGTTTATCTCACTGCTCAATCTATCCAAGCGTCGCATCGTCAGTCCAAACGAAAACTATCTAACTCCAAATGAGTTAACAAAGTCAAGTCCTTTAATTATCAATCCATGTCTAGACCATCTGAATCATTTGTGCCTACCAGGACATTGATTACAGAGTCTAGACAATTCAGTTTCAGTGCCTTACACTTGTTTAACTGTCCGTTAACACTAAATTTTGATATCAATTCCCAAACGATACCTACAAAAGAAAAACTATAAGGACATCTTTTTGTAATTTGTTTTTTTTTAAAAATTTTTGTATTTTGATTTCTCCCCCATCATTTGGGCATTGGGAAGAAAGAAATAAATGCGCAAGTAAAAAATAAAAATTTGTCTTTGAAACGAATCATTTTAAGAGAAAATGCAGGAGTACCAAGAAGAAAACTCAAACTGTAATTCATCAATGAAATCTGCATCCAGATGATCTGAGAACGGCACACATATTTCAATCTTGGAACAGATCCAAATTTTTTCACATTATTAAGTACAAACTCCATTTGTGATCCACTTCTTTCTTCCTGTCCCGCAAAGGACACGTACTCTCAAACAAAGTTCTAAATGTTGTAAATTTGAGAGATGTCCCCTATCATGTGCTAGGAACAACCACTATCAACAAACCGAAGTCTGATGTATGCTTCCATAGCTGCTCTAGCACAAAGTGCAAAATTAGTTGGTCTTTGGAACCCAGTCGATTTTGAAACGGAGTTGACCTTTATCATATACACAAGGTAGTCTCTCCCATGACATATCCTGTTTATCACAAATAAAAGATGAAGAAATGTTAGAATCATGTGATGATTTGGGAGTATGAACTTTTAGTGTCCATCTATAGTCGGGTTTAACCCATTTCTTGTTCGATCGGATGGATGCCTTATCACTTGCCTTTGAACTTGAAGACAATTGCCGATATGACTTTGAATTAACTGATCTTCATTTAACTGAACCATCTCTTGAATCAAACTTCATGGCTGGCATTCCCTTGTTGACCTTGGGAGTTTGATTCTTGACCTTCTTGACATTCCAGTCGCCATTGTTCGAATGTGACCTCAAAGGATTTCTTTTGAAAGATGTCCCTCTTGGTGCTTTGTGCCAACCTTATTCATAGTAGGGAACATATGTGCAATTTGGACAATTTTTGGCAATATGTCCAAGTGTTACATAGTGAAAACATGTATGTTTCTTCACGTAAGAGTTGTTTCTGCCAGCCCCTGGTGGCATGCCCATGCCTTGTTTCTGATTGTTCCCACATGCACATTTACAGCAAACAGTCTGTTTTGCTTGTTTTGGTGGCCTGTATTTACCAACAACATGTTTATTAGAGGTGACTGAATTAGAAGCAACAGATTCAGAGTTTAAGGAGACATTTGTTTGACAGTCAACATAATCAACATAACTAGAATTAATTATGTTCTCCTTGTTCTCATCTTCCGTTACTTTACTTGCACATGAATTAGAACCATTAGTATCCTTCATCTCAACACCCTCAGTTGGTCATGATTGTTTAGTTTGAACTGAAGCTGGCTAAGGGTTTTGGCCACACTGAGTAGGTTTCTCTTCCTCATTGATTTCAAGGGGTGGGGTATATTTTTCATTGAAGGGAGGTGGAACACTATGATACCCTAGACCCTTAGTTTGATTATCTTTAAATGTTAATTGTTTTTCTATCATGGATGCAACTACCTCACTTGACTCGTCAATTTTTTTAAAGTTGAATTCAACATCTTTATATTTAGCTTTCAATGCATCACGTTCAACAGTTAATTTGGCAATTTCCTTTTTAGCATAGTTGTAATTTTCATATTTATTACTATATTCTTCTTAAAGTCCTTGGTTTTGGTCTTTACTTGTTCTTTTAAGGGTTTTTGTGCCTTCCTAAGTGTATATCCTTCATATTTAAGGTCCTCAATTTCCCTTTTTAGCAAATCATGTTGATCACAATAAAGTTTAATTTTAGTTTCAAAAGACAGAGAACATGAAGCTTCATTGACCATGGTGTTTGAGGAACTCATTGTTTACCAAAAATGCTCTTTGATTTGAAACCTTGAAAGGCAACCTTAAAAGTCAAACTGAAAAAATCAATCTAAAAAAGTCAAACTTGAAAATCAAACCAAAAAGTCAAACTCAAAAAGTTAAACTTAAAAAGTCAAACTTGAAACTCAAAAACCGAAAGTCAAAACTTATACCGTAGACGAAATTTTTTAATACCAAAACCGAGAAAATTTGACAAAAAACGAGAGTATTTGACAAAATAAATGGCCTTTTGACTAAATACGAAGGTTTAATATCGAAAACGAGGTTATTTTATCAAAAACAAAGCTTATGGTCGAAAACTAGGTTTTAAAAATGAAAATTTTGATTTTAGGGACGAAAATGCGAAGCCTCTTGACCCTTATCAAGAAGATTCGCACCGAAAACCACTTATGGTCAAGAATGTGAGGACTAAACACATGGACCGAACACCTGCACACCGAAAGCGTCTAACGCCACGCTCCACTGAAAACCTGTTGATCGTAAATACGATTTCGGCCGAGAACACTTCGAAAGCCGCTCCACCACAAGCCTCGCACCGAGAACCTCTGAGACACTCCACTGAGAACTCTCTCTTTCGGCCGTATACTCGCTTCTGAATGAACTCTCCTCAGAAACCCTAGATCTTAACCGAAAATAGCCGCCGGAGTCTCGCTGGAAACGACCAAAAACACGTTTTTCACCTTTTTGATGCAAAACTCGATCTAAAAGTCAAATTTATGAAGAACACGAAGAAAAAACATCCAATATTTCTTCAAAAACAAATCAAAAATGCCAAAACCTTCAAGAAAAAAAATCAAATGCGTTCAATATCTTGCCAAATTGATTGATACAATCCAAGCACTAATACCACTTGTAAGTCCCTAAATCGTTTTGATGTATCAATCTAATCAACTTGATGGTGCGGAATTCCAATCAACTGGATGATGCAAGATAGAATAGAGAAGAAAAGGAAGAACAACAATATGAATCTTCAATCCACTCAATGATATTCAATGATGATCCATGTACACAAGATTCATACGGTAACACCAGTCAAAATAGGTCAATAACAATCACATGTGATTATGCCAATCATGTAATGAGATTTTGTTAAACTAGTAATGTGATAAACTTACTATGTAATTCATGTTAAAGTATGACCTTTCATACATAATTTATGATACAACCCAAACCCGCACACACTATTTCAAAAGTCCACAACTATTAGTAGAAAGTTTATGAATCTCACATCCGATCCTTTACTTCTTCTAATTTTCCGTCTTGACTCCCTCAGCCTGAGCCTCCCTAATCAAATACAGAAGAAGGGAGTCAATGCTCATCGCCAAACAGTGCTCTCGGACTGGAGTAGTAGCCGCCTTATGGATCAAAATGTTCGCGACTACATTGGCATTCCTTAGATGATAAAGAATCTCACAATCATAATCATTGACCACGTCAAGCCATATGTGCTACCTTATGTTCAGATTCGGCTAATCCATAAGATATCTCAAACTCTTATGATCCGTGTAGATGGTATATCGGACCCCATAGAGATAATTTCACCAAATATTGAGAGCAAAAACCATAGACCCAATTCCAAATCATGCTTCTGATATCTGGCCTCATGAGGCTTCAACTTCCTGGATGCATGGGTATACTCCCTAAACCCATGATAGGCGCGTCAAAAAATACTACAAAATTCTCAACATGCTTAGGAAGGGTCATAACCAGGGCCTTATATAACTTCGTCATCAGAGTCTCAAATGCAGCTTGTTGCTAAGGTCCCCAATGGAAATCCACACAGTTCTTCGTCAGGTGGGTCAGAGGAACAACAATCTTGGAGAAATCCTAAATGAATCTCTGATAATAAACCGCCAATTCTAGAAAACTCCTAATCTCAGATGGGGACTTTAGGACCTCCCACTACATCACTACCTTGATCCTGGACAGGTCAATAAGAATCACATTATGATTGACGAGGTGTCTATAAGTCCCTAAAACTAAGAACCTACTAGTGATCAACAAAATGAACAAGCCAAAATGATAAAAACAAGAAGGAGTAGAGGGAAGATCAATTCCAAATGCACACGATTTCAATTAAAACAATTGTCGGGTACAATGGATGCAAAACACAAACTATTGACCCAAAATAGCCAGCTATCATCTAACAACCTTTGACAGTATTTATAGGTAACAGTAGCAACAAATAGTTTACAACCGAAAACACTATAGGACTGAAAACGATCCGGTTTCGGTCTACCCAACCGAAAACCCATAAAGAGCCCAAACAATGAGTAATAAATCCTATAAAACATGAATGCCTAGCAAAAACCAACAAAATAGGTTCTAATAGTCTCCCCTTGGTTTGATACTATCATGAAATCAAGTCTGGTTGATGATCAACACATCCGAGCTCCCCATGGCTCCTACCCACATGTGCTTGTTGATTATCTCAGCAACCATGCCAATAAACTCTTTAAAATCAACCTCCAAAATATCATTATTAACCATGATCTGATGCTTTGACAAAGTACGGATATCATGCTCACCAAACTATAGGAGATCCTTTGATTCAATAAGTCGAATCTCACGAGTTGACAACATGATGACAACGGTGGATGTGACCTGATCGAATACCTAAAATTCCACGTTCCAAAGAGAACCGTCAGGTAACTGTGGAACAATAGGAGTTTTTATCATTTGTTTTGTAGGAGGCAACATCACATTTTTGACAGTATGGTTGGTGATGGGATCATGAACTCCCTTGACTTTCTTGACAAAAGACTCTGTAGTCTTTATCCCCTCGAACTTTTTCTTTACTTGGTTTTCCAAAAAGAGCTTGAAGCTAGTTCCACGAGGATCATTTGATGGATTGCAGAAGGGAGCCTCAAACTGTTCAGTAAGATCAACTTTAGTCAGGGAATTAAAGTCATTTTGGTGTGCATATTACTCCACATTTCCACTTTTCCTCTTGATTGCCCAGATGTTCTTCTGGTCGTGAAACCCCCACACCATAATTCCCGACCTGTCTGCATACTTGGCTTTGAACCGCTTTTTCTCGAGCTCAGTCACACTCAACTGGGGCTGATCACCACAACGTTTATATCAGAGTTTTTCATGCAGAGAAATCCTCTTTTTCCCTGAGTTTTTGCTTGTTTTTGAGGTCGCTTCATAATTGCTCTTGGATCAGCTTGAGCAGGTTCCTTTTCAAACCGATTAACAATAAGGGTTGTATTGACATGTTGAGGAGCATATTGTGAATCTTGAGATGCTTGGGCATGAGCACTATGGGAAGTCTCAACTTTATTAGGTTCACTGGCTGATTTTTTGAATTTGTCGCAAAATTTACTTATCAACTTGTTCTTCAGATCAAAATAGCCAATAATTAAAGCACCAAGATTAATCTGCAAGTCAGATAATTGTTTTGATTTTTGTGCATTTTCTTTCTCGAGCTCGGAAACTATAATGTCTAGAGTTCCAATCAAAACATCTTTTTTAATGAGCTTTTGATATAAGACTCCAATCTCTTCCTTGAGCTCGAAAATCGTTGAATCTTCTTTATCAGGGCTCCCTGCACTAATAGATATTCCTTTTCCCCTTGGTTTAGGATCAACACCTTCACGAGCCAAAAACCTGGAAAGTTGTTCGGAGGCTACATCGTGTACAGGTTGAGCACTCGAGGAGCCACCAGGAGTTGAAGAACTCCCAACGTCAAAATAAGAAGGAACAACAATGGGTCCTTCATCCAATACTTGACCATCCATATGAGTTGGTTGGGTTGGTGTTACAGCTGCAGATGACTGTTGAACAGGGTGAAATTGTTCCCTAATGAGCACTCCCGGCCTTGGATCCACTCTTCTTCTTTTAAGTGAAGGTTGGGAGGCTTGTGTCTCTTGTAGATCATTTTCAGATGGAATAACGGTTGAAGTTGCAACCGCATGGGGAGGAATCCTTGCAGTTGAATCCAGTTTATCAATTATGTCAGCCATTTGATCAAGTGTTTGAGACGGCAACTTGAGAATATTAGAATCTCCCTCTGTCTCAGTTGTATAATTCCCAACTTCATTGACATTATCAAAGAACGAACAGAGGTCATCATTATTAGGCTCAAAATCAAAGAAAAAATCTTCATCTTCAAGGACTGATACATCACCCCTATATTCATCGCAACTCCTTCATCATCATCATTATCGTCATTATCATCATCGTCATCACCATCATCATCATCATCATCATGATCATCATCATCATCTACATCAAGTACATGCACGTGTTCCTAAACAATAATTGCCACAAGTGGAACAGTGTCATCTTTAGGCTCAGAAATAATAATCTCATCATCTTCATCATTTGAAACATTTTCTGATTTAGAGGCTTCTTCTATCTCAGCAAAATGACCAAACTTTACCAAGGGATACAATCCCTTAAACACAACCTTTGCAATCTTACGATTCTGCTTTATCAGTCCAAATGTGTTTGGACCTAAGGATTTCAAATCTAAGGTTTCACCTTTCCTTTCAAATTCTGGATATTGATCATTAAAGATCATCTAAAGAAACCTTGGATACATCATAAATACGTCATTCTTCTTCATTTTTAAGTTGCTCTTCATCTCATGGAATACGAGTCTTGAGAAGTTGAAGTCCAAATCCATAATCAGAGCAACAACGACACTGATGGATGAAAGAGATAACTCATCTCCTCCCCCCTTTTCTTCTTGAGACGCAAATAAAAAAGATGTGGGCAAGAAAGTGCCAATAAGGAGGTAGAAATTTCTTCATTGTTGGAGGGAAAGTTCCTTCATATCCCATCTTTTCTAGAATCTCCAAGATTAAATCATTATGAATTTCAGTTGGGGAGCTAGGCTGATCCCCGAAGCAAAGAACTTCTCGGATAATTTGTTCAGTCACAATAACCTTCTCCCCATTTACAATTGATTCTATAAAGCTTGCTCCATTTCCTCCTTATTGATTAAACACGACTTTCTCCTAAAATTCACTCACTAAGCTTTTGTAGATGACGGGATTTGATTGAAATGCATGAGTAATCCTGCAATTGTTACACCCATGGACCATAGACTTGACTTCTAGATGACTTGCAGGTGGACCTGATAGATAGACAACGATGTTGTGGTTGTCAGCAAACTTCATTCTATCCATTTGTCTGTATCAACCAAGCCAAGTGAGAAAAAAAAATATTAAACAATTAAGATCAATTTTCTCAAATCATTAATTTTAAGTATCTAGGTCAATTTTGGTTAACCAAAGTCAATTAGTACCCAATTTGAATTTTTGATTGATTTGAACCAAATTATAAGTTGATTAAGGATTTTGGCTGAAAACGCTACACCAAAATTCAAAAATTACTTATATATGGGTTTTCGGCCGCAAACAGATTTTCGGGCGAAAACGGTTCCTTTTCTAGTTTTGACGAAAATAACCGTCAGAATCACAATTTTTCCCTTAAAACCTGCAAAACAAAGTCGAATAGAGTGAAAAACATATGTATGGGTATCGCAATCAGTATACCTAGAGGAATCAATGATGAATTTCTGATTAAAAACCGCAAAAGATCGATGAATCAGTGAAGATGATTAAGATAGCGAACAAGAACACGAGAGAGAGAATGGAGGAGATCGTCTGCCACAAACGATAAAATGAGGATAATAGGGTTATTGGCCGAAAATCCCTCCTTTAATACCCTAGCACTTTGCAGGCTAGTAACCTACAATTCAATGGGCTGTAAACCTAAAACTTTAAGTCCAAATCCAATAATTCGAATTTCTAATACAAAATAAAACCATTTTAAAGACTTAAAAATAAAAATAAAATAAAAATAAAAATAAAATAAATTCTAAAATGTAAATGCAAACTAAAATATTTAATTTTTAGAAGATAAAAATAAAATAAAAAATAAAAAAATAGAATAATTCTAACTACTCTTTGAAATTAAGAATTTTAACATTTTGGGATCATAAGTTCTGACACAGTCTTAACTAGTTTTTCAATACCTTCACCTTTACAAATAGATTTGGTCAATTGCCGATATTGTGGTCCACTTAATCAAGAAGGATTTTTGACAATTTTGACAGAAAATAAATAATAAGTCAGTGCATCTAAATTCCTAAATTCAACAGCAAGATCTACAGACAACCTATTAAATGATTCAATTTTAGATGAACTAAAATGTGTTTCCCACTTCCTCATATACCCTAGGAATCAAGTGCTTCCAAAGAATTCCTTAATTTATATGAGTAGAAAATTGTTAGGAGAGAAGATAGATTTAGAAGTGCATATGTTGTGCCCCAGGTCGGATCTCTTCCAATCATGCAGAGGGGACAACATGTGACTAACACAGATAGAGGGGTTGAGAGATAGAAGGATTGTTTCAATCACACAGAGGAGACATCATATGACTAACAGACAGAAAGAAATGCATAAATAAGAAGGTGCATAGAAATAGAGTGGCATATGTTGCATTCCAGGTCATATATGTTCCAATCATGCAAAGGAAGCAACGTATGACTGACATATAGAAAGCAAGAAAACAATTTTCTACAGACCTACTTTATCAGAACTCCCCAGTTACCCTATCAGTGCCAGAATTAAGGTCATGAGACCATACATCAAGGAAATGTTAAACCACAACTCTAGATACATATTATTTTAATGTATCCTACAGATTCTCATGTTTATCACACTGATCAATCTACCCAAGTGTCGTACTGTAAGTCCAAATAAGACTATCTAAGTCTATACTCTCAAGTCCTTTCGATTGTCAAACTAAGTCTTGTCCTTTTGAACCCTTCGTGCCTACCAGCACATTGAACATAGAGTCTAAACAATTCAGATTCAGTACCTTACACTTGTAGACTGCCCGTTATCACTTAATCTTGATATCACTTCCCAATTAAGCGCCTATAAAAGACAAACATAAGTACATATTTTTGGATTTTTGTTTTATAATATTTTTTTGGATTTTTATTTCTCCCCCTAAATTTGTGAATAAGAGAGAAAATAAATGAAATTGAAAAGAAAAATGCACAATTTAAACTAAGCTAAAAAATTAGTCTTCAAAACAAATCATTTTCAAAAAGCTCACAAACACATCAAATCGAGCATTATTAAAAGGTTTGGTAAACAAATATGCCACATTATTATCAATGTGGATCTGTTCCAAATGAATGAGCAAGCTCTCATAACAATCTTGAATAAAATGACCTTTGATGTCGATGTGCTTGGTTTTGGAATGATGGACTGGATTTTTAGCTATTTGGATTGAAACATCATTATTACAAAAGATGGGAGTATCAAGAAAATTCAAACTATAATCCTGAAGCTGATGTTGGATCTAGATAACTTGAAAACAACAAGCTGAGGCAGCAACGTATTCAGCCTCAGCCGTTGGGGTTGACACAATTTGTTGTTTCTTATATTGCCATGACACCAACCGTTCTCCTAAAAATTGACACCCACCTGATGTTGATTTCCTGTCAAGATCACATCCTCAATAATTGCTGTCATCAAATCCATATAAATCGAAATCGGGATTTTTAGGATACCAAAGACCCAATTTAGGGTTACCTTCAAGATACCTAAAAATCCTTTTAATAGCAATTAAATGAGAAAGTTTAGGATTATCCTGATAACGATCACATTGACAAACAACAAACATGATATCAGGTCTGCTTGCAGTCTGATACATCAAAGAACCAATCATCGAGCGGTATTATGTTTGATCAACGAATTCCCCATCTGGATCTGGAGTCAACAGTGGTCTTTCAGCCATTGGAGTCAAGGCAATTTTTAAGTCTTTAAAACTAAACATTTCGAGCATGTCTTCGACATATTTACTTTGATGTACCAAGATGCCTGACGAGTCCTAGCGAATTTGTAACCCCAAGAACATGGTCATTTCACCTAGCGAGCTCATCTCAAATCTTTCCTTCATAACATCCTCTAACTCTTTGCATAGCTCTGTACTTGTCGACCCGAAAATGAAATCATCAACGCAGATCTGTACAATGATCAAGTCTGTATCCACATTCTTGATAAATAAAGTTTGATCAATCGTTCCTCTTGTATATCTGTGCTCAAGCAACTGTTCCGTGAGGGATGCATACCAAGCTCAGGGAGCCTGATGTAACCAATATAGAGCCTTGTCCAACTTGTAAACATAATTTGGAAACTTTGAATTGACAAACCCTGGAGGTTAATCAACATAAATTTCCTCTTTCACAAATTCGTACAAGATGGCTGTCTTAACATCCATTTGATAAACTGTAAAGCCCATGTAGGAAGCATATGCTCAGAATATACGAATGGCTTCCAAATGTGCTACCGGAGCATATACTTTTGTATAGTCAAGACCTTCTATTTGCCTGAATCCACGAACGACCAACCAAGCTTTATTACGCATAATAACCCCATAATCATCTTGCTTATTTCTGAAAACCCAACGCGTGTACAAAGACTTCTTGCCTTTTGGTAACTCAACTAGCTTCCACGTGCCCAAATTTTCAAATTAATTAAGTTCTTCATGCATCGCATCTACCCAACTTGGTTCGCTACAAGCCATGGAAACACTCTTGGACTCGATTTGAGATATGAAGCAAGAGTAGAGACATGAATTGACATCTACACTTTGACTTCTCGTTTTAACTCCGTCGGCCATTGGATCGATGACATTTTTGATCGGATGATCGCGTTGGACTTTGTTAGGAATTTCATGGCTGACGTCATTGATTGAGACTGGAAGGTTGTTGATATTTATGAGTCGGTCTTCAGCTGAATCACTCTCCTCAGACGATCTAGGGTCGTGAAAGGTACTTTCCACATACTCATTCTGTTGGGTAGCAGATTTATTTTGTATTGCGTCATTGGGCTCGGTTTATAATCCAAGTTTTGCACTCCGGTTTGGGCCTGTCCAACCGTGAGCTTGTAGGGTTTAGTATATAATAATGTGCTTGCATGCATATTAGGTTAACGATAGAAAACGATCAAGAAGACGATAGCGATTACGATAGTTCACAGTTTATTTTCTTTATCGTTCTTGTAAACCCTTTAATCCTCTACAGTAGAAGTTCTTTATCGAGCTCTTCTGAGGATTGTTTATTAATCATTCGACATCGTTTGATCCATTATTTTGTTCTTGCTATTTACTTGTTTATTTCTTTACCTGTTTTATAGATCTAATCGATCTTCAAGTTAGTTTTTAACTTATCAATTGGTATCAGAGCAGGAGGCTGTGTAATCGATACACTTCTTTTCTGTGAAAAAGGTTTCAATTAGGGTTATTCCGCAATTACTGATATTTATTGAGCCGTCATCTCATTATTGACGTATCTCGATATTTATTGTTTTGCCCTAATTTGATTTATTACAAGTCTGATCTTTGAACAGGTTATTCGATCATTATGGACGAGTCGCAATCCAATCCTATTAATATTTCGAACAGTATTGGATCAACAACAAAGATTCCCATCCTATACACCCATGATTATGAAGTCTGGGCGCATCACTTTGAAGATTACGTTATAGGATCTGAGGATAATGGATACCTCATCTGGGAAGCAATCATCTCTGGACCCTTTTCTCATTCAGCAACTTCAAGGATTATTAAACACAAAAGGAGTATAATGATCTTCTGAAAGATGTTAAAGATATTGCGCAAGATGAAAAAGATAAATTTCAGTGCAATATCAAAGCGTTAAGATTGATCAGATTCGCCCTTCAGTCCGATACTTTCTGGCTGGTGAGTTCATGCACGACGGCAAGAGAAATATGGGACCGGTTACGTGAATTGTACTCCACAGATGAAGATCTTGAACACTCCATTCAAACCTTACTCTTGTCTGAGTTTGGTGAATTCAAGCAAGGACCCGAAGAAACGGTGACCCAAACATTCGATCGCTTCAATCATCTTCTTAGCAAGATGATCAAGCACGACATCGAAAGGAAGCTTATTGAGCAGAAGGTTATGTTTTTAAACGGTCTTAGATCCGAGTGGAGAGCAGTTGTGTCCACAGTTAAAGCGCACGAGAAATTTAAATCCTACTCTTTGGCGAAACTGGTGGGTATCTTGAAATCTCAGGAGAAGATCGTGTTGCAGGAGAAGAATGTGGTTTCAAGCCTAGGTTCGTTAGCCCTCTTGTCCAAAAGTAAAGATATGATGGAGGACGAAGACCTCAACTTGGAGGATTATGACCTCACTTCTAAGGACTATGCCATGATGGTGTCAAACCCCAAGAGGTTTATCAAGAAGAGATTCCCCTCTAACAAGAACCGAAATTGGCAGGGGAGTTACAGTTCTGAAAAGGTCAAAGATGAACCGAAGGCTGAAGAGTCAAAGAAGGAACCGAAGGCTGAAGGAGATTCCGGAGTAAGCTGCTACTATTGTGGAGGAAAGAACCACTATGCAAAGGATTGTGTCCTCAAAAAGATGGCAGAGAAGGATGAGGAAAAGGATGAAGAAGCTTTGTTGCAGAAAAAGCTGGATGAAATTAGGAAGAAGAAATCCACCGCTAACCCTTCTATGAATGCTCTAATTGTGCAGGGTTCGGTTCCTGATGATGAGTTCGGTGGCATGGAGGTCTGGTCAACCGACTCTGAAGATGATGAAGTGAGGAAGCCTACTCATGGAAAGGCTTATGTGGCGAAAGAAGAGAGCAGTGGAGGAAGATGCTTGATGGTGTCCGACGTATCTCAGATGAGGGGATACAACACTGATGGTGGGAATGATGACACGAAGGAGCAACAGAACTTGTGCTTTACAGCCAAACCACTCAGCGTGCAGTTCAACGAGCTTGATGAACTGATCAAGAAGGTACAATCCGTCTTTGTCTCTTTTAAAGTCCCACAATGCTCTTATGAAAAAGAATTAAAAAGGGTTAATTCAAGAATATCTCATTTAGATAGTAGTCTAACTCAAACTCGAGTCACCAATTCTAACCTAACTAACCAATTAAGCAGGGTGTCTTCGAAGAGTGAGGAACGACGCATGTGGATCGAACTGAAGGAGTCGGAATTAATCAAAACAAAAGATGAAAACATTTATTTACAAAGAGACAATTTAAAGCTTATGAAATAGCGAAATGTTTTTTGTTTGATTGCCAAACGTCTTTACACTAATATTACTCAGCTTCATTTGGATTGTGAAATAGGACAAAAGATTCATCGCATGATTTTACCCTTCCTTGAGTTTAAGGAGGATGAAATTGATGCTGAAGCATATCATTGTGAGAGTGTTATTTCATCTGAGGACGAAAACAACAAGAATCTTATTTCATCTGTAGAGGATTCAGTTGACTGTTCAGAATTTGTCAAGAGTGAACACGAAAACAACAAGAATCTTATTTCAGAAAATTCAGTGGAGTTCGCTCGTATGTCCCAACAAAAGTCCCCGATTCTTGCAGAGAAGGCAGTAGTATATCAGAAAGTAAGAACCACTCCAAATCAGGTGTATAAGGTAACAAGCGTAACCGAACATCAGACTGCTGAACTCACAACTATTGTAAACGAAGACAATGCTGATGGTTGTGACGAATTCTTCTGGTTAGCTCCAATTGACAATGCTGATGAAATGGTAGGTTTGTCTGAAAGGACTTCATGGAAAAGCAAAGGCAGATATGTGCCAGAACCCTTGAATAAACCTGATAGCTTCGATGTGCCAAGTACTAGTGGTACGAAAGATATTCCTCAGGAAAAAGAAATTCCTGCAAAAGAATTCACATCCCCGAGTGAAACCTCATTAGTTCAGTGTGAACCTGCTAAAGAAAAATAGAAACCGAAAGCTAACATCCATCATCAACCGAAGCAGATGAGAGATCAAAAACGTCAAAGGAATCAGAGATACAGGAAGAATCTCTCTGAAAGAAAACAGTTTTGGCAATCTCAGAATGCCTATTTCTCGCATCAAGACAAGAACTTAAAGTCAGAGAAGAGTCCTGTTGAATCTCAAGAGAGCAACAACAACCGAAAGCAGAGGTTCGGTTCGGAGAAAAATATCAACCGAAAGGAAAGCTTCGGTTCAGAAAATGATTCCAACCGAAAGCAGAAGTTCGGTTCGGAGAAAAATATCAACCGAAAGCAAAGGTTCGGTTCAGAAAATGATTCCAACCGAAAGCAGAAGTTCGGTTCAGAGAACTGCATCAACCGAAAGCAAAGGTTCGGTTCTGAAATCAAAAGAGATCAAAACTCTAGGGTCAGTCCCACTAATGATCAAAAGCAAAAGGGTCACCTAGAGTCTCCAGTCAAGAAGTCATCTCAATCTAAGCTCTCTCATTCTCACTCTTCTAATTCTTCAAATGCTTCTAATTCCTCTCAACCTCGTTCTAAATTCCATTCTGTTCCTTCTCAAAAATCTCAATCATCAGCTGAACAAAAAGGAAAACAGAAGGCTTCATCAGTTAAACCTGAATCTGAACCGAAAGCGTTAAATCCCAATAAAATTAAAGTTTTTACCATCAAAAAGAAGGATGAAACAACTCTAATAAAAAGAACATATTTAGTTGACATCTCTCTTACTATTCCTCTTCCTATGAAAGGCTCACGAGGACCCAAGAAACTTTGGGTTCCTAAATCTGCTTAATTTTTGCAGGTTATCAGTGACGAGCAGTTTGACGAAGAATGGTACATTAATAGTGGCTTCTCGCGTCACATGACAGGAAGGAAGGAAGAGCCAAGGGGATACAGGTCTCTTTCAAATGGTGGAAATGTCAAGTTCGGGAACAACTCCTTCGGCACCGTAAAAGGCTATGGAATGATTACAAATGGTGACTTCACGATAAGGAAGGTTGCATATGTGGAAGGGCTACAACACAACCTCATCAATGTATCTCAGCTTGTTGGAGGTACCGGTCTTAAAGTCTCATTCGACGATGAGGGTTCTGAAATAATTGAGAAGAAGACGGAAAGAGTTATTCTCAAATCGAAACGTAAAGGTGAAATGTTTCCTCTAAACCTCAAACCCATCAAAGGAAACCCAGCTATCTACCTGTTATCCAAAGCACAATCTGACGAAAGCTGGCTGTGGCACCGAAGACTCTCTCATCTCAACTTTAAAGACATCAACAAACTTGTCACTGGAGGTCATGTTCGAGGTCTTCCATTGCTCAAGTACGATAGAGACCATTTGTGTGATGCATGTGAAATGGGGAAGCAGAGTCGACAAAGTCATCCATCTATAATAAACACTAAAGTTGTTGAACCACTAGAATTACTTCATGTTGATTTGTGTGGTCCATCATCTATCGAAAGCATTGGTGGTAGCAAGTATATTCTTGTTATTGTTGATGACTTTTCACGTTTTACATGGGTGTTCTTTCTGAAGTTTAAATCTGAAGCGACTCACAAGCTAAAAATGTTCATCAAGCAAATTGAGGTACAGCTGAAGAAGGTCGTTCGCAACATCAGGAGCGACAATGGATTGGAGTTCAAAAATAGAGAATTCGAAGAATTCCTGGCAGAAAAGGGAATCAGTCACAACTTCTCAGCTCCCTACACACCTCAACAAAACGGGATTGTCGAAAGACGAAACCGGTCTTTGTGTGAAGCAGCCCGAACCATGCTAAGTTTCGCTTCCTTACCTCTTTATTTTTGGGCTGATGCTATTTCTGCTTCTTGTTTTACACAGAATAGGTCATATCTCAACAAGCGCTTCACTTTAACTCCTTATGAGATTATCAACAACAGGAAGCCAAATGTGAAGTTCTTCCATGTGTTTGGTTCAAGGTGTTTCATTTTCAATTCCAAAGAACACCGGAACAAGTTTGATGTCAAAGCCGACGAAGGAATATTTCTGGGCTATTTTCTCACTTCTAAAGCGTACAGGGTATTAAACAAGCGTTCGAGGAGAATAGAAGAAACTTACTACGTGACTTTTGATGATAGCTATGTCAAAAAGCTAAAGGCCAACGAAGACACAGCCTCGATCACTAATCTATTCGAGCAGTTCATGGAGCTATTCAACGAACCAGAGAAGGCTACTCTCTCTGAAGCTAGTGCAGCAGACAACAAGGTAGATCATATGAAGCAAATTGTTGAAGACGCTGCAAGAAGAATGAATGAAGGAGGATCAAGTTCTGATGAGCCTCCATCACCCAATGCTTCAGTCGAGGGGGAGAATCCACCATCATCATCCCAGCCAAGCTCACATGTTGAGGGGCAGCTAAGTTCTCAAACTACAACCGAAAGCACTTTGCCAACCGAAAGCACTTTGCCAACCGAAAGTACCACACCAACCGAAAGTGCCTCTCCATCCGAAGATGCATCAACGCCCAAAAGCTCAGCACCACAAGAAACCACTGAAGCTCAAGACTCTCAAGACATTCCTGTAAGATCATCTATCGAGGGGGAGCATGCTGATATGTCTTACGACTATGAAAGCCAGTCCGAACCAGAAGAAATGATAAACGCTGAATTAGATCCAACCTTTGATCCAAACTACCCTCCTCTCACCAAATGGACTAGAGATCATCCTGTCTCTCAAGTTGTTGGTGATGTATCTGAAAAAGTTCTGACTCGATCACAACTCAAGGCAAAACAGACCTCCTTATTTTCCAAAGTTGAATTCTGCATGTTTAACTCCTTCGTATCAAAAGTTGAACCAAAGACAGTTAATACTGCTCTTGATCACTCCGATTGGGTTCAGGCCATGCAAGATGAACTGAATGAATTCGAAAGGAACAAAGTCTGGCGCCTTATTCCAACTCCTCCAGATGCCTCGGTTGTTGGTCTTAAATGGGTCTTTAGGAACAAAATGGACAAGGAAGGAAACGTAATTCGAAACAAAGCTCGTCTGGTCGTAAAAGGATACTGTCAGGAGGAAGGGATTGACTATGAAGAGACTTTCGCTCCTGTAGCTAGGCTTGAATCAGTAAGAATATTTCTAGCCTATGCTGCCCAGAAAAACTTTGAGGTTTACCAAATGGACGTCAAGTGTGCATTCCTCAATGGTGAACTCGAAGAAACTGTGTATGTGGAGCAACCTCCTGGCTTCGTAAATGAAAGGTATCCTAATCATTGTTATATTTTGGATAAAGCCGTGTATGGACTAAAACAAGCTCCAAGAGCCTGGTATGAAACGCTGACTAAATTCTTAAAGATGTCCAAATTCAAACAAGGTTCGGTTGACCCAACCTTTGTTCGTAAAAAGGAAGGTAACCACCTTATGATCGTTCAAATTTATGTCGATGATATCATCTTTGGCTCAACGAATCCTAGCCTAACAGCTGAATTCAGAAAGCTGATGGAGACTAAATTTGAAATGAGCTCAATGGGTCCTATTAACTTTTTCCATGGTTTAAATATTAGACAGGGACCCGAAGGCATCTTTATTAATCAGGAAGCTTACACGAAGACTTTCCTTGCAAAATTTGGCATGATGGGAGATTCCAAAGTTAAAGTTCCAATGGCGTTCGGCACCAAGCTCACCCCATCCCTGGACAAACCGGCTGTTGATATTACGCTTTATCGTCAAATGATAGGCTCACTGATGTATCTCACTGCTAGCAGGCCTGACATAATGTTTTCTGTTTGTTACTGTGCTAGATTTCAGGCAAACCCACGCGAACCTCACATGCTTGCAGTGAAGAACATTCTACGATATCTCAAGCGAACTACCTCTTTAGGTCTATCGTATCCATCCAACTCAGGCTTCCTCGTTCAAGCCTACTCAGATGCAGACCTTGGAGGTTGTGGACTCGACAGGAAAAGCACCACTGGAGGCTGCCAATTCCTTGACAGGAAGTTGGTTAGCTGGCAATCGAAGAAACAAACGTGTGTGTCTTTGTCCACAGCTGAAGCAGAATACATTGCAGTTGCATCCTGTACCTCTCAAGTGATTTGGATCCAGAGTCAACTCTGAGACTATGGACTCAATATGAAAAAGATCCCACTATATTGCGACTCTGAAAGTGCAATTAGGATCTGTCATAACCCAGTGCAACACTCCAAGACCAAGCACATAGCACTGAGGTATCACTTCATCAAAGATCATGTGGAAGATGGAAATGTTGAAGTACACTTTGTTAGAACCACTGATCAACTGGCTGATGTCTTTACCAAAGCTCTTCCTGAAGCCTCATTCAATAAAATTCTACAAGGGCTAGGTATGATGGAATCAGAATCAGTACCACAAACTACCTCTCGATCTCAAACGTAAGAAGCGAAATAAACCGAACGTTCGGGTTCGGTTGAATCATGTGTACTTGCCCATCAATCCAAAGGTAGTTGTCTTGGTTGTAAATTTCATGTACAAAGTTGTTTATCTTATTGTCAAAAGTATTTCCTTTTTGAAAGTCTAAATTCCTTGGTTTTTCAAAATTTTCCAAAACCGAAACCAACTGAAGGTTCGGGTTCGGTTTTTCACAATTTTTCAAAACCGAAACCAACTGAACGCTCGGGTTCGGTTTTTCAAAAATTTTCAAAACCGAAACCAACCGAAGGCTCGGGTTTGGTTTTTCAAAATTTTTCAAAACCGAAACCATCCGAAAGCTCGGGTTCGGTTTTTCAAAATTTTTCAAAACCGAGACCAACCGAACGCTCGGGTTCGGTTCCAAAGTTTTTTTTTCCAATGTTTTTCTTTTGTTTTCCAAAGTTTATTTTTTTTTATTTTCTTTCTTAGTCTTATTTTTCTTATTTTTTTTATATATCAAAAATCCAAAAATATTTTGTTCTTCATTTGCTTTTTGTCTTTAATTTTTATATGAATGTTCGTTCGTTTATGGGGAAATTTTTGATGGATTAGTTAAGTGTCCCTAGAAGTATGCTGCTGCATGTGCCCAAAGCCTCATCAGATTCTGAATAACAGCCTTAATGACTTGGTATACACAAACCTTGTCTTCCCAATTAGGCTATCACATTTATTCTAATCGAGAGCTACCTAACTCTCTTCTCACATGAGATAAGAGTTTTCTGCTTGGTCCTACTTTTATAGCAGAGGTACTTTTCTTTCTTACACCATCTCCACTACATTTCTCCATTAAATTCGTTTCATCAATGTAACCCTTGAGACTCTCAGAAGTTACCACTGAGGTTTATGGTTACTTAAAAACTGTGTTTATGATCTTAGTTTCGTGCCACTACGAGCTGAGTGAAACCCAAAATTCAATACCAAATCTGAATTGACGGTGAACAATTAATTTGCTCAAGATTTCACTAATGAATTGACGAACGTATCCTCATGAAATCTCAAGTTTTTTTGTATGATTCCTATGAAATTGTTAAACACCATAACATTTCTTCCCTTGGGATCCAGTTTTATTTTTTTGAGATTTTTTATTTACCAGCTACTTTAAAATTATTACATGCCTACTAGTTCAACAGACTACACCGGTCTCACAAATACTTTGTTCACTTTCTATCTTGTTTCAAGATTAGAACTGTTGAATCAAAGCTAAAGCCACCCTAAGGAGCCTAATTAAAAGAAGCCTTTCAACACTTCTTAATAAGTGGTTGATCGTTATTCAACGGGAAACCACACTAACACTTTAAGGTCTCTCTTGACTTTGAAGGAAGAGATTTGTTCCCGGAATCATTTGTTTCGTGTCATTATTGACATCACATTTATTCCTAAAAATATTTGCTTTATTTCTTTTCTTTTTACACCCTTAGCACGAAAATCTTTGATTTTCCAAAATTCTGGTTCTAATAATTACAGGCTTTTTCATTGGATCGGTAATCAATTATAAAGACATGGTCAAAATAAATCCACGTGGGCGTATCATTCAAAAGATGCCGTTACAAGGATAAGATGAAGGGTTGCTGACTCAGGCGGGAGTCTAATGGATTGGATTTCAAACGGCGGTAAAAAGGGAACGCATGCGAATTTGAAACGTCCATTCTTTAACTGACGTTGTGGACGCGTGTGCGAATTTGAAACGGTTCCTCTCTGGCACAGAAAGGCGCGTGTGAATTTGAAACGGTTTCTTCAGAAATGGCGCTTGTTGGGTGGCGTGTTCCAAGGAATCTGACACTCTCTCTCATGCGTGATCATCGCTTACCTTAACTGTCACGCATCAGTCAAATTCCGGGAAAACCTTTCGTATTTCGATAGAAGATTTGGGAAGATATTTCTCTCTCCTTAAACCCCAGTATAAAAGGCGACATCATCTCCCTTTTACCTCTTTACTGCATCAAAATTCCCAAGAGAGCAAAAATTCCCTGAAATCCTTACTGTTCATCATCTTCTTCCCAACTTCAACAATGGCAGAATCCTCCTCTGTTCACGCTACTTCCCACATCCTTCCCATTCGCTCTCAACAGTGTTTGGTGATTGATTTAACCCCTCAGGCGTATGACTCCTACATGTTCCCAATCATCGAGTGCCTGAAGTATTCCCCAATAGCACCTGCACTTTCACGGGTGGAATCAGTGCCCATGGAGCTTTTATCGCAGATCTATGCGACTGCACATTATGACAAAGCAGTCGATAGAATCTTCTTCGAGGTTTCTGATCACAAAGCTTCGATTTCCAAGCAACGATTTGGCTCACTGCTAGGGTTTGCAGTTGACCCTTCAAGGGTTAATCCGGAGACAATTCCGTTGGGCCATCTCTTCAGTATGTTCTATAATATGGGGTACACAGAGGGGCTCACCTCCGTCGCAAAGTTTAAAAAGTCGTGTTTGCCGCCACAGTGGAACGGCATGTTCACTGTCCTTTTCAAGGGTCTTTCAGAACGGAGCTCCGGTTCAGACGGGTCCAGTCGACTCTTCCTCTCCATCATGTACGGAGTTTACAACGGCGTCAACGTCGACTATGGGTTGGTTCTCTGGCAACAACTCATCCAGAGTTTATCTTCCTCTTCACGACATTCTGAGGTGTTGTATGCAAGGTTTTGGACCATCATTAATAAGTGGGCGATGGATAAGCACGATGTCCCCACTGTTGCCGGCGCATCGATGTCTTCGATTGGTACATTCCATACCACGAAGATTATCGTCTCGGATGCATCAAAGTTCCCTTTCATTGGTTCAATCCCGGAGACCATGTACGCTGATGTTCCAGCTGACAGCAGGATCATTCGGACCTACAAGGAGTTCAAAAGGTCTGGTCCGAGGGATCTCACACCGGAGATGCTCAAGTCCATTCACGATGCCGATAAGCCTGTTCATAGAGGCAAAAAGGCAGATAAAGGGAAGCAAGTGGCCAAAGGGGCTAAGGGTCCTTCTCCTAAAAAGAGGAAGGCTCCTAAAGCTGCTCAGTCCCCGCAGCAGAAGAGGCGAAAGACTCAACCTAAGCGAAAGCTCATTATCGGTTCCTCTTCCAGTGAGTCGGAGGGTGAGAGTTCGGATTCGGACGGCTCTCAAAGAGGCGACACCCCTCCAAGAGGCAATACCCCACCCAGATCACCTACCCCTGACATGGAAATCCATAACTCACCAATTCCCTCTCCTACTCAAACAATTCCTACTTCCATTCCCACCATAAACCCCACTACCAACATTCCTAAAACCTCTTTCACTATACCACCACCCATTTTCACTGATACAACCACAACAGCTACTACAAAGGTTACAACCAACGTATCCGATACAGGGGTTCATACCGATGCAACCGAACCACCACCAGTAACCGAACCCATAAACACAACCGAAACCCAACAACCACCCGAACCTACCCCAGCTCAGACTCAACCTGAACCTACCCACACCACAACACCACCCGCTTCACCACCACCACCATCTCCTGGTCATGCCTCTGACAGAGATAACCCTTTCCTTGGTGGGGAGAAAATGCAATTTGATTCGGTCTATTTTAGTCCATTTCAGGTGCAAAGCGACGATGATGAGGATGCTCCAGTAACAAAGAAGCACCTTAAGGAGTTGCACGAGAAGGTGGACTTGCTCATTGCTTCCTCCTCTAATTCTCAATCCTCACTCTCTGAAGCTGCTCTTCAGAAGATTGTTGATGCCTTCTCCAGGGCTCAGCAAGATTCAATCGCTTCTGCCACTGCCGCCATAGATGCCTCGACGAAAGCTTGTGAGGCAGCGACCGAAAAAGTCGATAAACTATTCTCTGACGCCTCTACCCTGTTACAATCTTTACAGGAGAGTGCCGATGCTACAAAGACAACAGTTGGCCACGTTCGCCTCCACGGAGTTGAAGTCGTTTGCCACCCTTTGCCAATCAATCAGTGACGACAACTCGGCCCTTCGTGCCT
The DNA here is from genome assembly GCF_051521515.1 of Lactuca serriola. Classification (NCBI taxonomy): domain Eukaryota; kingdom Viridiplantae; phylum Streptophyta; class Magnoliopsida; order Asterales; family Asteraceae; genus Lactuca; species Lactuca serriola. The sequence continues at coordinate 86,713,290 of NC_136411.1, read as the reverse complement.
CCATCGACGAGCGCCTCTCTAAACTCCAAGAGGATCTGGCTGCCGAAAACTCGTTGATGGACGTTCTAGCAAGTAAAACTACCGCCCTCAAGGTCAAGAGTGCTCAGCTTTCCAACTCTCAGCAACAACTTGACGCTCTTCGATCCGAACGGGAGGTCATCAAGACGTGTGTTTCGGATGTACACTCAGCTATATCCAACATCCTGGAAGCACACGATCCGATCCTGAACCATTCTGTGAGGCGAACCCTTGAATAAAAACTCGCTCCTGCACTGGATCTGCTCAGTAAAATAGAAGGGCTACCTAGTTTCGTGTCCACTCCGAAACAAGGGGGAGAAAAGGAGTCCGGATCGAAACCACCTCCTTCCTCAAAAGCTGCTCACACAACCAAATCTCCTCCTACAGGTCAAACCTCTGGTTCGGGTGTGAAGGATAAAGGAAAGAAGATAGCTGAGGAAGAAGACAATGAAACCATTGCCGACTTGCTGAAACGCAAAAGTCGTCGCAATGTTGAAGATGATAACGTTCGTGTGGCGCGAGAAGCTGAAGAAGCTGAACGTAAACAGAAAGAAGCCCACGATCCCCTCGAGAGCAGGAAGACTCTTTTCCCTGCTTGGACTCGAGAGAGAATGATAAAGGAGGCAATCGATACTCCGAGTATCTTATGGCTCGAACCGGTGATCTCCTTTGACTGCTACAATTCTGTCGACTCGCAGTTCGACATGCCCTTAACCCGAAAGGCGTTCATCTTTCGCGCCTTCGCCTGCGTTGCCGAGGTCCTTCATCCTCATCCAGAGGTTGATCGGGAATTAATCGAGTTCTATCTGAAGGCCGCTCAACCCCAGTATCAAACCTGGAGCGCTCAGAAGATCGTCAACGTTCGGGTTCTGAAGCCATACACTGAAGGGAGATTTATCAAGGTTCGGTTCAGGGTGATCAGAGGATCTGCAAAAACCGAACATCTCATCTCTTTAGCAGATCTACCGAACCTCAACCCCCATGACTGGATCGTTCTGCACAACATCCTCTTGACTAATGAAGCCGAATATGGTCCAATCATTGACCATCTCAAGAGAATGTTGGTGTGATACATCATGGAGGTCGCACTGATGGATCAGGAGATTGCAAATGTCTTCAAAAAGAAACTGAAGATCTCTCCTGTTGGCTCGGCCAGTGATCTGAACCAGATGAAGATGGGAAAGATTGGCCCAAGGCGAAACTCGGTCATGTTCACTAGGAGTGAAGGACAGAAATGTCTCTTTGCCTTAGCGGATAAACATCTTTATACCACTACTTGTCTAGAGCATGTGCTGGGGATCATCTACAGGTGCAAAGAAAATGCAGCGGATGATATCAAATACTTTGACGACATGATTCAGTGGTACATCCGATTCAGACAGACGATACTTGCCCTTATCTCGCGTCTGTTTCAGACTGTAAAGAAGAAGGTTCCTGGTGCTGCTGGCCTAAGCAAGAAGTAATGATCTCGCTCCAATTTGACGCAATGGGGGAGATTGTTGGGTAGTAGATTTATTTTGTATTGTGTCATTGGGCTCGGTTTATAATCCAAGTTTTGCACTCCGGTTTGGGCCTGTCCAACCGTGAGCTTGTAGGGTTTAGTATATAATAATGTGCTTGCATGCATATTAGGTTAACGATAGAAAACGATCAAGAAGACGATAGCGATTACGATAGTTCACAGTTTATTTTCTTTATCGTTCTTGTAAACCCTTTAATCCTCTACAGTAGAAGTTCTTTATCGAGCTCTTCTGAGGATTGTTTATTAATCATTCGACATCGTTTGATCCATTATTGTGTTCTTGCTATTTACTTGTTTATTTCTTTACCTGTTTTATAGATCTAATCGATCTTCAAGTTAGTTTTTAACTTATCACATTCGAAATAGGTTCAGGAAAGAGATGTTTCATAAATGATGGAGTGGCAGTGGAAGAATCTCTTGTCATGAATTCTCTTTCAGTAGGGGAAAGTGGAGTAACTTCAGCCACTAAAGGAAGGTTGTTGATATTTATGAGTCGGTCTTCAATTGTAACTAATTTTTTGGCTTGGTGAGACTGAGGAAGTACTTGGAGTAGGTTCATCCACTAAAGGAGAGGCAGGAGTCACCAGGGGTGGTCTGTATACAACATCTTCCTCTTCATCTTCAACAATGTCACGTGTACCCGAGCTAAAACCTAAAACATTTTCTGAATACACATTAAAGGATTTAAACAATGATGGATAATCAAATAACAAATCAGTTCCAACTCGCGCATCTGTCTCGTTCCCTTCCAGACAACTCACATCAAATGATTCCACAATCTTCTTGGTGGTTTTGTTGTACACTTGATAAGCGGTGCGTGCGGCATATCCCACAAAATTACAGTCATCGACCTTTGAGTTGAACTTGGGGGTGGATTCGATGTAAAGAAGGGTGGAAGGACATCTAAAGATTCAAAAGGTAGCGATCGATGGTTTGTGATTATATAGAATTTCATATGGGGTCTTCATCTGAGATTTGTTGATCAAAACATGGTTCTGGACATAGCGAGCAGTGTTGATCGCTTCAACCCTGAAAAAGACCGGAAATTTGGAATCACAAAGCATAATCCTTGCAGCGTCCATCAAAGTATGATTTCTCCATTCTACAACCCCATTTTGTTATGGTGTCCGAACACAGCTGTATTGACGCACTATACCCTTTTCTGCACATAAGTGATCCAGAACTGCATTCTTGAACTCTGTGTCATTATCAGTTCTAAGCGCCTTCACCTTTTTATTTGTCTGATTCTCAATCATCACAATGAATTTCTTAATCAGGTCAACAATCCCACTCTTTTTGGATAAGAAGAAGACCCATGTGAACCGTGAGAAATCATCAATCACAACCAAGCAGTAAGAATTCATGTTGTTGTTGAGGACGTTGGCCGGACCGAACAAATCCATATGTAACAACTGAAGAACCTTGCTGATTGAGTTGGCCAACTTTGAATTATGTGTCTTGCGGTGATTTTTTCCTTGAGCACTAGAAATACACTTCTCAAAATCTATGAAGTCTTTGATATGAATTCCACGCATAATCTCATTTTTAGCAAGACGATTGAGATTCTTGGCATTTGCATGGCCGAGCCGACGATGCCAGATCATGGCATTGTGTTCAGAGACTTTTGAGAAAAGATAAGTGACTTGCTCGGGAATGTTATGATTCATGTCAATGATGTAAGCATTTCCCTACCTCTTCGATCTAACCAAAAATCTAGTCTTCAAGAATAATGGTTTCAGGCTTCAAAATGAGACATTTTTTGCTTGTAAATTGAGTTGAATAGCCTTTATCACAGATCTGAGATACGCTCAACATACCGTGTTTCAGCTCGGGAGCATAGTTAGCAATCTCAAAGTAAGCACACCATTCATCATAGTACCCTTCTGAGTGATCTTTCCACCTTCTCCTCCTGCAAAGGAAACAAACCCCCCATTAAAATTCTGAATGTCTTGCAATTGGGAGATGTCTCATGTTATGCACCTGGAACAACCACTATCGACATACCAAGGTCTGATGATATTCCTCCCTTGCTATACCTGCATGATGTTCGAGATTAATTAGATTTGGGAACCTGGGTCATAGAAACACTGGGTTTTCCCTTGTTAGCAACAAAATTAATCTTTTCACCTTTTAAGACAGATTGATTACTAGATGTACATAAAGGATGTTAAGGTGATTTGACAAATGAGTTTTTGGGAATCCATTTGTAATTTTGTTTAGAAACATTAACAAGAGATTTTGAATTATTTTTCTTTGATTTAGATCGTTTGGGTATTCGTCTATTACTAGAGGAAGACCCACACGATTACTTTGGTGATACCGATCTTCGCTTAACCAGGTTCGGTCTCGTTAAAGTACATGTTGCATTTTTGTTTAAAACCTTTTTGTTCTTTTCAAGATCAGCCCAATTTCTTTCTTTATTGATGTTCCAATCACCATCAACTGAATGAGATCTCGAGGATTTTCTCTTAAGAGATCATCCTTGTGACTCATTCATTCTTCCTTGTGCATAAAAATTAACATATGCACAGTTTGAACAATATCACGCGACACGACCAGGATTTCCACAATTGAAACAAGTTTGTTTCTTCAGATAGAAACTGGTACCGTTATTTCCTAATTTAGTGTCCTTATTGAATTCTTTACTTTTCCTATAAGTGCACATGCATTGATCATATTGTGTGGTTGGCTTAGGTGGCAAGTATTTGCTAGTGACGGGTTAATTAGACTTATCAAACACATCACCACAGTTCTCAGAAACATTCGAATCATCATATCTCTAAACAAAATCATTCAAATTAGAAACAAAAACATCATTGTTTGAATCAGAAACATTAGTTTGCAAAACAAAATTATTGTTAGAAACACTCTCTTCAGCTACTTGCTTGCCTTGAACTAAAGGTGAATCTGTAGATAAAGTAGAAACATTAGTATTGTTCACCTTGGAGCTATCATCTATCACAACCACAGTAGCTTTACCATACCGAAGATGTGCTTCCCTGTCTATTTCTTCTTGTGTCATAAGGATGGAAGTGTAGTTATGATTGAAAGTAAGGGGAACACTATCATACCCTAGACCCTTTTGCTGATTATCTTTAAATTTTAATTGTTTGTCAATCATCGAAGCAACTACCTCACTTGACACATCATATTTTCCGAAATTAAAATCTGCATTTTCTAACTTAATTTTTTAATGTATCAAGTTCAGCAGTCAAAATGGCAAGTTGATTTTTAACAAAGTTATAATTCTCACACTTGTTAGTATATTCTTCCTGAAGTTTCCTAAAGTCTTTGGTTTTTGCTTCCAATTGTTCTTTAAGTGGTTTTTGTCCATTCCTAAGAGTATAACATTCATACTTAAGGTCCAAAGTTTCTCTAAGTAACAAATCAATTTGATCACGCAGAAATTTAACTGTATCCATGCATTTTTTAGAGAAAGAAATTTCACTGCCCTTTAGGAAGAATATAGTAAATTGAAGCTGCATAATTTCTGCTTCAGCATCCGCTTCATCTTCTTGATCTAGAAGTTCATTTATCTGTGCCAAATTAGTAGTTTCAAGTCCTAAGATGTTCAATGCTTGAATCTAATCTTCCCAAACAAATGATTGAGCCACAACTGCCAAATTTTGTAGTTTCACCATTGGATGTTGTTCCTCTATTTTCACCACTGGCACCATTGTCCTGTCATGATTTTCCCTTCTATCTGGTTTTGGACACTCACGAGCAAAATGACCAGGCTCATGAAAGTTGAAGAACCTAAGCTTGCCCCTATTAAACCCAACTTTTTTGTCTCCATTCATGTCATAGTTGTTCTTTCCCATCTTCTTGGCAAACTGTTTAGCTCTGAACATCGCCATGACAATTTTCCAGGTGATATCCATTTTCTCAATGTCTTGCAGATGAATTTGGTCGAGATCAACAAACAAAATTTGAGGAGGAAAATCTCCAGTTATGAAAGCATTTTAACAATTCATGAGACCAGAGGCTAGAGCCAAATTTTCTTCAACTTCCTTGGGAGTGGATACATAGGGAGGAGTTTTGAAGGAGGAGGCTAAATGGGGAAAAATATGTGTTTATGGATAAGGCATGGATGATGGAACATCGTGGGTTTGTGGTACAGTGAAAGCTTGAGTTTGTGGGATAGTGAAATATATAAAAAAGAGCATTGTTCGTTGAAATTCCAAGATTAGCTGTCGTATAGGAATTCACATGGTTTATCTTGCATTGCTTATCATCTAAATCACAAGCTTTGATGATAGCCATTGTTTCAACAAGAGTGAGTTTGTTAAGATGTTTGGTTTTCTAGATAACAGAAACGTTCATGTCCCATGACTTGGGAAGGGAGTTCAATAGTTTCTTGTTAATCTCTGAGTGGGGTATAGAAATTCCAGCAGTACTTATTTATGTGGTAAGAGTAATAAGTCTCTGTAATTGAGCCTCCAAAGTCTCTCCGACAACAAGGTTGAACATGTTTAATTTTTGACGGAGCATGTCTTGTCTGCTTTGTTTCATGTCTTCGTTACCTTTATAAACCTCTATTAGTGCTTCCCAAAGTGCTTTGGCAGAATCATATTCCCTGAATCCTTGAGCAATGTCAGAGGATATAGCCATTGTTAGAGTTGCAAGTGCCTTTTCCTGTTCTTCAACTTTCTCAAAATCCTCATCAGTGTAGTTTTCAAATTCTTTGTCAATTATGGTTCCATTTTCCAGGGTAAGGTGATTCTAACAGGACCCCAAAGAATGTTGCGCCAAATCTTGAAATCTCACATTTTGATGTATTTTCAATCATTTATTTCCATTCTAGAAACCCTTCTGCTGATAAGAGACGTGAAATTCTCGTAGAAGTTCCCTTGATTGAATCTCGTTCTTGGTGAATTGCATTGTGTTGAGGTTCCATTTTTTAAAAAAAATTTAATTAAAAAAAAACTTGTTCAAAAATCAAAGAAAACCACAATCGAAAAGGGTTTACAACCGAAAACTATTTACAGCCGAAAATGAATCAATCATGCTCCATCGAAAACACCCAGATATTGATGAAAATAACGATTTCAAACGGTTTTCTGAAAATGCCTAGATATTGATGAAAATAACGATTTCAAACAGTTTTTCGATCCTTTTGGTCTTAAATTCACGATCAATATCAAAAACCTAGCAAAAACAACGACAACAACATATGATTCGCAATAAGAAGCTCCAAACGGATTCCAAATCAGCCAAAACAAGCTTGATCAAGTTGACACTAGATAGGCTCTGATACTAATTGTAAGTCCCTAAAACTAAGAACCAACTAGTGATCAACAAAATGAACAAGCCAAAATGATAAAAACAAGAAGGAGTAGAGGCAAGATCAATTCCAAATGCACACGATTTCAATTAGAACAATCATCAGGTACAATGGACGCAAACACACACTATTGACTGAAAATAGCTAACTTTCATATAGCAGTCTTTGACACTATTTATAGGGAACAATAACAGCAAACAGTTTATAACCAATAACACTATATGATCGGAAACGTTCCGTTTTCGGTCCACCCAACCGGAAACCCATAAGGAGCGCAAACAATGAGTAATAAAGCCTTTAAAATATGTATGCCTAGCACAAAACATCAAAATAGGTTCTAACAGTGTCCCCGAAATTAGATCACACATAACTAGAGCTCGCACTTGTAGAACTTAGCATAAAGCCTCTCCTATATCAATACCCCAAATATCTCTTTAATATGCTCCTCACACTGCTCCCTAATCTTGAAGTAGACCATAATATCATCAATAAACCAATAAGTGACCGGTCAAGCATCAGCCTGCATACCTATTTCACCAAACCCATGAACATTTCAAGTGCACTGGTGAGCTCAAACAGCATCACCAGTAACTCGTAATGACCATAATGAGTTCAGAATGCTATCTACTCCATGCCCACTACCCGACTCTCATTTGGTGGTAACCCAACCTCAGATCAATCTTGGAGAACCAAGATGCACCCTGTAACTGAAAAAAGAGATCAATAATCATGGGGAGTGGGTAACGTTTCTTCACCATCAAGTTGTTCAACTCCCAAAAATGTAGGCATATACGAGGGGAGCATCCTTCCTCTTTACAAACAAAATTGATGCTCCCCAGGGTTAAATGCTCGGTCTGATAAACTGTTTGTCCAATAGCTCCTAAAGCTAACAGGATACTCTTGCATCTCCAGTGGTGCGAGGCGATACAGCGCCTTAGAAATTTGGGCCGTATCGGGGATCAGATTGATCATGAACTCCACCCGCCTTACTAGAGGCACACCGTGTAATTTCTCTAGAAATACATCTGGAAGCTCTCCAACCACTATCACATCTGAAAACAAAACTCTCCCTTCATCCCGAGTGTCGACCATAAAGGCGAGATAACCCCAAAACCCATGCTAAAGATATTGTCGCGCCCTAGCAGCTGGAGAAAAGGCCAAACCAATCCTGGTATGCTCACCATAAATAGTCAGTTATCCCCCTCTTAGGGTTTAACTACCACTAGTTTTCTCTTACAGTCGATCAAGGCTCCGAATTTGATTAACTAATATATCACTACAATCATGCACACCCCCCCTATAAAGATGGGAATCAAGCCAATCAGGTAAGACACCTCAAATATCTCGAAAGTACAATCCTGAAAAATACTCAAAGCAGAAACCTTGTGTTCGTTGGTGATGGAAACTCATAACAAATACTCTAGCTCTCTAAGATTCATACCAAAATTCTTACTGAAGGATTAAGATACGAAGGACTAACTCGCACCTGAGTCAAAAAGCACAAGAGCATGAAAGGAATTCATTAAGAAAGTACGTAGCTAAAATACAATCATAAGAATATAGGAAATAATTTGACATAATAACAAATGAAAACATACCATTAAATACGCTAGGTGTTTCCCTGGCCACCTATGATCCGAGGATTCGATGGGGTAGGTGCTTGCACGGGTCTAGCAGCAAGTTAAGGATATTAGGCATTTACATGGCCCACCTGATCACAATGATAACAAATACTAGCACCCCACGATGGGACTGACTATTGTGGCTGACGAAACTCCCTCATAAAATGGCCCTTCCTGCCATACTTGTGGCACCCAGTCACTGATTGACACACACCCTCATGTACCTTCCCTTAGTTTTCGGAGGTGTGACTCCTCTTCCCTTTGGGTCGCAAATCAGTTGGTTTGATCCGCTTCGCTCTCTAGATGTGTCTGAACCGAGGTCTTCCTCCTTTCTCTAGTCAGAGTCTCAATCTCAATCCTTTTCCTCTGAGCGAATGAATGCAACTCGGAGAGAGAGCTATACCTATGTGTCGATACAAACTCATGGATATCCATCTTGAGATTGCTCAAGTAATGGGTATTATGAACTTGCCCCGAAGCACCATACCTGGGGCAGAAAAGGTCTATTTCAGTAAATATCTTGGTGATCTCCTCATCGACTATGTTGTCTGCTTTAACAACAAATACTCATAGGCTAACCTCTCCCTCTCAACAAATGGAACGTACTAAGTACATAACATATCCATGAGCTGCTCCCATGTCAGTGTGACCTTTTTCGCTTGAGAATAAGCATCGGTCACTAGGTTCCACCAGTCCTTTTTCCCCTAAAGAAACAAGGTTCAATGCAAAGATGATCATATGGTCCTTTGGGCATGAGAAAGTGAAGAATCAATCCTCAAAGTCAGATAGCCTCCTCATAGCATCAATTGGTTCCTTGACCCCGTCAAACTCTAGGAGATTCGTGTTACTCAAGTCCTGGTACTGAACCATTCCTCTCTCATGGATTCTCGCACCGACAACAATTGTAGTGGCTACAGTAGCATCAGCCTCAACAAAAACAATGTATCCCTCATCAAAAGGCTCAATCATCGCGGTCTTCATAGACCCAAACGTCTCTGGTATCACCTCCTTAACAATTATGGTTAGCTGAGTGGTCATCATCTCATGAATCTCATCATCAATGAACCCTAGGCTCTCCGAGCCACCAACTTCTGATCCAGAACCTCTAGTGATCGGCATACTGAAAAACAAACTAGAATAAATTACAAAAGTCACAATTCATACTATTACAATATCATGAGATCACTAAATACTCGAGCATAGTGACTTCCTTTATATACGTACATTTCATGTGCTTCTAGTAGTACGAGCCCATACAATCTTCCACACCTACCTGTATTCGTCTCAAAGGATCGTCACGGACCACCCAGCCGCCAAACCCAAAATACTAGGATATGCATACATCCTATACTCAATCTCTCAACAGTGGCTAATAATTCCTTATGATTTCCTTTTATAATCATATTCACTCATGAAACTTCCACTAACCTTGTGGCCGCTCGTGCATGCCAATCATACATAACATTGAATTCTATGGACAGTTGAATACTTTATTCCACCCTAAGCCCATAACCAAACAAGGAATAGAAAATAATTTTAAATCAAACATTATTAGGCTATAAAATCTTAGTTATGTACAACTATGGTGCAAACACTAAGCAACCACAATAATAATGCCAGTTCCATATAGCATATCAAGAAATTCACTTAGGCTATTAGGCATCATAAATCAAGCAATTCTATCATGCAATTCCTAAAGATCCTTAGACGACAACTTGCATGCAATTCTATAATATCATCAATTTGAAAAAGAAGTGTGAGTATCTTATGGAATACTTTCCGTGGCTCCCATTGATTGCACAAATTGAATTCTTTTTGTTGGTCTTTTAAAGGTTAGTTTTGAAAACTATTTTTTAGATCATTAGTTTGAGTCTGGAATCCCATAAGTGTTCATCCAATTCCCTCAAACCAGAGTTCTGATACCAACTTGCACTATCCCAAATTTCATGATATTTTTTTTTGTTTTTTAGAAACCATTTTCATAAACAACATGTCATACAAAGCATTGTTTCCAAATCATAGTCATAAAATCAGAGTGTGAAGACATCTCTCAAATCATAAAAATCCATAGGATGATGTGTAATATTAAGCCTTTTCCTTCCCCCAATCATCTGAAGTACTAAAGCCTTGAAATCCACAACTATAAGCTAAAGCTTAGTGATTTTCCCCAAAATACTCCAGAAAATAATGCAATAACAATCATATTACATGCATATACGTTTGTTGAACTGTAGCCTCAACCTAACCATCCGTGGTTTGATGGCATATTACATCAACCCAATCACCTAGGGTTTGTTGGCTAATAACCTCAACCTAACCATCCTAGGTTTGTTGGTGTACGCACAGAGCAGTACCACATCAACCCACCATCCAGGGGTTATTGTCCTCCTGCCTTAACCCAACCACTAATATATCGACATATGAAACATATAAACTATAATTAGCAAGTGCAGGTAATCATATAAATCTACCAATCTAACTAGTCACTACATCATAACAACATCCTATATATATATATATATATATATATATATATATATATATATATATATCAGGATACATAACACAACATAGTCGGCCAACATTGGTGTGTTTAACCCATGAGTACAGTGAGTAAAACCCACCTCAAAGTCTAGACGATAGCTGAATTGATCACTGCTCTAAATACCTGCTCTACCGGTCACCTAAACATCAATAAGGACCATGCCTTAATCTACTACTTAAATTACCCCATTTAACCTAAAGTCAAACTTTGTCAAAGTCAACAGTCAAAAAGTCAAAATTCAACATTTAGCCCAAGTACGCCCAACATACCAGCTTGATGCCCAACTTAGATCCTAAGATGGAAATTATATGGAAATATCCTTCTACGTCCTACATAAGGGAAGTCATGCCCTACGTACATTTAGGGGCGGAGGACGTCATGCTCAATATCATAACCATAGTGAAGAAAGTAAACACAACCATCATAAATATAATTAAAAAGGTTACATCGTTTCATAAATACATGTTTCCAAAATAAATAACAAATGATGTCAAAATAGTTCAAAAGAAATCTGCACCTTAGCGTTTTGCCTTCAAAAATCTTGTGGTTACCTGTATTACTGAATACCTGAGAATACAAGTTGTTTTTGAAAGAGTATCACCATTAAAACTGGTGAGTTCATAAGCAAGTTATGAATGAAAAATGGATGTTGTTCGTTAAACTTTGTTACAAGTTTGTTTCCAAAAAATCCAGTATTTTCTAAAAGGTTTATTGTAGTCTTAACTGAACCAAGATTTAGTATAAGTAAATCGTCCTACTTATGTGTGGTTTTATATTTAAATAAAACTCCTTTTTGTGAAATCATTAAATTTCCGTGAACTGTGTGTTTTGTTAATTCCCCTTTGTGAGTTGTTATAACCATGCTAAGACTCGAAGACCTTGTACTCGACATTCTTCAAGCATCGGAATGTTATGAAACATGTCACCCCAGTCCTGCCAGTCTAGCTGTTCCAAGAAGCTTAGGTGCGGGTTTTTCAAACCCAATATAGATCTATACACAACTATCACGCTCTCCCTACAAGATATTCTGGCTATAACTACAGGACTTTTCTATTGTACATAAGAGTACCCCGAAGGTGAAAGTCTCACAAATTTATTCATTAACATTTTTCACATACTTTGTAATGAAATACCCATTTTGTAAATCGATTGTGTTACCGTTTCTTTTGTTAAACGAAGTGTCCAAATTATACCTATTATAGTTTATCAACATTGTTTTATGTTTTAAATGAAACTTTGTTATGCATGGAATTGTATTTCAATAAAATGACATTGAAAATACTAAGTATAAAACTTACACACCTTGCTTAGCATATTACAAGGTGTGAATAACTCTTAAACTTGTTTTGACAGTTTTACCCTTAACTGTCATTGTTTTAGAATATTTATAGAAAAATCATCGTAATTAGAAACTGAATCCGTAAACTTGGAGAGTTTGGAAAAAGTGTCTACTGATTTTATAAATTTTCCTATATTTTTTGGTGGTCTCAAACCAGTGTGAAAATGTTCATCTTCACAACCTGGTCCGATTTTATTGCTGCAGTGATAGGCAGTTTTGTAAAAATCACCATAATTTGTAGAAAACTCTTATGGAGATGTGCAAGTAGTCATTTTAAAGGTATAGACCTGAACTATTTTCATATTAAACAGTTTTGAAAAATATTAAGTTTAAGTTGGGTAAAACAGGTCACAACTTTTTTGTTGTAAGTTGTCAAGTTAAGTTTCAAGTATCTTTTAGTGTTTTAACTTGTATTCCCCCCCCCCCTGAAAACTAAAGAAAAACTGGAAAATGTATAGGTATGAACTCACCTTGAGTGATTCTTTGAAGAGTGGAAGGTCGAAGACGAGGAGTATGAAGTCAAGAACACTTGATCAACATGTGAAAGTTTGGATGATCCTAAGAACGATTTTGGTGTTAAAATGTGTGTAGCTGATTCAAGGATGTTATGAAAACATGGAATAACACTTGAGTGTAGATGAAATACTTACCAAAAAGTGAAGTAATAGCTCAAGAACACTTCCAAAAAGTGGTTGGAAGTAGAGAAAAAATAAGTTTCCATGTGGTGTAAGAAAAGTGTAAAAGTGTGGAAATGGTCAAAGTAAATCAATAGATCTTCGAAGGTATTATTTATATAGATGTGGTTGGAGCAAGTTTCAAAGGTGAAAGGATGTTTTTCATGGTTTGTGTGATGTGCATAGGGTTGGGTTAATGAGGAAGTAACACGTGGAGGCAAGTGGGCACACATGACCCACTTGTGGGGTAAAATATCCTTAGATATTTCTATAAATGGAATAATGATTTTTAATTAATAAATACTTGGGAAATAAATAAAATATGAGTTTTGTGGGTTTAAAATGGTAAAAATATGAATTTGGTGAAAAATCCCCGTCAAAAACGGGCTTAGGAGGCGAAAGTAGTCAAAAACCGGGAATTAGGAGCGAACCTGCGAAGGTTCGGTTCTTTGGTGTTGAGGACCAAGAGTAAGAAGAAGGATGGAATGAAGGTAGGAGGAAGAACCGAAGGTGGAGGCTCGGGCCCGAAGGTGCGAGAGGAGCGAAATGGAGCGAAGGTGAAGGAAGAAGGGAAGCGAAGGTGAAGCTTGGTTCATTTCGGTTCGCATGGGTTCGGTCCTTTAGGTTTCGGTTTTGGTCTTGTCTGAAGTTCAGTTCTATTGGGGCTTCGGCCCTAATAGGAGCTTCGGCCCTAATAGAAAGTTTCAGTTCCTAAGAGGTTTCGGCCCTATTTAGCTATTTTTCCATTTTACTTCCCGTTTTGCGTGATTTTTGGCTAAGTTAAGGATCGGGATGACCCGGATGACTATAAACAGTTGAGAGAGATTTTGAGAGAGATTTGGGAGAGATTTAATTTTAGCCATTTTATTGTATCACCTCGTAATGCAAGGTTCGTGAACCTCGTTATGCTTCATTTATGATTGTTTTAAGTCCCCGAAAGGGTCCGTAGTCGTGTTTTGATGCATTTAACTCCCTTCTTAGGGTTTCACAATGATAAACACATAAAATATCCGTGAAACTTGAATTCTTGACATAATAATGTACATTTTCATAGAGTAACTTTTAATCAAATAAGTATTAGATAAGTTTGACTGGTTTGAATTGTTGACTTGATTTTGACTTGTTGACTTTAACTTTGACTTGAATTTGATGGTTACCACATTATCCCCCCGTTAGAAGGAATTTCGTCCCGAAATTTGCATTTTGAGTGGGACATCAAGGGTTGGTGAATAGATGTGGATATTGTTGCTTCATTTGGTCTTCACGTTCCCATGTAAATTCGAGTCCTCGCTTGGCGTTCTAGCGGACCTTTACGATAGGAATGCGGCTTTGTTTCGTCAATTTGACCTCTCGATCCATTATTTCAACATGTTCCTCTATGAAATGGAGGTTCTCATTGATCTCAATTTCTTCCAAAGGAATGACAAGGGTATTATCAGACAAACATTTCTTTAAGTTCGACACATGAAAGGTAGGATGAACTTTGTTGAGTTCCTGTGGTAATCGTAGTTTGTATGCCACCTGGCCAATCCTGGAGAGGATTTCGCATGGTCTGATATACCTTGGATTTAATTTCCCTTGTTTTCCAAAACGTATTAATCCCTTCCTAGGTGATACTTTTAGTATTACTCTATCCCCAACATGGAACTCCAAAGGCTTCCGTCTCTTATCGACGTAACTCTTTTGTCGGTCTTGTGAAGCCTTCATCCTTTCACGAATTTGGATGATATTTTCTGTTGTTTCCTTTATGATCTCCAGGCCAGTGAGTGTGCTATTAGGAACTTTCCCTCTTGCTAGTTGCGTATCGCCCACCTCAGCCCAACACAGGGGTGATCTGCACTTACAGCCATAGAGGGCTTCGAAGGAGCAACCTTGATGCTAGTGTGATAACTATTGTTGTATGAGAATTCGATAAGGGGTAAATAAGCATCCCATGCTTTTCCAAAGTCCATCACACAAGCTTTTAGCATGTCTTATAATGTCTGAATGGTTCTTTCACTCTACCCGTCAGTCTGTGAGTGGTAGGCTGTACTCATGTCTAGCCTAGTTCCCATAGCTTTCTGTAGTGACTGCCATAATCATGACGTAAACCGACTATCCCTATCATAGATAATGGATATCGGTACTCCATGAAATCATACGAATTCTTTAATGTAGATCCTTGTCAGTTTCTCTATTTTATCGGTCTCCTTTATTAGTAGGAAGTGTGCGGATTTGGTTAATCTGTTGACGATTACCCAAATGGTGTCAATTCCACTCGTTGTCTTGGGTAACTTGGTAATGAAATCCATTGTATTCTGCTCCCACTTCCATTCCGGTATCTCTGGCTGCTGAAGTAGTCCCGAGGGCTTCTTATACTCTACCTTAACCTTGGTGCAAGTCAGGCACTTGCCCACAAAGGTAGCTATTTCGGCTTTGATGTTCAGCCACCAATACATCTTCTTGAGGTCTAAATACATCTTGTCTGAGCCAGGATGCACTGAGTAACGAGTTTTATGAGCTTCGTTCATGACAACGTCCCTGAATCCACCTAATTTTGGTGTCTAGATCCGGTTCATGAGACAACGAACTCCGTCATCCCTGAATTCAGGATTTTTGTCCATTCCTCTCAACGCTTCTTCGGCCACATTCTCTGGTTTTAAGCCTTCTTCTTGGGCCTCTCTGATTTGCGCGGAAAGGTGTGGATGGATGGTCATGGTTAATGGTTTTACTCGGCGGCCTGAGTATTCCTTTCTGCTCAAAGCATCTACAACCACGTTGGCTTTTCCTGGGTGATAACGAATCTCACATTCGTAATCATTTAATAATTCCACCATTCGTCTTTCCCTCATGTTGAGTTCTTTTTGATTGAGGATATGCTGAAGGCTTTTGTGATCGATGAATATAGTGCACTTGGTGTCGTAGAGGTAATGTCTCAAGATTTTTAGGGCGAAAACTACTCCTCTTATTTCGTGATCGTGCGTCGTATAGTTTATCTCATGCGTATTCAGCTGGCTTGAGGCGTAGGCAAATACCTTTCCTCATTACATCAACACACATCCTAGACCTTGGTTTGATGCATCGCAATAAACCACGAAATCCTTTGTTCTATCCGGTAGGGACAATATCGGAGCACTGCACATGGCTTGTTTTAGCATTTGGAACACAGCCTCTTGCTTATCCCCCAGACGAACGTCACTCCTGTTTGAGTCAGGGTGGTGAGTGTGTTGGGTCGTGTTTTGTGTTATGTATTGCGTCTATTGGGCTCGTTAGTTAGTCCATTATGTATCTCCGGTATGGGCTTGTCCATCCTGAGTTTAGTAGGGTTTAGTTTATATATAGGTGCTTGCATGCTCCTAGAAGGAAATGATAGAATAGAACGATCAGAGAGTTATTATTCAACAAGTTTATTGTTATCGTTCTTGTAACCCTAAAATCCTCTACAACGGAAGTTCTTAGTCGAGCTCTGCTGAGGATGGTTTGGTCTGATCATTCGACACATCTTGATCTATACTTGTGTTATTTACTGTTTTTACTTCATCGCATTACCTGTTAAGAAGATCTAATCGATCATTAAGTTTGTTTTCTAACTTATCATTTGGTATCAGAGCAGGAGGCTGTGTAATTCATACACATCTTTTCTGTGAAAAAGGTTGCGATTATGGTTATTCCGCATTAACTAATATTTATTGAGCCGTCATCCCATAATTGACGTAACTCAGCAATTATTTGTTTTGCCCTAATCTTATATATTACAAGTCTGATCTTTCAAACAGGTTATACGATCAAGCATGGACGAGTCACAATCAAATCCCATAAACATCTCAAACAGCATTGGATCAACGACGAAGATTCCCATCCTTTACACCCAGGATTACGAAGTCTGGGCACATCACTTTGAAGATTATGTCATTGGATCTGAAGACAATGGATATCTTATTTGGGAAGCAATCGTGTCTGGACTATTCACTCATTCAACAACGTCTAAAATCATTAAAACTCAGAAAGAGTATAATGATATGTTGAAGGACGTAAAAGATATTGCTCAAGACGAAAAGGATAAGTTTCAGTGCAATATTAAAGCATTGAGACTAATCAGATTCGCTCTTCAATCGGATACTTTAAGGCTAGTAAGTTCTTGCAGAACTGCCAAAGAAATATGGGATAGGCTGCGAGAGTTATATTACACAGACAAAGATCTGGAGCATTCCATTCAGACCTTACTTTTATCAGAGTTTGGCGAATTTAAGCAGAATCCTGAGGAAACTGTTACTCAGACATTCGATCGATTCAATCATCTTCTTAGTAAGATGATTAAACACGATATTGAAAGGAAGTTGATTGAACAAAAAGTTACGTTTTTGAATGGTCTTAGATCTGAGTGGAGAGTGGTTATGTCCACTGTTAAAGCTCATGAGCAATTCAAATCATATTCATTGGCTAAACTGGTAGGGATTTTGAAATCCCAAGAAAAGATTGTCTTGCAGGAGAAAAATGTGGTTTCAAGCTTGGGTTCCTTGGCCCTTCTGTCTAAAAGCAAAAGTGTGTTAGAAGATGAAGATCTTAACTTAGAAGACTATGACCTTACCTCTAAAGATTATGCAATGATGGTATCAAATCCAAAGAAGTTTATTAAGAAAAGGTTTCCTACCAATAAGAACAGAAATTGGCAGGGAAGCTATAGTTCTGAAAAAGTGAGGGAGGAACCGAAGGCATAATAACCAAAGAAAGAGCCGAAAGCTGAAGGAGATTCAGGTGTGAATTGCTACTACTGTGTAGGAAAGAACCACTATGCCAAAGACTGTGTCATAAAGAAAATGGCAGAAAAGGATGAAGAAAAAGATGAAGAAGTTGTGTTGATGAAAAAGCTGGAAGAGATCAAGAGAAAGAAAACTACTGCTAACCCTTCTATGAATGCTTTAATTGTGCAGGGTTCGGTAGCGGATGATGAGTTCGGTGGTGTGGAGGTCTGGTCAACCGACTCTGAGGATGATGAAGTCAGAAAGCCATCCAATGGAAAGGCTTACGTTGTGAAAGGTGAAGGAAGCAGTGGAAAGTGTTTGATGGTGTCAGATGTATCTCAAATGAGGGGATACAACACAGACGGTGGGAATGAAGACACGAAGGAGCAAGAGGACTTGTGCTTCACAGCAAAACCTCTCAGCGTGCAGTTTAATGAGCTTGATCAATTAATCAAGAAGGTAAAATCCATTTTTGTTTCATTCAAAGTCCCACAAAATTCATATGAAAAAGAATTAAAAAATGTAAATTCAAGAATCTCTCATCTAGACAGCAGTTTAACTCAAACACGGGTCACCAATTCTAACCTAACTGACCAAGTAAGCAGGGTGTCTTCAAAGAGTGAGGAACGGAGGATGTGGATAGAGCTGAAGGAGTCGGAGTTGATCAAATCCAAAGACGAAAACATTTATTTACAAAGAGACAATTTAAAACTTTTGAAACAAAGAAATGTGTTTTGTTTGATTGCTAAGCGTCTTTATTCTAACATCACTCAACTTCATCTTAACTGTGAAATAGGACAAAAAATTCATCGCATGATTTTGCCCTTCCTTGAGTTTAAGGAAGATGAAATCGACGCTGAAGCATATAATTGCGAAAGTGTAGTTTCGTCTGAGGATGTAAATCCGACTTATATGTATGTTCTAGACAAAATCGAATCTTTCATAAAGTCCAAGGACCATAAGGACACGCTGAAAAATCTTTTGGATGAAAATGATAAACTGAAACTAAGGACAAAAACCATACAAAAGTTTGACTCATTGAATGCCAACTTGAGCTCAGAAAACAAAATTGATGTTGAAAATGCATCTGAGCTTAATGAGGATGATGATATGAGTGAAATTTCTGTAAAGGATGAAGTTGACTGTTCTGAGTTTGTCAAGAGCGAACCCGAAAACCACAAAAATCTTATTTCAGAAAATTCTGTGGAGTTTGCTCGTCTGTCCCAACAAAAGTCCCCGATCCTTGAAGAAAAGGCTGTTGTATACCAAAAGGTAAGGACGACTCCAAATCAGGTGTATAAGGTCACAGGAGTAACCGAACATCAGACAGCCGAACTCACAGCCATTGTAAATGAAGATAATGCTGATGGTTGTGATGAGTTCTTCTAGTCCGCCCCTGTTGATAATGATGACGAAACCGTTGTTCTGTCGGAGCGGACGTCCTGGAAAACCAAAGGCAGATATGTACCAGAGCCACTAAACAAGCCTGACAACTTCGACGTGCCAAGTACTAGTGGTACAAAAGAAGTTCCTGAAGAAAAAGGCGTTCCTGCAGAAGAAGTCACTCCTTCAAGCGAAACATCATCAGTTCAAAGTGAACCGGCTGACATGAAGCAAAAGCAAAAAGCCAATATCCATCGACAGCCGACGCAAGTGAAGGATCAAAAACAGCAAAGGAATCAGAGATACAAGAAAAATCTCTCTGAACGAAAACATTTTTGGCGATCTCAAAACTCCCATTTCTCTTATCATGATAGAAATTCAAAGTCAGAGAAAAGTGTTGTTAGGCAGCAAGAAAGTAATAATAACCGAAAGGAAAGGTTCGCTTCTGAGGATCATAACAACCGAAGGGAAAGGTTCGGTTCAGAGAACACCAGCTACCGAAAGCATAAGTTCGGTTCAAAGCCCAAATGCCTAAACCTGAATCCAAACCGACTATAACAAATCTCAACAAAATTAAGGTTTTCACCATTAAAAGGAAAGATGAAACAACTTTAATAAAAAGAACATATCTTGTTGACATCTCTCTTACTATTCCTGTTCCTGTGAAAGGCTCACGTGGACCCAAGAAACTTTGGGTTCCTAAATCTGCTTAATATTTGCAGGTTATCAGTGACGAGCAGTTTGACGAAGAATGGTATATTGACAGTGGCTGCTCATGTCACATGACAGGAAGGAAGGAAGAGCTGAGGGAATTTCGGTCTCTTTCAAACGGGGGAAATGTCAAGTTCGGGAACAACTCATTCGGCACGATAAAAGGTTATGGGATAATTACAAATGGAGACTTCACGATTAGAAAAGTTGCATACATTGAAGGACTACAGCACAACCTCATCAGTGTATCTCAGCTCGTTGGAGGTACCGGTCTCAAGGTCTCATTCGACGATGAGGGTTCGGAAATAATAGAGAAGAAAACAAAAAGAGTGATTCTCAAATCGGAGCGCAAAGGCGAAATTTTTCCTCTTAATCTCAAACCTATCAAAGGAAATCCGGCTATCTACCTTTTGTCCAAAGCACAATCTGACGAAAGCTGGCTGTGGCACCGAAGGCTCTCTCATCTCAACTTCAAGGATATCAACAACTTGTCACAGGAGGTCATGTTAGAGGTCTTTCGTTGCTCAAGTTCGATCGCGAACATTTATGTGTTGCGTGTGAAATGGGGAAGCAGAGTCGTCAAAGTCACCCATCGATTGTAAACACTAAAGTTGTTGAACCACTAGAGTTAATTCACATTGACTTGTGTGGTCCATCATCTATCGAAAGCATCAGCGGCAGCAAGTATATTCTTGTCATTGTTGATGACTTTTCACGTTTTACATGGGTGTTCTTTCTGAAGCACAAATCTGAAGCAACTCTCTAGCTAAAGGTGTTTATCAAGCAGGTTGAAGCGCAGCTGAGGAAAGTCGTTCGCAGCATCAGAAGCGACAGTGGGCTGGAGTTCAAGAATAAAGAATTTGAAGACTTTTTAGCTGAAAAAGGGACCAGCCACAACTTCTCAGCTCCTTACACCCCTCAACAAAACGGGATTGTCGAAAGACGAAACCGATCTTTGTGTGAGTCAGCACGAACTATGTTAAGTTTCGCTTCTCTACCTCTATATTTCTGGGCTGATGCTATTGCTGCAGCATGTTTTATGCAGAACAGGTCCTATCTCAATAAACGCTTTAATCTCACTCCTTATGAGATCATCAACAACAGGAACCCAAATGTCAAATTCTTCCACGTATTCGGCTCACGGTGTTTCATATTCAACTCTAAAGAACATCGTAACAAGTTCAACGTCAAAGCCGATGAAGGGATTTTCCTGGGATATTCTCTCACTTCGAAAGCCTATCGAGTATTAAACAAGCGTTCGAGGAAGATAGAAGAAACTTATTATGTGACTTTTGATGATAGCTATGTCAAAAAGCTGAAGGCCAGTGAAGACACAGTTGGAGAAATTTTTTCTCAAACAGGCCAAGTCACAGACTCGATTGCAAATCTGTTTGAGAAGTTTGTTGAGTTATTCGATGAACCAGAGAAGGCTACTCTCTCGGAAGCTAGTGCATCAGACAACAAAGTAGATCATCTGAAGCAACTCATCGAAGATGCTGCCAAGCAAATGAATGAAGGAGGATCAAGTCCAAACGACCCGCCACAACACGGTGCTTCAGTTGAGGGGGAGGATCCACCTTCTTCAACACAGCTGGGCTCACATGTTGAGGGGGAGAACTGTTCTCCAGCTGCACCCGTAAGCTCAGCTGCTCCCGAAAGCCAATCTGCACCCGAAAGTCCTGTGGTACCCGAAAGCTGAAAAACACCCAAAGGTACTGCAACACCCGAAAGCTCAACACCACTCGAAACTCTTGTAGCTCCGGAAAGTCAAGATACACCTGAAAGCTCATCTGTCGAGGGGGAGAATGCTAATATGTCTTATGACGATGATAGTCAATCTGAACTAGAAGAGATGGTAAATGCTGAATTGGATCCATCCTATGATCCAAATTACCCTCCTCTTGTCAAATGGACCAGAGATCATCCTGTTTCACAGGTTGTCGGTAATGTCTCTCAAAAGGTCCTGACCCGATCTCAACTAAAGGCAAAGCAAAATTCCTTATTTTCAAAAGTAGAGTTCTATATGTTTAACTCCTTCGTCTCAAAAGTTGAACCAAAGACAGTTAACACTGCTCTTGACACTCCGATTGGGTTCAAGCTATGCAAGACGAACTTAATGAATTCGAAAGAAATAAAGTTTGGCGCCTCATTCCAACTCCTCAAGATGCCTCGGTTGTTGGTCTCAAATGGGTCTTTAGAAATAAGATGGACAAGGAAGGCAATGTGATAAGAAACAAAGCTCGTCTAGTGGTGAAAGGATACTGCCAGGAGGAAGGAATCGACTATGAGGAAACATTTGCTCCTATGGCTAGGCTGGAATCTGTTCGAATATTTCTTGCCTATGCTGCACACAAGAACTTTGAAGTCTACCAAATGGACGTAAAGTGTGCATTTCTAAATGGAGAACTCGAAGAAACGGTGTACGTGGAGCAACCTCCCGGATTCGTCAATGAAAAATATCCCAATCACTGTTATGTTGTGGACAAAGCGGTATATAGACTGAAACAAGCACCGAGGGCCTGGTATGAAACACTAACCAAGTTTTTAAAGATGTCCAAATTCAAACAAGGTTCGGTTGACCCAACCTTCTTTTGTAAGAAGGAAGGTAACCACCTTATGATTGTTCAAATCTATGTCGATGATATCATCTTTGGCTCAACGAATCCTAGCTTAACGGCTGAATTCAGAAAGCTGATGGAGACTAAATTTGAAAGGAGCTCAATGGGTCCGATTAACTTTTTTCTTGGTTTAAATATTAGACAGGGACCCGAAGGCATCTTTATTAACCAGGAAGCTTACACCAAGACTCTCCTTGTGAAATTCGGCATGATGGGAGACTCAAAGGTTAAAGTTCCAATGGCATTCGGCACCAAGCTCACTTCATCCATGGATAAGCCAGCAGTTGATATTACGCTATATCGCCAAATGATCGGTTCTTTAATGTACCTTACTACTAGCAGACCTGATATAATGTTTTTTGTTTGTTACTGTGCTATATTTCAGGCAAATCCTCGTGAACCTCACATGCTTGCAGTGAAGAACATACTCCGGTATCTCAAGTGAACTACCTCTCTCGGCTTATGGTATCCATCCAACTCAGGTTTCTTCGTTCAAGCCTATTCAGATGCAGACCTTGGAGGTTGTGGACTAGACAGGAAAAGCACCACTGGAGGCTGCCAATTCCTTGACGGGACGTTGGTTACTTAGCAATCAAAGAAACAGACCTGTGTATCTTTGTCTACCGCTGAAGCAGAATACATCGCAGCTGCCTCCTGTACATCTCAAGTGATTTGGATCCAAAGCCAGCTCCGGGACTATGGACTCAATATGACAAAGATCCCACTATATTGCGACTCTGAAAGTGCAATTAGGATCTGTCATAACCCAGTGCAAGACTCCAAGACTAAGCACATAGCACTGAGGTATCACTTCATTAAGGATCATGTGGAAGATGGGAATGTCGAAATTCACTTTGTTCGAACCACTGATCAACTGGCTGACATCTTCACCAAAGCTCTTCCTGAAGCATCTTTCAACAAAATACTACAAGGGCTAGGTATGATGGAATCGGAGTCAGTACCAAAAATTACCTCTTAAGATCAAAAGTAAGAAGCGAAATAGACCGAACGTTCGGGTTCGGGTCTTGTGCTCATGTACCGAAATGAACCGAAGGCTCGGGTTCGGTTGTATCATCTGATCTTCGCTTATCACTCAAAGGTAATTTTTTTTGGTTGTAGATCTTATGTATAATTTTTCCAAATTCATTTATCTTATTGTCAAAGTTATTTTCTTTTTCAAACCTATTTTCTTTGGCAACCGAAATAAACCAAACGTTCGGGTTCAGTTCCAAAATTTTTCTCACCGAAATAGACCGAACACTCGGGTTCGGTTCCAAAGTTTTTCTCAACCGAAATAGACCGAACGCTCGGGTTCGGTTCCAACATATTTTTTTGTATTCTTTTTTTATGTCTTATTTTTTTTTATTTTTTTTTATTATCAAACATTCCAAAAATATTTTTTCTCGTAAATTCAAAAACTCCAAAAATATTTTAATTTTTTATTATTTTTTTTTTATTTTTTATTTTGGCTTTTATTTTTTTTGTCTACTTGTGGGTAAATCATTTCACTAGCTAAATGTCCCTAGAAGCATGCTGCTGTATGTGTCCAAAGCCTCACTTGATTCTGAATAATAGCCTTACTGACCTGGTATAAACAAACCTTGTCTTCCCAATTAGGCTATCATATTTATTCTAATCATGAGCTACCTAACTCTCTTCTCACATGAGATAAGAGTTTTCTACTTGGTCCTATTTTTACAGCAGAGGTACTTTGGTTTCTTTACACCATCTACATTGCATTTCTCCATCACATTTAATTCACAAATGTAACCCTTGAGACTATCAGCAATTACCACTGAGGTTTATGGTTACACAATTTCTGCGTTTATGATCTTAGTGTCGTGCCACTACGCGCTAAGTGAAACCCAAAATTCAATACCCAATACGAATTGATGGTGACCAATTAATTTGCTCAAGCTTTCACTAATGAATTGACGAACGTACAACATGAAATCTCTATTTTTCTTTTGAGTGATTCCTATGAAATTGTTAACACCCATAACATTTCTTCCCTTGGGATCTAGTTTTAATTTTTGTTGAGATTTTATACATTTCCTAGCCAAATTAAATTATCTTCAACCTACTTGTTCAAAAGACTACCCCGGTCTCACAAGTACTTCGTTCGATTTCTGTCTTATAGCAAGCTTAGGAATTTTGAATCGAAGCGAAAGCCACCCTCATAAGCCTAAATTAAAAGAAGCCTTTCAACACTTCTTAATAAGTGTCTGATCGTTATTCAACGGGAAACCACACAAACACTTTAAAGTCTCTCTTGACTTTGAAGGAAGAGATTCGTGCCCGGGATCTTTTGTTTCGTGTCATTATTCACATCACAAAATCCCTCAAAAAGTGTTGTTTTATTTCTTTTTATTTTTTACACACTCAGCAAGAAAATCTTTTTGATTTTCCAAAATTCTGGTTTCATTCATTTCAAGGAATTTTAATTGGCTTGGTTGTTATAAAAGATTGTGGTGAATTTTAATCCATGTGGGAGAATTTTGAAAGATGCCGTTACAATTCAAAGGGATAAGATGACGACATGATGACTCAGGCGGGAGTCCAATCGATTTGATTTCAAACGGCGCTAGAGGGAAAGCGTGTGAATAGGAACCGTTTCATCTCCAAACGGCGCCTGATGGGAAGGCATGTAATTAGGGACTGACACTCTCTCTCATATGTGATCATCGCCAGCGCCAACTGTCACGCGTCAGTCACTTCCGAAAACTCTTCGTTTTTCGATTGAAGATTTGGAAAGATTTTTCTCTCTCCTTTACCCTCACTATAAAAGGCAGTGTAAACCACCATTTACCTCTTTACCGTGCCTATATTTCTAGAGAGCCAGAAATCCTTCAACCTTCACTGTTCATCATCTCTTCCACTTTCTTCAAAACAATGGCAAATTCTTCTTCAGTTCACGCAACATCCCACATCTTGCCCATTCGCCCACAGCAAAGCTTGATCATCGATTTAACCCCTCATTCGTATGACGCATTCATGTTCCCCATCATCGAATGCCTGAAATTTTCTCCAATCGCTCCTGCACTTACCAGGGCTGAAACAGTTCCAATGGAATTCCTGTCACAAATCTTTGCCACCGCTCACTACGACAAGGTCGTCGACAAAATCTTCTTCGATGTCTTTCAGCACAAGGCGTCGATTTCAAAGCAGCGGTTTTCCTCGTTGTTAGGGTTTGACGCGGATTCTTCCAGGGTCAATCCGGAATCAATCCCCATGGGTCATCTTTTCAACATGTTCTACAACATGGGATACACGGAGGTGCTTACTACTGTTACGAAATTCATGAAGTCGTGCCTACCTCCACAGTGGAATGGGATGTTCACTGTTTTGTTCAAGGGTTTATCTGAACGAAGTGTCGGGTCTGATGGAGCCAGTCGTTTATTTCTCTCCATCATGTATGGGATCTACAATGGCATCAACATGGACTACGGGTCAGTTCTGTGGCAACAACTCATTCAGAGTCTCTCCTCCACTTCCAGACACTCAAATATCTCGTATGCTCGGTTCTGGAACATTATCACGAAATGGGTGATGGACAAGTACCACGTCCCCATTGTCGCTGGTGCTCCAATGTCTTCGATTGGTACCTTCCATACCACGAAGATCATTGTGTCGGATGCTTCTAAGTTTCCATTTAATGGTTCTATCCCGGAAACGATGTATGGTGATGTTCCGGCTAACAGCAGGATCATTCAAACGTATAAGGGGTTTAGACGGACCACCGAGGGATCTTACTCCAGAGATGCTGAAATCAATTCATGACGCCGACAAGCCTGCTCCAAGAGGCAAGAAGGCTGATAAGGGAAAACAGGTGGCCAAGGGGGCGAAAGGCCCATCTCCCAAGAAGAGGAAAACTACCAGAGTTGCTCAATCTCCACCGCAGAAGAGGAGAAAAACCCAACCACGATGAAATTTGATTATCGCTTCATCCTCAAGCGAATCTGAGGACGAAGGATCTGATTCGGATGGATCTCAACGTGGCAACACTCCACCACGATCTCCAACCCCTGAAGTTCATGTCTCTACTTCCCCTGTCTCCTCTCCACTGGTCACAATACCTTTTTCTATTCCCCCCCATAACTTCCACCACTCAAATACCACCTACTTCTATCCCAATACCACCACCAATATTCACCGAAGCAACCACAACCACCACTGCAAATGTTAGAACCAACGTATCTGATACGGGGGTTCATACTGACGCACCAAAATCCACCCCAGCACCCGAAACCACCCCAACACCCGAACCCACACCTACACCCGAACAAACAACCCAACCCGAACCTACCCATACTACCAAACCACCAGCTTCACCACCGCCATCTTCTCCTGGTCACGCATCAGCGGAAGAAGAACCACTCCTTGGCGGGGAGAATATGACTTTTGACTCGGTCTACTATAGCCCGTTTCAAGTGCAAAGTGATGACGATGATGACGCTCCTATCACCAAAAGGCATCTCCAGGAGCTCCATGACAAAATTGACTCACTCATCGCCTCCTCTTCCACTTCTCAGTCATCCCTATCTGAAGCTGCAGTTCAGAAAATTGTTGACGCTTTCTCCGAAGCTCAGCAAGCTTCACTTGATTCAGCCACCACCGCCATAGATGCCTCCACCAAAGCCAGTCAGGCTGCGACCGAAAAAGTCGATAAACTATTTATTGATGCTTCTTCCCTGTTGAAGTCTTTATAGGAGAGTGCCAACGCCGCCAAGACTACGCTGCAACCTATTGTCCACCAGCTGGCAACATCAATCACAACTGAGTTGAAGTCCTTCGCTTCTCTTCGTCAAACAATTTCTGACGACAACTCAGCTTTTTGAAAAACCATCGAAGAGCGTCTCTCCAAGCTTCAAGAAGATTTGGCTGCCGAGAACACTCTCATGGATGTTCTTGCAAGGAAG
Source organism: Lactuca serriola (assembly GCF_051521515.1). Classification (NCBI taxonomy): domain Eukaryota; kingdom Viridiplantae; phylum Streptophyta; class Magnoliopsida; order Asterales; family Asteraceae; genus Lactuca; species Lactuca serriola. The sequence goes on along the minus strand of NC_136411.1, from coordinate 86,685,934 downwards.
ACTACCGCTCTGAAGGTCAAGAGCATTCAACTCTCCAACTCTCAACAGGAGATTGAAGCTCTTCGATCTGAAAGAGAGGTGATAAAATCGTGTGTTTAGGATGTCCACTCTGCTATCTGAAACATCCTAGAAGCACATGATCCTATTCTCAACTACACTGTGAGGCGTGACCTTGCAGAGAAGCTTGCTCCCGCCCTCGCCCTACTCAGCAAAATCGAAGGGCTCCTTGATTTCGTGTCCATTCCAAAACAAGGGGGAGAGAAGGAAACAATGTCTCAACCACCTCCTACTTCCACAGCAACACACACAACCGAACCTCCTCCAGTAGGCCAAGCCTCTGGTTCCGGTGTGAAAGACGAAGGCAAAAAGATTGCTGAGGAGAGTGAAGATGATGATAAAGAAACAATTGCCGACATTCTGAAGCGGCAAAGTCGAAACAATGAGGCTAACATCAGTGCTCGTGTGGCAAGAGAGGCTGAAGAAGCCAAACGTAAACAGAAGGAAGCCCATGACCTTCTTGAGAGCAGGAAAACTTTGTTTCCTTCCTGGACTCTTGAGAGGATGATTAAAGAAGCCATCAACACACCAAGTATCTTGTGGCTGGAACCTGTGATCTCTTTAGATCGTTCCAACACTATCGGCTCACAGTTCGACATGCCACTGAACAGAAAGGCGTTTATCTTTCATGCCTTTTCCAACGTTGCAGAGTTCCCTCATCGTCATCCACAGGTTGATCGGGACATAATCAATTTCTATCTGAAGGCTGCTCAACCCCAATATCAGACTTGGAGCGCTCAAAAAATTGTCAATGTTTGGGTCTTGAAGTCGTACAGTGAAGGTAACTTCATCAACGTTCGGTTCAAGGTACTTCGGGGATCTGCCAAAACCAAACATGCTATTTCCCTTACAGATCTTCCCAACCTTAATCCCCATGATTGGATTATCTTGCACGACATCCTCCTCACCAACGAAGCTGAATACGGTCCGATCATCGACCATTTCAAGAGGATGCTGGTGTGCTACATCATGGAAGTTGCATTGATGGATCAGGAGATTACGAGCGTATTTAAGAAGAAACCTACAATATATCCTGTTGGCTCTGCCAGTGATCTCAACCTGATGCAGATGGGGAAGATTGACTCGAAGAGGAACTCGGTCATGTTTACCAGGAACGAAGGACATAAATGTCTTTTCGCCTTGGCAGACAAACATCTATACACCACTGCCTGTTTGGAGCACGTTTTAGGGATCATCCACAGATGCAAGCAGAACACAGCGGATGATTTCAAGTACTTTGATGATATGATTCAATGGTACATTCGGTTCAGACAGACTATCCTGGCACTAATCTCACGTCTGTTTGATACTACGAAGAAAGTTCCCGCTGCTGGCCCAAGCAAGAAGAAGAAGTAGTCTCGCTCCAATTTGACGCAAAGGGGGAGATTGTTGGGTCGTGTTTTGTGTTATGTATTGCGTCTATTGGGCTCGTTAGTTAGTCCATTATGTATCTCTAGTATGGGCTTTTCCATCCGTGAGTTTAGTAGGGTTTAGTTTATATATTTGTGCATGCATGCTCCTAGAAGGAAACGGTAGAATAGAACGATCAGAGAGTTATTATTCAGCAAGTTTATTGTTATCGTTCTTGTAACCCTAAAATCCTCTACAGCAGAAGTTCTTAGTCGAGCTCTGCTGAGGATTGTTTGGTCTAATCATTCGACACATCTTGATCTATACTTGTGTTATTTACTGTTTTTACTTCATCGCATTACCTGTTAAGAAGATCTAATCGATCATTAAGTTTGTTTTCTAACTTATTAGAGTGGGTTTGCGATTTTGGAGAAGTTTTGGATGAATCTTCGATAGTAGTCGGCGAGTCCTAAAAATTGACAGATTTTTGTGGGTGTTCTTGGTGATGCCTATGTTTTGATTTCCTTGATTTTTGAAGGGTCTGCATGTATTCCTTCCTTGCTAACTACATGTCCGAGGAAATCCACTTCTCGAATCCATAACTCGCACTTTGAGAATTTTACGTACAATTTATCCGCCCTCATTGTCTCTAGGACTTGACGTAAATGTTGGATGTGTTCTTCCTCACTTCGGGAGTAGACTAGTATATCATTAATGAAAACAATCTCGAACTTGTTTAAGTAAGTTTGACACACCCGATTCATCAGATCCATAAACACCGTGGGTGCATTGGTTAAGCCAAAAGGCATCACTACAAACTCATAGTGACCATAGCACGTTCTGAAGGTTTTCTTGTGAATATCCTCCTCTTGAACTCGTAGTTGGTGGTATCTTGATCTAAGGTCAATCTTTGAGAAGAAACTTGCTCCTTGTAGCTAGCAAAGAGGTCATCAATTTGAGGCAAAGGGTATCGGTTTTAATGGTGAGTTTGTTTAATTCACGGTAGTCGATGCACATACGGAACGATCCATCCTTTTTTTAACGAACAAGACCGGTGCTCCTGCATCTCCGCAAGGTGAGACACTTGGTCTAATGAAATCTTTGCTTAGCAGTTCATTCAATTGACTGGATAATTCCTGCATCTCGGCTGGGGCTAGACGGTATGGCATTTTGGCTACGGGGGTAGCTCCAGAAATTAGGTCAATTCGGAATTCGACTTGTCTAGTTGGGGGCACTCAGGGGAGGTCTTCTGGGAATACGTCGGGGAAGTTACAGACCTCCGGAATCTCTTTTATGTTTTTTGCTTCTTGCTTCTCGTCTACGATATGGGCTAGGAAGGCGTGGTACTCCTTGCAGAGATACTATTGAGCCTTGACACACAAAATGATCTGAAAGTTTGAGCTAGGTTTGTCGCCATAGATGACGAGAGTTTCGCCATTTGGCAGATTAAGGCGAACGTCCTTTCCATGACATAGGATTTCGGCATGGTGAGGGCATAACCAATCCATGCCAATAATGACATCAAAACCTTTTATGGTGACTGGCATAAGGTCGATTTGGAAAGAGTGATTGTTTAGGGTGAGGGTACACCCGGTGTAAATTTCGTTAGTGTTCTCTGTTTTTCCGTTAGACATTTCTACGGTGAATCTGTCTTTTAGTGTTTGCGGTTTTTGTTTAAGCAAGCATTTAAATTGATGGCTCACGAAGCTTTTCTCCGTGCCACTATCGAAAATAATGCATGCTTATGTATTGTTGAGGAGAAACGTACCAGTGACCACAGTTGGGTCTGCAACTACTTCCTCATGACCTATCGCCAGAACTCTGCCCACTTCACCAGGGTTGGGGTTTCTTGCCTTCGGGCAGTTGCGTTTGAAGTGTCCTCCCTCTCCACAACCATAGCAGGTTCGACTTTCCCAGGCAATGCATTTCACAACATTTGCCATTATGGTGAAAGTTGCACTTGTTGCACTCGGGTAGGTTCCTGGCGTATTGCCTTATCGGATTTGGGTTGGTAGTGGTTGTGGCAATGTGCACAGCAACCACTTGTTACTTTTTAGCAGGGTCTTGATCATGTTGACCCCTCTTCTTGTTCCAGAACTTCCTCTTCTTGCTTCCCCTTTTCCATTGCTCGGGGGTGGTTGTCACAGTGCCATGGCTGGCTTTATAGTCGATGAGTTGTTGTGCCAGCTCTTTGGCACTGTCAAAGGTAGCTGGCTTTGAGGCCAATATGTTTCCTTGAAGTTAAGTGGATAGTCCCCATATGTATCTTTCCACCTTTTTGCTTTCCGACAGAACCATCCATGGATACAGTATGGCTAGATCACTAAACTTTGAGGTATAAGACAGGATGTCAGAGCCTGTCATTTTGAGACCCCAAAGTTCCTCTTCCAACTTTTGTATCTCGTCCCTTGGCCATTACTCCTTCATCAACATAGTTTTCAGGTCTTCCCATGTTATCGAGTTAGCCATCGGCAGTGTCAATGTCTTGATGTGGTCATTCCACCAAGTGAGTGCCCTTTCAGAGAATATGCATGCTGCAAATTTGATCTTATTTACTTCATGGAATGCACATATTTCAATGACGGATTTGGTGTTCTCGAACCATTACAGCAATGCTATGACACCCCCACTCCCATTGAACGTTTTGGGTTTGGCATTAGTAAAGTCTTTGTAGGTACACTCTCTCGAGCGTCCCTGACTGTCTCCGTTGTTAGAATTTTTGGCATCATTACTCGCACCACCCGCATTATTGGTGTTGATTTGGGACATTGCGACTGCTACTGCGGCTGTTATGGCAGCCTGGAACATTACCGGGTCGAACTGAGGGGGTGATGGAGGTGGTGGTGGCAGTGGTGCAGTTCCTGCGGCGCCGCCATGTCTAGGATTTCTATGATGTAGCATTTTTTTCCATATCAAGAATGAAAAGACAATAAGTCATTGATAGCGCTCACAAGTCGAGTGTTAAACTAAACTTTATTATTTCTTTATGTGCATCATGATTTCTACTTGTAAAGATATTGTATGAATCCATTCCTACTATAGGTCTATAGATAATAAAATATAGCCTTTATGAATTCTGATAGATTTGATTCACATGAAATGACTATGATAGAATCCATACCGGGCCCATCAACAATCGTTTGATGTACAATGTTTATATATAATTAAGAATAAATAAACTTTCGAATCTAATGGGTCTGCCCTGGGCCCACAACAAAACAAGGAACAAGATCCAAGGCGGAACCACCATTTCTAGGTCGACATGGTCTTAATTATACCTAACTTTGATTTATGCATCAAACTATCATAAATTGGCCACCAGTAAATTTATTCTGAAAACAACCCTTGTTATGAACTTGATGTAATGTTCCCAATAAAACAAATAGCGTGTCAATTTCATTGATATAACTTAGTATATAATATTTGGGAAAATTTGACCCTATAAAGGTCTATGCTACATCAATGTATGGAAAAAAATTTACCGCCTAACAGATCCCGGAAGTGAAAACACTTAAATCGCGGTATCAGACATAGAATACTAGAAAATAATAGTAATATCTATCCGCAAAACTAGATTAAACTGAAGCGAGCAATGCAACACTACTTGCGGCGGTTGAAGCTCTGAGGATCACGAAGTGAAGACACAAAGTTCCTAGTTTCCTTCATTTCAGCTCTGGATTCTGCCACTTGGTGCTCTGCTTCGGTCATACGTTTTTGTAAGGTGGCTTAGTGTTCTCGGAGTTCTTGCACTTCAGCTTGGGTCGCGGCCATTTCTCATTGAAGAAGCTCGGTGCGGTCTCGAGTTCGATTGTGGTCATCATCCAACAGGCGAATACGAACGGAGTTGACTTGGCTGGTGGCACCAACTTCGATGAGATGTTGGGTGTCTACCTTGGTTTGCTCCTCGTGGCGTGTGACACGGTGAACCATGATAGGAAGGGTTCTGTTGGCTGACCGTCCTTGGCTGATGTCATAAAAACCTCTTTCCATGCCATAGGGAGGTCGCTGACCTTGCTCTCTGCTCCTTCGACGTCTAGTTTCGGCCCATTGGGATGTCGGGTCTTGGAAGTGTTGCGGAGGGATAGGGGAAGGGTGTGGGTTGTAAACGTCGGGTTTTGAGTCGGTTCCATCTGAGTCTTCTTCCTTTTCACCGTCTACGAATTCTCCCTCTTCTATGGGTTCTTCATCCTCCATGGGTTCCTCATCTTCCATGGGTTCCTCTTCGGAATCTTCCTCTGGGTCTTCCACAATCCAACCGGCATTCCCTTGGTTGGGGAAGTAGGGATCACTCGGCAAGTGAAATCTTGCCCTCGCGCCTATACGAGAATAGGGATAAGAAGGATATCGTGGGAAATTTTTGGTATAAGAATTTAGTTATCGCAAATTTAAAATGTGATTATTTGTGTTAAAATACTCATATAGTATTTTTATGTTTGATTCTCACGTTTGTTGGTAAGTTGAAGACTTGTTTCTCATCATGATTCTTGTTTGGCATATGTTGGTCATACCTTGGCTAAATGTAGTTGATCAGGCTATATTTATCCAAGATATGACTTCATACCCCGAAGCTGGATCATGGTGTCCAACTTGTCTCAATACTTTTATGTTATTGTTATTGTGATACTGAACTAGTGAGTGCGATTGTATAAGAAGTTTCATAAAAATACGAATTTTTATTTTTAAAGTCTTTTTGAAAAGTTACGCCAGAGAAGTTTTTGTCCCGTTGTATTTATAGTTTGTATATCTTACGTGGTTCGATATACTTAGTTCACTAAAAACAAAGCTCTGATACCCATCTGTCACACCCCCAAACCGGAATGGTCGAAACGTTCGGGGGCGGAGGACGTCATGCTCAGTATCATAACCATAGTGAAGAAAGTAAACACAACCATCGTAAATATAATTTAAAAGGTTACATCGTTTCAAAAATACATGTTTCCAAAATAAATTACATATGATGTCAAAATAGTTCAAAAGAAATCTGTGCCTTAGCGTTTTGCCTTCAAAAATCTTGTGGTTACTTGTATTACTGAATACCTGAGAATACCAATTGTTTTTGAAAGAGTATCACCATTAAAGCTGGTGAGTTCCTAAGCAATTTATGAATGAAAAATGGATGTTGTTCCTTAAAGTTTGTTCCAAGTTTGTTTCCAGAAAATCCAATATTTTCTAAAAGATTTATTGTAGTCTTAACTGAAACAAGACTTAGTATAAGTAAATCGTCCTACTTACGTGTGGTTTTATATTTAAATAAAACTCCTTTTTGTGAAATCATTAAATTCACGTGAACTGTGTGTTTTGTTAATTCCCCCTTGTGAGTTGTTATAACCATGCTAAGACTCGAAGACCTCGTACTTGACGTTCTTCAAGCGTTGAATTGTTATGACACTTGTCAGCCCAAACCTGCAGGTCTAGCTGTTGCAAGCAGCTTAGGTGCGGGTTTGTCAGACCCAATATAGATCTATACACAGCTACCGCGCTCTCCCTACAAAAGATTCTGGCTATAACTACAGGACTTCTTTGTTGTATTTAAGAATACCCTGAAGGTGAAAGTCTCACAAATTTATTCACTAACATGTTTCACGTAGTTTGTAATGAAATACCCGTTTTGTAAATCGATTGTGTTACTGTTTCTTTTGTTAAACGAAGTGTCCAAACTATACCTATTATAGTTTATCAAGAGTTTTTTATGTTTTAAATGAAACTTTGTTATGAATGGCTTTGTATTTCAATAAAATGACATTGAAAATACTAAGTATAAAACTTACACACCTTGCTCAGCATGTTACAAGGTGTGAATAACTCTTAAACTTGTTTTGACAGTTTTACCCTTAACTGTCACTGTTTTAGAATATTTATAGAAGAACCATCGTAATTCACAAATTGAATCCGTAAACTCGGAGAGTTTGGAAAATAAGTCTACTATGTTCATAAATTTTCCTATAATTTTTGGTGGTCTCAAACAAGCGTAAAAATGTTCATCTTGACAACCTAGTCCGATTTTGTTGCTGCAGTGATAGACAGTTTTATAAAAATCACCATAAATTGTTGAAAAATCGTATGGATATGTGCAAGAATTCTATTTAAAGGTATAAACCTGATCTATTTTCATATTAAATAGTTTTGAAAAATATTAAGTATAAGTTGGGTAAAACAGTTCGTGAACAAGTCACAATTTTTCTGTTGTAAGTTGTCAAGTTAAGTTTCAAGTATGTTTTGGTGTTTTAACTTGTATTCCTCCCCTGAAAACTAAAGAAAACTTGAAAATGTAGGGGTATAGACTCACCTTGAGTGATTCTTTGAAGAGTGGAAGGTCGAAGATGAGGAGTATCAAGTCAAGAACACTTGATGAACACGTGAAAGTTTGGATGATCCTAAGAACAATTTTGGTGTTAAAATGTGTGTAGATGATACAAGGATGTTATGAAAACATGGAATAAAAATTGATTTTAGATGAAATACTTACCAAAAAGTGAAGTAATAGCTCAAGAACACTTCCAAAAAGTGGCTAGAAGTAGAGAGAAAGTAAGCTTCCTTGTGGGGTAAGAAAAGTGTAAAAGTGTTGAAATGATCAAAGTAAATCAAGAGATCTTCCAATGATTTCTTTATATAGATGTGGCTGGAGCAAGTTGCAAAGATGAAAGGATGCTTGCCTTGTTTTGTGTGATTTGGATAGGGTTGGGTTAATGAGGAAGTGACACATGGAGGCAAGTGGGAACACTTGATCCACTTGTGGGGTAAAATATCCTTAGATATTTCTATAAATGGAATAATGATTTTTAATTAATAAATCCTTCGGAAATAAATAAAATATGAGTTTTGGGGGTTTAAAATGCTAAAAATATGAATTTGGTGAAAAATCCCCGTAAAAAAACGTCAAAAACGGGCTTAGGAGGTGAAAGTAGTCGAAAACCTGGAATTAGCAGCGAAGCTGCGAAGGTTCGGTTCTTTGGTGTTGAGGATCGAGAGTAAGAAGAAGGAGGGACCGAAGGTAGGAGGAAGAACCAAAGGTGGAGGCTCGGGCCCGAAGGTACGAGAGGAGCAAAATGGAGAGAAGGCGAAGGAAGAAGGGAAGCGAAGGCGAAGCTCGGTTCATTTCGGTTCGCATGGGTTCGGTCCTTCAGGTTTCAGTTTCGGTCCTGTTTGCAGTTCGGTTCTAATGGGGCTTCGGTCCTAATAGGAGCTTCGGTCCTAATACAAGGTTTCAGTTCCTAAGAGGCTTCGGCCGTATTTAGCTATTTTCCATTTAACTTTACGTTTGGCATGATTTTTGGCCAAGTTAAGGGTCGGGATGACCCAGATGACTATAAAAAGTTGAGAGAGATTTCGGAGAGATTTAATTTTAGTCATTATTATTGTATCACCTCGTAATGCTGTTGGAATAGTGTCTAAGGCTGTAACTATATTAGACAAGTATTTGATCCGATTGTGCATAGTCCTTTTGGGTTGCCTTCACCATAGCAACTTGATAGGATGATTTAATAAGAGAGAGTAAATATTATTAATATATTATGGGAATAATATAATGAATAATATATTGTTATTTGATTAATATAAGTCGTAGAATTAATTAGAATTAATTTGGCGACTTAAAGAGATTAATTAAATAAACGGGTATAAACTGTCAATTGTTTGATAGTTAAACTTTAGACTGTAAATCCATTTGGATATGCTATTGACGGATTCTAGAGGCTATAGGATAGCTAAGATCGTTCATTAGAGTTATCTAGGAATGGATTTGGATAGCCTTAAGAGAAGATTATCTGATAGGGACTTATCTGTAATCCTTAAGGAGTCTACAAGTATAAATAGACCCTATGGCTGATGGAATTCGACACTTAACCTAAAGTAAGGAACCTCTGGTCGAAATTCCTCCCCTCTCCTCTCTCCTAAATCATCTTCCTTGCTATTGGTGTTTGTAAGCCATTAGAGGAGTGACATTTGTGACTCTAGAAGCTCCAAGACCTCAAGATCAACAAGGAACTCAAAGGTATGATTCTAGATCTGTTTCAATGTTGTTATTTAACCTAATTAGTAATTAGAAGTCTTGGATTCAAAGCATGTTTATTAGAAAGCCTAGATCCGAGCATTAGGGTTTTGCATGCGCACATAGGAAAGTTCTTATGGCTAAAACCCATCAGTGGTATCAGAGCCTAGCTTGGTTTTATTTAAATTGTTGCTTGATTAACTGAAACAAACCTGCAACATTCGATTTTTAGGTTTCTGAGTCATGGACTCGGCGAGTTCCAAGGTGGACTCGGCGAGTAGGCTTGACTCGGCGAGTCCCCTTGTGCACTCGGCGAGTCCAGGCGTCAGGAATGGCCAGATTCGGGATTTCTTTGTAATTATCTTATCTAAACTTTCCATAAACTAATTAAATCAATGTTAATTCGTTTTTTTGATAAATATAACTGCAATCTTGATCTAATTAAAGATATTTATCATATAATAAAATATTTAATTTCCTTATATGATAATTAATTAATTATTTTGATTATTTTGGTAATTATCTTAAAAGAAATCTTGAATAAATCAAATATAGATAATTAGGATATTAATTGTTAATTGGAATTATTTGTTATTTGTTCCTCCATGTTTTAAATGTTTAAAACTTGCCCTCAAGTTTTGAAATTTATATTTATGATTAAAAGTTTTAATTTAGACAACTTAAATTTCGAAACCCTAGATTTTAAAAGGTTTAAAATACAACCCTATACTAATATGATATTACTAGTATAATATATATATGTATAACTAAATGCTAGTCTTACCGTTAGTAGGCCTCATTCACGAAGCCAATCTATAAGGTGGGTATAAGGTTGCGGCCTATAAAATGGCGCTTAATGGGTGTACACTCACACCCACCGCTTGCTTGATTGGTTGAGGGTCGTTAGCCGAACGGGTAGGATAGGGCAACCTCATCCTCTCATTAAAAGTATAATAAGAAATATAAAGTAACTTCACATATTTTAAAATTCCCAATCTTAGTTACTTTAGGAAAAGTGAATTGATGCAATCCCATGAAATTACACTTTGCACCTTGCTAAGAAGTTAGTGGAGCGTGTGTGGTTTACCGGCACACTAATTGGTTCTAAGCGAAGGTGGAAAAGGGTGATTCATTGTATATCATAGTTCGATGGAGCGTGTGTGGTTTACCGGCACATCGAATAGGTGATCGTTACAATGAAGGCACCATGTGAATTTGCATGGTTATTCATACCCGCTTTGTGATCCTCGGCATCCCAGTCACAAACATGAGGGGCATATCGAGATTTAAACATGCCATTGAATAGTTTCAATGAATCTCATCTGAACCTAGGAATTCTCAAAAAACACTTAGGACTAATAGTTTAGGTTTTTGTGATGGAGAATTAGTGAATCGTCATTCACTTACCTTCAATTTATTTGCATATTAGATTACGTCATCCCTTTTCTAATATGTAAATGTCATTGTTGGATCCTAGCCCTAATTTTTCTTATTGGGTGATAATTAGGGATTCATATTCTAATCTATCCTTGTCCTTTTCTAATTATAGATGTCGAACGCAAACAACGCTGCTGCTAGTTCTTTCACGTTGATGAGCCTGTGCCAAAAGGTCACCTTCGATGGAACGAACTTTAGCGAATGGATAAGATACATTCGCACCCTTGCTCGCTATGAGGACAAGGAGTATGTCCTTGATGAGAAGCTCGAGAAAATTAACACCGAAATCGCTACTCCAGCCGAAATCACCGCCTTTGAAACTCATGAGCGAGATGCAACGAAGGTACATTGCATCATGATTGCTACCATGAACTCCGAATTCCAAAAGTCCTACGAGGACATGTACCCGTACGAGATGCACCAAGACTTATTGGAGAGGTACCACCAAAACGCGAGACAAGAGCGGTATGAGATTTTCACTAACATGATTTCCGCGAAGATGGGTCATGGAGAATCTCTTATCGTGCACTTGCAAAAGATGCAAAGGTATGTCGACCGCCTTCGCAAGTTAAATGTTGACTTCGGGGAAGACTTGGTGATCGACATGGTGCTTCACTCTTTGCCTCCGATGTACAACCAGTTCAGGATGACCTACCACATGAACAAAGAGGAGGTCACCCTAAGCAAACTCCAAGGTCTCTTGAGAGTTGCTGAGAGCAACTTCAAAGACAAGTCTGCTGCACCGACTCCCAATCCACCTGCTGCTCCTGTCTTGGCTATTCGACAAGGAAAGGGAAAGAAGAGGAAGGCTTCATCGAAGAACCGTCGCAACGTGAAAACCCGAGATGGTGCCTCTTCTAGTGGGACCAAAGTTGATCCCGCTAAGCCCTGTCCTAACCCGAAGGAGGCAGAGTGCCACCACTGCCACAAGATAGGACATTGGAAGAGAAGCTGCCCAGAGTACCTGCAAGCAATCAAAGAAGGAAAGATCAAGCCATCTTTCGCAGGTATATACACAATTAAATCTAACGATTCTAATCATGCTATTTCTTGGGTCCTTGATACCGGTTGTGGTTATCACATTTGTTCTAATGTGCAGGGACTAAGAAGAAGTAGGGATGTGGAGCAAGGAAGGATCAATCTAATCATGGGGAACAGAAGATCGTCGCCTGTAACCAAGATTGGAGTGTATTCTTTAGTGCTTAGGAATAGTTTGGTTTTAGATTTGAACAATTGTTGCTATTCGCCAGAAATGGCAAGAAACATCATTTCATTTCATGGATTATATAGACAAGGATTTAGATTTTCTTTTAATAATGAGAATGGTTCTATTTTGGCTTATCTAAATGGTGTCTTTTACTTTGAAGCTATACCATGTAATGGAATATATGAAACTGTTATGATTGTTGATAACTTAGGAAATGATGTTTTGAATATTGATTCTTCCACTAGTATGGATAAAGCATCCTTGTGGCATTGTCGTCTTGGACATGTCAACAAGAAACGCATAGCCCAACTCCAAAAGGATGGAGTGTTGGAGTCATTCGACCTTAGGGAAGATGACACATGCGAATCTTGTTTACTTGGAAAGATGACTAAATCACCCTTCACAAGTACATGTGAAAGAGGTGAAGGTCTATTGGACCTAATACATACCGATGTATGTGGACCATTTAGATCAACCACGAAGGATGGGAACTGCTTCTATGTGACTTTTACCGATGACTATAGTAGATATGGGTATGTCTACTTAATCAAGCAAAAGTCAGAAACCTTTGAAAAGTTCAAAGAGTTCAAGAATGAAGTGGAGAATCAATTGGGCAGGAAAATCAAGATGCTTCGATCCGATCTAGGAGGAGAGTACCTAAGTCTTGAATTCCACGATTATCTCAAGGAGTGTGGAATAGTTTCGCAATTGACGCCTCCTAGGACACCGCAGTTGAATGGTGTGGTAGAAAGGCGTAATCGAACCTTATTGGATATGGTTCGCTCTATGATGAGTCGTGCTTCACTACCTATTTCTTTCTGGGGGTATGCCTTAGAGACTGCCGCCCATATCCTTAACCGAGTCCCTACCAAGAAGGTTGCCAAAACACCTCACGAAATGTGGACAGGGAAAGCTCCCTCGTTGGCACATATCAAGGTTTGGGGTTGCGAGGCTTTCGTAAGACGAGATACTCACGACAAGCTTGAACCTCGAAGTGAGCGATGTATTTTCATCGGCTACCCGCAGACATCCTTTGGATATCTCTTCTATAGACCGAAGGATAATGTTGTCTTCGTTGCAAGGAGAGGAGTTTTCCGAGAGCGAGAACTCATAAGCCAAGGAGACAGTGGGAGGCAAATCGAGCTTGAAGAGATTCAAGAGTAGATAGATGAAGGAACCTCTACCGCTGGCACTCAACCCGAGGAGGAAACTCCGGTTGAACCGATTGACTAGTCCTTACCTCTTAGACATTCCGATAGAGTTAGAGTTCTACCCCAGTTTTATGGTCTTCATATTACTACCGAAGGGGACACGTATATTAGTGATGGTACACTAATAAATCTTGATGAACCTAATAGCTATAAGGAAGCCATGGCAGGCTCGGAGTCTGCGAAATGGAAAGAGGCAATGGATAGCGAGATCAAATCCATGTATGATAACCAAGTTTGGAATTTGGTTGATTATGTGCCCGGACGTAAGACCGTTGGGTGCAAATGGATCTTCAAGAAGAAGACCGACGTGGATGGAAATGTGCACACATATAAAGCGCGATTGGTTGCGAAGGGTTTTACTCAAACTCCTGGAGTTGACTATGATGAGACCTTCTCACCAGTTGCGAAGATTAAATCTATTAGAGTGATGCTAGCTATTGCCGCATTTCATGATTATGAGATTTGGTAAATGGATGTCAAGACCGCTTTCCTTAATGGGAAGTTGGCTGAGGATGTTTACATGGCTCAGCCCGAGGGGTTTGTGGATCCGAAGCATCCGAATAGAGTGTGTAAGCTTGAGAAGTCCATTTATGGACTTAAGCAAGCATCTCGCAGATGGAATCTTTGCTTCGATGAGAAAGTCAAAGAGTTTGGATTTGTACGAAGCGAAGACGAGTCTTGTGTATATGTCAAAGCCAGTGGGAGTATAGTAAGCTTTCTCATTCTATATGTCGATGACATATTACTCATAGGAAACGACATCCCGACTCTGCAGGAGGTTAAGTCCTGGCTCGGGAAGTGCTTCGCTATGAAGGACCTCGGAGAGGCTTCTTACATATTGGGAATAAGGATAGTGAGAGAAAGAAGTAAGAGACTAATTGGACTTAGTCAGAACACTTACTTAGAGAAGGTACTAAAACGTTTTAGTATGGAAAACTCAAAGAAGGGAGAATTACCGATACAAAGCAATGCCAAGTTGAGTAAGACTCAAAGTCCGAGTACCGAAGTTGAGATAGCAGAAATGAGCCGAGTACCATACGCTTCCGCAGTTGGCTCAATCATGTACGCTATGACTTGTACTCGCCCTAATGTAGCCTTCGCTTTGAGCATGGTTAGTAGATATCAAGGGAATCCTGGCAAAGCACATTGGATTGCGGTGAAGAATATCCTTAAGTACCTTCGGAGGACGAAGGAATGGTTCTTAGTCCTCGGAGGGAGTGATGACTTGAAGGTGCGAGGGTATAGTGACGCCAGTTTTCAGACCGACAGGGACAACTACCGTTCGCAGTCGGGCTGGGTCTTTACCCTAAATGGAGGAGCAGTGACATGGAAGAGTTCCAAGCAGGAAACCGTAGCTGATTCAACGTGCGAATCAGAGTACATTGCAGCGAGCGAAGCGTCGAAGGAGGCGATATGGCTAAAGAACTTCATCGGTGATCTTGGAGTCGTACCTGCCATAAAGGAGCCAATGGAGATTTTCTGTGATAACGAAGGTGCGGTTGCCTTAACCAAGGAACCGAGGGATCATGGTAGATCAAGACATATCGACAGAAAATATCACTTCATCAGACAGCGTGTAGAAGAAGGACAACTCGTAGTGAAGAGGATATCATCAGAAGATAACCCAGCGGATCCGCTTACGAAGGGACTGAGTAGGGTTAAGCACTTACAGCATGCTAGGAGTATTGGGCTGAAGGATGATATTAGCATAGATTAGATAGTATTAGAAACGTGTAATAGATAAATGTAATTAACATTTGATGATTAAATAAAGGAGCTTTATTTATGAGTAATGTTACTGTCTTATGTTAATTGTTTAACTATTGTTTCACTTTGCATGTTTTGACTTCCAGAATAATTGAAATTATTAGGAATAATAGAATTGTTCAAATTGTCCACAATCGTTCATATGTTGGAAGTAGATATGAATGAAGATTGTCATGAATTGGTGTGTAGATTGTCTAAATGGTGTTAGACGTAGCAAAGGGTTGCTGCAACGTTCATGAGTGCTTATGAACTAGTTTTGAGCATTGGAACAAACCCGCGCTTGCTGGAATCACCTTATGGAATAAGATATAAAAGGGTGATCGCAAGACGATAATATCATATAGTCTTAAAACCTAGATATATGGTTTGTTATTTGTTAATTGGTTGTACATTGATAATGCGAAAACGCATCAGTAACTCGGTGTTATAAAACGCATTGTTGTGTATAGTTGGTTAATGAATAAGTAAATGCATATAAGTCGAAGTTTATCTGTAACTTTTATCTAAGAAGGTAAAAGCGATATCTCGGCCGCTCGATGATTTGATTTGACTTATGTGCCGGGCCCGGTCAGAACTAAATTGATGTGTTCGATTAAGTTCTATGTCAAATAAATCAGAGATCGAGAAACCTAAATGCTTGACTAACCATTCCATAGGATTGTCAGCATGATATCTAACAGAGGACTGTACGATCCCTTATCTAAAGGACAAGATTGATTAGATCAGAGTTTGACAGCGTCTTTGAGAGCTACGATTGCAAACCGAATTGTACCTGTATAGTTACTAGACTTATCCAAGTGGGAGACTGTTGGAATAGTGTCTAAGGCTGTAACTATATTAGGCAAGTATTTGATCCGGTTGTGCATAGTCCTTTTGGGTTGCCTTCACCATAGCAACTTGATAGGATGATTTAATAAGAGAGAGTAAGTATTATTAATATATTATGGGAATAATATAATGAATAATATATTGTTATTTGATTAATATAAGTCATAGAATTAATTAGAATTAATTTGGCGACTTAAAGAGATTAATTAAATAAAGGGGTACAAACTGTCAATTGTTTGATAGTTAAACTTTAGACTGTAAATCCATTTGGATATGCTATGGAAGGATTCTAGAGGCTATAGGATAGCTAAAATCGTCCATTAGAGTTATCTAGGAATGGATTTGGATAGCCTTAAGAGAAGATTATCTGATAGGGACTTATCTGTAATCCTTAAAGAGTCTACAAGTATAAATAGACCCTATGGCTGATGGAATTCGACACTTAACCTAAAGTAAGGAACCTCTGGTCGAAATTCCTCCCCTCTCCTCTCTCCTAAATCATCTTCCTTGCTATTGGTGTTTGTAAGCCATTAGAGGAGTGACATTTGTGACTCTAGAAGCTCCAAGACCTCAAGATCAACAAGGAACTCAAAGGTATGATTCTAGATCTGTTTCAATGTTGTTATTTAACCTAATTAGTAATTAGAAGTCTTGGATTCAAAGCATGTTTATTAGAAAGCCTAGATCCGAGCATTAGGGTTTTGCATGCGCACATAGGAAAGTTCTTATGCCTAAAAATGTCTACAAATGACAATCTAAAGCTCATACTTATATACATGATGGTTATTGGGACAAAAAGAATGAAAACCAAAATGAAGCTAGATCTAGCATAGAAACACATCAAGATAAGAACTTTATACCTCCAGGAGATGGATGAGGGAATGGAACTTTTGAATCCAAGGCCGATTTGAGCTTCTAAGTAACTCCACCACCTTATTCTTTCTTCAATATCACACAAAGACACTCTTAAGCTCACAAATACACCAAAATGGAACAAGAGTTTCAAAAGGGATGTTTGGGGGAATGGTGTCTGAGAATGGAAGGGCCTCAAGGGAGTTAGAGCTCTTAAATAGAGCTCAAGTCCCTGAAGTTAGGGTTCGGGCTCTAGGAAAGTATGTGTTGTGTACTAAGATTTATGCTCAATGTAGATCATTTAAACCGCGCTCCATGTTTCTCCTTCTACGTAGTGCATAGAAGGCTATGTATGACCTTCGTAGATCAAAGTCCAACATTACATCTTAAGAGATAAAGAAGGGATTTTACCCACAAGGACCAGGTGTTACAATTATGTAACACCCGAGTTCCAGATTGGGTAAGCTTATTTTTATCAAGGACCAAAGATGAAGTTTTGAAGGAAACTCTGTGCAACGACGTTGTGCAAGGATGCTCATATGGCAATGATTAGAAATGTTATGTGTTTTATTTGGTCCCTTACGATGTGGCCAAGGGTTACCACAGTGTGGCAACTGTTCTGACCCAAACCCATGATTCTTTTGGGGGTTGTTTTATATTTAAACCCCTATTAGTCATTTCTAGGGTCCATCACCAGCCTCCAACACCCTTTTACCTCAAAGGAAACCTAGCCCTAATTCCCTTGGTCATTTGTGGTCTTTTTTTGGAGAATTTTCTGGCTTGGAGAAGTGGAGAAGAAGGTGCTCTAGTAATAAATGTTGCAAGGAAGCAACATCATCAATATCTCACATTGTCTCTAAACCTCGGTAAGTGTCAAAGGCTCAAACTTTATCGCTTGAAGTGGTTAGATCTAAGATATTGTCCCTTGTTCTTCATCTTTAAGAAAGTTTGAAAGGAAGGACCACATAAAGCTTGGAAGTTTAAGAATCTCCTGAGTCCCATGGGCAACATTCATTATAGAGTTATAATTTGGTTGGGGTTCTTGACCTTGAATGAGTTTTTGGGCATTTTTAGATCATTTTGACCTAAAAAGGATTCTAGAAAAGTTTTGTACATGCATATCTATAAAGCTTCCACCTTTATGAAAAAATTCGTATTAAAAACCCTTCTGGAGTGGTTGAGTTAAGGACTTTTTCAGATTAAGGGCATAATGATTAAGATATTGTGGTATTTGGCTTTATTCGGACCTAGGGTTGGATATCATAAAGTTGGAAAATTTATCTATTTAGACCATAGAAATTACCAGATCTGTGCTTTAGAGTTCTTGGAATCTAAGAAAACTTCTTAACCAATTAAGTAGTTGGAAAGCCAATGACCATGACATGGCCTTAGGTTGCCACGGTGTGGTGACTGGGTAATGCCCGACTATTCAATTTTATTAAGGCCACAACACGGTGTGGCGACTGGGTAATGCCCGACTATTCAATTTTATTAAGGCCACAACACGGTCATGGAGAAAACAACTTAACCCATTAAGCTATTGGAAACCCAACACCCACAACATGGCATTAGGTTACGATGGGGTGAAGACTAGGAAATGCCCGTATGTTCGATTTTATGAGGGTCGCGACGTGGTCGTTGATGGCTACACCGTGGTGGTTGACTTTTGACAAGATGGTTGGACTTAGTTTGTAGACAAAGGTTATATCGTATATGTTGTGATAGGAGTGTTGTTGCAGTGATTGCAAGGCCTTGAGCTATGGTTTAGCGGATTTGTGTTTCAAGTGAGTCTCTTTCCTTTACCCATGGGTCGAAGAAACCAACATCAGCCTAATAGAATGTGTTACGTATGATGCTCGATGTCTTTCTGACTCTTGTATTGTATGTTGGGTTGGGCCCATTATCATGCATGTAGGGCTTGACCTATTTGAATGAATAGGCTAGGCTCATTATATGTAGGACTAGGCCCATTTTGTGTTGGATTAGGCTAATTATATATTGGAGTGGGCCCATGGACTAGGAAGGGCTAGTCCCATTATTATGGGATGAGCCAAATGTGCAAGCTAGTCCCGATGATATGTATGGTATGTGGTATTTTGGGGAACTCTCTAAGAATTGTGCTTATGTTTCATTTTTATGGTTTACGTTACTTCCACTATGAAAGGTAAAGGCCTGACGTGACGGCATAACATCCCCTAGTGTTTTCCACATTGACTATTTATGAATTTTACTCTAATGTCTAAATGAGATAATCACTTTGATTGGTTTTGGAACAACTCATGTAACATCCATAAATTTTACACCAATTAAAAACTTTTTCAACCATAAATGAAAGTCAAATAGAAATGTTTCCAAAAACGTTTTCGAATCAATATCCATCAGAGTGTCCCAAAATCTTAACATAAGGATGAGGAGCGGCACAGTCACGTCTTCGCCTTCCCATGATTTCCTGAAGTACCTGAAACAATAAACTGAAAACTGTAAGCCCGAGGGCTTAGTGAGCTACCACCAAAATACCAATACCACACTGACAATACCATATCATTAACAATGTAACAAACAATCAACATACATATTGGCCATCGGCCTGAATGACCGCCATACTGGGCCTACAGTCTATCTGAATCTATCCCGAGCCTTCGGCATGACTGGTCCGCCTTGTGGGTCTGCAGTCTCCCCGGACTGCTCATAGGATATGTTGGCCTTCAGCACAAAGCAGAACCGCTTCAACCCACCCAGCAAGCAAATAACCATCTGCGCATAAGTATCACATATTGGTATATACAACATCAAACATATCTATCACACTGATCATCAATCATAGAATTCTCTCGTAACTAACATACCGACCTAGCAGGTCACTAACATACTAATCCTCACGGATCATAAGAGCGTAACATACTGTCTCACCTAATTCCGATCTAACAGATCATAACCACATGTAGCATACCATAACATCAACAACTAAAGGGCCGGTCTTGGTGTCGTAGACCCTATCGATATAGTGAGGATAACTCACCTTGCAAATGTCGACTCGGAAGATACACTCCAACTCTTGGATCACCCGATACCGGCTCCACCACCTATGATCATAGTACAATATACTCATAAGTCCTTAACCTTATAAGGTACCCCATAACCCACTAGTCAACACCTGATCAAGGTCAAAGTCCTTAGTCAAGGTCCGCTGTCCATGCTGACCTCGACTCTCCGAGTACGCTCGACTACTCGTCGAGTTCCCTGAAGTACATTCCAACTCGCCGAGTCATCGGAGTGACTCGTCGAGTTCCTTCGATTCTCGATCAAACTTTATGGCCACCCGTCAAGTTCCCTCCTTGCAACTCGACAAATACACACTCATACATATCCAAGAGAAAACTCATCCGACTCACCGAGTTGTTCTTCAACTCGTCGAGTCTTATGACGATCTTCATCGGACTCGCTGAGTTGTTCATCCAATTCGTCAAGTTTACGGCCAATCTTCATGTGACTCGTCGAGTCCATTCAGTCCTCTGTCCATATAGACTTGTTTTGAGCCATGCAGCGACTCCAATTCACAGATCCAAGCTTCTGGGGCATGCTTATCACGTAAAGTTGCAAACTTGACGTGCATGCATGGCCTTAAAGGATCCAAATGCATCCTTGGGGAGTGTCAATACCGGCGCCTCTCATAGCAATTGCCGGAGAGCCTTAAACGCCCTCGGCTGCTCAGGGCCCCACCGAAAATCCACCCCCTTCCTCGTTAGACAGGTGAGGGGTACGACAATCTTGGAAAAATCACGAATGAATCTCCGATAATACCCTGCTAAACCTAAGAAACTCCTGATGTCAGAGGGAGATTCCGGGGTCTCCCACTGCATAACCGCCTCCACCTTGTCCGGATCGACCAAAATCCCTTCCTAGTTAACGAGGTATCCGAGGAACTGGACCTCTCGTAACCAAAACTCGCATTTCGAGAACTTGGCATATAGTCGTTCTCGCCTCAGAACCTCCAACTACTCCCTGAGATGCTCCTCATGTTGCTCTCGAGTCTTGAAACACACCAAGATATCATCAATAAACACAAAATGACCGAGCAATTGAGCATCGGTCTGCATACCCAGTTCATCAGGTCCATGAGCACTGTTGGCGCGTTGGTGAGCTCAAACAGCATCACCACAAACTCGTAATGACCATAACGAGTCTGAAACACGGTCGTATCCACGTCTTCCTCCCTTACCCTAACCTGGTGATATCCTGATCTCAAGTCAATCTTGGAAAACCAAGATGCACCCTGCAGCTGATCGAAAAGATCATCTATCCTCGGGAGCGGATAACGGTTCTTCACCGTTAACTTGTTCAGCTCCCTATAGTCAATGCATATCCTGTGCAAGCCCTGGCTGCCGAACAAAACCCTGCTCCCAACCTGGTACCCTCACCATATACTACAAGTTCTCCCCCACTTGGGGTTCGAACCACCACCCGCTGTCCTTCACAGTCGATCATGGCGCCAAAACGGCTAAGCAAATCCATCCCCACAATCACGCATACATCCCCCATGGGGATAGGAATCAAATTTATCGAGAAGGACACCCCAAAAATCTCCAACTCACATCCCTGGTAGACCGAAGAAGCAGAAACCCCTTGTTCGTTGGCGATCGAAACTCGCAACGGGCACTCAAGATCATCCATTGGCACACTGAACCCTCTAGAGAAGGTCTGAGATACAAACGATCGACTCGCCCCAGAGTCAAATAATACCAAAGCAGGCAAAGAATTTTCTAAAAACGTACCTAATCATAGGTACAATCCATAAGTATAACACAATTACAATAACTGAGACAGAGAATAGAAACGTACCAGTAACCACATCTGGTGCTGCCTTCGCCTCCTCAGCCGTGAGCTTGAAGGCATGACCCTGAGCCTTCGGAGTCTCCACCTTGACTGGCCTCCCATCTCCAATCCTCACAATAGTTGGCGCAGAACCCTGTGCCGGATTGGCGGCGAGCTGCGGACAGTTGGTGTTCATATGACCACCCTAATGACAATGGTAACAAATCCTCATATATGTGGGAGGGGCAGACTGACAGTAGTCCCTGGCATAGTGCCTCTCCTTGCCACATTTATGGCACCCACCTCCTGCTCTAGAACTCCTTAATGAACCCTGCCACACTTTCCACAAGTGCGGCTCTGCTGACTCCCAGACCATGTATCAGCGGTCTTAGACTGCTTAGGCGTCGGCTGAGACTGTGCCGGTGCCTGATGCTGCTCCTTCAGCTGCAACTCTATCTCCAACTCATGCCGCCTCGCGGCTTCCTGTAGATCCAGGAGGGCATCACAACGCTGTCTAGCCACAAACTGCCGTATATCCATCTTGAGCATACTCAGATAACGAGTATTCTGAGACTGCTCTTACGCAATCTCTCGGAAAAACATAGCCCTCTCAGTGAACATCCGGGTAATCTCCATCACAGACTCCCCATCCTGCCTTAATGTCAAAAACTCCTGAGCAAGCCGCTCCCGTTCTACGCGCGAAACGTACCAGGTGCGAAACATATCCCGGAACTGCTCCCAAGTAATAGCAGCCTGCTGATCATCAGAATATGAACCTGTCGTCAATCTTGACCAGTCCTTTGCCCCGAGCCTAAGCAAGTTCAGAACACACCTGACCTTCTGGTCGGCGGGACATGAGAACGTGAAGAAACAGCCCTCCACGTCAGACAACCATTGCATAGCTCTGATTGCATCCTGAGTACCATCAAATGTCAGTGGCTTCGTATTATCGAAGTCCCGGTACTGGAAAACCCTGTCGACTCCTCCTCCAAACCCTGCCGCAGTTACAACCGACGTGGCTACAGCGGCAGCTGTCTCTTCTAGAGTTGCATATCGCTCATCAAAGTACTCAACCATCGTGGTCTTAATCGACCCAAAAATCTCTGGCAGTTGCGCTCGGAACGCAGCAGCAATCTCGTCGTGTATGATCTCCCAGATCCTGGCATCCAACTCCTCGGTCCCTATCTATACCACGGGCTCAGGTGCTACCGGCACCGCCAACCCTCTGTCTCCCGACCCCGATCCTGATCCTGATCTTGATCTGGACCCAGAAGCAACACGTCTCATCACCACCATACTGAATATATACACAAGTCATCAGATAAATAACATAGTGTCGGGTGGCCATAACCCACAAACCCTAGGGGTGGTGATTTCCTTGCTATGCGTATGGGTCCTGTGCTTTCAGTAGTACGGGCCCATACTACCTTCCACACCTACCCATATTTGTCCCAAGTATCACTACAACATCCTAGCAATATCATAAACATCAAAAATGTGCTCAACCCTCACTTCTAGGGGAATACCAACTATCTCGCATCTAGTCTCACCGCTTATAACGACTCACACATCCATGAAACTTCCATCATCCCCTGCAGCGCCCGTGCACGCTAGCTGTACATAACATTGGACCCAATAGACTTTCAGATATCCAATCCTACCCGAAGGTTGAATAAACATTCTCAGGCTATAACGTCTTTATTATGCACAACCGTGATGCATGCACTAAACGTCTACAGTTATGATGTCAATTCCACGTACAAGAAACCCTAGGCTAATAGGCATCATGTAATCAGGCAAATCTATCATGCGATTCCTAAAGATCCCTAGCCTAGCACTAGCATGTTTTTCTAACATATTAGAATATCCAATAACTGCATGGTATTTTGGGGTTTACTTACAGGCTCCGGATGATCGTACCCTCTGCATCCTCCATCCTTTATTTTGAAAACCATTTTAAAACTTACTTTCCGAAAATCTCCTTGATTTGAGACTGGATTCACACGAGTGTTCCTCCAATTCACTCAAACCAAGGCTCTGGTACCAACTTGTAACATCCATAAATTTTACACCAATTTAAAACTTTTTCAACCATAAATGAAAGTCAAATAACATTGTTTAGAAAAACGTTTTCGAATCAATATCCATCAGAGTGTCCCAAAATCATAACATAAGGATGAGGAGCGCTATGGTCACGGCTTCGCCTTCCCATGATCTCCTGAAGTACCTAAAACAATAAATTGAAAACTGTAAGCTCGAGGGCTTAGTGAGCTACCCACAAAATACTAATACCACACTGACAATACCATATCAGTAACAATGTATCAATCAATCAACATACATACTGGCCATCGGCCGGACTGGACCGCCCTACGGGGCCCACAACATATTTGAATCTATCCCGAGCCTTTAGCATGATTGGTCCGCCTCGTGGGCCTGCAGTATCCCTGCACCGCTCATAGGGTATGTTGGCCTTCAGCACAAAGCAGGACCACCTCAACCCACCCAACAAGCAAATAACCATGTGCGCATAACTATCACATACTGGCATATACAACATCAAACATATCTATCACACTGATCATCAATCATAGAATTCTCTCGTAACTAACATACCGACCTAGCAGGTCACTAACATACTAATCCTCACGAATCATAAGAGCATAACATACTGTCTACCCTGATTCCGATCTAACAGATCATAACCACATGTAGCATACCATAACATCAACAACTAAAGGGTCGGCCTTGGTGCCATAGACCTTATTGATATAGTGAGGAAAACTCACCTTGCAGATGTCGACTCAGAAGATACACTCCGATACACTACAACTCTTGGGTCACCCGACACCGACTCCACCGCCTATGATCATAGTACAATATACTCATTAGTCCTTAACCTTATAAGGTACCCGATAACCGACTAGTCAACCCCTGATCAAGGTCAAAGTCCTTAGTCAAAGTCAAATGCCCATGTTGACCTCGACTCGCTGAGTACCCTCGGCTACTCGTCGAGTTCCTTGAAGTACATTCCAACTCGCCGAGTCATTGGAGTGACTCGTCGAGTTCCTTCGATTCTTAATCAAACTTTAACGTCACTCGTCGAGTTCCCTCCTTGCAACTCGACAGATACACACTCATACATATCCAAGAGAAAACTCATCCGACTCGCCGAGTTGTTCTTCAACTCGTCAAGTCTTACGACGATCTTCATCAGACTCGCCGAGTTGTTCATCCAACTCGTCAAGTTCACGGCCATCTTCATGTGACTCGCCGAGTCAACTTTGCAACTCGCCGAGTCCATTCAGTCCTTTTTCCATACAGACTTGTTTTGAGCCATACAGTGGCTCCAAATCACAGATCCAAGCTTCTAGGGCATGCTTATCACATAAAGTTGCATACTTTACATGCATGCATGGCCTTAAAGGCTCCAAATGCCAAATCTAAGTTCTTAATGGGGCTTCATGCCCAATGGGACCTCAATCACAACCAAAACTGTGACTTTATGCTTTTAAAATCCAAGGAGGGT
Organism: Lactuca serriola; assembly: GCF_051521515.1. Taxonomy (NCBI): domain Eukaryota; kingdom Viridiplantae; phylum Streptophyta; class Magnoliopsida; order Asterales; family Asteraceae; genus Lactuca; species Lactuca serriola. Next base: position 86,660,897 of record NC_136411.1, on the reverse strand, counting down.
CCAGATCTGAAGTTACAACTTCAGATCTAGCCCATAGCTCATCATACAAACTTGAAAATCCATAAAAAGCCCAATAAACTCAACAAAAGGGAAAAAGGGAAGTAAGGATGGCACTAAGATACCTCTAAAGGATGCTAGCTGAAGTAAATCCTGCTTCCCACGCCTTCCTTGCTTCAATTCCTTTGCACTCTTAGCTTTCTTCCTCCAAGATTCTCTTTCCAAGCTTCAAACACCACACCAAGGCACCCACACACGTATAAGGACTCTCAAGACTCTCTAGAACTATAAAGAGACCCAAGGGAGGCTAAGGTCCCTTTAAATAGGGGTGCAAACCCCAGGATTTAGGGTTTCATCTGCCAGCTCCTACTCGCCGAGTCCCAATTGGACTCGTCGAGTAGGTCACTTAACACGCGATCCCGTCCCGCTGCTACTTGATGAGTAGGTCAACCAACTCGTCGAGTAGAGCTTGACCCAATAAATCTTATTTAAGCAATACCTGAGAATCGGGGCGTTACAACTCATTTATATGGCTCATATACTTTTAAAAATTAAAATTTTACTATGAACTTTTAGGACGTTACAAGTTGGTATCAGAGCCTTGGTCAGAGGGATTTAGGCACACTCTTGGATGTGTATGAACTCAAACTGAGGAATTGGTAATCCTTTTAAGGAAAATATGTTTCCTAAAATATTTTTATAAAGAAAAAGGGGTGTGATGTGTGCAACCGATCGAGCTCAAGTAATTGATTCCCAGAATACCCATACATGTTGATATATCATATGATACGGAATGTTTGCATGCTAGGATAAGGCTAAGCATTCCTTCAACAATTGCATGATAGGTTGGACTGATTTGTGATCCCCTGTAGCCTAAGAGGAAGTGAATGTTATGATAGGTTTGGAATCTATATTGGTGTAAGTGATTGCTATGTGTATGCTTTAAAAATTTTATACGATTAGGATTATATAGCCTTAGAATAACTAATTTAGCCTTATTTCCTACTACTCATCTGGTTGTAATCATAGGGTAGAATCATTTATTCGATAGTTTATTTGATCCCGTTTCATTATAATTTTCATGCATTAGGCAATTGGCAATGAGAGTGGAAGTTCCTATTGTAGTAGCAAGTGAGTTTGGGATGTCCTTTGATTGTTTTGTGGCTTTTGATTGTTACTTCATGAATGCTTCTTGCTTTGTGCTTTGTGGGAATCTTGTTGTTGTGAGTAAACTATTATGTCAATACGTTAAGTTACATGCTGCAAAGGTTAAACAATCCCAGAGTGATCAATTTGGCCTTATTGTGTAGCTCTCATATGAGTCTAACCATTGTGGGGTTAAGTCTTTGAGTCTAAGGATTGTCTAAGCTTTGTTGCATGAAATTATATTGATGAAGTAGTTAACTAACATAAGTGGGAGTTCTTCAGCAGTTGATGGCAGGGTGAAGTGAGCAACCTAGGAGCCTAAGAAGTGTTTTAGTGGACCGGGTGCACTATTTACCGGGTACTTGGAGTACTAGTTTGAGAATGTGACTTATAGGATTTGAGATGTTTCTTAAGGAAAGTGTGAATGCATGTGGAAGCTATTGTTGGTCCCGTACTACTAATAGCATAGGATCTATACTCGAATTAAGGAAAGGTCACGGGGATTCAAAGAAGCCTAGAGGAGGAGGATTCTTTGACTACGTTTTGATCATTTGTGCGGTTACTTTTCAATATGGTGATGAGCACTCGTGGAGGAGGTTCAAGTTCAGGCTCAGGTGCCGGTGTTGAGTCGATGAATAAGCAGATGTAGGAGTTCATCTCGTTGGATATCACCCACGACATTTTCAAGCAAACTCCTATGATTTTCGGTATGGTCAAGGAGGGGATAATGGATCTCTTGGAGGAGCGTCTTGGGGCTTTTCGGGCTGAGAATGCAACAGGAAATTTGGGGGCTCAAACTTTCTCTCATTAGGAGTTCAAGGCATGTGGAGCCCCAGAGTACTTTGGGGAAGAGGATCTTATTGCTAGTTTTTGCTCTGAGGGATCGAAGGTGGGATATGTATCATGCCTTCACATGGATCGATTATGTGATTAGATTATCAATGAGGTTTCATGGACCTTACAAGAGGAATTGTAATGCATTATTGTAAATATCACTAACAGGTTGGTCGCAAACTTCGAGGATCAGTTCATGGCCATTCAAGCAACATATGGAATTAACGAGGTGACTCAGGAGTGGGAGCTTGGTTTGGAGATGCAATGGGGAAAAAGGAAGCGGACTCTTGATACTACTCTTCTAATAATATCTAAGCATCTTGATTTTTCCATGCTTAATGTTGGAGGCCAGAGTAGCCACGAAATTTTCGCAAAGGGTGGAGGAACCCACAAGCCTATGTGTTGGAAGTTTGGATGCAGTGGGTGTAGACAGAAGGGTCATGTTCATCAAGATTTCATTTTGGAGGTAGAAGTGTGTCAACGTTGTCATGAGCGCGGTCATATTAGGGCAAGTTTCCCACATTTTTCGATTGGGACGGCTCAAACCCCATCATCTGCGGTCTTTCAGGACACAGAGCCAAGACCTAAAAACCTCACGGGTATGTATTCCTTCATGCATTTTAATCACTTTTTCTTGTTATGATTGGGTGTTTAGACATTATGTTCGGTGTAGTTAATTCCCCCCTAAGGATCACAGTTCTTTATGATTGCATGGTTATCTTTATCTGAGGATTTTCATATGTCATTTTGCATTCCAAGAGTCATGTTTAAAGATTAGTGAGTTGATCCAACAATATGCATCAGTTCGGGAGATGGCGGGCAACAATGGTGTGATCATAGACCAAAGAAATACGAGTGTCATGCTTGGAGGACTAGGAGTCTGACCAATGTGTTAGATTCAACATGATGGCTCGGAAGGAGTTTCAATGTAAGTTCATTGGATCAGTGGAATTCAAGATGGTTAGTATCTTTCATGGTGGAGAGGTGTAACGATTTGATCAGAAAGTGAGTCCTGGGTAAGATGCTTCAGTGATGTGTGCGTAGTCCTCGCATCATAAGATTTTAGGCCAAGATCTCATGGTAGCTAGTTTTCCTTTTGGGATATCGAAGTAAGAGTTCCAGGTAGTTATGTTGGTCGGTTTGGATGTCATTTGACGGTTTATTAGCTCATTATACCAATTGTTACCATTAGTAGTGGTGACCTATCACTCCTAGGAGTGACTGATGCATTGTCAATGTCGGTTTGATTAGCCACTAGGATTGTCAAAAGGATTCAAACTATATTTGTTGATGATGTTCTAAGTGCTTAGATTTTTGGCAAGTGAGTTGTTTGATTGGTAATCCTTATGATTCGATCAAGGGTTTATTCTTCTTTTTTCATTAATTAAAGTTACTCAAGGATATGGAATTGTATCAAGGGAAGGCGCTTTGGGTGCATCGATGTTTTTCCTGCAAGGGTAGCGAAGTGTCTAATATGGTTCGAGGAGTGGATACCCTAGGCCACTTAGTATTGGAATCTTATCTCTTGCAAGCTCAGGAGGAAAGTAGTGGAGTAATAAGGTTGCAAGATAGTTCGGAAATCCATCTATTACGTGGTTGGTAGAGTGCAATTCAATCCATGTGGGGGAGAACAATTTGTATTAGGGTTTGCACATGGAATGTGGATTCAGGTTATCTTGTCGAATGTGTGACACATTAATGGTAACACATTGCAGATATGTGAATATGTTCAAGTTGAGGGTTGTGTTAGAGCCTCTCTACCTGTTCTTTTCTGATAAAGGATTTGGGGTTCGAAGCATGACCTGAACACCTGATTTACGTATAATCGGATATGGTTTCGACTCATGATTGATTATGCTTTGGTATAGTAGATAGATGGCAAGACCGTGGGATGGGTCAATTGTTGTTGTGGAAGTGTTTTAGGATTATGGGGTAGCCATAGCATTCACAAGGTTGATAGGTTGCTATGGAAGTGGTGTAAGACTGTCGGGTAGCCGTAGCATTCACAAGATGGATAATTGTTGTAGAAATGTTGCAAGTTAATGATGAGAGTCGTAGCATTCACTAGGATGAGTTAGACCATTGTAGGAATGGTTGTTGGAGTTTAGGAGGATCACAAAGCACACATGGGTCAAGTCTGACCATCATTTTTGGTTGACCACTTCTTAATCGGAATGAGGATTGTTAGATTTGTGATGGTTTTTTAGGCTTGTATAGCCCTCAGGTGGGTGAGACTCGTGGGTAAGGCCCATTTGGTTATGTTAGAATGAGTAAGACCCATGGGCCAGGCCTGTTAAATTATGTAGATTGGGTGAGATCCATAGGCGAGGCCCGTTCAGTTATGATAGATTGTGTAAGATTTGTGGGCGAGGCCCGATTGGTTAAGATAGTATAGGTAAAACCCATAGGCAAGGCCTAATTGTTTATGTTAACTTGGGTGAGCAGACCATCCAGATATTCAAAGATATGCATAGGGAAGGTAGTGATGGTCGTAGCCCCTAGACCAGTGATGGAAAGATGGCGAGATCATAATGATCTGCGAACTTGAGCGTCCCAGCGAATTAGATAGAATAACGGTTATTCAAGAAGCAGTAATAGCATCACTCATGAGGGAGGGACCCGGTATTAATTTTCATAGGTAACGTGTTAGATTATGTTTACAGTAAGAAGACTTTGTGATCAATGGATTGAATTTGTGTGGTAATTATGCTAGGGTAGATTTTATTAGTTAGACTCTTAGACAGAGTGTCGTGGTGCGACCACGCATGAGATTGTCGGTATCAGCAGACGATTAGCGATTGTACATCCATGTTTAGTAGAAGATCAGCATGGATACAAGAGATCTTAGATAGATCAGATATGAAGATCTTGACAATCATGATGGGAGTGAAGTTTGGTTTTGGAACATATTGTCAGGACTTGCATTGAAAGTCATCTTGTTTTCAAATGAAATGTTCCAGCAGCGATGAAAGGTCAGGGATTTTGATTTTCCAGTTGTTCGCAAGCTAATCAAAGAATATAAGTGTTTTGTTCAATTCGAGTTGAAAATTAGAGTCTTTATGGATATCGGATGTAACATCCTGAGATTTTGTAGGTATTTCATAATCCTCTCTTTTATTATTATTTTGTCATTATAGTCCCAGGGGATGGAAGAGTGAAGCCATGAGAAGCCTAAGGGATAAAGTTGCAACTTTAGGATCAAGAAGAGTACGCTAAGCGTACATAAGCTACGCTAAGCATATTAGGTGTGCCACGTGTGTATGTTGGGCGTACTTACGTCAGATGAAAACCCTAATATTTAGGGTTTGGGTGTTATACAAACATCCCTATGAGCTCATAACCCTCCATAGTTTTGAGCCATTTTCATCAAACCCTAAACCTTCTCTTGAGTGTGTGAGATAAACATGTGTGTTTTCAGTAGTTGGAGAAGAAGGCATTACATCAAGAAGTTGGAGAAGGAATGCAAGCTTGTAGATCTAAGCTTACTTTATGCTCTAGAAGCTCCATGAGGTAAGAAGACCCAATCTTTATGCTTGTATGATGTAGATCTTGCCTTATTAGATTTATGAAACCTTTCTTGTCCCAAAAAGTCTCAATATTATGCATGTGGTGTTTTGGACGTGATAAGTTGTCCTTTTAGACCCTAGGAAGGGCCCTGAGTGATAAAATGATGTCCCAAAGGCTAAAAGTCTCCCATGCATGTAGTAGAAAGGTCTTAATGGGTTAAAACCATGTATTAAGAGCTTTTTGGATGTCCAAAGTCTTAAAGTTTGAGACTTTATGGTTCGCAGACACATTTGGTCGACGGATCTAGAATTTGGACTTAAGTGCTTAAGCCATTTAACACTTATTATAATTTTGGTAAAACTTACGTACGCCCCGCGTAAGTTCTGTACGCCCAGCGTACTGAGTTAACCTCCTCGATGGTGGTCAACACAAGGCGGAGTACGCCCCGCGTACGCCCTCTGTTGGGCTTTTGACGAGTTAGACTTCGGGATTGGGCCGCCTTTGGATCATTTTGACTTGGTCCTTGCTGGACTTTCTGAATAGGTGTGTTTTGGGCCAGTTTTCGTAATGGGTCTTAAAATGAGGCCCAATTAGGAAGTTGGGCCCAATTTGGAAAATTGGGCCAATAATGGACCTTATATATGTGGACTTTTGGATCATGGATTTGGTATTATACCTTGGCCCAAATTAGAGAAAATGCAAAATGGACTATTATCCTATGTGGGGCCCTTAGTTAAGATTGATATCCCAATTGTTGACTTAGTATACGTTATTTCGGATAGTACGGGATTTTCGGTGAGACAGCGGTCGGAGACTTTCAGTCTAGTTCACCACCACTTGTGAGGTGAGTTTTCCTCACTATACTCAAGGGTCGAAGGCACCAAGGTCGGCCCTTTAGATTGTTATCCTACTTTATTGTTAGTGTGATATGGTAGATCGGAATCCTGGTAGATATGATGTTTCTATGTGGTCATGATCATTTAGATCAGTATCCTAGTAGATAGGATGTTGCTATGCTTAATGATTTGTAGATTGGTTTTTCTATCTGTATAATATTATGTGATTATCTAATATATATGTGCACATGATTGAATGGTGGTTGAGGCTTATCTGCTTTCTGTGAGAGCCAACAGACTGGGGTATTCCAACCCGTTGGTTGTGGGTCGAGAGTATTCCAACTCGCAGATGATAGGACTCGTAGTATGTGGGCATTCCAATTCGATGGTTTTGGGTCAAGGGTATACCATCTCGAGGATGATTGGACCCTTAGTATGTTGGCATTCCAACCCGATGGTTGAGGGCCTGGGGCATTCCAACCCGATCATTGATTGGACCCATAGTATGCTATTATTATATGTGTGTTATTTGTTGTGCGGGTATTTTGTGGGAATTCACAAAGTTTCGGGCTTACAGTTTTGGATTTTGTTTCAGGTACTTTGCATGATCGCGGGAAGGCGAAGGCATGATCATGCACCTACTCACATTTTATGATTTTGTTTTCTGGGATGCTCTGATATGAAATTATTTGGAAAACATTTTGTAATTAATAATGATTTCTGGATGTTTGAAAAAGTATAATTTTTTTGTGAAATTTATGGATGTTACAAGTTGGTATCAGAGCCATAGTTTGAGTGAATTGGAGGAACACTCGTTTGAATCCAGTCTCAAACTAAGGAAAGGATTTTCAAAATGATTTTCAAAATAAGAAAGAAGGATGCACAGTGTATGATCAGTCGGAGCCAATAAGTAGACCCCAAAATACCATGCGGTTATTTGATATTGTGATATGTTAGAACATCATGCTATTTATATGCTATGAATCTTCAGGAATTGCATGATAGAATTGCTTGATTGTATGATGTCCGATAGCCTAGGATTTCCTTATATGAAATTCACATCATTACTGTAGTTTCTTAGTGTATGCATCATATTTGTACATAATTAAGATCTTATAGCCTGAGAATGTTTGGTTTGGCCTTATTTCATGTTCTTGTTTGTTGAAGGGCCTAGGGTAGGATCAGATATTTTAATGTCTATATGGTCCAGTGTTATGTATGACTAGAATACATGATTGTTGTAGGGTTGGTGGAAGTTTCATGGTTGAGTTGTGCGGTGTCATTTGGCCAGTTATGAGATAGTTAGCATTCCACCAGGAGTGAGGATTGAGCGTTTTCCATGCTTATGTATATTGTTATGACGTTGTGATGATACTTGAGATAAATATGGGTAGGAGTGGAATGTAGTACGGGCCCCTACTACTAAAAGCACAGGACCAATATGTGTAGCAACGAAGTCACAACCCCTAGGGTTTAGTTAGGAGTTGGTTCCCCATTATTTATGCGGATTATCTGATATCTTCCTGGTGTATTTTTAGTATGGTGGTTACGAGGCGATTTGAGACCGAATCCAGGTCAGGATTAGGAGCTGGCAGCCAGGAAAGGCCATCGTTGACGAAGGATCGAGTAAGGGAGATCATTCGCGAGGAGGTGGTCGAGATTGTCTGGCGTCAGATTTTGAAGATGTTTGGGTCTATCAAGACCACCATTATAGAGTATTTTGATGACCGATACGCAACCATTGCTGAGATTACGGCTGCTGCAGCCTCCGCAACTGTGGCGGCTGTAGGTGCGGGGATAGGTCGGGCTTTTCAGTATCGGGACTTCGATAACACGAAGCCCCTGATTTTCAATGGGACTCAGGAGCCGATCATATCCATGAGGTGGCTATCTCACATGGAGGGATGTTTGTTCACATGCTCATGTCCTACTGACCAGAAGATCAGATATGCTCTGAACCTACTAAGTTCTGGAGCAAAGGAATGATGGAGATTGATGACGAGGTCACATTCTGATGAGTAGCGAGTGACGGTTAATTGGGATCAGTTCAGAGACACGTTTTGCGCTTGCTACATTCCACGGGTTGAGCGAAAGCGACTGTCACAGGAGTTCATGGATCTGAGACAAGGTACGGAGACGGTGACGAAGATCGCTCGCATGTTAACTAAGAGGGTGATGTTTTGCCCAGATTTCGCATCCGAGCAGGCTCAGACGACTCATTATCTAAGCATGCTCAAGACTGATATTAGACAATTTTGTTGCTACCCAGTGATGTGACACATTATTGGAGTTAGAGGAGGCCGCTAGGCGGAGTGAGCTGGAGGTTGAGCTGCATTTGAGAGAGTAGAGGTAGGACCTAGAGCAATCACAGCTAGGGCCAAAGCGGTCCAAGACCGTTGATTCTAGGTCTGGAGGTCATCTCGGCCGCACTTGTAGGAAGTGTAGGAAGGGTGATTTTGGGGTTTGTCGATCTGGTAGTAGATGTCACAAGTGTGGCAAGCAGGGCGACATTGCTAGGGATTGGATGCCGCAGACTCCAGCTTCTGGGGTCATACTTTGTTACCATTATGAACAGGTGGGCCATATGAAAGCCCAGTTTCCTCTACTAGCTGCTACGCCGATGCAGGCTTCAAGGTCAGCTACACTGAGGATTACTGACGGGAGTCAGAGTAGAGCAGAGCCTCCGAAGGCTCGGGGATGTTCCTTTCAACTTACAACCGAGGAGGCCAGGACAACATTAAATGTGGTTGCTGATATGTTTCTATCCATTATCTTGTTGATTATATTTGTTTTATTCTTATATGTGTGTACCTATGATTAGGTACATTTTTAGTGAAACCCTTACACACTCTGATATTATTTGACTCGGGGGCGAGTCGATCGTTTTTCTCTCGATCATTCAGTAGGGAGTTTAGTTTGTCGATAGGAGAGCTAGAATGTCCGTTGTGAGTCTCCGTTTCCAACGAACACGGGATTTCTGCTTCTTCAGTCTATCGGGGTTGCATTTTGGAGATCTTTGGGGTATCCTTCTCGATAGACTTGATTCCGATTCCCATGAGGGATGTATGTGTGATTGTGGGTACGGACCGGTTGAGTCGCTTTGGTGCCATGATCGACTGCAAGGGTCAGCAGGTGGTAGATCGAACCCCAAGTGGGGGAGAATTGGTTATCTACAGCGAGGGCACTAAATTGGGGTTAGGGTTTTCTTCAGCTGCCAGGGCTTGGCAGTATATTCAACATGGGGGTGTGGGTTACTTGGCGTATGTGGCGGATACACAGGTAGGGGATTAGGATTCGGTTTTGGACGTTCTGGTTGTCAAACAGTTCGTAGATGTGTTTCCGGAGGAGTTACCCGGAGTGCCTCTGGAGAGGCAGGTTGAGTTCAAGATCGACCTAGTGCCAGGTGCAGCCCCTGTTGCCAAGGCTTCCTACCGATTGGCACCATCTGAGATGCGGGAGCTATCATCACAGTTGTAGGAACTGATGGGCAAGCAGTTCATCTGTCCGAGAAATTCTCCGTGGGGAGCACCGATTCTCTTCGTCGGGAAGAAGGATGGTTAACACCGGATGTGCATTGATTATCGGGAGTTGAACAAGTTAACGGTGAAGAACCGTTATCCACTCCCTAGGATAGATGATATCTTTGATCAGTTGTAGGGAGCATCTTTGTTCTCCAAGATAGACATGAGGTCCGGATAACATCAGGTCAGGGTTAGGGAAGAGGGCGTGGAGAAGACTGTGTTCCGGACTCACTATGGACATTACGAGCTCGTGGTGATGCCGTTTGGGCTCACCAATGAGCTGGCGGTATTTATGGACCTGATGAATTGAGTATGCATAATGATGCTCAACCACTCGGTCATTATGTTTATAGATAAAATCTTAGTATATTCCAAGACGATGGAGCAGCATAAGGAGCATCTCCATGAGCTATTGGGAATTTTGAGGCGAGAACAACTGTATGCCAAGTTCTCGAAGTGCGAGTTTTGGTTATGAGAGCTTCAGTTCCTTGGACACCTCATTTGACCAGGAGGGAATTTTGGTCGACCCGGCCGAGATTGAGACGGTTATGCAATGGGAGGTTCTGAAATCTCCCTTGGATTTTGTATTATCTATAGGACCCTTGATGATTTGATCTTGACATTATAAGTGTTGGGCCTAACCAAGACTAAATGATCTACTCAACTAAAGTCCAATGAAGTCTTTAAAAATTGAAAAATCGAGAAAGATAATCTTAGACAATTAGATTGATTCTAATCCATATCTCGTGTGCATATGAAATATTAAAGAACGAAGGAATAGCTGATCGTTTATCATAGGGTTGACGGTTGATTTGAATCAAAGTTTGGAAGTGGCTTACGAAAGCACACTTTGTTGTTTACTTCAAGATTTATACCTACATTTATAGTTACTGACTTATCTAAGTGGGATACTATTGGATTAGGGTGTCTAAGCCAATAACTAAATTGGTATATTCGTGAATTAGAAGAAAAGTCCATTTTGGGTTGCCCTCGAAACTAAAAACTAAAAACAATTGCATTTTGAAGTGGAGGATAATTTGTTAGTTTATTATATTAATAATAAATTAAATTAGGAATGAAATAAATAATTTATTAATATATTATAAGGTTAATATATTAACTAGAAATAGTAATTATTAATTTAGAATTAATCAAAAATTAATTGTTCATTAGTTGAACAAGAGAGTGATTCTAGAAACTCAGTAGCATGGCTAATTTTGTATATGTGTTTTAGGGTTTCTAGAATGCTCTTTATTGATAATTAAGGAGTTGGCAAATTGTCATATTTGAGATATTATTATATTCAACTTAGGGTTATCTAAGGCTTCCTTATCAGCTATAAATAAGACCCTAGGGTCTCAAATTTTTGTCCACTCTTCGACGCATTCAAGAACCAAATTTCTACCCCCTCTCCTCTCTCCTCTTGCGTTATTGTTGCTAGGGTTTGGGTATAAACCATTAAAGGGATCATCTCTTTGGTGCTAAGATTTCCAAGTCCAATAACAATAAGGATTGGTGTGGTTTGTTTACAATAACAAATCAAAAGGTATGTAACCCTATTCTTTGTATTTTTTCAAAGTTGACTAGGGTTACGCTTGGTTTAGTAGGTCATTGTATGTTGCTATCAAGGTGTATGACATAGATATATTATAGGATGCCTGTACCCTATTAATTGTTAATCATTTTCCACATTGTATAAATTTGATTTCTATAAATCCCATTAATTTTTGCCATCAAAATCTTAAGGGATTACTTATATGCAGTCAAGTGCACTATTTATACTAATCACAACAGCTTAAGTTACCTAATGGATCAGTCGAACTTGATAATTTGACAACGGAGATGGTTGGATACAATGAAAGATTATGACTGTAAGATCTCGTATCACCCTGGAAAGGCCATTGTCATGCCTAAAGCCTTGATTCGTAAGGTTTTGAGTGCACCTAGCATAGATCTTTGTTTCAGGATGGTTATTATTTCACCACTTTTGGATATGATCAAGAAAGCTCAAGTATAATAGCTAAAAATGAAAATTAGAAGGATGAAAGGATAAGGGGCAGATTCTATTATTTGTTAGGGATAGTTTGGCGCTATTGACTTAGTGTGGTAGGGTTTGGGTCCCCAGCTATTGACGGAGTTCGATAGATATTACTGGAGGAAGCTCACAAATCAAAATTTTCGATCCATCCGGGGGCCATGAAGATTTATAGAGATTTGATATTAATTTACTAGTGGCCATGAATGAAGTGGGCAATAAAATAGTTTGTAGAGCAGTGCTTGACTTGCCGGAAAGTCAAGGCCAAACATTAGATACCCCACAACAAGATGCAGTTTTTACCCATTCCCATATAGAAATGGGAACATATTACTTTGGATTTTATCATGAAGTTTCCCAAGACGACACGATGGGTCGATTCTATCTAATTGATTCTTGATAGCTTGACCAAAAGTGCTCAATTTTTATCCATTGATGAGAATATTTCTATCGAAAAATTGACATACATTTACATTAGGGAGGTGGTTATTCGTCATGGGGTTCCACTTTCTTTGGTCTCTGACCGTAATGTCCAATTTCACGTCTAAATTTTGGAGGAAGTTTCAGGAGGAGTTGGGTACTCAGTTGCATTGCATCACATCATACCACCCCCAGATCGACGAGCAGAGTGAGCGAAATATTCAGACTCTGGAGGATATGTTTCGGCGATGCATGTAAGATTTTGGCGGGATTTAGGATACCTACCTTCCATTGGTTGAGTTCTTATATAACAACAATTATAATGCCAATATCAATATACCTCCCTGTCAAATTCTTTATGGAAGGAAATATCAAACCCCGATTTGTTATATCGAGCTCGAGCATCGGGTTATGGGGAGTACTGAGGTTGTACTTAAGACCAACGAGTTGATGCAGCAGGTGCACGGACGGCTACAAACCACACAAAGTCGCCAGAAGAGTTATACCAACCGGAAACGTTCACACATTAAGTTCCATGTTTGGGATTTTTTGTTTCTAAAGGTGTCACCTTCGAAATGTGTCCCCTGGTTTTGTAAGTGGGGAAATTTTGGTCCTAGGTACATTGGTCCTTTCAATATTACCACTCGAGTAGGCAGGGTTGCATACCGGCAAGACCTTCCTGACAAGCTCAGCCAGATCCACAACACTTTCCATGTCTCCCAACTACAACAATGTATAACTGATGATTCTGCAATAGTTTTGTTGGATGATATTCAAGTGGATGAGCCCCTGAACTATGTAGAGAGATCAATTTTGATCCTTCAGAGGAAGACGAATGCCTTGCGCAACAAGGTAGTAGGGTTGGTGAAGGTGTAATCGCAGCACCGGAAGGGTTCCGAATGGACATGGGAACCCGAGGAGGAGATAAGGGAGCATTACCCCAAGTAATTTCTAGCCCCGGACTTTGAGGACGGAGTCTGATTCAACCGGGGGAGAGTTGTAACATTCGGATTCGTGGGGCTATTTTATTTAATTAAAATTTGAGTTTTAGGTTTCCAAGAGGCGGTGGAGGCATCACCACGACGTGGCATGTCTAGAATGTTCGTGAACCGTAATCTGGTCCCCACGATCCGACGTATGTTCGTCACAACGTAGTTATGATATGAGGAGAAAACCCTAATATTCAGGTATTTAAAGGAAAGAGTGGGCTAAAGTTTCTCACCCTCAGCGTCCATCACTCTTAAGACCTTTGAAACCATAATCATAGCCTCTCTTGGTGACTCTTGGTCAATTTTAGTGTTCTTGGTGGTTTGAAGCAGAGGAAGAAGAAGAAGAAGAAGAAGAAGAAGAAGACGAATAAGAGGAAGAAGAAGAAGATGATGATGATGATGATGATGATGAAGACAAAGAAGAACAAGAACAACAACAACAACATGAAGAAGACAAAGAAGTGTAATAGTGTGTGGATTCAGCAAGTAAGCCTCATCATTCTTCTCTTATGCATTCTCTAAAGCTTTATAAGTCTCCAAGATCCTAGCATTATGTTGCTTGCTCTTAGATCTAAGCCTCTAGACATTTGATTATCATATTCAAAAAGTTTGGAAGGATAGATTCCATAAAGTCGGCAACTTTATGGCTCATCATTAGGGGTGTTCAAAACCGGTTATCCGAAAATTCGGATATCCGAAAATGCGGATATTTGATTTTTGATATCCGAATCCGTATCCGAAATTTCGGATATCTGAAATTTCGGATACGGATTCGGATAATAAACCGGATATCCGAATTTCATTAATTTTAAACCGCATCCGAACATCCGATCCGTAAAATCACCGCTACTCTTAAAATTAATAATAGCAACTATGTTAAATATTGCGACATAGATGGATATCGATAGCAACAAATAAATATATGTAGCATTTACTAAATAGTTTTTGATTATAAGCCAATGAACCTGGATTATAAAAAACAAATATATAACGATTGTAAAAGGAAAGGTTTGCAATAAAAGTTTGGAAAGAATGGTCACGAAAAAGTTGAAAATCGTGGGGAACATCAGTCCATTAAGCATGTCAATGTTTCTAATTTCTCATTTTAAAATATTAAAAAATAAAAAAAAATTATTTTTTTCGGATATCGGATATCCGAAATATCCGAAACTTTATAAATTCACTATCCGTATCCGAATCCGAAAAACCGGATATCCGAAATTCGGATATCCGAAAATCCGGATATCCGAAATTTCGGATAATTTCGGATCGGATATTCGGATATTTTGGATGCGGATATTTTTGAATACCCCTACTCCTCATGGTTCCTTTGAGGTTGTATGTTTTAGATCTGAAGTTTCTGGTCTTATTTTGATTCATACACAATGTTGGGTTCATTTTCTCATCTATATGAACTAATTTAGGAAGGACATGCATTACACATGCATGTCTATAAATCCATGATTTTTATGTTCCACTAGGTGTGGTGAACTCTTCTGTAACTTGAGAGAAGTGACATTGGTTGATTAAGTGCTTAGTGGGTGAGTTCGTGCTTTAGCTTGCCATTAAGGGCTTAAGGTTTGAGATCTTGAATCTTTGGGATGCCTTAATGAATAAAGTTGGAAACTTTATTCATGAATACCTAGGGAAGGACCATATGTAGGCTTTGGAGCTCTTGGATTATGAAGAAAACTTCTTAAGCTCCATTAAACTACTTAGACCAATTCCCACAATGTGGCCTTTAGGCTATCACGACGTGGCGACTAGGGAAGCAGATGACTATTTTGGCATTTAGTACCCATGATGTCGCCAAGGGATGGTCACGATACGAAGGCTTTTTGAAGCTATTTTTGTCTTGGCTGGGATTCTAATCGGGTTTGGAGTCGTTAGCCACAACGTGCCAAGGGATGGCCACAATGTTGAGATCAACTAATATTGACTTTGAACATTGACTTTTGACCTAGGTTCGACCTTTGGGTATAGACTAAGTTGGACCTTATTTGATGATTCAGTGTGTTGTAGCACTAACCTCGTGGAAGTTAAATGTGGTTTATCCGATTTCGTGAGTCAGGTGAGTCTTCTCACTATATTGTGTAGGATGCTAGTTATGTTTGTGACTCTTGAATTGTGTGCTAGGTGGATACTGTTTGTATGTTAGCTTAGACCCATTTGTATGTTAGGCGGGGCCTGTTATGTATGTTAGGAGGGGGTCGTTATGTATGATGGGTGGGGCTCATTTATATATTAGTTGGGGCCCGTTATGACGGGCAGGGCCCGATATGTGGGTGGGGCCCAAGGTTATGTATGGTTTGTAGTATTTTAGGGAACTCACTAAGCTTTATGCTTATTGTTTGATGGTTTAACCATTTTCAAGTACTTCTAATTCCAAAGGGTAGGGCCTTGCTTGACTACACAACATTGCCTTATAATTTGTACATCGATGATTATTTTACTCTGATGATTTTTACACATTCTACTACGAATGGTTTTGAAAATCATGATGTATGGTTTGATGAATTTAAAAATAGAACTTTCTATCAGTCTTATTGGGATGTTACATTGTTTGTCTCAAAAACTGTCAAGACATAATATTTAAATAAAGTAATGACATTTTTAACTGGGTATTAAAAGAAACAAATAATTAGTTTTGAAAAATAAAAATACATATCGTTCCGACAGTTTAATCCATAGAGAAGCATAGTACACTTGTCGTATGCATGTTGTAATGACCTAGAAAAAAATAAAATCAAACTTTATACAAGTATTTTCAACGATGAGAAATATGTCACATGTTAGTTCAATATATTCACCTTTTAGGGATACAAAAAGAAATAAGTTCATATATATATTATACGGCTAATTACAAGAAATAGAAACCAACTTTCATTTAGTTGTTTTTATGGCATTCTACTTTCATTACTTTCTATTGTTTCCTTATAATTTCATTTTTTCTATTAATTCATTGGACTTTAATTGCAAAAGTACCACCATCCAACCTTTTCACCAATGCAAATTTAGGATCCATGTGTTGCACATTTTCTCCTAAGATACACAAAAACATAACCAAAGATTCATTGAAAATGCAAAAAAATGGAATAAAAGTAAAAACAAATTGTTTAAAATAGCAAGGTACCAATATAAGCAATCTACTTTATTTTTACCCATAATAGCACCGTGGTAAGAGTTTTTTACCAATATAAATAACATACTTTATTTGTTAAATGTTGCCATTTTTTGTTTAAAAAATTTACAATGAAGAAAACAATATAAAATTTACCTTTGATCAAGTATGACTTTTTGAATCATAATGTCCTAAAAATACAATCAATTATTTCCTAAAGTAGCAAAAAAAAAGTAAAGTGAGAACAAAAAAATTAAGCAGTCAAGTATGAAGGTCTATTTGGCTATACTTGTTCACTTAGTACAACATCATGGGCTGCAGTTTATAAATCAATGGAATTTCCCAAATCCTAATCTCCATTTGATGTTCCACCTACCGGAGAAGTTTTAGAGCCAATAGTGGCATTAAAGAGAGTGGGAAACGATGAAGATAATGTAGGTATATATAGTGTCTGTTGAGTTTGACCTTAACAAAAAGAAAAAAACACATTTCAATTGGAAAATAAGAGCTAGCCAACTACACTAATGCGTCACATGTGTTGTATTTTGAAATATGGGAAAGCTACATATGGAAAATTTGTATTAGTGGAAGCATTTGATTAGGTATGATGTACAAGAAATGTTCAACTGCTCTAGAATCTGGCCCACCAATAGAGTCTTGGGTATGAAAACTTTAGCAATTCATGAAAAAAAACACTTGTTATTTAGATTAAAAGATTAAGGCATATATCTGTGAGACACTTGTTTCGTAATAACTAATCATGTATATCCCACATAGATTTAAAATTGATCAGATGTAGTGATGAAAATAGGATCAAGAAAAGGAAAATTGAAATCACAAGTAATGGTGCTTGTCTGCTTGATTCGTCTTGTTGGTATGATGTGCAAGCAACATTTAGTTACTCCGGAGCAGGCTAGAAAATGGAATCTTGGGTATGAAAACTTTAGAAATTCAAGAAAAAAACATCTAGAAGCATACATAACCATGAGAAAACTGAAATTTAAAATAAATGAAGAACATGGGGTTATACATGTTTAAGAAAAAATTAATTCTGCAAAAATACCAACATATGTCTATCATGTTTCTTTTCGACCTTCGATGATACTTCAGTAGCTGTAGATTGAGGAGAGGAGGTAGTGGTGTTCGTCATGCATGCTTTTATAATTCTATAAGGGTTTAGGGTTACAAAGTAAGAGTACGGAGCTTGGGTTATCAAATGGACCATTGGTGGCTCCATGCAGCTAGATAGCCGTGCCAATCATTGACAAATCGTTGCTCAATTTTTTGAATGGAGAGACGAATACAAATAGGCGAAAGTGAAGGGGAAGCAATGAAAGGTGATTGGAAGAAAAGATGGTGATAGATGCTGAGAGAGAAGCAGAATCAGCCATGAGCCAAGGAGTTGTAGCCAACTTATGAAAATTAATGTGATTGATTTAACACAACTATCAACTTAGTGATCAGGTGAAAGAATAATCATATAAATAAATAATCATATATACATTAATAGCCATCACATATAGGCTCACACATTAAAGTTACCAAATTGTCTATTTAACCTTAGGCTTATGATCAAAGGCACCGTCGTACAAACCTAATGATCATAGATTCATATAATTCAAGTAATCAAGATAGCATGGTCATCTAATCCTAATAATACTCAACCATAAACAGAAAAGATTGAAACTTCAACACATAATGATCTTTTAAGAAGCTAACATAACAAATAATCAAATAGATTAAAATCCAAAATCATAGAATTAACACATAGGTTAAAATCTTCTTTACGCTAAATGAAATTTAAGGCTTTTAGTTCGTACTTATTGAAAAAAAAAAGAAGTAAAAACAAAGTAAACTTTGAACTTCCTGATTGAAATAAACTAAACTCTGTAACTAAACATAATTATGTCTTCAATTTCTTCAAAATTGGCTTCTCCGAACGAATTTGATCTCTAAATCTCCAAAAAGTGTTATGTGGTCGTCTATGGTCGAGAGAGACTAGTTGCATAATTTAGGTTAAGAGGCAAAAATGATCTTTATATAGTTTCCGAAACAGCTTCGAAGCCAAGTAAAATAAATGTCCACGCTGAGGAAAAGCCTTATATGAATGTGTTCCAAGTCATCAATCGCAATTCGTCTGTTAGATTTTAGACGGGAAACCCCATTCCCCATGTCGAGGGACACATATCTCTATGTAGTGGGATCTTCAAAATACTTATCCTTTGACTTTATTGACCGATTCTAGCAATCCCACTCTAGCTCCAAAATTTCATTCCTTTTGCTCCCCAACATGTCCTCACTGCTACATAACATATTTTAAAAATGGGAAAATGACTCTTGAGGGTAATTAATTTTTGCGTTTGTACTCATTTGGTCCCTTTCCTTTTTTTTTTTGTATTCAATATACCATCGAACTTGTTGTTTGTGTTCACCATGACCCTTTTGACCGGCTTTTGACCTGTGATAGTCGGTCAAAGGGTTGTGGTGAACACAAACAACAAACTCGGTGGTATATTGAGTACAAAAAAAAGTAATGGGACCAATTGAGAACAAATGCAACAGTTGGTTACCCTCCTGATTCATTTTCCCTTTACTCATTTACAGCAAATCCCACGTCATCTCCTACTGATATTAATGACTATGAGATTCATTCTTGCTTCTCTTCAAAACATAACTCACAAAAGGACATTATTCATGCATGTACAACTTTGTAATGCACTTGAATATTTATTAGGGGAATCTTGACTAAACAGACGCATTTCATGACTACATTTACATTTGCAATCAAATGATTTATCGTATCATGGATTCTAGATAACTCTAAAAACGAGTGGAATCACAAGTGTTATGATTTTTGAGTTTACTTAGCTTTAAGATCGAACTCATGGGATAAGATACAACATCAATATGTACAATATCATCATGTTGCTTTTGTAGACACATCGCCATAATATTGTACATATTGATGTTGTATCTTATCCCATGAGTTTGATCTTAAAGCTAAGTAAACTCAAAAATCATAGCACTTGTGATTCCACTCGTTTGTAGATTATCTAGAATCCATGATGCGATAAATCATTTGATTGGAAATATAAATGTAGTCATGAAATGCGCCTGCTTAGTCAAGATTCCCCTAATAAATATTCAAGTGCATTACAAAGTTGTACATGTATGAATAATGTCCTTTCGTATGTTATGTTTTTAAGAGAAGCAAGAATGAATTTCATAAAGTCATTAATATCAGTAGGAGATGATGTGGGATTTGTTGTAAATGAGTAAAGGGAAAATGAATCAGGAGGGTAAACAACTGTTGCGTTTGTTCTCATTTGGTCCCTTTCCTTTTTTTTGTACTCAATATACAAACAAACTTGTTGTTTGTGTTCACCATAACCCTTTGACCGGCTATCACAGGTCAAAAGTCGGTCAAAAAGGTTATGGTAAACACCAACAACAAGTTCGATGGTATATTGAATACAAAAAAAGGATCAAATGAGTACAAACGCAAAAGTTAATTACCCTCAAGAGTCATTTTCCCTTTAAAAATTATAATCACCTTTTATCTATAATTAAGACCAAATGTACATAAAAATACCAATACATTATATGAATTATATGAATAAATAGAGCAATATCAACTAACATTTTTGTACTCTACATTCCCATCTTGGATGTACTAACTCAATCACTGTCACCTATTTACAACCCAGCTTGCATGTACGAATTTAGCAATTTTTTTTTTGTTTTTAAGTTTATATATTTACTATAGTAAAATCTAGATAGAAAATAGTGTACGGTTTGGGAATGATTGATGAAATTTATTGATGACACCGAAGAAAGGATTTAATTATCCAAGTAAGATCTTTGAAATACTATCACAGAAGGTTAGGGATAATAATGAATATTCATTACGCTTAAAGAAAGTGCGTAGAAATAGGTAAGTCTTCATTATCTGGAATGTTACTAAACTCCAGATATTGAAGAGATTTTACCTATTTCTCCACAACTTGTTTGAGCAAATACTGATTTCGCATTAGTATACCTAACCTTATGTGGTAATATTTGAAAGATCATACTTGGATACTTAAACCCTTTCTTCTTTTTCGTCAATAAATTACATAATCATTCCCGAAATCAATATTTTATAGAGCATCATCTTCATAAGCCACTAAAAATAATTAAATTTTTGGATAACCCACAAGTGTTTTTTTAATACATGAAAAAGAAATTTATTCAGTTGTTTACCTACAATCTAAACTTTAAGAAAAAGACAAAAGGGTAAAGAAAATACCTTGTGATCAACTTTCCACCAGTCGCTGATGAATGAACTGAATTCCTCAACTAGTTTTAGATATGGGACAAAAACCGTGGATCTTGCTCGAACATTAATTCCCCTAAAACCATCAACATCTCCACACATCTTGGTTAAAGGTCAGTATGTCCTTAAAACTCCATTTTACCATGGTAAACAAGAATAGATTATAAATTAAGATATCATCATTTCGAATTATGTAAATGATAGAAGTTTATTGACTACTACCCTTTGAAAAACACCAAAATGATAAATTTTTCTTTAAGTAACTTCAAATGTACAAAAATTGTTTGGTTCAGAAGATGGCCTAATTCATGTAGTCGCCTGATTCATGTGGTTTAAGTATGTCCTTTCAAGAGTCTTTCGTTCTATCACCAAAAAGTTCCCCTTTATCAAATAATGAAGATTAAAACAATATAGAGATCAAAATTAGAATGTAAAATGTACTGAAACAAAAGAAGAAAATGTGCGTAAAATGAACAAAAATGAAATAAAAATAAAATGAAGTTCCAGTAACCACAGGGTGGCAATAAATTCGCCAGATCGTAGGGACTGTAAAAAGGTAGAAAACAAAATATAAATTAACTTTGTATGGATTTTACCTCAAAAAAAGGATAGTTCAACTAATACAGATAAGTTCAACTAAAATTAAAATTTTCGACTAGGATGCGCCAAAAACTTTATCCGTATTTTATATACAAGGTTTTGATTTATATAACTTGTTAAATCTAAACCAGTTAAAACACTTTTAGGAAAGTGTACCTATTGGCGAAATAATATAGTTTTTAAAAGAAAGGGCTGTCGAACACTTGGGAATGATAATGATCCTAAGTTGAAAGTATCTACTAAAAGTTAACCAATTGAAATAAGCTAAAGATGGGGATTTTTTTTTTCTGATTTTACAAGCTTAGAAAACTAAAAGCATTAATTTTTAAACAACTTAAAAAAAATAACTTAAACTAAAAACTAAGCATATAACGGTTTTGATACAATATTTTAAGTACATCCGTTTTGATTCAATTTACATTTTCCATATGGTTAATTTTATAGATAGTGAAATGGATTTAGTTTCTTCGATTACCAATTCCTAAGATAACAAGAAATGATGATCAAATTACTAATCATTAGATTGAATAAGACTATCTATTCAATGATAAAGTGGAAAAATAATCAAACTTTTCTAAATTGATATTAATGGTATTAAATACCAATTTTATATATGAATGTTCATCATATATTCACTCATACATTAAAGTTACTAACTTTTCTATTTAACCCTAGATTTTGGGTCAAAACTCTAGTCCTACAACTTTATACCTCATCAAATTATAAGATTTATGTAACAACTGTTTTCTAGAATGGTTCAGTTTAAGGCATAAAGGAGTCAAAAGCTTGGTTTTTGGGGAAAACCGAGTGTCATGATGTTACCATAGGTTGGTTACAACGTGACAAGAAAAAACGAGGAACGCGTATCTGGGCTATGGTCACGACGTGACACATAGGTGGTCACAACGTGAAAAGGTTGTAGTCCAAGCCCATGATCTTTTAGGTTTTCTTTCGTATTTAAATCCCATTAGCTGTTTTTTAGGGTTCATTATCAACCTCCATCGCCCTCAAACCTCAGAATCGCCTAACCCTAATCCCTTTTGGTAGTTCTTGGCTCATTTTGGTGCTTTTGGTAGCTTAAAGAAAAA
This sequence comes from Lactuca serriola, assembly GCF_051521515.1. Lineage (NCBI taxonomy): Eukaryota > Viridiplantae > Streptophyta > Magnoliopsida > Asterales > Asteraceae > Lactuca > Lactuca serriola. Next base: position 86,638,488 of record NC_136411.1, on the reverse strand, counting down.
GAAGAAGAGTTCTAGAGTGTTGGTCCAGAAAAGAAACCTCATCATCATCATCCTCTTGTGTACTTTTTGGACCTTTGTAAGTGCCCTAGATTTAAGCTTTATGCTTTTATGGTTCTAGATCTATGTCATTGCCCCTTTATCTTCTAGTCTAAGCAAGTTAAACCAACCTGACATACATATGGATCAATGAAGCCACTTTAGTGTTATATGGTCCATATCTGGAATTTGGTTGTGTGTTGGACCCTTGCAAGAGTGGTGGGTCATTTTCTTGGTTTTAACCTAGAATCGATAGAGGACATGCATGGAGCATGCATGTCCATAAAGTTGGAATTTTTATTAACATTAGAGTTCCTTAAAGCTTTTTGGAACGTGGGAGTTTAAGAGTCAATGGATTAAGGACTTAAACCATTAGGGTGTTTCTTCAGACTACAGTTACAACATCACATAGAGAATGTCACAATGTGAACGAGAAGGAATCTGCGACTATATTGTCATGTTATGCTGACAACGTGACTAAGGAGTGTGCACGTCATGATATTGGCTGAGTGGGTTGTCTATGAAAAAGTTGGAGCGAGACGTGTTGGAATCGGGTTGAGTATGTTCTCACTACTTGACCAAGGGGTGGTCACAACGTGAGGCTCAATGTTTGATGTTATTGGCTATTGACTTTCAATTGAACGTTGGTATTTTGGGTATGTTTGACTTTTGGTTAAGTTTATGTATTTAGTTTATAGTCCAAGGTTGGACCTTGTATGTTTTGATAGGAGTGTTGTAGCATCTTTTGTGGGGCATTAAGTTGTGGGTTAGATGATTTCATGAGACAGATGAGTCTTCTCACTATACTGTGAAGGATGCTAGCTGTCTTTGTGACTCTTCCATTGATATGTTGGGTTGGGCCCACTTGTATGTTGTGTTGTGCCCAATGGTATGCATGTTGGGTTAGGCCCATTTGCATGTTAGGATGGGTCCATTGGTATGTACGTTGGACTGGGCTCATTTTCATGTTAGTATGGGCCTATGAATATGTTGACTTGGGCCCATTTATATGTTGGGTTGGTTATGTTGTACGTTATGTGGTATTTTGGGGAACTCACTATACTTTGTGCTTACGGTTTGTGGTTTAAACTTTTTTCAGGTACTTCTAGTTCTAGAAGGAATCCCCAGTCTTCACTACACAACATCCCCTAATGGCTTTTCCATATTGATGAATAATTTTTTACTCTGATGTTTGAAAAATACAATTAACTCTTATTGGTTTTGGAACAAATGTTTAAATGGATTTTATGATTTAAAAATACAAAAATTTCTACTATTTTTGGGATGTTACGAGTTGGTATTAGAGCCTTGGTTTGAAGGATTCGGGTACACTCTCGGGTGTATCTGAACTCAAACTAAGGAGTTCCTAATCTTTTTGAATGCAAATAAAATTTTCTAAAAATACATTTACAAAGAAAGGGATGCCATTTATGCAATCAGTCGAGCTCAATTAAGTTATTCCCAAAATACTGATAATATAGAAGAATTGTACACGAGAAATCGATTAAGAACAAGATTAATCAATGTAATAAACTCAGAAAGTAAATAAGACTTTGAAGTTTCTATTACTCTCAGTAAGCTTGATTACAAAACATAGACTACGAGATCTGGAAAACTCCTTTGTCTAAACCAAAGCTCAGTCCCTATTTATAGGGAACATGAGAGTACAAAAAATACCAAGTTTGGAACCTTTACACTTCGTAAAAAAGTGACTACATACGCAATAGACTAAACACTATTCGAGTCTTTACAAGACTTCGACCCTTACAATCTCCCCCGTTGTAAACAAGTCGAACTACTCAATTCGTGAGAATCTGAGTAGCTAAGTGTATCATCCTTCGTATCTCAGAATACCATGTTAAAACCTTCTTTAACTCCTTCTTGTCACCATCATTGTTTTTCGAGGAGTTGTTCATACGAATAATAAAGTTTGTATATTGTGACGTTGTATATCCTTCGATCTCAGCAACTTGAAAGAGAAATCTGTTAGTCTTCCATTTAGTTTCCTTCCCAGCAAACACCAAACCAAATCGTTTTAAACATATTTCCCCAGCATCATACTTTTTCAACTTAGCTTGTGTCTTCGAAAGTTCCATTGCAATAGATACTTTCCAATCCATACTCGAAGCCAACTCTTCGTCAGTCAGGGCAAGACAATCATAATAATTGTTAATGAAGATTTTTATGTGAGCAAGACCTAGTCTGAACACTTCTTTGTCTGTACCCTTGAGTTATGATGCCTCCATTTCTTTTAAAAGTACTGCAACTTGAATGAGATCATTCAAGTTCATTAGAAGGAAGTCTGCACCACTGAAATCGATTGCTTGATTGTTTGCACGAACCACATGATACCTGAAATTTTGTATCATCTCTTCGAACAAGACATCTTTCTTAATAGCAACTACTTTCTTGATCTTGATCAGAGACCACACTTCATCTTGCTCTTTTCCATGTACAACATGAAAACGAATTTTCATGTGTGTATAATCATCTAGGTTTTTGAATTTCTCACTGACCTAGTATTGAGCAATGATAAACATCATTTCGTTTATCAGAAAGTCCAACTGAAAAAAATCAATGTTAGCAATCGAATAGCTTTTCCTTGGCTTCTTTTCGAAAGCATACATATGTGTCACGCCCCGAAACCGACGGCGGAAACGTTCCGGGGCGGAGGACGTCATGCGTAGTATCATAACCATTGTACATAGTAAGCATAGTAAACACAACCATTACATTACATAATAATATTTAAATTTGTTTAAAAGCATTGAAAACATAGTTATTTACATCAATAATAACAAAAGTAAAGACGAGACTTCTATATGCTCCGTCTTCTCCAAAAGTGATCGAAGTACCTGTCTAACGTTGACCTGAGAATACAAGCGGTTTTAGAAATATCAGCATAAAGCTGGTGAGTTCATAAGCATGGTTTGTAAGGAAAAACTGGTTACTAAATTGTGTGAAAATATTTTAATTCCATTGATAAAGAATGTAGTAAATATCGAAAATCATTAATACTGAGTTATGAAATACATATGCATGTTTTCCAAGAAAATCCCATATTTTCTAACATGTTTGTCGAATTCCATATGATAAGAAAACCCTGATTACCACTAGTAAGTATAGTAGTTTTACTACTTAAGATAAAACCATAAGTTGTGTCCTTGGAATACCCTCCAGTAAGTAAGTAGGTAGTTTTATTACATAAATAAAACTATAAAAGAAAGAAAGAAATCCGTGAACAAAGTTAGTTTATACGTATTGTGAGTCGTATAACCATACTAATTTGACCCGCGACCTCCTTGACATTCTTCAGGCGTCGTTCGATTTACAAAATTTGGCACCCCAGGCGTGCCCGCCTAACTGTAGCTAGCAATTTAGGTGTGGGATTGTCGGTCCCGAATAGATCTATCCGCAAATTTCACGCTCTCCCTCCAGGAGACTCTGGTTATACTACCGGAGAGGGTTTATTGGTACCCCTAAGGGCATGACGAAGATAAGTCTCACAAGCTAGTATTAACTAATTCACGGGATATTTAGTTGTTATCGAGTTTCGAAATCGTTTGGAACAAAGTAGAGTATAAATAATTAAACACAGGGTAATTATTTAGCATGATACTCTAGATTAATAATGGATAAACTAAATCAGACAATAGTTTATATATTGAATTTGCATGAAATTCAAATCCGTAAGACAAGTAATGAAAATCCCAAATTATTCCCATAATAATTTGAATGGCTTGATAAGTTCCCACGTGGTTCTGAAAATTACATAATTATATTTAGAAAACGTCCCTTATGCTCCGCATATTACAAACGGGATAAAGGTATCTAAAAGTTTGATAGAAAATCGTTATAATTACATCAGTTTTTAAATTACGAAATCCTTTATGATTTGCTTGTATTCCCCCCCCCCCCCCTTGAAAATATGAAAACTCAGAAAAGGTGTAGGGGTATGAACTCACCTGCTGTGAGTGGAATGGATGTGTCGGGTAGGATGCTAGGTGTCAATTGAGGACTTGAACACATGTGAGGATCCTATGTAACATGAAGCGATACATAATTGTATCTAATTAGTTATTTAATCACTAATTAAGTAAGTAAATACACTGTAATGCGTGAAAACACTTTATTTCAAGTGTTAAGAATGATACGGGTTGCATCTAAGGAGTGTATGGCCTCATTATGGAGTTTACTCTTCAAGTGGTGGCCGTAGGGGGTGTTTACGGTTTCAAGACTATATCCCCCATGAGTTTACGGTCGTAAACTCATGGGAATGGTGCATTTGGGTGTTCCAAGGTCTCATGCTTCACAAAAAAAGGTCCTAGGGTTGAATCAAAGGCTTAGGAAGTGATTGGAGCTTGAAATGGCCTTAAATTGGAGTTTACAGTTTTTGAATCCCTCCTTGGGGAGTTTATGGTCGCAAAGACATGAGTTTATGGCCGTAAACTCATGTTTGTCACTTTCTTTCATGGTTTGGTGCTTCTAGGTTAAGCATGCAAGGTTCTAGCCACTCATTCAAGTCATAGAAGGTGTTTAAGGGCACTTTAACACGCTAAAAAGGTGTTTACGGTTTTGGGATATTCCCCAACCGTAAACTCATGTTTACTCCTCTCATTCCATGTTTTGGGGTTCTAAGATCATTCATGCAAGTTTCTAGGTCATTAGCCAAGCATTGGAAGGGTTTTGGGGCATCAAAACCCCCCTTTTAGGGTGTTTACGGTTTTGGGATGTTCCCAAACCATAAACCCATTTTCTTGGGGGTTTTTGGGTGGTTAAACCATGAATTTGCAGGTATACTAAGAAAAACAATAAGCTAGGAGGATTTACTTAATGTTGTGAAGCTTGAAAGGGGTGATTCTTGATCAAATTCCAATTTTTTTAGAGAGAGAGTAGAGAGAGAAAGTTCTAGGGTGTGAAAAAGGTTGAAATGAAGGCCACTCAACCCTTATATAGGGTTGAGTTTACGGTGGGGGTCCACCCAACATTAACCGCAAACGGGGTTTTTCGCGTGATTTATCATTTTCCGACACGTATGAAATTACGACAATAACCCTAATTGATTTACTTAACTTAGAAATTAACTGAAAACTTTAATAATAAAAATAAATTTTATTAACGGAAGTGGGTTACAGTGATGGAATAAATTTCGGGTTGTTACATCATCCCCTCGTTAGAGGAAATTTCGTCCCGAAATTTAGAATTAAGTTACAAATCATGGATTTGGAAAGAGATGCGGATATTTCTGTTTCATTGAATCTTCGCGCTCCCAAGTGAATTCAGGTCCTCGTTTGGCGTTCTAGCAAACCTTCACTATCGGGATGCGGCTTTGCTTTGTTCGTTTGATCTCTCGATCCATGATTTCGATTGGTTCTTCCATGAAGTTCAGGTTTTCGTTGATTTTGATCTCATCAAGAGGGATCACAAGGGTTTCATCGGATAGGCACTTCTTAAGATTAGAGACGGTGGAAAACAGGGTGGATCTTGCTAAGCTCTTGAGGTAATCGGGTTTTGTAGGCTATGGGACCAATCCTAGCGATGATCTCGAAAGGTCCGATGTACCTTGGGTTTAATTTCCCGCGCTTCCCAAAGCGTATCATGCCTTTCCAGGGCAAGACCTTCAACAGGACACGATCTCCAACCTGGAATTCCAGAGGTTTTTGTCGTTTATCGGCGTAACTCTTTTGTCTGTCTCTAGAGGCTTTCAATCGATCTCAAATTTGGATGATCTTTTCGGTAGTTTCACGGATGATTTCAGGACCAGTGAGAGCACTATCGGGGACTCGACCCTTGGCTAGCTGCGTATCCCCTACCTCGGCCCAGCACAGAGGGGATCTGCTTTTTCGACTGTAGAGGGCTTCGAACGGGGCAGCCTTGATACTGGTGTGGTAAATGTTGTTATATGAGAACTCGACCAAGGGTAAATGAGTGTCCCACGACTTTCCAAAATCAATGACACATGCTCTCAACATGTCTTCCAAGGTCTGGATAGTTCTCTCACTCTGCACATTTTTCTGAGGATGATAAGTTGTGCTCATGTCTAACTTAGTTCCAAGAGCCTTCTGTAGGGACTACCAAAATCTCAAGGTAAACCTGCTATCTCGATCGGAGATAATGAACATAGGCACACCGTGCAGTCGGACTATCTCCTGAATGTAGATTCGCGTGAGTCTTTCCATTTTGAATGTTTCTTTGATCGGTAGGAAGTGAGCGGATTTTGTCAATCGATCGACAATTACCCAAATGGTATCGTACCCATTCGGAGATTTTAATAATTTGGTAATGAAATCCATAGTAACCATCTCCCATTTCCACTTAGGTATTTTGGGATGTTGGAGCAGACCTGAGGGTTTCTGATATTCGACCTTCACCTTGGCGCGAGTCAGACACTTGCCCACAAAGGTAGTGATAATTCAGCTTTGATATTTGGCCACCAGTATAGTTTCTTGAGATCTAGGTACATCTTATCCGAACCTGGGTGCACGGATTATCTAGTCTTGTGAGCTTCATTCATGACAACCTCCCTGAAACCTCTGAACTTTGGGGTCCAGATTCGATCCATAAAATAATACACTCTGTCACCTCTGATCTCAAGATTCTTATCCATTCCCCTCAAGGCTTCATTCAACACGTTCTCTAGTTTTAGGGCTTCTAACTGAGCCTCTCAGATTTGTGCGGATAATTAGGAATGGATGGTCATTGACAGAGTCTTTACCTTGTGGCCTGAACTTTCCTTACAACTAAGGGCATCTGCCACCACATTGGCCTTGCTGGGATGGTAGCGGATTTCACACTCATAGTCACTGAGCAGCTCTACCCATCGTCGTTGTCTCATGTTTAAGTCTTTCTGATCAAAGATGTGTTGTAGGCTTTTATGGTCAGTGAAGATCATGCACTTGGTCCCGTAGAGATAATGTCTCCAAATATTCACTGCGAAGACCACTGCCCCTAACTCCAGGTCCTGAGTTGTATAGTTGACTTCATGTGCTTTCATCTATATCGAGGCATAAGCAATAACCTTTCCTCACTACATAAGCACACAGCCTAGGCCTTGGTTGGATGCATCGCAGTAGACAATGAAGTCCTCCATCCCTTCGGGCAGGGACAGGATAGGTGCGCTACATAAGGCTCGTTTCAATGTTTGGAATGCAGTGTCTTGCTTTTCACTCCAACAAAAGCGTACACCTTTCTGTGTCAGAGTAGTTAGGGGTTTGGCAATTCTAGAAAATTTTTGGAAGAATCTACGATAATAACCGGCAAGACCCAAGAATTGACGGATTTCTGTGGGTGTCTTTGGTGCCGACCAATTCTCTATCGCCTTGATTTTGGAAGGGTCCATCTGTATGACCTCCTCGCTTACCACAAGATCTAGGAAAGTTACCTCCCGAATCCAGAATTCATACTTAGAGAATTTTGCATACAGCTTCTCCGATCTAAGTGTTTCCAGCACTAGTCTCAAGTGTTTTTTGTGATCTTCCTCGCTTCTTGAATAGACAAGTATATCGTCTATGAACACGATAACAAACTTGTCTAGGAAAGGGCGACACACCCGGTTCATCAGCTAACTTATCTCGTCGACCCTAGTGAGTGCCCAAGACTCAAACTTTTCTTGACATGTTGCTATATCTCTTCTTTTTGTCCCCCTTTTTCCATGTTTGATGGACTTAAGTAATGGTATCTCCTAAAGTCTGTAATTTTATGAATCTCCAGGTCAAATAGAGCATTTATTGTCTTGGATCTGAATTATAATCAAGTTTTGATGTCATGCATGGGGTTTTAGTCATTAAACCCTCTTTTCGACCTAAAATGGAAAGGCATGTATTGGACATGCAAGTCCATAAAGCCATGATTTTTAAGGTCTCTTTGGAGTGTGAAGTCTTTCTCGAAACTTTGGAGGTGCAACTCTAAGGAATTGGTGCTTAATGAGAATCTTGATGCATTAAGTTACCCTTAGTGGTTAGGGTTGGAATTTTGGCTTATGGAAGTGTTTGAGGGATGAAGTTGGAAACTTTACCCATCAAGACCATGGGCAAGAGCAGATTTGAGCCTTTGAGCTCTTGTAGTTGAAGAAAATGACATATCGGTTTAAGTTGTCTATACTCATCACCATGACATGGTTGAGGTAGCCACGACATGGTGACATGGTTAAGACCTGTATGTTTTATCGGTATGTAGCCACGTTGTGGCCAAAGAGGCCACGACATGAAGACTAGTTGGGTTGACTTTTGACATTAACTAAGTTTGAATTAGGGGTAATTTTGGTATTTAGATTTGTAGTCTAGGTATTGGTCGATGTTAAGTTGGTTTATCGAGCAACGTGTTGTTGCAGCTATCTCTTCTGTCTGTGAGGTGAGTCTTCTCACTGTACCCATTGGTCGAAGACACCAATGTCGGCCCATTATCATGTTATGTAGAATGCTAGCTGTTATGTGAATGTTGTATAAATGTTTGCATGTTCGGGTTGAAATAAACCCCATGGAGGAGCCCACTATTATACGATCGGGTTGAAATAAACCCCAGGGCGGGGCCCATTATGGTATGATCGGGTTGAAATAAACCCCAGGGCGGGTCCCACTATCGTTTATCGGGTTGAAATAAACCCCAGGGCTAGGCCCATATTTGTTTATTGAGTTGGAATATACCCAGGGCTAGGCCCAATTTATTTGTTTGGTATTTGGTACTTTGGTTGAACTCACTAAGCATTGAGCTTACAGTTTATGTTTATGGTTTTAGGTACTTTCGGTACGAAAGGGAAGGGCCCGACGTGACGGCACAACATTATCCCCTTATGATTTCCATACTTTTTGGGTATTTGTATTATGATATTTGATATAACCTTTGGTGATGGTTTTGAACTAATTGATGAATGAAACTATTGGATCTTAAAATGAAAACTTTTACCACTGATTTTGGGTTGTTACAAAATCAGAAAAAAAAATGACTTTCCAAAAACCATGAATTCTTGGCTTTTTGAAAAAATCACTAAGGAGTTTTAAAAGCATACCCAAACACACCCTTTACGTTTTTTATAAAATAGGAAATTAATGTAGAAGATGACCTTCATGACTCGTTATGGTCAGTACGAATTCGTTGTGATGCCATTTGGGCTCACAAATGCACCAACAACATTCATGGATCTCATGAATCGGGTTTGCAGGCCGCTGCTAGATCGGTTGGTGATAGTATTCATAGATGATATTATGGTCTATTCCAAGACGAAGAAGTAGCACGAGGAGCACTTACAGGAGATATTAGAGATCGTGAGGAGAGAGAGATTGTATGTCAAATCCTACAAATCTGAATAATGGTTGCACGAGGTGCAGTTCTTGGGACACATAGTCAACAAAAAGTGTATATTGGTCGGCCTGGCCAAGATCTAGGTGGTCATGCGATGAGAGATTATGAGGACCCCGTCTGAGATTTGGATCTTCCTAGGCCTTGCGATGTATTATCAGAGATTTATAAAGTATTTCTCCAAGATTGTAGTGTCGTTGACCCAGTTGACGAAGAAGGATGATACTTTTAGGGGGAATCAGCAGTTGGCATTCGAGACACTGAGGCAGAGATTGAGCGAGGACCCGATCCTCGCTCTTCCTGAAGGTATGGATGATTTCGCAGTTTATTATGATGCTTCTATATTGGATTTGGGAGCTATTCTTATGCATAGAGGTCATGTAATTTCTTACACTTCGAGGCAGTTGAATCCTCATGAGCACAATTACCCTACACATGATTTGGAGTTGGGGGCAGTGGTTTTTGCCCTCAAGATTTGGAAGCACTATCTATATGGGGTTAGGTGTACTATCTATACCGACCACAAGAGTTTTAGGTACCTGATGGATCAGCTGAATTATAATATGTGGTAGTAGAGATGCTTGGATGTGCTAAAGGATTATGGTTACGAGATCCTGTACAACCTTCGGAAGTCCAATGTGGTGGCTGATGCATTAAGCCACAAGGAAGTGAGCACAACTATTGGACATGTATGTCTGAGGATGGTTATCGTTTCTCCTTTATTGGATTTAATCAAGAAGGATCACGTGGAGTTATTGAAAAAGGAGAATTAGAAAGCGGAGCGAATCAGGGGACAAATTCATTTATTTGTGAGAGATAGTCGGGGATTGTTAACATAGTATGGAAGAGTTTGGATTTCGACTAATGGTGGGGTGAGATAGACAATTCTAGAAGAGTTTCATAAGTCAATGTTTTTGATCCATCCATGAGCCATGAAGATGTATCTGTATCTAAGACTGAGTTATTAGTAGCCCTATATGTAGAGGGAGATAGCATGGTTTGTGGAGCAGTGCCTGACTAGCAGGAGAGTCAAGGTTGAGCATCAGAGACCACACACCAAGATGCAGCCATTACCCATTCCCATGTGGAAGTAGGAATAAATCACCATAGATTTTACCACAAATTTTCCAAGGACGACGTGTGGTGTTGATTTATCTGGGTCATTGTGGATAGATTAACTAAGAGCGCACACTTCGTACCTATCGCCGAGAGTATATCTGTTGAGAAGTTGGCCGAAATTTACATTCGGGAAGTGGTAGTCTGGGACGAGGTGCCAGTTTCAGTTATTTCTAACGGAGATGGTTGTTCCACCTCCAGATTTTTGATGAAGTTTCATGAAGAGTTGGGTATTGAGTTGCACTTCAACACTGCATACTACCCCAGACTGATGGTCAGAGCGAGAGGATGATACATAAGATCGAGAATATGATCAGGGCATACGTATTAGATTTTGGAGGGGGTTGGAATAATTATCTTCCAATGTCTGAGTTCTCTTATAATAATAGTTATCATGCTAGTATTAACCAGCCACCATTTGATATGTTGTGTGGGAGGAGGTGCAAAACCCCAGATTATTAGGGCGAAGTTGGGCATCGGGTCATGGGGAGTACTGAGGTGGTACTCAAGACTACTAATTTGATTAAACAAGTTTGTGATAGGTTGTGAGTCACGCAAAGCCGGCAGAAGATTTATGTAGATTGGCGATGTTCGGACCATGAGTTTCAGGTAAGGGACTTGGCACTTCTAAAGGTGTCACCTTAGAAAGGTGTCATCCGATTCCAGAAGCGGGGTAAGTTGGCCCCCGATTTATTGGCCCCTTTAGGATTACCACCCGGGTAGGCAAGGTTGTATATTGGATGGATTTACCTTAGGAGCTCAGTGAAATCTGCGACACCATCCATGTGTCTCAGCTTTGGAAGTGTGTGGTTGATGATTCGATGGTTGTTCCTTTTAGGTTATATTTAGGTTGATGATCGCCTAAATAATGTTGAGAGACCAGTGGTGATCTTGAATAAGAAGACGAAGGCCTTGCACAACAAATTGCTATCTTTGGTCAAGGTCTAGTGGCAGCATCGAAAAGGTTTTGAATGGAGTTTGGAGCCTGAGACAGGTATGAATCAAATTCTCCAAATATGTGTAATAGTTGCATGACATGCAGTTCTTGGGGCACATCATCAACCAGAAGGGTATACTGGTCGACCTGGAGAAGATCGAGGCCGTGATGCAATGGGAGATTTTGAGGACCCCATCTGAGATTCGGAGCTTCCTAGGCCTCATGGCGTATTATCAAAGATTAATCCAGGATTTCTCCAAGATTACAGTGTCATTGACCTGCTTGAGGAAGAAGAATGTTACTTTTCAGTGGGGGGGCCCAATCAGCAGTTGGCATTCGAATTTGAATATGCGGCAACAAAGATGGTTGGATGTGGTAAAGGATTATGATTGCAATATCTTGTACAACCTTGGGAAGGCCAATGTGGTGGCCGATGCATTAAGCCGCAAGGCACTAAGAACACATATTGGAGATGAATTTATGAGGATGGTTATCACTTCTCCTTTATTGGATTTAATCAAGAAGGCTCAGGTGGGGGTATTAAAAAGGAGAATTAGAAAGTTGAGTGAATCAGGGGACACATTCCTTTATTTTTCAGAGATAGTCAGGGATTGTTGACTTAGTGTAGTGGAGTTTGGGTTCCGACTAATGGTACGGTGAGAGAGGCAGTTCTAGAAGATGCTCATAAGTCAAAGTTTTCAATCCATCCAGGAGCCATGAAGATGTATCAGGATCTAAGCCTGGATTATTGGTGGCCCTATATGTAGAGGGAGATAGCATGGTTTGTAGAGTGGTGCCTAACTTGCAGGAGAGTCAAGGTCGAGCATCAGAGACATCACAACAAGATGCAGCCATCACCCATTCCCATGTGGAATTGGGAATAAATCATCATGCATGGGTTTTACTACAAAGTTGCCAAGGACGACGTGTGGTGTTGATTCTATCTGGCTCATTGTGCATAGATTGACCAAGAGTGCACACTTTGCACCTATCACTGAGAGTATATCTGCTGAGATGTTGCCCAACATTTACATTCGGGAAGTGGTAGTCCGGCACGGGATGCCAGTTTCTGTGGTCTCTAACCAAGATGGTTGTTTCACCTCTAGGTTTCGGAGGAAGTTTCATGAAGAGTTAGGTACTCAACTACACTTCATCACTGCATTCCACCCCTGACCGATGTGCGGAGTGAGCGGATGATTTAGATGCTTGAGAATATGATTTGTGCGTACGTATTAGATTTTCGACGGAGTTGGGATACTTATCATCCACTGTCCGAGTTCTCTTATAATAACAGTTATGATGCCAATATTAATCGACCACCATTTGAGATGTTGTATGGGAGGAGATGCAGGACGCCAGTTTGTTGGGCGAAATTGAGCATCGGGTCATGTGGAGTACTGAGGTGGTACTCAAGACTATTGAGTTAATTAAACAGGTGTGTGACAGGTTGCGATTAATGCATAGCTGGTAGAAGAGTTATGTAGACCGGCGACGTTCGGACCTCGAGTTTCAGGTAGGGCACTTGGTGCTTCTGAAGGTTTCGCCTTGGAAAGTTGTCATCCGATTCCGGAAGAGGCACAAGCTAGGCCCCCTATTTATTGGTCCCTTCAGGATTACCACCCGAGTGGGCAAGGTTGCATACCAACTCGATTTTCCTGATGATCTATGTCAAATCCACGTCACCTTCCATGTTTCTCGGCTTCAGAACTGTGTTGTTGATGATTCGGCAGTTGTTCCTTCGAATTATATCCAGATTGATGATCGCCTAATTTATGTTGAGAGACTAGTGGCGATCTTGGATAGGAAGATCAAGGCTTTGCACAACAAGACGATATCTTTCGAAAAGGTATATTGGCAACATCGGAAAGGTTCCAAATAGACTTGGGAGCCTGAGACAGGTATGAATCAACTTTAATGTATTCAAGTGGGGGAGATTTGTAACATCAGGTCCAGGAATGAATCAACTTTATTATATTTACTTTAGAAGGGATGGCCACGATGTGGTGCAGCATCACCACGACGTGGCGGAACATTTTGGATCACAGGATTTAAGTACCTACCACAACGTGGTCTTGGGGCACCACGTCATGGCAAGTGTTTTGGTGAAAACCCTAATTTCAGGCTTTGGACCCTATATAAGGAACATTAAGGCGAGGGCTTCAACCTCCATCTTCCTCCCAAACTTAAAAACCCTAACCCTATCCCTTATTGAATTTGTGAGCTCATTCTTGGTGCTTATTGGTGATTTTAAAAGGAGAAGGAAGCTTTTGGTGAGGTGGTTAATTGGAAAGCATCATTTCTTTAGCTAACTTATCTCTTGGACCTTGGTGAGTGCCCAAAACTCAACCTTTTTCTCGCCATGTTGCTAGATATCTTGTTTTTGTCCCCTTTTTCCATGTTTTGATGGACTTAAGTAATGGTATCTAATAAAGTTTGCAACGTTATAAATCTCCAAGTCAAATAAAGCATTTAGTGTCTTAGATCTAAATTATAACCAAGTTTTGATGTCATGCATGGGGTTTTAGTCATTAAACCCTATTTTTGACCTAAAATGGAAAAGGCATGTATTGGACATGCAAGTCCATAAAGCCAAGATTTTTAAGGTCTCTTTGGAATGTGAAATCTTTCTAGAAACTTTGGAGGTGCAACTCTAAGGATTTGGTGATTAATGAGAATCTTGATGCATTAAGTTACCCTTAGTGGTTAGGGATGGGACTTTGGATTATGGAAGGGTTTGACGGATAAATTTTGAAATATTAACCATCAAGATTTTGGAGGGAGTTGGGATACTTATCATCCACTGTCCGATTTCTTTTATAATAACAGTTATCATGCCAGTATTAACCGACCACCATTTGAGATGTTGTATGGGAGGAGATGCAGTACCCCGATTTGCTGGGGTGAAGTCAGGCATCGGGTCATGGGGAGTGCTGAGGTAGTACTCAAGACTAGTGAGTTGATTCAATAGGTGTGTGCCAGGTGGTGAGTCGTGCAAAGCCAATAGAAAAGTTATGTAGACCGACGACGTTCGAACCTCAAGTTTCAGGTGGGGGACTTGGTGCTTCTGAATGTGTCGCCTTGGAAATGTGTCATCTAATTCTTGAAGTGGGGAAAGAAGGGCCACCGATTTATTGGTCCCTTCAGGATTTCTGCTTGGGTGGGCAAGGTTGCATATCGGCTGGATTTGCCTGATGAGCTCAGTCAAACCCACAACACTTTCCATGTTTCTCAGCTTCGGACGTGTGTGGCTGATGATTTGGCAATTATTCCTTTGGATGATATTTAGGTCGATGATCGCATGAATTATGTTGAGAGACCAGTTGCGATCTTGAATAGGAAGACGAAGGCCTTTCCCAACAAGATGGTATCTTTGGCCAAGGTCCAGCGACAGCTAGGGCTGTAAACGAACCAAACGAACACGAGCAAGGTCTTATTCATGTTCGTTCGTTTAAGTTAGCCGAACAACAAATGTAACACAAACGGATAAACGAACAAGTTTTTCTTGTTCATGTTCGTTCGCTTAACAAATTACTTTGTTCGTGTTCGTTTGTTTATGTTCGTCAACATGCTAAACGAACAAACACAAACGAACAAAGATAAAAAAAAATTACACAATTGAACATATATAAACATAAACGAACATATAATATAGCAATATGATAAAAAAAATTGAATATAAATAAACTTAAACAAACGAACATAAATGAACGTAAACGAGCATCATAAACGAATGTTCACAAACATAAATGAACGAACAAGACCATTGTTCATGTTCGTTCATTTAACTAAATGAACGATAATTTTTGTTCATGTTCATTCATTTATTAAATAAACGAACTTCCCGCCGAACAATTCATGAACGGTTCGCCGAACGTTCAATTCGTTTACAGCCCTAGCGGCAGCATCTGAAAAGTTCTGAATGGACTTGGGAGCCTGAGACATAAATGTGAGAGTACTGCCCTGAGTTATTTTTAGATGAGGATTTTGAGGACGAAGTATAATTAAAATGGGGAAGATTTGTAACATCCAGTCTAGGTATGAATCAACTTTCTTGTATTTTCTTTAAAAGGGGTGGCCACGACGTGGTGGAGCATCACCACGACGTAATGGAACATTTTAGATCGTAGGATTTAAATGACACGCCACGATATGGTCTTGGGGCACCATGACGTGCCAGGTGTTCTAGTGAAAACCCTAATTTCGGGCTTTGGAGCCTATATAAGGAACATTAAGGCTAGGGTTTTAGCCTCCATCTTCCTTCCAACCTCAGAAATCCTAACCCAAGCCTCCATTGAAGTTGTGAGCTCATTCTTGGTGCTTTTTGGTGATTTTAGAAGGAAAATGAAGCTCTTAGTGAGGTGGTTACTTGGAAAACATCATTTCTTCAACTAACTTATCTCTTCGACCCTAGTGAGTGCCCAAGACTCAACCTTTTCTTGCCATGTTGCTATATCTCTTCTTTTTGTCCCCCTTTTTCCATGTTTGATGGACTTAAGTAATTGTATCTCATAAAGTCTACAATTTTATGAATCTCCAGGTCAAATAAGGCATTTAATGTCTTGGATCTGAATTATAATCAAGTTTTGATGTCATGCATGGGGTCTTAGTCATTAAACCCTCTTTTCGACCTAAAATGGAAAGGCATGTATTGGACATGCAAGTCCATAAAGCCATGATTTGTTAAGGTCTCTTTGGAGTGTGAAGTCTTTCTCGAAACTTTGGAGGTGCAACTCTAAGGAATTGGTGCTTAATGAGAATCTTGATGCATTAAGTTACCCTTAGTGGTTAGGGTTGGAACTTTGGATTATGGAAGTGTTTGAGGGATGAAGTTGGAAACTTTACCCATCAAGACCATGGGCAAGAGCAGATTTAAGCCTTTGAGCTCTTGTAGTTGAAGAAAATGACATATCGGTTTAAGTTTTCTATACTCATCACCATGACATGGTTGAGGTAGCCACGACGTGGTAACATGGTCAAGACCTGTATGTTTTATCGGTATGTGGCCACATCGTGGCCAAGGAGGCCATGACATGGAGACTAGTTGGGTTGACTTTTGACTTTAACTAAGTTTGAATTAAAGGTATTTTTAGTATTTTGAGTTGTAGTCTAGCTTTTAGTCGCTGTCAAGTTGGTTTATCGAGCAACGTGTTGTTGCAGTTATTTCTTCTGTCTATGAGGTGAGTCTTCTCACTGTATCCATTGGTCGAAGACACCAATGTCGGCCCATTATCATGTTATGTAAAATGCTAGCTGTTATGTGAATGTTGTATAAATGTTTGCATGTTCGGGTTGAAATAAACCCAATGGAGGAGCCCACTATTATATGATCAGGTTGAAATAAACCCCAGGGCGGGGCCCATTATGGTATGATCAGGTTGAAATAAACCCCAGGGTGGGGCCCACTATCATTTATCGGGTTGAAATAAACCTCAGGGCTAGGCCCATATTTGTTTATTAAGTTGGAATATACCCAGGGCTAGGCCCAATTTATTTGTTTGGTATTTGGTACTTTGGTTGAACTCACTAAGCATTGTGCTTACAGTTTATGTTTATGGTTTTAGGTACTTTCAGTACGAAAGAGAGGGTCCGACGTGACGGCATAACATCATCCCCTTATAATTTCCGTACTTTTTGGGTATTTGTACTATGATATTTGATATAACTTTTGGTGATGGTTTTGAACTAATTGATGAATGAAACTATTGGATGTTAAAATGAAAACTTTTACCACTATTTTTGGGTTGTTACAA
This sequence comes from Lactuca serriola, assembly GCF_051521515.1. Lineage (NCBI taxonomy): Eukaryota > Viridiplantae > Streptophyta > Magnoliopsida > Asterales > Asteraceae > Lactuca > Lactuca serriola. The sequence continues at coordinate 86,621,355 of NC_136411.1, read as the reverse complement.
AATCAGAAAAAAAAAAATGACTTTCCAAAAAACCATGAATTCTTGGCTTTTTGAAAAAGCATTAATGAGTTTTAAAAGCACACCCAAACACACCCTTTACGTTGTCACAGACACACACACATACACATAACCTTTTAAACAAAAACAACAGATATTATAAGGCTTACAACTCTGTCTCATATTTTCAACCATGTATTACAATTACATAAAGAAATATTAAAGATGGTATAACGACCGTTGTTATTATTTCAATATTGATCATATGATCATAGGATCTTAGGATTTCACCTAAGTAATCGATCTCAATTAGTAGGACTTACGATTCAATTCGTTTTTACGATCGTATAAAAAGGAAAAATAATCATATATAAAATGGATCTTGACAACATTAAGTATAACATTTATTATAAGGGATCATAAACCACTCGATAACAAAAGAAAATAACTAAGATAAGAACTCATTAATTAATTAATTAATCACTCATTCTCAATCTTAATACCACCAATTGTGACATGAACATTGTCACACCTTGGCACCAATTTCACCACCACATCTTCGTCATCTTCTTCAACACCCAAATCCTCCAATAACTCACTTATTCCAATTCTCAACTGTGTCTTTTTCACCTTCCCACCATCACCACTATGTCCGTTCCTGTGCTTATGTGGCACGTTCACAAAGCTACCGGCACACTCAGCTTTCTCAGCCCCACCACCAGCCGCTGCCTCCTCATCCTCATCGTTAATGAACACATCAAACTTCACAAACTCATCTCTATTGATTTCTATCCCTTCTATCACCAATACTTCTTCTTCCTCCTCTCCTTCCTTCTTTGCTGGCCTCGCCACCATCACCGTCGTTGGTTTGTCTAGACTCATCGGAAAAGTGGCAGGTGTAGTTGGTATTCCGGCCATGTTGGGTTTGCTAAAAAGAAGTTAAAGAACCTTGTGATCAATGCAGAGAGCTTTTCATTTCTGCTAAATCTTTATAATAAACAATTCAATTAAGCTTCTCTATTATCATTGGATATAGTATTATTATTATTATTATTTTTTTTTGTAATTTGCGTGACAGACGGACAAACACACCAATTGGAATTTTTGCGTAATTTATGTGAAATACACGTGTGTAATACGTCGTTTCTTAAAGTATGCGATTATGATCTTATCCGTAATTAATTTGGTAAAAAGGTGGCGTTAACAAATTAATAAATGAACTCGTCAATGAAGTAATCTGCTTTTTTCTATAAAAATAATATTATGGAAATATATTCAAAAATATATTAAAACAACTGACCCAATAGACATTTGACCTTTGTCTTATCGGAAATCTTCGGCGTCTATTTGGTGCGCAAGTTCGAACTAATTTATAAAATTAGAATGTAAAATTAGTAAAAACTAAGTTATACTGATAAAATTAAAGAAATTATAATTATTTAAATTACATTAAATTTTGTGTTTAGAGGACTTGATAATTACATTAAATTACTTTATCCATCTCATCCCACATATATACCCAAAAACATGCCCGCTAACCCCATCCACAATGACAAGGATATGCATAACCTAAGCCCACAAGCTTAAATTGATGTCGGCCCCAACCTCCACCTAAGGTGTTCAAAATATTCATATCTTAAAATCCAATATAAAAATTCCGAAATATGGATATCTGGTTATTCGGATGCGGATACGGATAGCGATTTCATAAAAGTTTGGATATCCAACATCCGAAATCTATATATTAACTATTTTTAAATACTTTTCTAGTTTGAAGGGTCCACTTTAAAAAAACTCAAACCCAAAAGGGACGTTATGGGTACTTGGTAGGGTTAGGTCAAAAATCTTGAAATCTAAGTTCTTTCCAAACCAAAGCGATCAATTATCCTCGACCTCAAGACATTCACTTATCAAATAGACAAATCTTCAACTTTTCCAAGAGTTGTTGACACTAGACACAGAGCTTCACAATTACTAAGTTCTCATCGTCTTCCAGAGCAACAATCGAATAAAAGGATCTTCCCTTTTTCTGAGTTCGACTCATCCCTTTTTTAACCGGTTAGCTACTAGTATTGTACATGTTTACACATGTTATGTAATGTTTTTCTTTTCTTTTTCTTTTTTGTTACTAGTCTACTACTATACTACATGTAGCTATATGTTTTTTTAGCTATATGTGTAAATAAATATGATTCTTTCTTTATGATGTTTTTGTAGTTGTCTGTATAAATAAACATGGCAGAATCTTAAATGATACTTAAATGTACTTGATTGTTTATGGACTGCTTTAACTCCAAGAATGGTGGAAGCATTGGTGTGTACATAAGATTGGACTGTAACGTCCGCAGATTCGAGCTAGTCAATTTAGAGACAATAAGCGTCAAAAATAACATTTTTTGATATAATATTATTTAGAATAAATAATCTTCACTAAGTTATACTATATGTCACAAGGGTTCCGTACATATAAAGAACGTTGAACTCCGAGTTATAACGAATAAGTTATGATCCGTCAAAGTTTTACGGCAAAACCGGCACGACACCGGAAATCGTAAAAAGTGAATTTACCATAAAATACTTTCTAGCCTTAGAAATCTAAACGAAAGTCGTAGTATATGTTAAACCGAGAGTGTGCATAAAAAGAACGTCCAAATCTGACTTTGTATGAGGAAGTTATGATTTTTCTAAGATTTAGCACAATAGTGCACAACCCAAAATTCGAATTTTAGATCGATCGATTTTTAACCAAAACAATCTAAACGAGAATTGAAGATATCGTTAATAGGAGCTCAACGATAAAAAGACAGTCGAAAACGGAGTTCGTATGTGAAAGATATGGATGAAACTTGGTCCGTACTCTTCGAACGCGATAAATTCGATACAGTTTTGTAAATTTGAGATAGAATGAGAATTAGCCGACAGAGTCTAAATAAAAGTTGTAGTACTCGTAAATACCAACGTGTGGATATAAAGAACGTAGAAAATGGGGCTCGTACGCGGAAGATACGGACGAAACTTAGGGCCTACTCTACGATAAAACCTATATAAATAAAGGGTGAATCCTTCATATTTTCTTCACACCATAAGTCTTTCTTTCTCTCTCTCTCTCTAGGCTCCCAAAACCCCTCTAAATCCCTAGTAACCTCAAGTTGCTAGAGGAAAGACCCGGAGCGCCCGAAGGCTCCGAGAAAAAGAGTTTTTCGGCTTAGAAGCTCTGCTGCAACGGAACCCGGTTTTTAGCAAAACCCATTGTAAATGAGATACGCCTACCCTATTTTAAATATAGCTTATATTTAAATATAATATTGTTATTATGAACCTATAAATAAGATTTATCATTAATTCAAAGTTGTTATACTGATTGATCTACTTACGAGGATGTTGTCTAGGCTGTGATTTAGTGAGGTATTTAAAGTGAGATTTCCAAACAATATGTTTCGTATACCAAACGGACCCTACCTCTGATATGATCCTACCTGGTTTGCAACGCTCGTGTTTCGGGGCTAAGCATTTGTAGATGATGTAATAGTCTACGTCAACTATTGTAACTTTTTTTGAAGTAATAAAGATGAATTATTTGTCGAAGTTTCACGTCAAAACTGGCACGACACCGGGATACGTAAAAAGTGAATTTATGATAGAGGACTTTTTGGCCTTAGAAATCTAAACGAAAGTCGTAGAATATGTTAAACTGAGAGCGTCCATAAAAAGAACGCCCAAATCTGACTTCGTATGGGGAAGTTGTGGATTTTCTAAGATTTGGTTTAGCAGTGCACAGCCCGAAACTCGAATTTTAGATCGAGCGGTTTTTGGCCTACGCGACCTAAATGAGAATTGAAGATCTTATTAAAAGGATCCTAGCGGTAAAAATACAGAAGGAAATGGAGTTTGTATGTAGAAGTTATGAATGTTACGCGGACATTTAACAATATAATCTCCTCGTACTGTTAAATTTAAGATCGGTTGAGAATTAGCCGAAGGAGTCTAAATGAAAGTTCTAGATCATCTTTTTACCTACGCTTTGATATAAATAACGTCGAAAATGGAGCTCGTATGTGAGAGTTATCATTTTTCTAAGTCGCGAGGCTGTTGTACGAGTTTAGGTGACGTGGCGTGATCATAGCCGTTGCTTTGTCCCCAAGGCTAACCACCAGATGGTGACACCTGGCCTGGAACTCGACGATTTCAAGGCCAAATCGACGAGTTTTGGTGATTTCCAGCCTATAAATAGAGGTGTCGGGCATTGCCGTTTCTTCACACCTCTCAAGCCTTCTTTCTCTCTCTAGAACATCTCTCTAGCTCTCTTTAAGCCCCCTAAAGCCTAGGAAAACCCCCTAGCTCCCGAAGGAATCCATGGGGCTCCCGAAGACTCCGAGAAAAGAGCTTTTTGGTTCGTAAACGCTGCTCCAGCGAAGCCCGATTTTTAATAAAAAACTCGTTGTTAGTGAGATACGCATATCGTACCTGAAATATAGCTTATATTTAAATATAATATCGTTATTATGGACCTATAAATAAGATTTATCAGTGATTCAAAGTCGTTATACTGATTTATCTACTTACGGGAATGATGTCATGGCTGTGATTTAGTGAGGTGCTTAAAGTGGGATTTCCAAACAGTATACTTCGTATATCAAACGGACCCTACCTTCGATATGATCCTACCCGGTTGTTCCTTATTTGAGAGATCATGAAAGTAGACTTTGAGTTAATGATGAATCTAGACTAATAATTAATCGCAATGAATATTAGACTAAAATCTAGTGATAACGATACTAGGTTTCGTCGAAAGAAAATAAATTAATAGAAGCAAAGCGCTGTCTTAGTTCGGAATCACCACCTTAACAAGTGAGTGCATAGTTACTTTCATCTTACACATAGATATGAAGTATTTTATATAAATTACGTGTTATGTATGCATATTCTCTGAATACTTGTTGTCTATGTTGGATGAAAGATTTTATACATATTTTAAACGATTTAAACTATATATGTATTTTATGTCTACAAAATGTGTTGGGTAAAACATAGATAGATATAATAGTTGGGTGTGATGACATAAAATGATGAGAGGCCTCGATGTTGACGATGTTTCCAATCGTCTATCGGAGTATAGATGATGACCACGAACTTTTCTAGACAATCCAGTGGAATGCTAGCAGGCTCGCAACCTGTAGGTGCTTGTGAACGATGTGTTCGCCGGTGTACTCCATCCCCCTCATGGTAGCCTTAAGGACATTTATTGCTGAGGAATCCCCTTAGCAGTAGTGTCCATCCTGATGATGATCCTTAGGATAGGTCCCTTATGATAGGTGTTTTAGGGACATAAAGTGAGGATAACAGGAACAGGTAATCGGGTTATTGTTGGTTGATGAAATTAAATAACTTATTTATTGTGGGTTTAAAACCCTATGTGCCCACCAGGTTCCCAAGCCTGATCCACTCAGTTTCTTGTATTACATGTAGTGGCACTCAAGCATAGATGTGATATTTTGGATGAGGGATGTGACATCCCCATTTTCACGGCCTGAAAAGACCGATTTGTTTATGCTTTATTTCAAAATCAAAGTATATTTTTAAATAAATATATTGCGGAATTTGTTTCCAGAAAAACATGATAAATATATTATCAAAGCATTTCTGATGAAATGTATTTTATTCATATTATAACTTTAGGAAGTCTTCGTCAATACTGAAACATAAGCATAAACAAACCTTACATTTATTTACACTAGTGATCTACATCTCCTTTAATCTCTCATTGTAAAGTAGCTTCGTATCGATACCTGTGATACAAATAAACTGAGTGGGTCAGGTTGGGAAACCTGGTGAGTACATAGGGTTTTCAACCCACAATAATATAATTATTATGTTCCATTTAGCAAATAACCTAATTACCCATCCCCATTATCTTCTTTATTCCTAAGAACCTTCCCTAAAGATTTATCTTAAGGGTCATCTCCTACATCGTACTTATCTCTCATCTCCTTATATCGTGTTTCCTTATATGTTTGTTCCTAAGGATCATCGCCTACATCACATAGACAGTACTGATTCAGGGATTAGTCCCTCAATATGTGTCCAGTAAGGGTTAGGGTATTATCACATGAATACGTAGTTACAACATCGTCTGAACTCGTAATTCATAGTAAGGGGTTAGAGTATCATCGCATGAATACGTAGTTACAACATCGTTTGAACTCGTAATTCATTACCTACAGGTTATGATCCTGCTGGTGTTTCCACATGACTTTCTAGAATAGTCCGTGGTCGACATCTATACTCTTGTAGATGACTACATCGCCACATCGTCGGTCGAGTTTATGATATCTCATTTCATCTTACATCACCTATTTATCATCACTTATCTATCATCACCTAATTATCATCACATATCTCTCATCACCTAATTATCATCACAATTATATCTCCTCTCATCTTACATCACCTATTTATCATCACCTATCTATCATCACCTAATTATCATCACATTACTATCACCACCTATCTCTCATCACCAAATTATCTTCACCATTATATCTCCTATCATCTTACATCACCTATTTATCATCACCTATCTATCATCACCTAATTATCATCACATTACTATCATCACCTATCTCTCATCACCTAATTATCATCACCATTATATCTCCTCTCATCTTACATCACCTATTTATCATTACCTATCTATCATCACCTAATTATCATCACATTACTATCATCACCTATCTCTCATCACCTAATTATAATCACCATTATATCTCCTCTCATCTTACATCACCTATCTCATCGCACACCAACTATTTCATCTACCCATGTTTTACCCCCAACATATTTGTAGATATAAAATATGTATACAGTTTAAATCATCTAAAACATGTATAAAACATTCATCCAGCATAAATATCTGGTAAACAGATAATATGCACACATAGCACGTAATATATATATAAAATACTTCATATCTATGTGTAAGATGAAAGTAACTATGCACTCACCTTAATAGCATGAGTTGACAGAATCTAACTAAAAACGGTCAGCAGTTCATGATCGTCGGCCTGGGGATGAGGAAACAGCCTTTGGAAACGAGGGAGAGAGAAAAGAAATGGTGTAAGGAATGAAAGGGCTGAACTTGCTATTTATAGGCTGTTTTGGCCCATCCACGTCGTGAACATGATAGGTTCACGTCGTGAACCTCCATGAGTCATCCCGTAGCCTTAACGTGTGTTTTCTAGCCTTGATTAGTGTCCCTGACACATTTCACGTCGTGAAATTCATGTTCACATCGTGACTTAAGGCGGCTAGGGTTTCTGCCACGTGTCATGCCCTTAGACAGCTGCATCTTCGGAAGGCCATAACTTTTGCATACAAACTCCGTTTTCGACGTTATTTATATCCACACGAAGGTGGAGACGTACTATAAAACTTTCTTTTAGAATACTAAGGATAAAAAGTACTCTATCATAAACTCAGTTTTTATGATTCCCGGTGTCGTGTCGGTTTTGTCGCGAAACTTCGACAGGTCATAACTTCTTCGTTATAACTAGGATTTTAGCATTCTTTATATGCACGAAAACTGTGTGACGTATACTAAAACTTAGTTAAGATTATTTATTCTAAATAATCATCTATAAAAACAATTCATTTTTTGACACTCATCATCTCTAAATTGACTAGCCTGAATCTGCGGGCGTTACAAGGGATTACGGATTATAGGCCTGTGGATATGAATAAATATTGTAAGGCTTATATTGTAGTGTTTATGCTTTTGATCTGTATCGAACATGACATCCCAAGGTTTTTAATGAAATACATTTCTTTAGAATGCTTTGATAAATCTTTATCGTATTTCATTTTGGGAACAAATTCCGCAACACTTTTATTTAAAATGTTACTCTAATTTTCAAACAAAGCATAAACAAAATCGGTCTTTTCTAGCCGTGAAAATGGGGATGTAACAGTTGGTATTAGAGCATTAGTTTATGCGAACTAGGAATTTGTAGGATTTCTAGACTTAAACTTAGAATGTTAAGCGATGATTGTGAGATGAGTGTCTAGTATATTTTAGACACAAGCACTAGTTTATTTTAGGAAAAATGCCTAAAACACTTTTATGTGCTATATGCTATTATTTGTTCGAATCTATGGTCTGTTGCCGACCGGATTTGGAAACCTTATGTGTTCAGGATTCTAAATGTACGACTACGATATTAGAACTAACATGTAAACGTTTCGGAGTGATAAGGATGATTTAAACGTCTATCGAAAATAAAGATCTAAATTCACCCTATTCTGTGTATAGATCAAAATGGCAGGAACTCAAAGTGGAGTCTGGAACGCGAATGGAAATAGGAATCAACAGCGTCAACCACCAGTGATTGAGCAAATACATGTTTTAGCAGATGCTCCAGAGCCAATCACGATGGTCGGAGTACAAGCAATGATCCAAATGATGTTGGATCGCCAAATGGAGGAGACCAGACGTTTACTTCAACAGAATTGAGAGGAAGCTACATTACTGGACGAACAGCCCGAGCTGAATGATAGGCAATCAGAAGGAGGGAACTACAGTGGGACTGTTGGTCAAGCCAACCCACCGATACTAAGACGAAACAACCAGGATGGAGGAAATGACGGACATGGATACAAGTACAAGGATTTCATGGCATCCAAACCACCATGTCTATCTGGAAGCCCGACACCGGTGGAAGTCATTAACTAGATCTCCAAGATGGAGACAATTTTTGAGAGTTGCGAGTGTAGCAACAGACAGAAGACCGCTCTCGCGATTCCTCTGTTAAAATCTGGAGTACTAAGCTGGTGGAAGCTACTAGCTTATTCAATGCCCAAGGGTAAAGCGAGCAAGATGTCTTGGGAGGATTTTCTTGTGCAACTCAAGATGCAATACTGCTCGGAGCAGGATCTTCTAGAAATCAACAATGAGTTCCAAAATCTAAAGAAGGGAAGAATGAGCGTCGCTGAATACGCTGCAAATTTTATATAGAAAATGAAGCTTGTTTTGGTACCTAGTTCCAACCGAACTCTTCAAGGTTAACAAGTTTGCCCACGGATTACCGGCGGACTTTGGTCCGATGGTCAAGCAAGCAACCACTCTGAAATTCGCCATCTGGGCTGCTAAGAATGTGGAGACCCAGATACGAGAGAAGGGTTTGGAGAGGGCCGAGGTTGCTGAGAAAATGAAATTTGATGGATCCTCGAGGTATAGCAATAAAAGTAAATTCTTGAAGTCTAGTTCGAGAGGAGGAGGAGCTGAAGCAAAATGGTGCGACAAATGCAAGAAGAAGCACCAAGGAAAATGTGACGGAGGGGTCACCTATTTCAAGTGTGGAAATCCCGGGTATTTTGCCAACGAGTGCACGCTCACTAAGAAGGTCTGTTATGAGTGCAACGAAGAAGGGCGCATTTCGAGGGACTGCCCGAAGAAGAAGGAGGCGGGAAGACCCAACATTCCACCAAAGCCGAAGACGAGAGCCTTCCAGATGACGCTCAAGGCTACGAAGGAAGCAGCAGATGTCACTCCGGGTACCTTTCTTGTACATGGATTACCTGCCAATATACTATTTGATTCGGGAGCGAACTACTCCTTTGTATCACATAAGTTTGGTGGGAAACTAGCATTACTTGTAGAAAAATTTGATATTGCCCTGATTGTGAAAGTTGTCAGTGGAAAATTCGTACCTGTTAGTGATCGTATTAAGAACATCGTCATCGAATTAAACGGAAACGAATTCCATGAAGAGTTGTTACCCATAGAGTTAAACGGTTTCGACATCTTTTTAGGAATGGATTGGATTAGCGCCAAAAATGCCGAGATATTATACCGAAAGAAGATCGTAAGAGTAAACCCACCTGGAAAAGAGTCATTCATGGTGTACAAGGACAAACGCAGAGTAAATTCTAGAATCATCTCCCTAATGAAATCCATAAAATGTTTTTCGAAAGGATGTACATCATATTTGGAATTTGTGATCGATGCCAAGAAGGAAATGAAGGAGGTGCAAAATATACCGGTTGTGTGTGATTATCTGGAAGTCTTTCCCGAAGATCTTCCCGGATTACCACCTAATAGACAAGTGGAGTTTCGGATAGACTTGTTACCAGGGACAACACCGATAGCAAAAGCACCATGCCGACTAGCACCGACGGAGATGAAGGAGCTCGTGACGCAACTTTAGGAGTTGTTGGACAACGGTTTCATTCGACCTAGTTCATCACCCTGCGGAGCTCCGGTGTTATTCGTGAAAAAGAAGGACGGAAGCATGAGAATCTGTATAGACTACCGAGAGTTGAACAAGGCAACGGTTAAGAAAAGTATCCATTGCCAAGGATTAATGACATATTCGATCAGCTGCAAGGTTCGAGCTATTTCTCAAAGATCGATCTTAGGTCAGGATTGATGGGTTTTGGACATAAGAACTTTACCTATGTGCACATACAACCCTATAGCTTGGATCTAGGTTTCACTAATTGAACATGCAACATATCCAAGTCTTTCATGGCTAGATCTAATGTAAACTAACAATTAAAACATATGAAAACAGATCTAGAATGATACCTTGAGTTACTTTCTTGAAAACCTTCTTCTTCTTGGAGCTTAGATTCACAAATGTCACTCCTCTAATCGCTTACAAACACCAACTAGCAAGAAGATGATTTGAAAGAGATGAGGAAGAGGGAAATCGGCTCTAGGGTTACTCCAATCACAAGGGTGCCGATTTCCTCAACCCTATGGGTCTATTTATACTGTGAGCTCCTAGGGTTTCACCCTAAAACCCTAATTAAATAACTTAGCCTCAAAGCAATCCAAATCCTTTCCTAGATAAGGCCTTGGACGATTTCTACGTGATCCATATCCCTAAAATCGTCCAACCCTATATCCATAAGGGTTATCAGCTCAAAATACAACTTTCATTCATTTGACAGTTTATACCCCTTTATTCAATTAATCTCTTTAAGTCACCAAATAATTTATGACTTATATTAATCAAATAATATTATTATTCTCTTAACATATTATTCTTATAATACATTAATAATAATATCTCTTCTCTCTAAATCACCCTTTCAAGTTGCTATGGTGAAGGCAAGCCAAAAGGACCATGCACAATCGGGTCAAGTACTTACCAAATATAGATACAGCCTTAGACATTAATCCAACAGTCTCCCACTTGGATAAGTCTAGTAACTATAAACGTAAACACAACCCGATTAGCAATCGTAGTTCTCAAAGACGATGTCAACTCTGATCTTATCAGTAACCTGTCCTTTAGATAAGGGATCGTACAGTCCTCTGTTTTGATATCGTGCAGACGATTATCACACTTGTCGTTCAGCAACTAATTTTCTCGATCTCAGATTTATTTGACATAGAACTTAATTTAACACATCAATTCAGTCCTAACCGGGCCCGACACATAAGTCAAATCAAATCATCGAGCGGCCGTGATATCGCTTTTACCCTCTTAGGATAAAAGTAGCAGATAAACATCGACTTATATGCATTTACTTATCGACCAATCAACTATACAAAACAATGCATTTTATGACATCAATTTACTAATGCGGTTTCGCATTATCAATGTACAACCATTTAGTAAATAATAAACCATATATCTAGGTTTTAAGAGCATATCATATTATCGTCTTGCGATCACTCCAAAGTGATTCCAACAAGCGAGGGTTTATTCCAATGCTATGTCTAATACCATTTAGACAATCTACACACCAATTCACGACAATCTTCATTCATACCTACTTCCAACATATGAACGATTGTGGACAGTTTGAATAATTCGATTATTCTTAATAAACTTAATTATTCTGGAAGTCAAAACATGCAAAGTGAAACAATAGCTAGACAATTAACATAAGACAGTAACATTACTTATAAATAATACTCCTTTATTTAATCATCAAATGTCAATTGCATTTATCTATTATACGTTTCTAATACTATCTAATCTATACTAATATCATCCTTCAGCCCAATACTCCTAGTATGCTGCAAGTGCTTAACCCTGCTCAGTCCCTTCGTAAGCGGATCTGCTGGGTTATCTTCTAATGATATCCTCTTAACCACGAGGTGTCCTTCTACTCGATGCCTAATAAAGTGATATTTTCTGTCGATATGCCGAGATCTACCATGATCCCTCGATTCCTTGGTCAAGGCAACCGCTCCTTCATTATCACAGAAAATTTCCATGGGCTCCTTTATGGCAGGCACAACTCCAAGATCGCCAATGAAGTTCTCCAACCATATTTCCTCCTTTGACGCTTCGCTCGCTGCAATGTACTCGGATTCGCACGTTGAATCAGCTACTGTTTCCTGTTTGGAACTTTTCCAAGTTACTGCTCCTCCATTAAGGGTAAAGACCCATCCCGACTGCGAACGGTAGTTGTCCCTGTCGGTCTAGAAACTGGCGTCACTATACCCTCGCACCTTCAAGTCATCACTCCCTCCGAGGACTAGAAACCATTCCTTGGTCCTACGAAGGTACTTAAGGATGTTCTTGACCACAATCCAATGCACTCTACCAGGATTCCCTTGATATCTACTGACCATGCTTAAAGCAAAGGCCACATCAGGTCGAGTACAAGTCATAGCATACATGACCGAGCCAACTGCGGAAGCGTAAGGTACTCGGCTCATCTCAGCTATCTCGGCTTTGGTACTCGGACTTTGAGTCTTACTCAACTTGGTATTACTTTGTATCAGTAGTTCTCCCTTCTTCGAGTTTTCCATACTAAAACGTTTTAGTACCTTATCTAAGTAAGTATTCTGACTAAGTCCTATTAGTCTCTTACTTCTTTCTCTCACTATCCTTATTCCCAAAATATAGGAAGCCTCTCTGAGGTCCTTCATAGCGAAACACTTCCCGAGCCAGGACTTTACCTCCTGCAGAGTCAGGATGTCGTTTCCTATGAGCAGTATCTCATCGACATACAAAACGAGAAAGCTAACTATGCTCCTACTGGCTTTGACATATACACATGATTCATCTTCGCTTCATACAAATCCAAACTCTTTGACTTTCTCATCAAAGCAAAGATTCCATCTACGAGATGCTTGCTTAAGTCCATAAATGGACATCTCAAGCTTGCACACTCTAATTGGATGCTTCGGATCGACAAAACCCTCTGGCGGAGCCATATAAACATCCTCATCCAACTTCCCATTAAGGAAGGCAGTCTTGACATCCATTTGCCATAACTCATAATCATGAAATGCAGCAATGGCTAGCATCACCCTAATAGATTTTATCTTTGCAACTAGTGAGAAGGTCTCATCATAGTCAACTCCGGGAGTTTGAGTAAAGCCCTTCGCAACCAATCGCGCCTTGTACGTGTGCACATTCCCATCCATGTCGGTCTTCTTCTTAAAGATCCATTTGCACCCAACCGTCTTACGTCGGGGCACATTGTCAACCAAATTCCAAACTTGGTTGTCATACATGGACAGAATCTCGCTGTCCATTGCCTCTTTCCATTTTGCAGACCCCGGGCCTGCCATGGCTTCCTTATAGCAATTAGGTTCATCTAGATTTATTAGTGTACTATCACTAATATACGTGTCCCCTTCGGTAGTAATATGAAAACCACATAACTGCGGTTGATATCTAACCCTTTCAGAACGTCTAAGAGGTAATGACTCGTCAATTGGTTCAACCGGAGTTTCCTCCTCGGGTTGAGCGCCATCAGTAGAGGTTCCTTCATCACGCGACTCTTGAATCTCTTCAAGATCGATCTGCCTCCCACTGTCTCCTTGGCTTATGAGTTCTCCCTCTCGGAAAACCCCTCTCCTCGCAACGAAGACAACATTGTCACTCGGTCTATAGAAGAGATATCCAAAGGATTTCTACCGGTAGCCAATGAAAACACATCGCTCACTACGAGGTTCGAGCTTGTCATGAGTTTCTCATCTTACGAAAACTTCACAACCCCAAACCTTGATATGTGCCAACGAGGGAGCTTTCCCCGTCCACATCTCGTGAGGTGTTTTGGCAACCTTCTTTGTAGGGACTCGGTTAAGGATGTGGGCGGCAGTCCCTAAGGCATACCCCTAAAATGAGATAGGTAGTGAAGCACGACTCATCATAGAACGAACCATGTCCAACAGGGTTCGATTGCGCCTTTCTGCCACACCATTTAACTGCGGTGTCCTAGGTGGCGTGGAATTCAAGACTTAGGTACTCTCCTCCTCGATCGGATCGAAGCATCTTGATTTTCCTGCCCAATTGATTCTCCACTTCATTCTTGAACTCTTTGAACTTTTCAAACGTTTTAGACTTGTGCTTGATTAAGTAAATATACCCATATCTACTATAATCATCGGTGAAAGTCACGTAGAAGCGGTTTCCATCCTTTGTGGTGGATCTAAAGGGCCCACATACATCGGTATGTATGAGATCCAATAAACCCTCACCCCTCTCACAAGTGCCAGTGAAGGGTGACTTGGTCATCTTTCCAAGTAAACAAGATTCGCATGTGTCATCTTCCCTAAGGTCGAATGACTCCAACACTCCATCCTTTTGGAGTTGGGCTATGCGTTTCTTGTTGACATGTCCAAGACGACAATGCCACAAAGATGCTTTATCCATACTATTGGAAGAATCTATACACAACACATCATTTCCTAGGTTATCTACAACCATAACAGTTTCATAAATTCCATTACAAGGCATTGCTTCAAAGTATAAAACACCATTTAGATAAGCATAAATAGAACCATTCATATTATTAAACGAATATCTAAATCCTTGTCTAAACAACCCATGAAATGAAATGATGTTTCTTGCCATATCTTGCGAGTAGCAACAATTGTTTAAATCTAGACCTAATCCATTACTAAGTACTAAAGAATATACTCTAATCTTGGTGACAGGCGACGATCTTCTATTTCCCATGATTAGATTTATTCTTCCTTGCTCCACATCTCTATCTCTTCTTAGTCCCTGCAAATCAGAACAAATGTGGTAACCACATCCTGTATCAAGAACCCAAGAAATATTGTGAGATGAATTACTAGATTTAATTGTGTATATACCTGCAAAAGATGGCTTGATCTTTCCATCCTTGATGGCTTGCAGATATTCCTGGCAGCTTCTCTTCCAAGGCCCTGTCTTGTGGCAATGATGGCACTCTGCCTCCTTCGGGTTAAGGTTGGGCTTAGCGGGATCAACTTTGGTCCCACTAGAAGAGGAACCATCTTGGAACTTTCCCTTGCGGTGGCTCTTTGAAGGAGCCTTCCTCTTCTTGCCCCTTCCCTGCCCTATAGCCAAAATAGGAGCAGCGGTTGGTGCAGGAGTTGGTGCAACAGACTTGTCCTTTAGGTTGCTCTCAGTAGTCCTTAGGAGTCCTTGGAGTTTGCTTAGGGTGACCTCTTCTTTATCCATGTGGTAGGTCATCCTAAATTGGTTGTAGCATGAAGGCAAGGAATGAAGAACAATGTCGATGGCCAAATCCTCCCCAAAGTTAACATTTAACTTGCGAAGACGATCAACATATCGTTGCGTCTTTTGCAAGTGAACAGTAAACGATTGTCCATTTCCCATCTTAGCAGTGATCATGTTAGTGATGATCTCGTAGCGCTCTTGCCTCGCGCTTTGGTGGTACCGCTCCATCAAGTCTTGATGCATTTCATACGGATACATGTCCCCATAGGACTTTTGGAATTCTTGGTTCATAGTGGCTATCATGATGCAATGAACTTTCGTTGCATCACGTTCGTGTGTCTCAACGACAGCCATCTCTTTGGGAGTAGCGATTTCCGGGTTGACCTTCTCGAGCTTCTCGTCGAGGACATACTCTTTTTCCTCGTAGCGTGCAATGGTGTGAATGTATCTTATCCATTCGCTAAAGTTCATACCATCGAAGGTCACCTTTTGGCAAAGACTCATTAAAGTGAATGAGTTAGCAGCAGCATTGTTTGCGTTCGACATCTACAAATAGAAAGGACAAAGTTTGATTAGAATTTGGATCCCTAATTAAACACCCAAAATGAAAAATTAGGGCTAGGACCCAACAACATTATTTACATATTAGAAAAGGGATGCCGTAATCCAATCATGCAAAAAATTTGGAGGTAAGTGAATGAAGATTCACTAATTCTTCACCACGAAAACATAACCTTAAGTTTTATTGAGAATTCCTATATTTTAGAGATTCATTGAACTCTTCAATGGCATGTTTAAATCTCGATATGTCCCTCTAATTTGTGACTGGGATACCGAGGATCACAAAGCAGGTGTGAATTACCATGCAAATCTACATCGTGCCTTCATTGTTACAATCATCTATTCGATGTGCCGTTGAACCACACACGCTCCATCAAACTATGATAAAAAATGAATCACCCTTTGCCACCTTTGCTTAGAACCAATTAGTGTGTCGGTAAACCACACACGCTCCACTAACTTCTTAGCAAGGGTGCAAAGTGCTATTTCATGGGATTGCATCAATTCACTTTTCCTAAAGTAACTAAGATTGGGAGTTTTATAAAATAGTTTAGTTACTTTATATATATTCATTATACTTATTAATGAGGAGAGAGAGTTGCCCTATCCTACCCGTTCGGCTAACGACCCTCCACCGGTCAAGCAAGCGGTGGGTGAGAGTGTACACCCATTAAGCGTCATTTTATAGGCAGCAACCTTATACCCACCTTATAGACCGGCTTCGTGAATGAGGCCTACTAACGGTAAGACTAGCATTTTAATTTTACTTATATATCTATTAGACTTTTAATAATATATTAGTATAGGGTTGAATTTTAAACATGTAAAACTCTAGGGGTTGAAATTTAAATTCTTCTAAATTAAATTATTCATCACAAAATTCAAATTTCAAAAACTTCAGGATAGAAATTGAACTTTTCAAAAAATAGGGATCAAATAACAAATAATTCAAATTAAACAATTAATTTCATAACTATCTATATTTGACCTAATCCAATTTTAGTCATTAGATAATTACCAATTAATCTTAAATAGTCCAATATTTATCATATAAATAATCAATATTTAAAAGATTTGAAATTATTTATATTTATGTCAAGGATAATCATTAAATTAAGTTAAAATTCGGATTTTTACATAATAAAACGATTTAGGTATCAATCCAAGACAAAACAGCAACAAAATCCCGAATTATCCTCTGTCTGACGCTCGGACTCGCCGAGTCAAGCTTTGGACTCGTCGAGTAGGGCCAACTCGCCGAGTCCAAACACTGACTCGCCGAGTTGGGTCGACAGAGGGCAAGAAAAATGATTTTCAGCAAGTAAAACAGTTAAGCATCATATTCAATTGAAACCAATCATGGCTCTGATACCACTGATGGGTATTGGACATAAGAACTTTACCTATGTGCACATACAACTGATGTGTGCAAACTCACTTACTTTTAACCTACTTTTAATTATATAATAAACACACAAAGGCAGTGGACCTATCAATTGTGGTATAGTTAAATAAGTAGGGTATCGAACACAGGGAACGGTAAATTGAAACTAAAAACTAATTCTATCTAAATTAATTAATAAGTAGGGGGTTTTCTCTAGTTTTGCAACATTAGAAAACTTAATAACTAACACTTAAACTAAAAGCTAGAAAAGCAAAGAATTAACTAGATTCAATAATGAGAAGGACTTTTGTTTAGTTCAACTCAATTGGTCCTATGGTTGATATTATGGTAATGGTGCAATGGATTAACTCTTTCGTTGGTTACCGATTCAAGTGATTAGATTCACGTTCACTACACTAATCCTTAGTCAATAAACTAACTCAAACAGTGATCAGTTGTCTAATTTAATTAAATTCACTAGATTAATTATTCGGGTTAATTTAGACTTGCAATAGTTAACTAATTTGGTCCTTTAATTAACTTCTTTTTGATGGTAATCACACAAGCTCACACATGAATTTACTCAATTTTCTTATTAATTCTAGTTTCATGTTCATTAATCCTAGACATATGACAGAGTGGTCGCATAAACATATGAGGTTGATAATCAAAAGATGTTCATACTATTTAATTACCTTCCTATTAACAGAAAATTAATTATCATTCACACACAAGGTTCTTTAGCAAGCTAAAACTAACAAAAATCACCAACATTGAATTAATCCTACCAAATTTCAAACCATAGTCTCAATTTTGTATCCCCAAACAGAAGTTTAAGAGTTTTAGCTCATGATTAAAGTAAATATCAGCAAATAAACGAATTCTAATTGTCTAGCCATAATGGAAAACAAAAGATTAAGTAGAATGATGAAATTTGCCTCAAATCTCCTTCAGAATTGGATTCTAGCTTGTATATTTGCGAAACGACTCGTCGAGTCAGGTTCCGACTCGCCGAGTCCATCTCTCAATCCCTGTATGCGATAAGTCTCTGGGTCTTCGCGTCTTTATCTTCTCGAATATTCGCTCGGACTCGCCGAGTATACGACCCTACTCGCCGAGTAGGTGTTGTTTTTGGTGTTTTTCTTCTTTGTTCAATTCCCGAGCTCCCAACCGCTTCTCCTGCTTCCTTTTGCTTTCGAGCTTCACTTTTGGACTGAAAACATAATTCAAACATTTTTAAGTACCTTTTGTCCATCATATGCAATAATTTAGCTAATAATTGATAAAAAAAATATATATACTTAATATGAACTAAATATGCACATATCAAAATACCCCACACTTGACTTTTGCTTGCCCCCAAGCAAAACTGAATTTTAACACATTAGAATCACATATGACAACTCCAATCTAACCCAACCATTATGCCAAGACCGCAACGCATACATTTGTGTCTAAAATTTTCCTAATAACCCCCCACACTACAAATACTCACAATCCTCATAGACATTCGCCCACTCACCCCGAACTATGCTCATTTTATGCATCCCTCCGAATCCATCCGCAGAAAACCTCTTACCCTCAAGGTAGCAAGCCAAGCATACATAATCTAGAATTACAATTTATGATACCATTATGGAGCTCTTTTGAATTCTTCACTTCCTTGATAATTTGATCTTTGATTTCTTTGAATTCACCACCTTTGTTGTTTGATTTTTGGTATCTTCAATTTTTGAATTTCTTGGAATTTTGATCTTTTGATCTTCACTTTATTTGCTCCAAAATTCTTCAGACTTTTCTTGCAATTGTCTTTTTTTTACATGTACCTCACTTTTTTTCACTCAAAACCTACATGCTTAAGCAGGGGCGCTCAACCTCAACCTTTATTGGCTAACGATAATAATTTTCCTGGATACATTTCTGGTACACGATGCTAAACATATTGCATCCCTCGGGCTGAGCGAGGTCGTGTTTTTGTCCCATGATTTCACTGGAATAAGGAAGCTACAAATGCACTAGAACGTATATAGGCCCAACTAAACATTTGGGTCTTCATGCAATCATCCACACAATTCTAACATGGAATCCTAATTACTTTTACCAAAATTTCCTAAATTAATTCCTAAGTAATATTTTTGGTATGCAAAAATTTTAAATTAGACCTAAATTAAGATTCTAAATTTACTAAGATGATATCAACCCCCTACCCCACACTTAATTTATGCAATGCCCTCATTGCATATCATGCAAAAATAAAAATGCAAACTAAAGATTGAATTGGAACAAACTCCCCTGGGGTAGCAGTTGATAGGTTGATAACTCTTCTTTTTAGCTCCAACTTCAATTTACTTTAGACATGGAAATAGCTTATCCACATCTTGGGCATCAAATCACATGTGGCAGCTCCAAATAGGCAAGAAAAACAGTGTAAGATCTTCAAGAATCGATATGGAAGAATAACTGGTCAAGTGGTACACTCAACAATATCGAATCAGCAGTCTTGTTGGTATAAGATTGAGTGACTCGGCGAGTTATATAAACGACTCGTCGAGTATAGTCGCGGACAGCTTCGAATATGCGAGAATACAAGGCGGCTCGTCGAGTCAGTTAAGTGCACTCGACGAGTAGACCGCTGGGTGGAAAAATTCAGCTTCTGCATTTGTTCCAGCTTTTGATAGATCTTCAAAACTCCTCATATCTTCTAGACTCATTCACTCATGTCCCTTAGGACCGGACTCGACACCTTAACTCTAAAGTCCGCCATTTCTTGACTCTTTTCAACTCTTTATATTTTTCTTTCTCTCTCAAACTCTAGACCCTTTTATGCAAGCATTCTAACCCAAAATCTGAAAATCATCAAGGCAATTATACATCAAGCATAAAGTAAAAGTCTTAAATTTAAACACACCAAACCCAAACAAAAACAAAAACAAATTAAAAATTGTTCAACAAATCATAAAAGAACTAATCGTCCTCCTCATCATCATCATGATCATGTGCAGCTCCACTTCCACTAGCGCCACCCCTTCTTGCATTAATCACCTCAACCCAAGATGGAATATATGGGAAGTTACCACCATCGATATGCAGAATATGGAAGTGGTCAAAAAGTCGAATGTTGGACTGGTTGCTAAAATTGAGACTCCTTGCCATTTGATCTTGCATTCTCCTCATCTCAATATTATACCAATCCATTGGCACTTCATCATTATCCACCGGAATTACCGGCGGTTCCTCCTCCACATCTCGCTCTCTCATCGGCCTAACCCTCCTTCCCAGCGCCTCGGGACCAACCACTGGATCATCATGCGGGATAGCATAATGACCACCACCATAGTCCTCAATAATCCTAGACCTCCGAAAAAGAATGGGATTAAATGGAGGGGTAGGAATCACCGTCATCAAATTCCATGCACCACGGGTCATCAACCCAAACGAGTTGGCTAGCCGGGTGACGAACATACCACCATTAATTTTTGAGGTCTTGCGATCCTTGACCGCACCCTCCGCCAAATAGGAAGCCAAACACCACGGAATGTTGCAAAAAGTGTATGGTGTGATAATGCTCCATAGATAAAAGACATCAAGGTTAGAAACCTTGTCATCATCCTTCCGTTGGTTGATGGTGGTGGAGATAAGACGGTGAATGAGACAGTGTGTAGGTGACCGAATACTCCCTTCTTGGGCCGACTTTGGAATGTACAACTTGTTGGCGATCGTGTTCCACCAACCCGTACTTGTAACACCATCGGGGAACACCTTGTGAGAGTGTTCCATAAAGGCGCAAAAAATAGCAGTCGAGACCAATGGCCGGTCATAGATTCCCAACCGACAAGCAAGATCAATAACAGAGCACTAATGAAACTCGCCCCCAAGGCAAAAACTGAAACTCGCCGGGTGATAGCAATTGTCACCTCCACGGAAAGATACCGTAGAGAAGAATTCCCAGCAAAGTTCCTGGTACACCGGTTCTTGAATTCTAAAGACCCTGCTCCATCCATCACAAACCATTGTCTCCCCCTCGTATGTAAATTCCTTCACAAGATAAGGTGCTAACTCCTCCTCATACCGAACATTTTGCAACCAATCCCAATCAACTCTGTTGGGCACGTAAACCTCCTTCTTTCTGACTTCAACTAACTTCTTCTTCCATCTCGTCATGGTAGAGGCCGATTCAATTTGAGGAAAATTCAACGAAGGAAAATCTCCTTGGCGTCCACTGGAACTTTGACCTCTGTGAAACATTGTCCCTGCAAAACAAAGAACACACAACCCAGAAAACATAGAAAATCATCAAAACAGATTACACCTGGGTCCCCGACTGGACTCGACGAGTCCATGAACGACTCGGCGAGTCGTATGAACTGCGCGAGTCAGTCGACGAGTCGATCAAAATTCGACCATGAAAACTCAAAATTTCTTCAAGGGTTTTGTCCAGGGATATTACTAAGATGTATTAGGGTAGGAATAATCATCCAAAACAACATAATTAATTTAAAATCAAAACCCTAGAAATTCACTAAACTTCAAAATCGGGTATTTTGTGAAATTGGCAACCTAGATCATCTAAAAATCATTGCTTTAACAGAATAAAGGAAGAAATTAAGTACCTTTTGTGATAGAAATCGAAAATCTTGAAGAAAGAGTGAAGAAGTTGATGAATGCTTGAGAGAGAGCACAAATGGAGGCGCACGACGAGTGAAGGGGGGAGGGGGGGGGGGAAACTGATTTCATTAGGGTTAAAACCCTAGTTACCGGTTGTAAAAAAATAATTTTAATTTATTTTTTTTTCTGTAAATAAAACCGACTCGTCGAGTCAGGTCAGACTCGGCGCGTCTGGTCGCGACTTTAAACTCATCTAGAATCTGAATCGACTCGCCGAGTCATGGTCAGACTCGGCGAGTCTCTTGCAAACAATTCAGAAAATTAAATCATTTTTCCATTTAATTTTTTTTTCACCCCACACTTAGTCCATACGCACTCTCAAGCAAACATGTCTAATGATTTGGAAGATTAATAAACTCCTAAAAACTAAAACCAAACTAAAAAGAAAAAGATGAAAGAAAGCAAACTCTAAAAAGAATGGGTTGCCTCCCGCCAAGCGCTTCTTTTTAAGGAGTCGTTAGCTGGACTCCTTCCCATCTACATTTCTTCATCTTCCTACATCGGGAATGCATGCCTAATCTTTTGCGGTTTGTACTTTGTCTTGTAAGCGTGAATTTTCTTCTTGTAAGCTCGCCTCAAGTCTTCTTTCTTCTTTCTTATAGCATCATCCTCAGCTGCATTAAATTCCCTTTTCTTCATCTTTTTCTTCACCCCATTCTTTTGCACCTTCTCTTGCACTTCCTTTTCCTTAAACTTAATTACTTCATATTTGGTGAAAACTCGTGCTCTAGGTTTAGTGATGAATGGTTGATCAGCATCATCTCTCCTATCCCTTGCCTTTTCTTCTCTTCTAAAGCTTACCTCATCTTCAAATGGACTATCTTCCTCTTCTTGCATAATCGTATCAAGTCATGCTACATGAGCGTGTTGAAATTCACCATCCACTTCTCCTTTTGCTGCTTGTTCTTCTTAAGAATGAGGGAAAATCTTCATGTCCAGAACATGCAGGGAGCTGGTAAAAAACAGATCAAAATCATCCAAGTTGCTGGAAATTTCAATTGGACTCGTCGAGTCTGGGAAAGCGACTTGGCGAGTTGGATCGTATTCCATACTTCCATCTGTGTTTTTCGAGTCGTCTCCTCTCAGTAGCTTTTCTAACTCCTCCAAGTCCTTGTCAACATCTTCATCACCTCCAGAGGATAACAACAACTTGCTTGGATCTTCTTCTTGCAAAAGTGCAAGCTCTTTTTGTAGTATCTCATCATCCAAATCAATGAATGAGATCTCTTCTTTTCCTTCTTCTTCTTTCTTAATCTTTAATAAAGCTTTAAACACCGCTGACTCGTCTCCGACCCTTAACGTTAGTGTGGATTCACATACATCAATTAATGCACATGCGGTGTTCAAAAATGATCTCCCCAAAATAATTGGAATTTCGAGGTCTTCTTCCATATCATGTATCACGAAGTCTACGGGAAAAATAAAATTGTTGACCTTAATAAGAAGATCTTCACACACGCCTCTTAGATGAATTGTCGTCCTGTCCGCCGAATGGATCTTCATGTTAACTGGTCTTGGCTCCGGTAAATTCAGCTTCTTGAAGAAGGAGAAGGGAACTAAGTTGATACTTGCACCTGAATCAGTCAACGCTTGAGTGGCAAGTACATTTCCAAATTGGCATGGAATTATGATGCTCCCCGGATCGCCCTTCTTTTCTCGTAGCTCACTCAATACTATCTCCGTGACTTCAGCTAAATCTTTTCTGGCAGCGAAAAGACCCTTTAACAAGTTGAAGTACTTAGGTGTTTGAAGCATTGTTTCCACAAATGGAATGTTGACTTGAAGGTCTCGAACATGCTCCATGAAGGCTTTATACGCTCTAATCTTCTCTCTAGGCATGGCTTTGATTGGGAATGGCAAAGGGGGATTGTAAGGCCTCGAGGTAATGAAATTTCTGTCATCAGTGCATGGACTCGTCAAGTCCATTAGAGGGACTCGGCGAGTCTGGTCGGGTTTAGCTGGATCCAACTCTTCTGCCTTTTCTGTATTCACCTTGGAGATCTTCTGTGTAGGATTGAAAATTTCTTCATAACTGGAAGTCACTGCGCTCACATTCCCCATTCTCAGATTGTTTTCAGTGTTACTTGGAAGTTGACCCGGTCTTCTCTCGTTCACTTGATATGCAAGTTGTCCTAACTGCTTCTCAATGTTGAGAATAGATGCTTGCTGATTCCTTAGCATATTTCTGGTCTCTTGTATAGCAGCATCATGATCATTGTGCCTTTTCTCGGACGCGACTATGAATCTAGTGAACATTTCTTCTAAACTGGCTTTCTTTTCCATAACCGGTTCTTCCTTTTGATAAAATCCCCTTTCTTTCTACTTGTATTTCTCCTCCTTAGCCTTCTTGTATTCTTCGTATGGGAGCCATCCCTTCTTCGGTTTCCGCCAATTCTCGTCGTATCGATCGCCATTTGTGTAGAACACTTGAGCTTTCTTGTTTCCATTTTCATCCAAGTCACAATCTTTTGTGAGATGGGGCCCTCTACAATTCTCACATCCAACTCGAATAGCATGGATTGTTTGATCCATTTTTGTCATCCTTCTATCTAAACTATCGAGCTTAGATATCACCGCCGCCATGCTATCATTTGTTAAGTTCACTACCCCCCGACTTACTTCATTTCTTGGATTGTGGTATTTTCTAGAATGCTTAGAGAATTCTTCAATTAACTCCTTGATTACCGGGGGCGCCTTCTTCGTGAGCGGGCCTTGTGAATTGAGCAATTTCCTTGTGGTGACATTGACTCCATCATAGAAAATGGAGACCTCTTGTTGGCTATTGAGGTCATGGTGTGGGCAATTTCTAAGAAGACCTTTGTACCTTTCCCAAGCTTCATAAGGAGATTCCCCAGGTTGTTGCTCGAAGTTGGCAATGGCTTTCTTCAACTTAGCTATTTTGGAAGGCGGGCAAAAGTGGTCTATGAATTCTTCTTTCATCTTGCCCCATGTGGTGACCGATCCGGGAGGAAGTGACTTGAGCCAATCCTTTGCAGCACCCTTGAACGTGACTGGAAGCATGCGAAGTAGCTGGGTCTCGCGTGGCACATTTGGTACATTGAAGTAGTCAGCCACATCATTTACTTCATCCAAGTGCTTGTAGGCGTCTTCGTGCTCCTTCCCATAAAAAGGAATCTCCTTGAGTTGAGCGAGAATATGACCCTTTAGCTCGAAGGTAGCGGTAGCGGGAATTGCGGGCTGCACAAGTCCCGGGCCAGTGTCATCGCACATCCTCTTCTTCCATTCCCCCATGGGGACTTCATCGATATTAGCCATAGTGATAGCTAAATCGTCTTCAAAGTTGGATTCGTGCTCGAATGTGGGTTCTTCTTCTTCCTCAGTCTTGTACTCGGTGTCTTCTTTAACTGGGTCTTCGATTGTCAAAGAGGCACTAGATGCTCCTGATTTGTTGCTCCTCTTCTTACTGAAAACGGACTTGAGGTTCTTGAGTGGCGAGTTCTTTGAAGAAGCGGATTCTCCAACGGTTTTGCCTTTGCTCCTACTTAGTGTGGATTCCGGGTGTTCAAGAGGAGGGACCAGAGGTGTATCAGATCCTCGGGTCATGAAACAACTGTAAACAAAACAAAAAACGTGTAAAAAGAACAAAAAATAAATAAAAATTAAAACTGTGAATCAGCGATGAACTCGCCGAGTCGGCACGAGTGCACTCGGCGAGTTGAAGGCAAAAACAGAAAAAAAATTTCTAAAAACGGATTTTATTAAAACTTATACTAATTACTAAATTACATTTTAATTAACTTTGTGTAAGATAAATCACACACAAAGGATCGATTAAACTAGAATTTAATGTTAATTTTAGAACTGTTCCCCGGCAACGGTGCCAAAAACTTGATGTGTGCAAACTCACTTAGTTTTAACCTACTTTTAATTATAAAATAAACACACAAAGGTAGTGGACCTATCAATTGTGGTATAGTTAAATAAGTAGGGTATCGAACACAGGGAACGGTAAATTAAAACTAAAAACTAATTCTATCTAAACTAATTAATAAGCAGGGGTTTTCTCTAGTTTTACAAGACTAGAAAACTTAATAACTAACACTTAAACTAAAAGCTAGAAAAGCAAAGAATTAACTAGATTCAATAATGAGAAGGACTTCTATTTAGTTCAACTCAATTGGTCCTATGGTTGATATTATGGTAATGGTGCAATGGATTAACTCTTTCGTTGGTTACCGATTCAAGTGATTACATTCGTGTTCACTACACTAATCCTTAGTGAATAAACTAACGCAAACAGTATCCGTTATCTAATTTAATTAAATTCACTAGATTAACTATTCGGGTTAATTTAGACTTGCGGTAGTTAACTAATTTGGTCCTTTAATTAACTTCTTGTTGATGATCATCACACAAGCTCACACATGAATTTACTCAATTTTCTTATTAATTCTAGTTTCATGTTCATTAATCCTAGACATATGACAGAGTGGTCACATAAACATATGAGGTTGATAATCAAAAGATGTTCATACTATTTAATTACCTTCCTATTAACAGAAAATTAATTATCATTCACACACAAGGTTCCTTAGAAAGCTAAAACTAACAAAAATCACCAACATTGAATTAATCCTACCAAATTTCAAACCATAGTCTCAATTTTGTATCCCCAAACAGAAGTTTAAGAGTTTTAGCTCATGATTACAGTAAATATCAGCAAATAAACGAATTCTAATTGTCTAGCCATAATGGAAAACAAAAGATTAAGTAGAATGATGAAATTTGCCTCAAATCTCCTTCGGAATTGGATTCTTGCTTGTATCTTCGTTCTCTAGGGTTTTTCTGGTTCTTCAATCGCAGCTAATCTCTCCAGAAGGGTTCCAGAATTCCCCTTTGTCGATCTGAGAAGTTATCATTATATTTGCGAAACGACTCGTCGAGTCAGGTTCCGACTCGCCGAGTCCATCTCTCAATCCCCGTATGTGATAAGTCTCTGGGTCTTCGAGTCTTTATCTTCTCGAATATTCGCTCGGACTCGCCGAGTAGACGACCCTACTCCCCGAGTAGGTGTTGTTTTTGGTGTTTTTCTTCTTTGTTCAATTCCCGAGCTCCCAACCGCTTCTCCAGCTTCCTTTCGCTTCCGAGCTACACTATCGGACTGAAAACATAATTCAAACATTTTTAAGTACCTTTTGTCCATGATATGCAATAATTTAGCTAATAATTGATAAAAAAATCTATACTTAATATGAACTAAATATGCACATATCAACAACCCTATAGCTTGGATCTAGGTTTCACTAATTGAACATGCAACATATCCAAGACTTTCATAGCTAGATCTAATGTAAACTAACAATTAAAACATATGAAAACAGATCTAGAATGATACCTTGAGTGTCACACCCCAAAACCAAGAACGGAGGAAACGTTCTGGGGTGGAGGACGTCATGTACACTATCACAACAATGTAAAGTAGTAAACAAGCAACAACATCATCCATTGCATTAATAATATAATTTTAATACAAGTGTATTCTGATATGTATAATAGACACTAATGAATAAATCAAAATGAAAGATGAGTCTTGAACGAGCTCCATCTTCCTTAATCCTTGCATTGGTACCTATCTATGATGACCTGAGCATACAAGTAATTTTAAAAGAGAGTATCAGCTTTGAAGCTGGTGAGATCATAAGTATTTTAGTGTCTTAATTTGTATGTAAATACTTGTATGTATTTGAAATGTAAGTATTTGTATGTATACGAATTGTAAGTATTGAAAATGTAAATGAACTGTATATATGAAAATGTTTGTAAAACAACTGTAAACGTTTGAAAAGCCCTAGAAATCCCTATGATTCCTATTAGTAACAAAAGGAGTCTTCTACCAAGACTTAACTGTTCTCAAGGTAGTCTTCTACTAAGACCTAACTGCTCTGAATGTAGCCTTTTATCAAGGCATCTAGTGTCTGTGCGTGTGTCTCTTGTAAGAGTATGTATTTTCCCAAGTATGACTATAATTAACCAAAAATATAGTTTCTACATTACCGTGCGTCGTGTGAATGTTCACGAAGTGAATGTAAATGGTAAAACGAAATAGTACTATGGTGTAGTGTCGAACAACAACCGTACCAATTACCTTAAGTCTAAGGTAATGTTGTAAGTACTGTAGCAATTGTAATAATTAACTACATCGGTACTCAGCTGCCTTATTTGAGGAATAAGGTATAATGTGATGTCTAGATCCCAGGCTGTACGCTCCCCTATCAAAGGGATTTTGGGACCTACCCTCGACCCCCGCATATTTGCAAGCCGTGAGCATCCACATTACTATGATCATGCATACTCGATATAACTATCACAATTGCGTTGTGATTCATCAGTATAGTTAGATCCTGAACTAGGTCCATGCTATAGCACATAGTAACATATGTTCTATGTATATGTAAGTGTACTCGTGTAACTGTGATCATGTAATTCTACTCATGTAAGTGTGACCATGTAATTGTACTCATGTAAGTGTGACCATGTAAACTTATCTATGTAATAGTATAGTAATGTACTGTAATGTTCTAGCTGTAGTGTACGTGCTCTCTATCTAGAAAGTATAGTAATGTACTGAAATGTTCTAGTTGTAGTGTACGTGCCCTCTATCTAGCAAGTATAGTAATGTACTGTAATGTTCTAGCTGTAGTGTATGTGCTCTCTATCTAGCAAGTTTAGTAATGCACTGTAATGTTCTAGCAAGTATTGACTCATGAATGAACTGACTCATTGTATGGTATCGCGTTCTAGTAATAGTTCTAGTATCTTCCTAAACTACCCATATGGTAGTTTACTAGTAATCTAACTGGTACGTATGGACATGGATGTATACCCTTGCTACCCAAGGGCATGGGATGAACTGGAAGGACCTTTATGAATATATATGTATATATGTTATATAGCTAATATTTAAATGACCTTCGGACGAGTACCCGATATCCCACCAGACCACATCTCAAGCGCGAAAAGGAAATAGGGTGGATAGTCGTCCTAAGTCTTTTAAACATTTCTTATATAACTATACATATAGAGGCATGCAATTTATAATATAAAAGCATAAAATAAGTTTTGTAAAACCTTTGAACATAGTTATTATCTTAAGAAAAGATCGACTTGATGTCAATCTATAAAACGGTTTGAAGGCATGGGTTTGATAAAACAACTTTAGTATAAGGAAACATTTGTTTGAATCACAATTGTAAGTAAGTCTCAAATAAAACATACGGAGTAAAATGTACAATGTAATAAGAAGTTTTAAACACATAAAGTGTTTATGAAAAATATTTGAAGTAAATTGTTTGATAAAACGGCTAGTGAGTAGCCAACCATTTGAATGTTGCTTATTAATCACATGTGATTGATATAATAATTAGCATAATTCTACTTGTATCCCCCCCCCCCATAAAACGTTTAAAAATAGTTAAAACATTGATTAAAGGGGTATGAACTCACCTGTAGTGAGTGGTTCTGATGAAAATGTTGGATCAGTTGCTAAGTATCAAGTGGTGACTTGAGTACACACGCGAATCCTATTTAGCATATATTGACACGTATATGAATATAATTAGTGTTATGAACAACTAATTAATGAATTGGGACCACCTTAGGGACTAGTGAACACGTATATTGAAGTGTTACAACCATAAATGATTGTACGAAGGGTTAAAAGGCTATATAAGGGAGTGTATGGTCAAAATACACACTATATGTGTGTGTGCGGCCAGGTGTGCTGCCAGAAGTGTGTGCTGCCAGAAAACATGGTGTTCTTGGTGTTCTTGGTACCTTTTATGAAGATCTTCAAGGAGATTTGAATGATACTTGATAGGATTTCGAGTTCTATGCTTGAAGAAGTGAAAGAAGTGCTCAAAAATGACTAAGTGTGGTATATATAGGTGGAGTGTGCGGTTGGGAAGGGTGTAAGGCCGCAAACACATGTGTGTGGCCGCACACTCAAGTGTGTGGCCGCACCCTCCATGTGTTGGAGTGTTTGGCCTCTTTTTGATTCCTACACTTTAAGTTAACCCATTTCCACACTCCAACCTTGATTATAACACGTTTATAACGCTCCAAAAGACCCTAAATGGTACTACAAGATAGCAAAACGAGTCTATTATTGATAAGAAATGAAGAATGCAAGCTAGAAATTTTCGGGTTGTCACATCATCCCCCCGTTAAAGGGAATTTCGTCCCGAAATTAAAATTTAGACAAGGAAGTAGGTACGAATGATCGAGTCATGAGGAGGAAACTTTATAATCGATTGGTTCTAGTGCTCCTCAGTGAAATAGGGTTCTCGGTTGGTATCCCAACGAACCTGCACTAATGGACGGTGGCGATGCTTCGTCCGCTTGACCTCTCGGTCGAGGGTAACTACGGTTCAAATATGAAGGCGTGGATCTCGACGAGTGGACTTACAAGAGTCCTAACGGAAAGGTACGGTTTCACGATCGAGACGCGAAGAGTAGAATGTACGCTACTGAGTTCACGGAGTAGGTCTAGTTTGTGCGAGGCACAGGACCGATTCTGATAAGAATCTCGGAGGTCCTAACTATATTGGATTTAGCTTTCCACGTGATACGAAGCGTATTAAGCCATTCCTAGAGTGAGTTCTCCTAAAGAGCCTGGTCACTCACTTGGAATCTCCAAGGTTTCTTTTTCTTGTTTAACTTCCCAGTCAAGGGCCACCCCTTGATGGGTCAGAGTCGAAAGGGTTTCTGTGATTTACGAGGAGTTCTGGATGAACTATGACAGTAAGTCTGTAAGACCTAGAATTTGGTGAATTTTTGTCGGTGTCTCCGGTGTCGACAAACTCTCAACGATTTCGGATAATTGCCAGAGTACTCAAGAATTTCCACATCACTAATAGTGTGTCTTTAGGAAATTTTGACTCTTCAATTCCAAAATTCGAGTTCATAGAACTTTGCGAAAAGTATCTCCGAAGGTAATGTTTCCAGAGGTTCATTCTTACCACGAGGGTCGATAAGTAAGTCATTACATGGAGAAATGACGAACTAATCCAAGTAAGAACGACGTACCCTACTCATTTTAGCTCATGAAAGCCATGGGCGTATTGGTCCTATCCGAAGGGTATCACTACGGACTCGAAGTGTCCGCATCGAGTTCGGAAGGTAGTGTTCCGGACATCCTTCCCTTACACCCAAACTGGTGATATTCGGATCTCAGACCCATTTCTGAAAGTAATTCTTTCCTTGTGTTTTCTCAACCATTTCATCTATGCGAGGCAGAGATAACGATTTCTAATGAAAAATCTTGACGGGGTCCTCAATATCCGAGGCACATACGATGCAATCCGTCGATCTCTGGGAGAATAAGACTGGGGTTCTCTAGTATGAGAAGCCTAGTCTTCTAATTCTATTTATGTGTGGTTTGCTAAGTTGTCTGTACTATTCTTGTGTCCCTATAGGTGTTTAGACTATAGAGCGATCTGTTTACAAGAGTCGTACTGGGTTCTAAGTTTGTTCACATGACGATGCGATTACTCGTAGGCTTAGGCAGTTCTCCGTCCTGAATTTCATATTAGAATTCATACATGTTTTCACAATCACAATCTCGTGTATACGAGTCGTATATAATTAAGATTGAAAAGGTAATCGAATAATTGATTCTTCTTTAAGCTCATATCCCATTGGGGAAAAAGAAGTTAGAGTGGAACCATCAATTCTAAACCTGTAGAACCTTGATTATATATTACCCTTATGTATACATTCCTCAGCAATAGACCAACCGTATGGATCTTTGGGTTGAACTTGACGCCCTGCACGAGTGGTACTTCGGGGGTTTCTTTGGAAAATAAAAGAACTAAGAGGTACTCCAGGCATGAGTACTTCGGTGTTCAAAAATGATGGTTTCGCTAAACAGACGTTTACTGATAAAGAGACGTACGCATGAAGCTGTTTTTGTGAGGATCAAATTGAATCGAGTCGTATGATAATGTTGGAATCATACTGATACTTAAAGACATTAGATTTGAACATAAGACGTTTACAGACAAAACACAACTGTTGCTGCGAATAAGGTATACTACAAAAGACAAGTATACACAGCACGAGCATCCCTATACAGACAGGATCTCGCGAAAGGTAAGACTCTAGTTGCACTAGTCCTGGGTAGTTTATAAGTCTGTTACAACAAAACGCCTTAATTACATTAACATGGGTTCCGGAGCAGGTTCTCCCGCAGCTGTGATCCTGAGAATCCTCCCATCTGCGCTAGAGTTCTTTGTTATAGGGCAATCCTTCTTGAAGTGCCCTATCTCCCCGCATTGGTGGCATGACTGGCTATTACTAGCTTTGGTGGCAGGATTGTGGTGTTTAGCCAGTGTTATGTGGACACGAGTGCCTTCCTCGTTACTCCACTTTGAAAATTGCTTCCTAAAGCGTTCGGCGTTATAACTACTCTCGTGTGTAGGGTTAGTCCCGATGAAAGGGACTTGAGTGATGGTGTGACATCCCCATTTTCACGGCCAGAAAAGACCGATTTGTTTATGCTTTGTTTTATAAAATCAGAGTAATCTTTTAAAGAAAACAGTTGCGGAATTTGTTCCCAAAACAAAATATGATAAAAATTATCAAAGCATTTCCTTAAAGAAATGTATTTTCATTATATAACAAAATCTCGGGATGTCATGTTCAATATAGACCAAAAGCATAAACAAAACGAAATAGACCTTACAACAGTTATTCATAACTACTGGCCTATAATCCAAAATCTCTCGTCAAGTCCACCAACTTATACTCTTGTGCCATTACCTGTAATGCAAAGAAAACTGAGTGGGTCAGGCTTGGGAGCATGGTGAGCATATAGGGTTTTCAACCCACAATAATATAATTATTATATTCAACCATCAAACAATCAACTCAATTAATCATCCCTATTATCTTTCTTAGGATTTTACCCTAGGAATTCAACTACCCGTCATTCATTCATTCCTAAGGATTGACCTAAGGAATTAGCACAAACTTCCAATGGTACATAAGGCGCATCTGCCAACATTATCCTTTAAGCACCTCTGCCAGGATTACGTCATACACTATGAGGCGCGACTGCCAGGTTTATGACATTCTCTTTTAGGCGCATCTGCCGACATTATCTTATAAGCGCATCTGCCAAGATTATCCTATAAGCGCATCTGCCAAGATTATCCTAAAAGTACATCTACTATTGTTATGACAATCTCTATTTGGCGCATCTACCAAGATCACGACATTCACTACTTGGTGCATCTACCGATATTATTCTCAAGCGCATCTGCTAGTTTATGACATTCTTTATTTGGTGCATCTACCAATATCATTCTTAATCATCTTTCATACCTCATCATTTTATCACATACCAACCATCCCATCTACCCATGTTCTACCCAACATATTTGTAGATATTAAATACATATACAGTTTAACTCATTTAAAAACAATATAAAACATTCATTCCATACTCATCTCAAATAAACAACAATATATAGACACATAGCACGTATTTTATAACAAATACTTCATATTTATGTGTTAGAAGAAAGTAACCACACACTTTCCCAAACATATACTTAATACGTTCAAACAATACTTGTATTATACCCGTGTTTATGAAAGGGACTATACACCCACACATATAAACAACTTCATATTATACACATAACATGTATTTCATAGCAAATACTTAATATTTATGTGTTAGAAGAAAATAACTATACACTCACACGTATAAACCACAATATACTTAATACACTCAAACCATAGTATTATTATCGTGTTTATGAAAGGTAGTATACACTCACTTGATCAGAAGATGATCGGACAGCACTACGACTTGCAGAAGTAGTAATCCTCAGCAGATCTGGAAGATCTTCACAAAAATCAAACTTCTTTCGGGCAGAGCTTCGGCTCGGGAATCACACTTCTCGGGATTTTCGGGATCTCGGGACTTGCTTCGGGGCTCGAGAATATTACCGGGGCTTCGGGGTACTTCTGGCATGCAAATCGAGGTAAAACGGGAGAGAGAAGAGAGAAAGATAGCAAAGGAGTCGGCTGCCTTCGGATCCTATTTATAGAGGCTGGAACCTCGGAGTACGCGGGTCGTACGCCTCGGATCGTCATGGCTTATGTATCCGAAATACTCGAGTGCGAATGTCGACATACCTCGGTGTACGAGGGGCGTAGGCTAGTACGCGGGGCGTACTTCGGATGAGTCCGATGACTCGTCTTCGGATAATACCGGGATTTAATAATTAAATTTAAGTATTAATTATTTAATAAACTTCGAAAATTCATATCTTCTTCATACGAACTCCGTTTTCGACGTTCTTTATATCCACGCGTAGGTGAGACTACGCTCTACAACTTTCGTTTAGACTCCGTCGGCTAATTTTGACTTTATTTTTATTAATTATTTTTAGTAGGCCCGGACAGGAAAACTTCGTTATAAATTCATAACTTCTTCGTTTGACGTCCGTTCTCGCCTAACTTTTCATCGCTTCGATACCAACAACGAGATCTTCGATTCTCGTTTAGATTGTTTCGGCTAAAAACCGCTCGATCTCAAATCGAGTATTTCAGGCTGCATAACGCTATGTCGAAACTTCAGAAAATCATAACTTCCTCATACGAAGTCAGATTTTGGCGTTCTATATATGTACGGAATCCTTGTAACATATACTACAACTTAGTTAAGATTATTCATTCTAAATAATCTTTCATCAAAAATTCATTTTTGACGCCTATCGTCTCTAAATTGACTAGCCCTGATCTACGGGCGTTACAATTATCTCCCCCTTAGGATGATTACGTCCCGGAATCATCAACAAAAATGGAACTTGTACAATGATTCCATACGCTATCTCTTTATCCTAGGTAATAACCGTAAATTCTATGTTTCCTTGAAAGAGTATTTAACTCTATGGCTTTCTTGGCCGCAGACGATGCCCAATCTTGCATCTGCTTATCGTACTATGTTGTACTTTCAATCGTAACCCTCGAGTTACCAAATAAGTCGTTATTACGGACTCCTTCTTCTTCTCAGGATAAATACTTTCCTTTATCTATTGTAACAAACAGATGGGTCGTGCTCTACTGACCTCTCATCGAATGATGCAATGCTTAGACTCAGGTCTCTTAGAGTTAAATTCCAAAATGGAATATACCTTCCTTCATATCCTATGTGATATAATCACATTTCAGCATGTAGCATTTCTACCTACAAACTTCTTTTAACAACGAGCGTGACACTATCAATCGCATTAACTTCAACCTTCTGACTTAAGTCAGATGTTACATCTAACTTGGTCCTCTAGACCACGTAACATACTCCTCGTAGTCGAACTCAAATTTAAATATGACCACTAGGTTCGAAACAAGAAACATCTTACTAGTCACTACCGAAACAAAGGTAATGACATACCAGAATAAAATGGAATCAATCACTAGCTTCTTGGTAACCTTGTGACTTTCCCTGATCCAAGTGCGAGTCCTGTGCTTCCGGTAGTATATGCATCTACTACCTTTCACACCTACTCATACTCGTCCCAAGTATTGTCCCGCAGTCGACCAAGTCACCATACAAGAAAATTAGACAATCATTCAACACATCAGTTAGCAAAACTAGGGTTTATATTAATTCCTTGAAACGATTACACAAAAGTCCAAGTTCACCCTATACTATGCCTCTAATAGGCTACACACATGATACTTTTCATATCACTACTTTATAACTTGATCTTTAGATATAAGATCCTTATTCCTGATTCCTTGCATTGCCATCTGCTTCATCAAGGATCATTTGAAATGCTCTTGCCTTTAGCTTTGGCGGCGCCTCTAGCCTTGCTGCTTGATTTTTCCTTGGGCAGTCTTGCTTCAAGTGCCCCTCTTCGTTACATTCGTAACACACCTTTTTGTTGAAAATACATTCATCGGCGTAATGCCCATGCTTTCCACACTTGAAACATGTCACCTCCACGCCACATTTTCCTGAGTGCTTCTTCTTGCACTTATCGCACCACCTTGCCTCATCCCTTCCTCCTCCTCCAGGCTTCGAGAATTTTCTTTTCTCATTAGAACCTAAATTTCCTTCTAACTTTCTCTTCTCGCCAACTTCAACCTTACTGTCAGTCCTCCCCTTGATCATATTCTCAACAGACTTGGCAGCCCAAATAGCTGCCTCTAGAGTAGGTGCCTGACGCACTGGCACCGCATACTCCCAAGGGAGTCCCTTTGCGTACCGGTCGAATTTTGTCAGTTCGTCTGGGACGATGCGCAAAGCAAACTCCATCTTGTATGTGAAGGCATTAGTGTATTCATCCACTGACATGTTGCCTTTCTTCAATATCAGAAACTTATTCTCCAACTCCAACAGATTTTGAGCCGAGCAGAACTTGCACTTGAACTGCACCAAGAACTCTGCCCATGTCAATTGCAGTGGCTCATTAGGGCTTAAAGTCTTCCCTAGAGTGTTCCACCAACGAACGACTCCACCTCGGAATTGACGCACTGCATAGATAGTTTGCAACTTGCCTCTGCAGCCACAAGTCATGAAGGCTAACTCCATTTCGGAGATCCAATCCATAACTCTAATCGGATCCTCCTTTCCATTGAAGGTCGATGGTTTGCAAGTTAGAAAGTCCTTGTACTTGCATCCCATTCCATCATTCCTTCCATCATGATTGTTTTGCCTAACTATCGGTGGGTTGGCTTGACCAATAGACCCACTGAAGTTTCCACCTTCCGAGTGCCCTTCATTTAATTCGGGCTCTTCCACACGAATTGACAGTTCTTCACGATTCTGTTGAAGCAACCGCCTAGTCTCCTCCATTTGACGATCCAACATTGTTTGAATCATCATTTGTACACCAGCCATTGTTATCGGCTCAGGTGCTGCTGCTACGACAGGTATTTGCTCAATCACTGGTTGTTGATTCCTGTTTTCATCAGCATTTCCAACTCCACTTCTTGTTCTCACCATTTTTGATCTATACACCGAATAAGTGAAATTAGACCCTCATTCATGATAGATATTCAAATCATCCTTATCACTCCGAAACGTTTACATGCTAGTTCTAATATCGTAGCCATACGCTTAGAATCCTAAACACATAAGGTTTCCAGATCCGGTCGGCAACAGACCATAGATCCGAACAAATAATAGCATCAATATAGCTATCACACAAAACATTTAGCACATAAAAGCATTTTAGGCATCACTCCTAGAATAAACTAGTGCTTGTGTCGATTTAGGTGTACTACCTAACATATTTTAGACACACTCTTCACAATCATTACTTAGCATTCTAAGTTTAAGTCTAGAAATTTCCTACAAATTCCTAGTTCGCTTAAACTAATGCTTTGATACCAACTGTGACATCCCCATTTTCACGGCCAGAAAAGACCGATTTGTTTATGCTTTGTTTTATAAAATCAGAGTAATCTTTTAAAGAAAACAGTTGCGGAATTTGTTCCCAAAACAAAATATGATAAAAATTATCAAAGCATTTCCTTAAAGAAATGTATTTTCATTATATAACAAAATCTCAGGATGTCATGTTCAATACAGACCAAAAGCATAAACAGAACGAAATAGACCTTACAACAATTATTCATAACTACTGGCCTATAATCCAAAATCTCTCGTCAAGTCCACCAACTTATACTCTTGTGACATTACCTGTAATGCAAAGAAAACTGAGTGGGTCAGGCTTGGGAGCCTGGTGAGCATATAGGGTTTTCAACCCACAATAATATAATTATTATATTCAACCATCAAACAATTAACTCAATTACTCATCCCTATTATCTTTCTTAGGATTTTACCCTAGGAATTCAACTACCCGTCATTCATTCATTCCTAAGGATTAACCTAAGGAATTAGCACAAACTTCCAATGGTACATAAGGCGCATCTGCCAACATTATCCTTTAAGCGCCTCTGCCAGGATTACGTCATACACTATGAGGCGCGACTGCCAGGTTTATGACATTCTCTTTTAGGCGCATCTGCCGACATTATCTTATAAGCGCATCTGCCAAGATTATCCTATAAGCGCATCTGCCAAGATTATCCTATAAGTGCATCTACTATTGTTACGACAATCTCTATTTGGCGCATCTACCAAGATCACGACATTCACTACTTGGTGCATCTACCGATATTATTCTCAAGCGCATCTGCTAGTTTATGACATTCTTTATTTGGTGCATCTACCAATATCATTCTTAATCATCTTTCATACCTCATCATTTTATCACATACCAACTATCCCGTCTACCCATGTTCTACCCAACATATTTGTAGATATTAAATACATATACAGTTTAACTCATTTAAAAACTATATAAAACATTCATTCCATACTCATCTCAAATAAACAACAATATATAAACATATAGCACGTATTTTATAACAAATACTTCGTATTTACGTGTTAGAAGAAAGTAACCACACACTTTCCCAAACATATACTTAATACATTCAAACAATACTTGTATTATACCCGTGTTTATGAAAGGGACTATACACCCACACATATAAACAACTTCATATTATACACATAACACGTATTTCATAGCAAATACTTAATATTTATGTGTTAGAAGAAAATAACTATACACTCACACGTATAAACCACAATATACTTAATACACTCAAACCGTACTTGTATTATTATCGTGTTTATGAAAAGTAGTATACACTCACTTGATCAGAAGATGATCGGACATCACTACGACTTGCAGAAGTAGTAATCCTCAGCAGATCTGGAAGATCTTCACAAAAATCGAACTTCTCTCGGGCAGAGCTTCGGCTCGGGAATCGCACTTCTCGGGATCTTCGGGATCTCGGGACTTGCTTCGGGGCTCGAGAATATTACCGGGGGCTTCGGGGTACTTCTGGCATGCAAATCGAGGTAAAACGGGAGAGAGAAGAGAGAAAGATAGCAAAGGAGTCGGCTGCCTTCGGATCCTATTTGTAGAGGCTGGAACCTCGGAGTATGCGGGGCGTACGAGGGTACGCGGGTCGTACGCCTCGGATCGTCACGGCTTACATATCCGAAATACTCGAGTGCGAATGTCGACATACCTCGGTGTATGCGGGGCGTAGGCTAGTATGCGGGGCGTACTTCAGATGAGTCCGATGACTCGTCTTCGAATAATACCGGGATTTAATAATTAAATTTAATTATTAATTATTTAATAAACTTCGAAAATTCATATCTTCTTCATACGAACTCCGTTTTCGACGTTCTTTATATCCACGCATAGGTGAGACTACACTCTACAACTTTCATTTAGACTCTGTCAGCTAATTTTGATTTTATTTTTATTAATTATTTTTAGTAGGCCCGGAGAGGAAAACTTCGTTATAAATTCATAACTTCTTCGTTTGACGTCCGTTCTCGCCTAACTTTTCATCGCTTCGATACCAACAACGAGATCTTCGATTCTCGTTTAGATTGTTTCGGCTAAAAACCGCTCGATGTCAAATCGAGTATTTCAGGCTGCATACCGCTAAGTCGAAACTTCAGAAAATCATAACTTCCTCATACGAAGTCAGATTTTGGCGTTCTATATATGTACGGAATCCTTGTAACATATACTACAACTTAGTTAAGATTATTCATTCTAAATAATCTTTCATCAAAAATTCATTTTTGATGCCTATCGTCTCTAAATTGACTAGCCCTGATCTACGGGCGTTACAGATGGGTCGTGCCGGTGCTCCACAGCTACGAGCAAGGTGCCCTATTTTTAGGCAATTGCAACATTGCATCTCATGGCAAGCCCCATGATGATGGAAACTACACGTATCACACTTTGGTAGTTTTCCCTTGTATGGCCTTCTCGGTACGGGAATGGCAGGAGTTTCCACTTGCTTCTGTTGCATAGCCAGCCTTTGGGATCTCTTGCGTTCTTTCCGGGCTTGATGCTTTCGCTTCTTGTTCTCTGCTTTTCGGCTTTGCGAGCCTGTGACTGTTACCGTTTGACGACTTCCTGGATGGGTACCACGATTGGAAACTTCATTCCCTTCAGCAGCATTGACTATGCTGATAGCGCTATGGTGCGCAAGGACCACGGTTACGGCAGCCACCACGGCGGCTGTAACTGTTGTTTGAAAGGTAGCGGTGTCCAAAGGAAAGGCGGACGTTTCGTCATTCGACTGATTGCTTCCGGATGACGACATGATTCTGTAACACGAAAGATAAGGATTTTGTGAGCGATTCTGGTTGACCCTAGGGGTACTTCGATTGTTCAAGTAAAGAGTAAGACTATGTTTTTGAAAGTTTGACCTACATCCCTATGATGCAGTCCCAGTAATGGAATGGAAGTATGATCGCGAAGGTTTGACCTACATCCCTATGATGCAGTCCTAGTAATGAGTAGAAGTAAGTTCGTAGAATGGTCTCAAGACGTTTGTCGTTCAAGCCGAGGTATCGTGGGTTGGTGAATAACAAGATCCAACCACTGAAAGAGACTTGGAAATATCTCTGGAGCTAAATTACTATAGTCCAATGACTTGACTAAAGCATGATTCAGATAGACTCCAATAAAAGTATGATAAGAGTACTTAAATAAAGAATGACACAGAAGTTAGCCGACTGTCAATATCTTTGATATTCATGACGTAAAAGTTCGGGAAAATGACCTTGTAAAGGTCTTACATCATATCCAGAGAAGATAGTTCTTGACAGCATAATGACCTAACCAAAAGTACTTACAGTACAAGTTAATTTCATAGAAAATGCCACATCGGGCAAAGACAGAAAACGATTAATTTCTAACAAGGAAAGTAAGGTAAAGAATCTACTACTGACGACAGTCATCCCTCAGGTGAACTCTCAGTTCAGCCAGTTGACGTTCTACATCAAGTAGGTGTCTTTCGTACACTCTCTGGCGTACTCGGCGCTCTATGACTTCGGCTCGTGATTCTGCCAGTGCGTGAAGTAGGGTTTCATGGTTTCTCTCTGGTCTCTCGCGAGCATCTTCTAGACATATGGTGCGGAGGGTATGCATTCTCGCATCGGTGACAACTTCGGTAATCTGATGTAGGGCTGTCCTGCCTTGAATCTCATTTCGGGCCACTCTGCGGACCAAGATTGGCAAGGTTCTGTCTGCTAAGCCCCCATTGCTTAGGTCATAAAAGCTTCGGTGACCATTAAATGGCATGGGCTGATCTTGTCCTTGGCTCCATGTTTCCAAGCATTCCATCCACTCAGGCGTCGGGCCATGAAAAGTTAGACGAGGGTTAGGAATTGGAAAGGGAGCTGCTTGGGGTAGGTTCTCAACCTCTGGTTCGGAATTAGCATCGTCCGAAAGTTCTTCATCATGGTGATCATTCAAAGGGATAGGATGATCATTCTCTGGTTCTTCCCCAAACCAACCAGCAATGACTTCGTTCGGAAGATACTGGTTGCCACGGGGATGGAGTCCAGCCATGTTATCTATGCGAGAATTGGGGTAAGAAATAATTATTAGACAAACTATCTAGATAATTATTTAGAAAATCTTCATTAGTTACATCGCTATTTGTGAAGTGCATACCAGTTATATGTAATCGAAACAGGATAGGCCTTCGAATAAGTGATCTTAACTCCAAATTCACATAGAATCGGGGTGAAGTAAAATTTTCACAGATTCTAAGTCTATAACATCCTAATTACATATAGCCTTAGTGTATCCACTTAGCAACTATCAACTTAGTAATGAAGATCCCGTTTTAGTTCTCAAGTATAACGTACTTATAGTAACACCAAATACTCCTATAGTATTTTTAAGTTTAATATTATGTTCTATTGTTCTCATTGTGGTAGGGTTGGTAAGATTTTAGCATTGTTGCAACCACACAATTAAACTTAGGCACATGCTAGTCAACCTTCGGATAATATAGGTGATCAGGCTATATCTTCCCAGTTTTGACCATATGTCTCTAAGCCCACTTGAGCTGCCCAACAATCGTAATTATTTTGTACTGTCCTAGTGACACTGATTTTAGTATGAATGCAGGCACATATACTTTATTAAATATTTTATTATTTAAAGTATAAACTCTTGGTAAGAGTATTTTTAATCCCTTATGTATTTATAGTTAGTATATCTTTTATGGGTTGATATACTTAATTCACTATAAACAATGCTCTGATACCAATCTATCACACCCCAAAACCAAGAACGGTGGAAAAGTTATGGGGCGGAGGACGTCATGTACAGTATCACAACAATGTAAAGTAGTAAACAAGCAACAACATCATCCATTGGATTAATAATATAATTTTAATACAAGTGTATTCTGATATGTATAATAGACACTAATGAATAAATCAAAATGAGTCTTGAATGAGCTCCATCTTCCTTAATCCTTGCATTGGTACCTGTCTATGATGACCTGAGGATACAAGTAATTTTGAAAGAGAGTATCAGCTTTGAAGCTGGTCAGATCATAAGTATTTTAGTGTCTTAATTTGTATGTAAATACTTGTATGTATTTGAAATGTAAGTATTTGTATGTATACAAATTGTAAGTATTGAAAATGTAAATGAACTGTATATATGAAAATGTTTGTAAAACAACTGTAAACGTTTGAAAAGCCCTAGAAATCCCTATGATTTCTATTAGTAACAAAAGGAGTCTTCTACCAAGACTTAACTGTTCTCAAGGTAGTCTTCTACTAAGACCTAAATGCTCTGAATGTAGCCTTCTACCAAGGCATCTAGTGTCTGTGCGTGTGTCTCTTGTAAGAGTATGTATTTTCCCAGGTATGACTATCATTAACCAAAAATATAGTTTCTACATTACCGTGCGTCTGTGAATATTCACGAAGTGAATGTAAATGGGAAAACGAAATAGTACTATGGTGTAGTGTCGAACTACAACCGTACCAATTACCTTAAGTCTAAGGTAATGTTGTAAGTACTGTAGCAATTGTAATAATTAACTACATCGGTACTCAGCTGCCTTATTTGAGGGATAAGGTATAATGTGATGTCTAGATCCCAGGCTGTACGCTCCCCTATCAAAGGGATTTTGGGACCTACCCACGACCCCTGCATATCTGCAAGCCATGAGCATCCACATTACTATGATCATGCATACTCGATATAACTATCACAATTGCATTGTGACTCATCAGTATAGTTAGATCCTGAACTGGGTCCATGCTATAGCACATAGTAACATATGTTCTATGTATATGTAAGTGTACTCGTCTGTGATCATGTAATTCTACTCATGTAAGTGTGACCATGTAATTATACTCATGTAAGTGTGACCATGTAAACTTATCTATGTAATAGTATAGTAATGTACTGTAATGTTCTAGTTGTAGTGTACGTGCTCTCTATCTAGAAAGTATAGTAATGTACTGAAATGTTCTAGCTGTAGTGTACATGCTCTCTATCTAGCAAGTATAGTAATGTACTGTAATGTTCTAGCTGTAGTGTACGT
Organism: Lactuca serriola; assembly: GCF_051521515.1. Taxonomy (NCBI): domain Eukaryota; kingdom Viridiplantae; phylum Streptophyta; class Magnoliopsida; order Asterales; family Asteraceae; genus Lactuca; species Lactuca serriola. The sequence goes on along the minus strand of NC_136411.1, from coordinate 86,577,885 downwards.
GCTCTCTATCTAGCAAGTATAGTAATGTACTATAATGTTCTAGCAAGTATTGACTCATGAATGAACTGACTCATTGTATGGTATTGCGTTCTAGTAATAGTTCTAGTATTTTCCTAAACTACCCATATGGTAGCTTACTAGTAATCTAACTGGTACGTATGGACATGGATGTATACCCTTGCTACCCAAGGGCATGGGATGAACTGGAAGGACCTTTATGACTATATATGTATATATGTTATATAACTAATAGTTAAACGACCTTCGGACGAGTACCCGATATCCCACCAGACCACATCTCAAGCGCGAAAAGGAAATAGGGTGGATAGCCGTCCTAAGTCTTTTAAACATTTCTTATATAACTATACATATAGAGGCATGAAATTTATAATATAAAAGCATAAAATAAGTTTTGTAAAACCTTTGAACATAGTTATTATCTTAAGAAAAGATCGACTTGATGTCAATCTATAAAACGGTTTGAAGGCATGGGTTTGATAAAAAAAAAACTTTAGTATAAGGAAACATTTGTTTGAATCACAATTGTAAGTAAGTCTCAAATAAAACATACGGAGTAAAATTTACAGTGTAATAAGGAGTTTTAAACACATAAAGTGTTTATGAAAAATATTTGAAGTAAATTGTTTGATAAAACGGCTAGTGAGTAGCCAACCATTTGAATGCTGCTTATTAATCACATGTGATTGATATAATAATTAGCATAATTCTACTTGTACCCCCCCCCCCCCTAAAATGTTTAAAACAGTTAAAACATTGATTAAAGGGGTATGAACTCACCTGTAGTGAGTGGTTCTGATGAAAATGTTGGATCAGTTGCTAAGTATCAAGTGGTGACTTGAGTACACACGCGAATCCTATTTAGCATATATTGACACATATATGAATATAATTAGTGTTATGAACAACTAATTAATGAATTGGGACCACCTTAGGGACTAGTGAACACTTATATTGAAGTTTTACAACCATAAATGATTGTACGAAAGGTTAAAATGCTATATAAGGGAGCGTATGGCCAAAATACGCACTATATGTGTGTGCGGCCAGGTGTGCTGCCAGCACATGTGTGCGGCCAGGTGTGCTGCCAGAAGTGTGTGCTGCCAGAAAACATGGTGTTCTTGGTGTTCTTGGTGTTCTTGGTACCTTTTATGAAGATCTTCAAGGAGATTTGAATGATACTTGAGAGGATTTCGAGTTCTATGCTTGAAGAAGTGAAAGAAGTGTTCAAAAATGACTAAGTGTGGTATATATAGGTGGAGTGTGCGGTTGGGAAGGGTGTGAGGCCGCAAACACATGTGTGTGGCCGCACACTCAAGTGTGTGGCCGCACCCTCCATGTGTTGGAGTGTTTGGCCTCTTTTTGATTCCTACACTTTGAGTTAACCCATTTCGACACTCTAACCTTGATTATAAAACGTTTATAACGCTCCAATAGACCCTAAATGGTACTACAAGATAGCAAAACAAGTCTATTATTGATAAGAAATGAAGAATGCAAGCTAGAAATTTTCGGGTTGTCACATTGAGTTACTTGCTTGAAAACCTTCTTCTTCTTGGAGCTTAGAGTCACAAATGTCACTCCTCTAATAGCTTACAAACACCAACTAGCAAGAAGATGATTTGAGAGAGATAAGGAAGAGGGAAATCGGCTCTACGGTTACTCCAATCACAAGGGTGCCGATTTCCTCAACCCTATGGGTCTATTTATACTGTGAGCTCCTAGGGTTTCACCCTAAAACCCTAATTGGATAACTTAGCCTCAAAGCAATCCAAATCCTTTCGTAGATAAGGCCTTGGACGATTTCTAGGTGATCCATATCCCTAAAATCGTCCAACCCTATATCCATAAGGGTTATTAGCTCAAAATACAACTTTCATACATTTGACAGTTTATACCCCTTTATTCAATTAATTTCTTTAAGTCACCAAATTAATTCCTAATTAATTTATGACTTATATTAATCAAATAATATTATTATTCTCTTAACATATTATTCTTATAATACATTAATAATAATATCTCTTCTCTCTAAATCACCCTATCAAGTTGCTATGGTGAAGGCAACCCAAAAGGACCATGCACAATCGGGTCAAGTACTTACCAAATCTAGTTACAGGCTTAGACACTAATCCATCAAGGATATCATCAGCTAAAGGTAAGAGAGTAGGATATTGAGAAGATTGCATTCAAAACAAGATATGGACACTACGAGTACTTGGTTATGTCATTTGGACTAACTAATGCTCCAGCAACGTTCATGGATTTGATGAATAGGGTTTGTAAACCATTCCTCAATAAATTCGTGATAGTGTTCATAGAAGACATTCTCATCTATTCGAAAAGCCAGGAGGAGCATGGCAAGCATCTACAAGAAGTGTTAGAAGTGTTGAAGAGGGAGAAACTTTATGCAAAGTTCTCCAAATGCGATTTGTGGATCCGAGAAGTCCAGTTCTTGGGCCATGTGGTTAACCAAGAAGGTATAATGGTTGACCTCACAAAGATCGAAGTTGTGATGAAGTGGGAACGACCGAAAAGTCCCACGGAGATTCAAAGTTTTTTGGGATTAGCTGGATACTACCGACGATTTATCCAAGGCTTTTCTTCGATAGCTGCTCCATTAACAGCTTTGACCCACAAAGGAGCTACTTATACATGGAGTGAGAAGCACGAAGAAGAATTCGAGAAGCTGAAGAAGAAGTTGTGTGAAGCACCAATTCTTTCTCTACCCGATGGAGTTGAAGACTTCCTAGTGTATAGCGATGCGTCGGGAGTCGAGTTGGGTTGTGTTCTGACCCAAAGAGAAAAGATGATAGTATACACATCTCGACAATTGAAGGAGCATGAAAAGAAATACCCCACTCATGATTTGGAGTTGGCAGCGGTAGTATTTGCCCTAAAGATATGGAGGCATTACCTCTATGACACGAAATGCAAACTTTTCACTGATCATAAAAGTCTCAGTATCTCTTTAATCATAAGGAATTGAATATGAGGCAACGACACTGGCTAGAGTTACTCAAGGACTACGAGTGTGAGATATTTTACCACCCTGATAAAGCGAATGTTGTCGTTGAGGCTCTCAGTCGAAAAGTCAACCTTGAGAGAAAAAGGCCAAGAGCGTTGAGAATAGAACTTGTCTCGACGATTGTGGAAAGTATCAGGAAAGCTCAAGAAGAAGCTTCAGAGAAGAATGACCAAAAAGAAAAACGTTTGGGCAAAAAGTTAGTGTTTGGTACAAACAGTCAAGGACTGAAGGTATTCCAAGATCGGATTTGGATACCTAAGACAGGAGGAGTAAGAGATCTTCTGATGGAAGAAGCTCATAAGACCATGTACTCAATTCATCCTGGTAGCACAAAAATGTATAGGGACCTAAAACCCTACTACTGGTGGCCGACGATGAAGCTCGATGTTGCGAAGTATGTAGTCGAGTGTGTGACATGTACGAGAGTTAAGGCACAACATCTGAAACCATATGGGAGTTTAGCACCTTTACCTGTACCCATGGGTAAATGGGAAGACATCACCATGGATTTTGTGACTAAACTGCCCAGGACGAAGAACGACCACGACATGATTTGCATAGTCATGGATCGTTTCACCAAGAGTGCACACTTCATAGCAGCCAACAAGAGGTGGTCTATGGATAAGCTTGCAAATGCTTACGTGGAGGAAGTGGTAAGACTTCACGGTGTTCCTGAAACAATTGTATCGGATCGTGATAGTCGTTTCACGTCAAGGTTTTGGAGAAGTCTACAAGAGGAATTGGGTACTAAGTTATGTTTGAGTACAGCTGACCATCCGCAGACTAATGTTCAGAGCGAAAGAACAATTCAAACACTGGAAGATATGTTGAGAGCCTGTACCCTAGAGTTCCAAGGGAACTAGGATGCACACTTACTTCTGGTAGAATTTTCCTACAACAATAGTTTCCACTCGACCATCAAGATGGCACCTTATGAAGCTTTTTATGGATAGAAGTATCGTACACCATCTTGTTGGATTGAGGCTGGAGAAAAGCAGTTTATTGGCCCCGAGATAGTCCATGAGACAGCTGAAAAGTTGAAAGTAATCAGGGAGAGGATGTTAGCAGCTCATGATCGTCATAAGAGCTATGATAATACGAAGAGATGACCGATGACATTCGAAGTTGGGGATTCGGTTTTGCTTAAAGTCTCACCGTGGAAGGGACTTATAAGATTTGGGAAACGAGGAAAGTTGAGTCCAAGGTTTATTGGATCGTTCAGAGTTCTTCAGAGAATTGGGAACCAAGCTTACAAGCTCGAATTACCCGAAGAACTAGGTGGTATTCATAACACCTTCCATGTGTGTTATCTGAGAAAGTTCACGGGAGAAGTTCCCAACATAATTCCAATCTCATAGTTAAGAATGGATGAGAACAAGAGGCTAATCGAAGAGCCCGAGGCAATCTTTGACCGTAAGACTAAGAAGTTACGATGCAAGATGGTCGATTTAGTGCTAGTCCGTTGGAAACATTCGAATGGGCCGAATCTCACCTAGGAGACAGAGAGTGACATGATGAGTCACTATCCACATCTGTTTGCAGATGCATGATTTCGGGACATAATCATCCTAAGGGGGGAGAGAATTGTAACGCCCGTGTTTCGGGGCTAAGCATTTGTGGATGATGTAATAGTCTACGTCAACTGGTGTAACTCTTTTTGAAGTAATAAAGATGAATTATTTGATTATTAGGTGAATTATGTGAATTTATGTGCTTTATACTTAATTATAAAGGTATAATAAATAAAGAATAAAAATAAGCGTCATAATTAAAGTGTGAGATAAACCTGATATCTTTACATAAAGTTGTAGTCGTTGAAACAAGGATTCCGGATATATAAGGAACGCCGAAATCCGAGTTATAACGAAAAAGTTACGGTCTGTCGAAGTTTCGCGGCAAAACCAGCACGGCACGGGGAAATGTAAAAAGTGAATTTACGATAGAGGACTTTTTATCCTTATAAGTCTAAACGAAAGTCATACAATATGTTAAACCGATAGCGTCTATAAAAAGAACGCCCAAATCTGACTTCGTATAAGGAAGTTGTGAATTTTCTAAGATTTGGTTTAGCAGTGTACAACCCGAAACTCGAATTTTAGATCGAGCGGTTTTTGGCCTACGCGACCTAAATGAGAATTAAAGATCTCATTAATAGGAACTCAACGGTAAAATGACAGACGAAAACGGAGTCCGTATGTAGAAGTTATGAATTTTACGCCGACATTTAATAGTATAATCTCCTCGTACTGTTAAATTTAAGATCGGTCGAGGATTAGCCGACAAAGTCTAAATGAAAGTTCTAGATATTCTTTTTACCTACGCGTGGATATAAATAATGTCGAAAACGGAGCTCGTATTCAAGAGCTATGATTTTTCTAAGTCGGGTGGCTGCTGTGCGAGTTTAGGTGACGGAGCGCGATCATAGCCGTTACTTCCTTCCAAGGGATATCCACCAAATGGTGACACCTAGCCTGGAACTCGACGAGTTGGAGGCCAAGTCGACGAGTTTCGGTGATTTCTAGCCTATAAATAGAGGTGTCGGTCATTTCCATTTCTTCACACTTCTCAAGCCTTCTTTCTCTCTCTAGAACCTCTCTCTAGCTCTCCTTAAGCCCCCTAAAGCCTAGGAAAACCCCCTAGCACCCGAAGGAAGCCCCGACGCTCCCGAAGGCTCCAAGAAAAGAGCTTTTTGATTCAGAAATGCTGCTCCAGCGAAGCCCGCTTTTTAATAAAAACCTGTTGTAAGTGAGATACGCATACCGTACTTTAAATATAGCTTATATTTAAATATAATATCGTTATTATGAACATATAAATAAGATTTATCAGTGATTCAAAGTCGTTATATTGATTGATCTACTTACAGGAATGATGTCTAGGCTGTGATTTAGTGAGGTGCTTAAAGTGGGATTTCCAAACAGTATACTTCGTATATCAAACGGACCCTACCTCCGATGTGATCCTACTTGGTTGTTCTTTATTTGATAGATCATGAAAGTAGACTTTGAGTTAATGATGAATCTAGACTAATAACTAGTCTCAATGAATATTAGACTAAAATCTAGTGATAATGATACTAGGTTTCGTCAAAAGAAAATAAATTAATAGAAGCAAAGTGTTGTCTGAGTTCGGAATCACCACCTTAACAAGTAAGTGCATAGTTACTTTCATCTTACACATAGATATGAAGTATTTTATATAAATTATGTGCTATGTGTGCATATTGTCTGAATACTTGCTGTCTATGCTAGATGAAAGATTTTACATATATTTTAAATGATATAAACTATATATGTATTTTATCTCTACAAAATGTGTTGGGTATAACATGGGTAGATATAATAGTTGGATGTGATGAAATAAAATTATGAGAGGCCTCGATGTTGACGATGTTTCCAGTCATCTAGCGGAGTATAGATGATGACCATAGACTTTTCAGGACAGTCCAGTGGAATGCTAGTAGGCTCGGAACATGTAGGTGTTTGTGAACGATGTGTTCACCGGTGTACTCCATCCCCCTCATGGTTGCCTTAAGGACATTTATTGTTGAGGAATCCCCTTAGCAGTAGTGTCCATCACGATGATGATCCTTAGGCTAGGTCCTTTATGATAAGTGTTTTAGGGACATAAACTGAGGATAATGAGAACGGGTAATCGGGTTATTGTTGGTTTATGAGATTAAATAACTTATTTATTGTGGGTTGAAAACCCTTTGTGCTCACCAGACTCCCAAGCCTGACCCACTCAGTTTCTTGTATTACAGGTAGTGGCACTCGAGCATAGATGTGATTTTTTGGATGAGGGATTACCGATTATAGGCATATAGATATGAATAAATGTTGTAAGGCTTATATTGTACTGTTTATGCTTTTGATCTGTATCGAATATGACATCCCGAGGTTTTTAATGAAATACATTTCTTTGGAAATGCTTTGATAAATCTTTATCGGATTTTATTTTGGGAACAAATTCTACAACACTTTTATTTAAAATGTTACGCTGATTTTCAAACAAAGCATAAACAAAATCGGTCTTTTCTAGCCGTGAAAATGGGGATGTCACATGGTTGTTCCTTACTTGATAGATCATGAAGTAGACTCTGAGTTAATGACGAATCTAGACTAATAATTAGTTGCAATAAATATTAGACTAAAATCTAGTGGTAATAATACTAGGTTTTGTTGAAGGAAATTATATTGTTAAGAGGCGAAGCGCTGTCCGAGTTTGGTATCATCACTTTAACAAGTGAGTGCATAGTTACTTTTATCTTACACATAGATATGAAGTATTTTATATAAATTATGTGCTATGTGTACATATTATTTGTATACTTGTTATCTATGCTGGAAGAACGATTTTATACATGTTTTAAATGATTTAGAATGTATATGTATTTTATATCTACAAAATATGTTGAGTAAAACATGGGTAGATGAATGATGAGGAATGAAAGCTGATATAGAGGAACATTGGCAGTATGGACATAGTGCCCTATAGGTGAACATTGGCAGCAATGGACCTAGTACCCTATAAATGAGCGTTGGCAGTTGCGCCACAATCTATAGATGTTTTTGATCTACTTTAAACATCCTAGCAGCTGCGCTCTAAGGATAATATCGGCAGCTGCACCTAATAGAGGACATTATAACCCTGGCAGCCGCTCCCAAAGGACAATATCGGCAGCTGCGCCTAATAGAGAATGTCATAATTCTGTCAGCTACGCCTAAATGATAATATTGGCAAATGTGCTTAATAGATAATATTGACAGCTGTGTCATTGGTAACGATGGACTTCATGCCTACTCCTTAGGACAATCCTTAGGACTGAATGAGTGAATGATAAATGATTCTTAGGGGAGATCCTTAAGAAATAAAGAAGATAATGGGGATCGGTAATTGGGTTAATTGTTTAATGATTAAACATAATTATATTATTGTGGATTGAAACCCTATGTACTCACCAGGTTTTCCAACCTGACTCACTCATGTTTATTGTATCACAAGTATCGATATGAATTTACATTACACTGAGAGATTAAGGAGATGTAAATCACTAATGTTAATGAATGCAAGTTCTGTTTATGATTATGTTTCTATATTAACGATGACACTCCAAAGTTTTAAAATGAATAAAATACATTTCTTTAAAAAAATGTTTTGATAACGTATTTATCATGTTTTTCTGGGAACAAATTCCGCAACATTTTTATTAAAAGAAGCACTCTGATTTTTATAAAGCATAAACAAAATTGGTATTTTCTGACCGTGAAAATGGGGATGTCACATGGATACGTACTTTTTATAATCTTGTTATGGTTGATGATCTACTACTTGAAATTGAGAAAATCGAGGAAGATTAGGTTTGTCTAATTGTACTAGTGTGTATTGAGTTTCTTTCAATATATAATTTTAATGTTTTCTTTTTATTTTGACATATAGGTTTTAATGACTTAACTTTGGAACAATCGATTATCATAATTGATGAAACGGTTGATGAAATATCTAAAATCACTGATCTGACTTGAGGTATATCACTTCAACTATTTAAATTATGTCAAACTATTTTTTTATTTGAATATGTAATGTGTAATTCTATACATATTTATGTTTCTAATTTTGATTTCTATTTCTTCTAAATTGTAGCTTTAAATAGTAGCTCTGTAGTATGGACCTCAGGAGTTTTTTTTTGGTGGTAAATATGGACTTTAGACTTATGGACTTAAGTTTTTTTTTGTGGTAAGTATGGATAAGACTTATAGACTTAAGTGCTTGGTTTGGAGTGCTCTTTGCTCCTATGAAGTGCATGCCACATTCTCTTTTGCATTTCTTTTGTTAATTATTAATATCACGGCTATATAGTAAATACAAGTACATAAAATTTTTATATAACTTCAATATTATCTAACGGTTGTACTCTTTGTTTGGAAAATGTAATGTAAGTATTATACTATTACTTAATGGTCTGTATATAGTTTTAATGATTGTGTTTGGTTTTGAGTTGATTCATGTACGTAATTACTTAATTACTTTAACCTTTATTGTTTGGTTTTGAGTTGATTCATTTAGTTACTTTAATATTTATTGTTTAATGGTTGAATATTTAAAAAAAAGAAAGTGGTTGGAATTTTGGATATCCGATTCTGGTATCCGTATCCATATCCGAATTTTTTGGATATCCGAAAATTCAGATACGGATACGGATATCAAAATTCACTATCCGAAATTTTTGGATATCCGAATTTCCAGATACCCGGTTTTGGACACCCCTACCTACACCCACCACCACCTCACCGACCCTCACCCCTACACCCACATATATATATATATATATATATATATATATATATATATATATATATATATACCCCTACCTACACCCACCACCACCTCACCGACCCTCACCCCTACACCCACACACACACACACACACATATATATATATATATATATATATATATCATCACGTACACATCTACATTCATAACCTCATGTCGACGAACGTTACTCATATCCATACCTACATGCACATACTACGCAAATGATTATGTCCACACATGTCCATAAAAGCACATATATGTACTATACATTTTTTTTCCTTTCTTTACCTGATTATACATGCACTAATCTCATGACTAAGTATCTTTAGACCTAACCCCAAGAAAATATACCAATTATTTGGCTTTCTCAAATGCAATTATATATTTTCGATTTGTACCGACCATCTTTTTTTCTTTTATATATAGTAGGCAAATTTCTACTCTAATAAATGAAGGTTTTTTGCCACATACCCTCTTCTCCTTCATTTGGACACATGACATTTTCTAAAAATTTTAAATTTTCTATTTTCCACTTGTCATTTCATTGTATTTTTCATTTTATTAAATTAAAATTTCACATTTAATATGTAAGGTATTTATTAGAAAGAGTTTATATATGTAATATATTCAATACATTAAAGCCTCATTAATTTTAACAATTTAAACTTTTTTTTTCATTTTTCTTATAAATTCAAAATTTTCAAATTGTTAAAAGTTTATATTTAATTTTTTTTTAAATAAACTCATTAATACATGGGTCTCATACCTAATTTATTAATGAACATGATGAGTTTATAAAACTCTTTGATCGATTAGATCTTATAACAGGTAAATCAAGAAAGCGAAAAACAGTAAGATAAAGCACAAGAATGAATCTGAATGTGTCGAATGATTCAATTGATTCAATCCTCAGCAGAGCTCGATGAAGAACTTCCGTTGTAGAGGATATTAGGGTTACAAAAGATAAGAACAATGAATGCTATTAAATTCTCTATCAAATCTTACGTTCTAGGATGCATGCAAGCATCTATAAATATAAAACCCTACAAAATAACTCACGGATGGACAGGCCCATACCGGAGATTGGAGCGAGACTATCACTTCTTCTTGCTGGGTCCAGCTGCAGGAACCTTCTTAGTGGTTTCAAACAGACGAGGGATGAGAGCGAGGATTGTCTGTCTGAAGCGAATGTACCACTGGATCATGTCATCGAAGTACTTTTTGTCGTCTGCTGAATTCTGCTTGCAACGATGAATGATTCCCAAAACATGTTCCAGGCATGCAGTGGTGTAGAGATGTTTGTCTGCCAAAGCGAACAAACATTTTTGGCCTTCGCTCCTTGTAAACATGACAAAATTTCGTTTCGGGTCAATCTTTCCCATCTGCATCATGTTCAGATCACTGGCAGAGCCAACAGGTGAGATAGTGGGCTTTTTCTTGAAAATGCTAGCGATCTCCTAATCCATCTTGGCAACTTCCATGATGTAGCATACAAGCATCCTCTTGAAGTGATCAATAATCGGACCATACTCTGCTTCATTTGTGAGGACGATGTTGTGCAAAATTATCCAATCATGTGGATTCAAATTGGGAAGATCAGCAAGCGATATGGCATGTTCGGTCTTAGCAGAACCCCTCAGCACCTTGAACCGAACGTTCGTGAAGTTCCCTTCTCTAAACGGCTTGAGGACCCGAACGTTGACTATCTTCCGAGCGCTCCAAGTTTGATACTGTGGTTGGGCAGACTTCAGATAGAATTCGACTAGATCCCTATCAACCTTTGGATGAGGATGAGGGATATCAGCAACGTTATCGAAGGCATGGAAGATGAAGGCCTTTTGGGTTAGTGGCATGTCAAACTATGAATCGACCGAGTTGATGCGATCCAGTGAAATCACCGGTTCAAGCCACAAAATGCTAGGAGTTTCAATCACTTCCTTCAAAAGCTTCTCAAGAGTCCACGGAGGAAAAAGGGTTTTCCTACTCTCAAGAAGGTCATGAGCCTCTTTCATTTTTCTTTCAGTTTCCTTAGCCTCTCTGGCAACGCGAGCGCTCATATCAGCATCCTTATCACGACCTTGCTTCTTTAAGAGATCTGCAATCGTCTCTTTATCGTCATCACTCTCTTCAGCAATTTTCTTCCCTTTGTCTTTGACACCCGAACCTAAGGCTTGACTTGTTGAAGGAGGTTCGGTTGTTTTTGTTGTTGTACAAGTGCGAGCCGGTTGAGATACATCCTCTCCCCCTTGTTTCGGAATGGACACGAACTCAAGGAGCCCTTCAATTTTGCTCAGGAGAGAAAGGGCAGGAGCAAGCTTTTCTACAAGATCACGCCTCACTGAGTAATTCAGTATTGGATCATGTGCTTCAACGATGTTGGAAAGGGCGACGTGGACATCCGAAACACATGAAGAAACAATCTCTCGTTCAGATCAAAGAGATTCAATCTCCTTTTGAGAATTGGAGAGTTGAAGATTCTTGACCTTGAGAGCAGTGGTCTTTCGAGCGAGAGCGTCCATGAGTGAGTTCTCGGCAGCTAGATCTTCTTGTAGCTTAGTTAGGCGCTCCTCAATAGTCGCCTTAAACAATATGTTGTCATCATTGAGAGTTTGACGAAGACTGGCGAAGGACTGCAGTTCTGAGGCAACTGAGGTAGCCAGCTTGTTGACAATAGGGTCAAGCTTCGTTTTATTGGCATCAGCAGTTTCCTGTAAAAACTGCAAAAGAGAAGAAGCGTCAACAAATAGTTTTTCAACTTTTTCGGTCACAGCAGCACATGCCTTGGTGGAGGTGTCAATAGCAGCAGTGGCTGAGCTGATGGAGGCTTCATGAGCCTTAGTGAAAGCATCAACAATCCTATGAATAGCAGCCTCGGAGATGGTAGACTGTGATGAAGAAGAGGAGGAAGCAATGAGAGAATCAATCTTCTCGTGAAGCTCCTTGAGATGCTTCGTGGTGACAGGAGCATCATCGTCATCATCACTTTGCATCTGATACGGACTGTAATAGACCGAATCAAATATCATGTTCTCCCCACCAATAAAAGATTCTTCATTCTCTGCGGAGTGAGCAGGAGATGAGGGAGGAGGTGAGGGTGGAGGCTCGGTTGTGGAAGTAGGTTCGGGTGCTGATGTATTTTCGGTAGTGGGAATGGGTTCGGGTGCTTTAGTAGGAGCCCCCGTATCAGATACGTTGGTTCTTACTTCAGCGGTTGTAGTGGTAGCTTCAGTGAAAATGGGAGGGGTACTGGGATAGAAGTGGGTGGTATTTGAGTGGTGGAGGTTATGGGGGGAATGGAAATAGAAATGGAGATTGGTGGAGAAGAGACAGGTGAAGTGGAAACGTGTACCTCTGGGGTAGGCGATCGTGGAGGAGTGTTACCACGGGGGGACTCTTCGGAGTCAGAACTTTCTCCCTCAGAATCGCTTGAGGAGGAAGAAAGTATCAGCTTTCGCCTAGGTTGGGTTTTCCTCTTCTTTAGTGGAGGAGATTGAGCCGCCTTGGTAGGTTTGCGTTTCTTCGGAGAAGGGCCTTTCGCTCCCTTGACAACCTTCTTGTCTTTCCCCTTTTCATTTTTCTTTCCCCTTGGAGCGGGCCTATCAGCATCGTGGATGGATTTAATCATATCAGGAGTGAGCTCTCTAGGACCAGAGCGACGAAACTCCTTGTAGGTTCTGATGATGCGGTTGTCGCTTGGAACGTCTCCAAACATCGACTCAGGGATTGAGCCATTGAACTAAAACTTAGATGCATCAGAGACAATAATCTTCGTAGTATGGAAAGTACCGATCGAAGAGAGTGGAGAATCAGCAACAATTGGGACGTGATACTTGTCCATCACCCATTTTGTGATCAGCGTCCAAAAGCGAGCGTAGGAGATCTCTGAATGAAGAGATGTAGATGCAAGACTCTGAATCAGCTGCTGCCATAAAACCGACCCATAGTCAAGGTTGATGTCGTTGTATACCCCATAAAGAATCGTTATAAACAGACGACTCGCTCCGTCTGAACCAGCACTGCGTTCCAATAATCCCTTGAACAACACTGTGAAGAACCCGTTCCACTGAGGAGGCAAGCACGATTTCTTGAACTTGGTGATCGTCGTCAGAACCTCAGTGTATCCCATGTTATAAAACATGGAAAATAACTGTCCCACCGGGATGGATTCAGGATTAACCCTAGATTCATCAGGTTGCAACCCTAAAAGCGAACAGAATCGCTGCTTGGAGATGGAGGCCTTGTGATCAAGAAAGTCGAAGAAGATTCTATCGACAGACTTATCATAATGAGTTGTGGAGAATATTTCCGATAAACATTCCATTGGAACAGCTTCAACTTTGGTGAGAGCGGGGAGCTAGCGGCGAATATTTGAGACATTCGATGATTGGGAACATAAAGGCATCGTAAACGTGTGGAGTGAGATCGATGATCAGGCTTTGTTGAGGACGAATCGGCAGAATGTGGGAAGTGGCATGAACAGAAGATGAGTCCGCCATTGAAGTGAAGAAGTTGGGAGAGATGATGAACAGGAGAACAATCAAAGCTTTTCTTGCTCTCTGAATTTTGGGTGCAGTAAAGAGGTAAATAATGGTCGAAGTTACCTTTTATACCGTGGTGAGAAGAGAGAGAAGAATATGTTCCCAAATCTTCAAGGGAAATACGAAGGGTTTCCTTAGGAGATTGATGTGTGACAGTTGGGAGCCCCAATGATTACGCAGGAGAGAGAAGAACTGTCCCGAATCACACGCCTTCCCATCAGGCGCCGTTTGAAAAAAAAACGGTTCCACTTCGCACGCCTTCCCATCAGGCGCCGTTTAAATATCAAAGCGATTTGACTCTCGGCTGAGTCAGCAACTTATCCCTTTAGAGTGAGTGTCATCTTAAAGCAAAATGACCATGTGTAACATAGTGAGCCACAACTCTTTTATAACTTCAAAAAATGGCTTGTAAGTAATGAAACCAGAATTATGGAAAATCAAAAAGATTCCGTGCTTAGTGTGTAAAAGAAAAAGAAATAAAGCAACACATATGTGGGAAATTTTGATGTCAATAAAGACACGAAACTATGGATCCCGGGCACAAATCTCTTCCTTCAAAGTCAAGAGAGACCTTAAAGTGTTTGTTTGGTTTCCCGTTGAATTACGATCAGACACTTACTGAGAAGTGTTGAAAGGCATCTTTTAATCAGGCTAATTTGGGTGGCTTTCGCTTCAGTTCAGAATTCCTGATCTTGACATAAGACAGAAATCGACTGAAGTACTTGTGAGACCAATGTAGTCTGTTGAACAAGTAGGTTTGAAAAGAATTTAAGTGGCATGGTGAAAATATTTGTAGGTGAAATCTCAAAAAAAAAATAAAACTGGATTCCATGGGAAGAAATGTTATGGGATTTAACAGTTTCATATAAATCACACAAAGATAAAATTCATAGATTTCAAGGTACAATCTTAAGGCTGAATTCGTCAATTCTTTAGTGAAAACTAGAGCAAAGTTAATTGTTCACCGTCAATGCATAGAAGGTAGTGAATTGTGGGTTTCACTTAGCACGTAGTGGCACGAAGCTAAGATCATGAACACAGAAATTGTGTAACCATAAACCTCAGTGGTAATTTCTGAGAGTCTCAAGGGTTACGTGTATGAGATCGAAATATGATGGAGAAAAATAATGGAGATGGTGTAAAGAAACCAAAGTACCTCTGTTATTAAAATAAGGACCGAGCAGAAAACTCTTATCTCATGTGAGAAGAGAGTAAGGTAGCTCATGATTAGAATAAATATAAAAGCCTAATTGGGAAGACAAGGTTTGTATATACCAAGTCAGTAAGGCTATTATTCAGAATCAGGTGAGGCTTTAGACACATACAGCAGCATGCTTCTAGGGACACTTAACTAATAAAAGAATTTCCCCACAAATATCCACACAAAAAAAAATATTAACGAACACAAATAATAAAAAAAATGTTTTTGGAGTTTTTGAAAAAAATTTTGGAATTTTTGATTTAAAGAAAGAAAAAATAAATAAAAAAAAAACAGACAAAAAAAAATTTGGAACCGAACCCGAGCGTTCGGTCTATCTCGGTTGCAAAAAAAATTAATTTGAAAAAGAAAAAGGACTTGGAAAGTAAGAGAGATGAAATTGAGAAAAGGATACAAAAGTTTTACAACCAAAGAAACTACCTTTGAGTGATAAGCGAAGATAAGAGAATAGGACCGAACCCGGGCGCTCGGTTCAGTTCGGCACACACGTGAACCGAACCCGAACGTTCGGTTCATTTCGCTTCCGACTTTTAGTTTTGAGAAGTAGTTTTTGATACTGACTCCGATTCCATCATTCCTAGCCCTTGTAGAATTTTATTGAAACTTGCTTCAGGAAGAGCTTTGGTGAATATATCGGCCAGTTGATCAGTGGTTCGAACAAAGTGAATTTCGACGTTTCCATCTTCCACATGATCCTTAATAAAGTGATACCTCAGTGCTATATGCTTTGTCTTGGAGTGTTGCACTGGGTTATGACAGATCCTAATTGTACTTTCTGAATCGCAATATAGTGGGATCTTTTTCATATTGAGTCCATAATCACGGAGCTAGCTTTGGATCCAAATCACTTGAGATGTATAGGAGGCAGCTGCAATGTACTCTACTTCGGCTGTAGACAGAGAAACACATGTCTATTTCTTTGATTGCCAGCTAACCAACTTCCCATCTATGAATTGGCAGCCTCCTGTGGTGCTTTTCCTGTCTAAACCACATCCTCCAAGGTCTGCATCTGAGTAGGCTTGAACAAAGAAACCTAAGTTTGATGGATACCATAGACGGAGGGAGGTGGTTCGTTTCAGATACCAGAGTATGTTTTTAACTGCTAGCATATGTGGTTCATGAGGATTTGCCTGAAACCTAGCACAATAACACACCGAAAACATTATATCGGGCCTGCTAGCTGTGAGGTACATCAAGGAACCAATCATCTGGCGGTATAACGTTATATCGACTGCCGGTTTTTCCAAGGATGGTGTGAGCTTGGTGCCGAACGCCATCGGAACTTTGACCTTTGAGTCTCCCATCATGCCGAATTTAGCAAGAAGAGTCTTGGTGTATGCTTCCTGGTTGATAAAGATGTCTTCGGGTCCCTGTCTAATATTTAAACGAAGGAAAATTTTAATCGGACCCATTAAGCTCATTTCAAATTTAGTCTCCATCAGCTTTCTGAATTCAGTTGTTAAGCTAGGATTCGTTGAGCCAAAGATGATATCATCGACGTAGATTTGAACTATCATAAGGTGGTTACCTTCCTTCTTACGAAAGAAGGTTGGGTCAACCGAACCTTGTTTGAATTTTGACATCTTTAAGAACTTAGTTAGCATTTCATACCATGCCCTAGGCACTTGTTTCAGACCTTAAACTGCCTTGTCCAGAATATAACAGTGATTTGGATGCTTTTCATTCAAAAAACCAGGAGGTTGCTCCACGTAAACCGTTTCTTCAAGTTCTCCATTCAGAAAGGCGCATTTTACATCCATTTGGTAGACCTCGAAGTTCTTGTGTGCAGCGTAGGCCAAAAATATTCGAACAGATTCCAGCCTTGCTACCGGAGCAAAAGTTTCTTCGTAATCAATTCCTTCTTCCTGACAGTATCCTTTCACCACGAGACGAGCTTAATTTTGAATTACATTACCCTCCTTGTCCATTTTGTTTCTGAATACCCATTTGAGACCAACGACTGAGGCATCTTTAGGTGTTGGAATAAGGCGCCATACCTTGTTTCTTTCAAAGTCATTAAGTTCATCTTGCATAGCTTGAACCCAATCGGAATGATCAAGAGCCGTGTTACTGTCTTCGGCTCAACTTTGGATACGAAAGAATTATACATGCAGAACTCTACTTTGGAGAATATAGATGATTGCTTTGCCTTTAGTTGGGATCGGGTCAGGACCTTTTCAGAGACATTACCCACTATCTGAGATACAAGATGATCTCTGGTCCATTTGATAAGAGGAGGATAATATGAATCATAAAGATGGATCCAATTCGGCGTTGACCATTTCTTCCAATTCAGATTGACTATCGTCATCGTAGAACATATCGGAATTCTCCCCCTCGACTGATGAATCTCTTTGATTTGCAGGTTGGTTCGTACATTCGGGTGCAACAGAACTCTCAGGTGTAGCTGGACTTTCTGGTGCTACAGGACTTTCGGGTGTAGTTGAGCTATCGGGTGCTACAGGACTTTCGGGTGTAGCAGATCTTTCGAGTGCTACAGGAATAGAATTCTCCCCCTGAAAGTGTGAGTTCGGTTGATTTGAAGAAAATGGATTCTCCCCCTCAACTGAAGTGTCGTGCTGAGGAGGTTCGTTTGGAACTTGTTCTCCTTCACCCATTTGTTTGGCTGCATCTTCGACAATTTGCTTCAGATGATCAATTTTGTTGTCTGCAGCCTTGGCTTCCGAGAGAGTAGCTTTCTCAGGTTCATCAAATAAGTCCACAAACTGATCGAACAAATTAGCAATCGTGGCCGTGACTTGGCCTGTTTGAGAGAAAATCTCTCCAATTGCTCCTTTAGTAGTCTTTAGCTTCTTGACGTAGCTATCATCGAAAGTCACATAATATATTTCTTCAATCTTTCTATAACGCTTATTTAAAACCCGATATGCTTTTGAAGTAAGAGAATATCCCAGAAAAATTCCTTCATCAGCTTTAACGTCAAACTTGTTACGATGTTCTTTGGAGTTGAAGATGAAACATCGTGAGCCGAACACATGGAAGAATTTTACGTTCGGCTTCCTGTTATTGATGATCTCATAAGGAGTAAGAGAGAAGCGCTTGTTGAGATAAGACCTATTCTGCGTAAAACATGCTGCAGCAATAGCATCAGCCCAGAAATATAAGTGAAGAGAAGCGAAACTTAGCATAGTTCGGGCCGCCTCACACAAGGATCGGTTTCGCCTTTCGACAATTCCGTTCTGTTGAGGCGTGTAGGGGGCAGAGAAGTTGTGACTGGTTCCTTTTTCTGCCAAAAAGTCTTCAAATTTTTTGTTCTTGAACTCCAGTCCATTGTCGCTCCTAATGTTGTGAACGACTTTTCTCAGTTGCACTTCAACCTGCTTGATAAACATCTTTAGCTTAGGAGTAGCCTCAGATTTGTGCTTCAGAAAGAACACTCATGTAAAACGTGAGAAATCATCAACAATAACAAGAATATACTTGCTACCGCCAATGCTTTCGATTGATGATGGACCACACAAGTCGATGTGAAGCAACTCAAGTGGTTCAACAACTTTTGTGTTTATAATTGATGGGTGACTTCGACGACTTTGTTTTCCCATTTCACATGCAGCACACAAGTGTTCTCAATCAAACTTGAGCAAGGGAAGACCCCGAACATGACTTCCGGTGACAAGCTTGTTGATGTCTTTGAAGTTGAGATGTGAGAGCCTTCGGTGCCACAACCAGCTTTCGTCAGAATGAGCTTTGGACAAAAGACATATAGCTGGATTTCCTTTGATTGGTTTGAGATTTAGAGGAAACATTTCGCCTTTTCGGTCTGATTTGAGGATGACCTTGTTGGATTTCTTCTCTATAATCTCTGAACCTTCGTCGTCGAATGAAACTTTGAGACCTGTACCTCCCACCAGTTGAGATACACTGATGAGATTATGTTGCAACCCTTCAACGTACGCCACCTTTCTTATTGTGAAGTCTCCATTGGTTATCATCCCATAACCCTTTATCGTTCCATAGGAGTTGTTACCGAACTTGACATTGCCACCATTTTAAAGAGATCGAAACTCCCTTAGCTCTTCCTTCCTTCCTGTCATGTGACGTGAGCAGCCACTGTCAATGTACCATTCTTCGTCGAACTGCTCGTCACTTATAACCTGCAAAAATTAAGCAGATTTAGGAACCCAAAGTTTCTTGGGTCCACGTGAGCTTTTCACGGGAACAGGAATAGTAAGAGAAACATCAACAAGATATGTTCGTTTTATTAATGTTGTTTTAGCTTTTCTTTTAATAATAAACACTTTGATTTTGTTAGGGTTAGCTACAATCGGTTTGGTTTCAGATTCTGGTGTTTGGGCATTATTCTGCTTTCGGTCTTCCTTGACTGAAGAGATCTTCGACTTTCCTTTTAAGTTCGTTGATGATTTTGAATTTTGTCCAGGAACAAAATTAGGTTTAGAAGAGAATTGAGAATGAGAAGAATTAGAAAAAGAGAATTTAGAATGGGAATTTTTCCTGACTTGAGGTTCGAAATGACCCTTTTGTTTATGGTCATTAGAGGGACCGAACCTGGACCTTTGGTAGCTACTTGCTGATGAGTCGAAGTTGGATTTTTTAGTGTTGTTGATCGGACCAAACCTATCCTTTCGGTTCTTGTTGCTCTCAGGACCGAACCTCTCCTTTTGGTTCTTGTTGCTTTCAGGACCGAACCTATCCTTTTGGTTCTTATTGCTTTCAGGACTGAACCTATCCTTTTGGTTCTTGTCGCTCTCAGGACCGAACCTCTCCTTTCGATTCTGTTCTTCATGTGGCTCGAAAGTCTTTTTCCCTGACTTTGAATCTTTATTAGGATAAGAGAAGTGAGCATTTTGAGAGCGCCAAAACTGCTTTCGCTCTAAAGATTCTTTTTGTATCTCAGGTTTCTCTGCTGCTTATGACTTTTCACCTGTTTTGGTTGTCTGTGGATATTAGCTTTTTGTTTCAGCTTCTTGGCAGCCGGTTCGCTCTTCATAGATGAGGTTTCGTTTGTGGAGGTGACTTCTTCTACAGGAATTTCTTTTGTGCCGCTTGTACTTGGTACGTCAAAGTTAGCAGGCTTATTCAGCGGCTCTGGCACATATCTTCCTTTGGTTTTCCATGATGTTCGCTCTGACGGACCAACTGTTTCGTCTGCATTGTCTATAGGAGCTGACCAGAAGAACTCATCACATCCATCTGCATTGTCTTCGTTCACCATGGCAGTGAGTTCAGCTGTTTGATGTTCGGTTACTCCTGTGACTTTATATACCTGATTTGGAGTAGTTCTAACCTTCTGAAACACAACAGCTTTTTCTCTAATGACCGGGGACTTATTTTTGGACAAACGAGCGAATTCCACAGAATTTTCAGAAATCAGATTTTTGTGGTTTTCGGGTTCACTCTTGAAAAACTCAGAACAGTCGACTTCATCCTCTACAAAAATTTCACTCATATCATCATCCTCATTAAGTTCAGATGCGTTTTCAACATCAATTTTATTTTCTGAACTTAAATTGGCACTCAATGAGTCGAATTTTTGTATGGTTTCGGTCCTGAGTTTCAGCTTATCGTTTTCATCCAAAAGATTTTTAAGCATGTCCTTATGGTCTTTGGACTTTATAAAAGATTCTATTTTATCCAGACCATACATATAAGTGGGATTGACATCATCGGAAGATACAACACTTTCACAGTTGTATGCTTCGGCATCGATTTCATCCTCCTTAAACTCAAGGAAGGGTAGAATCATGCGATGTATCTTCTGCCCTATTTCACAATTTAGATGCAGTTGAGTAATGTTAGCATAAAGTATTCAATCAAACAAAAAACATTCCTTTGTTTTAACAATTTCAAATTGTCTCTTTGCAAATAACTGTTTTCATCCTTAGACTTAATTAGCTCCAACTCCTTCTGCTCAATCCACATCCTTCGCTCCTCACTCTTGGATGACACCCTGCTTATTTGGTCAGTCAGGTTAGAATTTGTGACCCGTGTTTGAGTTAAACAACTATCTAGATTTGAGATTCTTGAATTCAAGTTATTTAATTCCTTTTCATATGATTTCTGTGGAATTTTGAACGAAATAAAAAGAGATTGTACCTTCTTGATCAGTTCATTAAGTTCACTGATCTGCACACTGAGAGGTTTTGCTGTGAAGCACAAGTCCTCCCGCTCCTTGGTGTCTTCATTTCCACCATCAGTATTATATCCCCTCATGTGAGATACGTCAGTCACCATCAGAAACTTTCCACTGCTTTCACCACCTCTTGCGACATAAGCCTTTCCATGAGAAGGCTTTCTTACCTCATCATCTTCTGAGTCGGTCGACCACACCTGTACGCCACCGAACTTGTCATCCTCTGCTGGACCCTGTACAATAAGAGCATTCATAGAAGGATTAGTAGCAGCTTTCTTCCTTTTAATCTCCTCTAGCTTTTTCATAAGGATGGCCTCTTCATCTTTCTCCTCATCCTTCTCTGTCATTCTCTTCAAAACACAATCTTTGGCGTAATGATTCTTTCCTCTGCAGTAATAACAGCTGACTCCAGAATCTGCTTCAACCTTCGCCTCTTTCTTTGGTTCTTCAGTCTTCGGCTCTTCCCTTACCTTTTCAGAACTATAGCTTCCCTGCCAATTTCGGTTCTTATTGGTAGGAAACTTCTTCTTGATGAACCTTTTGGGATTGGACACCATCATAGCATAATCTTCTGAAGTTAGATCATAGTCCTCTAGGTTCAGATCTTCGTCTTCTACTGCATTCTTACTTTTAGACAGGAGGGCCAAGGACCCCAGGTTTGAAACCACACTCTTCTCTTGCATCACTATCTTTTCTTGGGATTTCAGAATTCCCACAAGTTTCTCCAGCGAATATGACTTGAACTGCTCGTGTGCTTTAACTGTAGACACAACAGCTCTCCATTCGGATCTTAAGCCATTCAGAAAAGTGACCTTCTGTTCAATAAGCTTCCTTTCGATATCATGTTTGATCATCTTGCTGAGAAGATGATTGAAGTGATCAAACGTCTGTGTAACGGACTCATCAGAATTTTGCTTGAACTCTCCAAACTCAGTCAAAAGCAAGGTCTGAATTGAGTGCTCCAAATCCTCATCTGTGGAATACAACTCTCGCAGCCGATCCCAGATTTCTTTAGCAGTACTGCATGAGCTCACCAATCTAAACGTGTTAGACTGAAGAGCGAATCGGATCAGTCTCAATGCTTTGATGTTGCACTGAAATTTCTCCTTTTCGTCCTGAGCGACGTCTTTCACATCTTTTAACAGATCATTATACTCCTTCTGAGTTTTAATAATTCTGGATGTTCCTGAATGAGCAAATGGTCCAGACACAATGGCTTCCCATATTAGATACCCATTATCTTCAGATCCGATGGCGTAGTCTTCGAAATGATGCGCCCAAACCTCGTAATCTTGAGTGTAAAGAATTGGAATCTTTGTTGTAGATCCAATACTGTTTGAGATGTTGATAGGATTAGATTGAGAATCGTCCATGCTTGATCGTTTAACCTATTGCAAGATCAGACTTGTAATATGTAATATTAGGGCAAAACGAATAAATAATGAGATACGTCAATTATGGAGTGACGGCTCAATAAATATCAATTAATGCGGAATAAACCCTAATCACTTCTTTCACAGAAGAGATGTGTATGAATTACACAGCCTCCTGCTCTGATACCAATTGATGAGTTTATAAAACTCTTTGATCGATTAGATCTTATAACAGGTAAATCAAGAAAGCGAAAAATAGTAAGATAAAGCACAAGAATGAATCTGAATGTGTCGAATGATTCAATTGATTCAATCCTCAGCAGAGCTCGATGAAGAACTTCCGTTGTAGAGGATATTAGGGTTACAAAAGATAAGAACAATGAATGCTATTAAATTCTCTATCAAATCTTACGTTCTAGGATGCATGCAAGCATCTATAAATATAAAACCCTACAAAATAACTCACGGATGGACAGACCCATACCGGAGATTAAATGAACTAAATATCGAGCCCAAGATGCAACACATTCTGAACCTAACAGAGCACAAGTTTGCGCTAATAAGAGTTTAATAAGTGAACTTTTAATTAAGTGAATTTTTATCATTTTTGTTAAAAATAATAATAAATTATAAAAATTAATAATATAATATTTTAATCGTATTACATTATTTCCTTTCCAATTTATGTCATGAATCTACACACTCACAAAAAAAATCGCATTTCTATGTGTTATCTAGAGACATTAGGCATAACATATTCTAATTCTGATTTCAATTTTTTACATGTTTTTTTTTCAAAAACCTTATGTCGGACAAAACACCCAGGTCAGTCCAGACGGTGGGCAACCCGGACGGTCGTCCAAGGTCTATGTCTTTAAGGAGCAAAAAATTTTAGTGTATATATATATATATATATATATATATATATATATATATATATATAGAGAGAGAGAGAGAGATCAACTTATAAATGATAGGAAAAAATATTTTTCTTTAAATTAGTTGTTTTTATAATGTTGTGGTCATATTTATGTTTTTTAATACTAATAGTAAATTTTATAATGGTTTGTCTGTTTTCAACTTTAAAAACTCATTTATTCTTTTCGTCTTGGGCCCATTATATCGTTGAACCGGCCTGAAAACACTCCTTATATTTTAGATGATGGTCTAAAATAAAAGGCATAACTTTTATAAGGTAAAAGACAAACTAATATATTGTGAGTTTAACATCTTTTAGAAAGAGTTATTAATATTAAAATAAATATTAGATCAAGGGAACAAGATAATATAAATAAGTATCAATTACACAAATAGTCTCGATGGTTTTGTATAATTTGCATTTTGGTATTTAATTTTTTTTTAATTTTGATATTCCTTAGAGTAGGCTTTTTTGCATCTTTGGTCTCTACCAACGTAAAAATACTAGCATACTACTTTGCCCTCACCTATTTTCGTGTTTAATTATTTTGTTAACTATTTATAATTAATTTAATCAATAAACAAATTAACATGACTCACCCCACCCCACCCGTCTCCTTTCTTATGTTCAGTCACCAAAAACACCTCTGGCCACCATTGCCACTAACATATAGTGATCACCACCACTCAATACGAACCTTAGACACGAAGCATAAATTAGATCCAAACTAGATGTATAACCATAGCCATAAATCCAATAACAAATTGCAAAACAAAGACCATAAATCCAAAGATATCTAATTCATTAGTCTCATTCTATTCCACTGTTATTTTAAAATATGATCATAAATAAGCAATAAGACGTTAAAACATGAAGCATAAATAAGATGAAACAAAAAAAATGAAACCTAGAAATTAGAAATCAAAATCGAAATGTTTGAAACCCCAACCCTTTCATGATGAACCCATACAACCAATGATACATAAATCGACCTAGAAAGCATATGACATTTGAAACCCAACATGTTTCTCTCAATTTGAAGCTCGATGGTGGTTTCAACACTTCCAACGAATGTTCCAGCAGTTGTTTCAAAGAAATATCGTCATTTCATAAAGGATTTAGAGAGGTTTCTGATGGAGTAGAGTGCAATCTTTGTTTGGAGCAAATATCGGTGCTCGGTGGTGTGAAAATTAACGCTTAGTGGTAGCTTTAGAGAGGTTTCCGACAGAAGAATGGTGGTGTCAGATGTCGATGGGTGACAATTGATGGTGGCGTTAAAGTGTAGATCGACGCTCGATGGTGGCTCTAGAGAAGTTTCTGGCATAAAAGAAAGGTGTATCGGATATCAACGGTCGATGGTTAAACATGACTATAGAGTGTGGATTTGGTGGTCCATAGTGAAAAGAGGCTTCCGACGGAGTATAAAGATAGTGGTACATGGTAGGAGATCGATGATGATTTTAGTAAAGTTTCCTGCCGATAGTGACAGATTTGGATGTGTTCTATGTTTAGGGTTTTTTTAGAGAAGAATGAAGATATATCTAGGAAAAGGTAGGGATGGAGGGGTAGGACCTACATGTGTTATTTATTTATTTATTTATTTAATCTAATAATAATAAATAAATAAAAGGATATAAATATCATTTTATGTATGATAGAGACTAAGGTGATGTTTGTTTTTTTCTAAAGTAAAATGTAGGCAGTCTGCAGACCACATTTGTAGACATCTGCAGTAGAAGAGGTGGACCAAACGTCTGCAGTCTGAAAAAAGAAGATTTTTTGTTTTTTTAACATCTGCGGGCTATTAAAATAAACTGATTTTTTTAAACTTCAAAGTGATTTTCTAATATTTTTATGACTTTGTTATAAATAATTAACGAATCTAGATCAACTTTTATATATTATTGTATAAAAAATAAAAATAAAAATGGTATGAATTAACATATATATTTTATAAAAACCAACAACTTTGGTTGCAAAATTATAACTAAACATTATAATTAGTGATCAAAGAATTTGATACATAAATGGATGAAAATAAACTTCGATTTTTTCAATTAAATCCATTAAAAACGTACCATAAATATTTTCTTGAAAAATTAACGATACTGTATTAAATAATATTTTACAAAATTTGGCAAAAAAATATAAAAATATATTATGATTTTTTTCATATTTATATAAACAACTTCAACGATTATTATTGTAATAAATCTTTATTTATAAATTTGTCAAAAATATCACGTTTGTATCGTCGAACGTTTTTTTTTTAAGTTTTGTAATTTTTTTTTCAAATTGTTTATCATTAATAAAGTTGGAAAAAATATAAATTAAAAAAAAAAACTTAAAAAAAGTATATATATATATATATATATATATATATATATATATATATATATATATATATATATATATATATATATATATATATATATTTAGGCTAAAATATGTCTGAAGATGTTAGAAGACTCCGGTCTACATCTGCGTCAAGAAGAGGCCGTGCAGACAATATTTGGTCTGCGGTTTTCAAAAAAACAAACAGTCTGCGAAGGCTAATATTATATGCGCGTGGTCTACACGACGCAGATAGAAGAGAAAATGCAAATCTACAGACAAAAAACAAACAATACCTAAATTCGAAACAAAAGCAAAATATAAGAATAATCTGAATTTAAAAAAAAATCCTTAGAGACCAACTACACCGACCAACTACACCGATTAAACCAAACCGCCAAACCACATAGACAATTCATGGAATTTACTTAATAACTAAATTTGATAGATACCACTATGTCATGATTTGGTATAAAGTAATTATATAAAATTATACTAAACACAAAAATTGCAATGTGTAAACATATGCATCCACGTTCGTTGCACGCCTTACCCACTACCGATAACCTTTCATGTACTTTAATAACATTTTCCAATTTTATATGAGCAGCTTGATGTTATTAAAAGAGCGTATTAAATTTTATGAAATCCCAGATGCTTTTATTTATTTATTTATTATTATTTTGTCTTCAATCGACGTCTTTCTCATTTCATTGATACTTTTAAGTTGTCTTTTAGGTGATAATTAAAAGTTAACATTTTAAATTTTAAGTTTAATTTATCAATAAATTATTTCAACTAGCTTATATTAAAATGCTATTTATAAATCAGTTTATAAATTATTTTTGTATTATTATAAAACATTAAATTACAATAAATTTAAAAAATAAATTAATTTATAAACTAGTTTATACATACCAAACCAAATAGAGTCATAATCATATTTTTTTTTCTTATTATCTATATAGTTAATTGTATTTTAGACCACATCTTACGGGATAACGACATATGTGTTATGGATGCTGATTATACTTGTGTTTTGACTTCTCTTCGTAACATGCTTCTGAGTATTGACTTTAGCATTTTAACTAATAAGGACAATCGGGCAAGCATTTCTATCCTAAGCCAACAACCAAACAAAGAAATATATATATATATATATATATATATATATATATATATATATATATATATATATATATGTCTGTGTGTGTGTGTAAATATAGTTTGATAAAGCAGTAATTTTAAGAGGTTGAAAAAAACAGTTTAAAATGGTTTGATAAGTTTATAAAAGCATTAAATATCTTAAAATGATTTGTAATCGTATGTACTTAGTTAACACACCTACTTTGTGTTTTGCTGGTATCCCCCCCCCCCCCTAAAAGCATTTAAAAATGGTAAAACATAGGGTATGAACTCATCTTATGCGAGTGTCCAAGTGAGGATACGGTGTATTAGTAAGGATCTTCTAGTTTAGTACCCGTGCGAGAAGTTGTATCCTAAATAATAATTATACCTGATACAAAACTAGAGTTAACAAGTTAACAATCTAAGTGATAAATAACACTAGGATTATGTAAGAAACACTTATAAAAAGTGTTAGGATCAACCGAAAATAGGAGTTTTCGGTTACCTGGGGGTTTTCGGTTACTTGGTGATGTGAAGTGTTCTTGATGTTATTGGTGTAAACAAGGAGATGGTGGTGTTTTCGGTCCAAGATATGAAGATTGGAAGGTGTTTCCGGATGATAGTTGAGAGAAAAGGGAGGTGTTTTTCAGTTGTGTTCTTGAGAGGAAAAAAGTGTGTTTTCAGCCAACAAGTGTAAGAATGAATTGTTGATTTCGGTCTCCATACCTAGAATCTCATGCCAATGGATAGAATTTGAGCGGTTTTCGGTCAAGAACTCTATCCGAGAAAACAATTTTCGGCCGAGAATGGGGCATCATGCGAAGGTTTGCGGTCCAAAGGTAGTTTGCGGCTGAGAACTCATTTTCGGTCCGAGGGTTTTGACTTCTGTGAGGGTTTTCGGTCCTCGCATTTGGAGCATCATTTTGCAACACTTATTAATTAAATTGTTTAGTTACATCAGAACTTTTGATAAGCATCTAATAAATAAATAAATTAACAAGTTTGACTTTTATTTAACAAGTTTTGACTTTTGATGACTTTGTTTGACTTTTACAGACTTGAAAATAGCGGGTTGTCACAAACAGCTACTTTACCCGATGGACGAAACAATAGACGAGCGTGTTGCACTTGTATTTCTTCCTAATTAAACTGTCTTGGAGGGCCATTTGTCTCGTGTTCGCCGTGATAGTACAAACTTTTTCTCCATGGATGGTCAGCATCTAAGAACCGACGATGACCAACATATACGACTTTATTTGATACTCAATATGACGGAGTGTCTTCGTTGCAAGTCGGACAAGCTTTGTACCCTTGTCCGATCCAACCGGATAAACTACTACGAGCTGGAAAGTCATTTATTATCCATAACAACATTGCTTTTATATTGAAGACTGTATTCGCTGCGTCTTTAGTATGTATGCCAAAACTCCATAATTGCTTCAAATCATCCACCAACGGCCTAAGGAATACATACAAGTCTTGCCTGGGTGCTTTGGGGCCGGGAATCAATAAGGTCAACATGAAGGAGGAATTTTTCATGCATAGCCATGGTGGAAGATTGTAAGTGGTGAGTATAACGGACCACGTGCTATGAGGATTACACATGTTACAAATGGATTAAAACCATTAGCAGCAAGCCGTAAGCGTATGTTTCGAGTTTCCCTCGAGAAGTTAGGATACTTCATATCAAACTTTTTCCATAAAGTACCATCAATGGGATGAAGCATCGTACCATCTTTGGATCGTCCCGTACTATGCCAAGTCATATCTTTAGTTGTGTGTCTACAACAGTACAAACTTGGTAGTCTGGGGGTCACGAGAAAGTATTGTAACACCTTATGAGCCACATTCTTACCCTTTGTATTTTCATCAACCCACAGACTCTCATTACAAATTGGACAATTTTGCAACAACTTGTGTTCTTTCAGAAAAGAAAGTAGTCGTTTTTACATACGTGTATTGACTCATAACCCAAACCAATCTTTTTAAGTGTCTTTTTTGCTTCATAATGTGACGGGGGGACCTTATTTCCTTGAGGAAATGCAGTTTGCAACAACTCAAAACGAACATCCAGGATATAATTTTAATTGGACTTCCTTTAACAACTTTTGAAATCCATCATCGACACCGCTACCATCTATATATGGGTTCCCTTCGTCGCGGTTGGTATAATGTGGACTAAAACCATGTTGAAGTATATCGAACTTCATTATGGCTAGTAGTATAAATTTATTGACATTACATTTGTTACACGGACATCTGATTTGACCTTTGTTATCGACGTGTGGTTTGGACCTCTCTAGAAAAGATTCGAGCCCTTGTTGGAACAAGGTAGAGGCACAGTTTTCAATAGTAGTCCAGGTTTTATCAATAGACATGTTGCAACTGAAACATAATTTAGGTTTTAGTGTTTACTCTACAAGAACTTAAATTAGGATTGAATATTTATAAGGACAAAGTAACTGCTCAATCAGATGGAATAGAAAGCCAGAAACAGAAGTTTATTCACAATGGTAGGCTTCTAAACCTACTTTTTGAATATCTTACATCATATGCAAATGTGTATTACATGATTGACCGTTTAAGAAAAATTCGACAACATTTCCCCTTAGCTCCTAAGTATATATAAAATTATATACCCGAGGAGAAAAGAGAATATAACAATCGAATATTTCTTAAACAATCAATCATGTAATACACATTCGCATTCTAAATGAGGTAAGGTATTCAAAAAGCAGTCCCAAAATGGGGACAACCCGAAATTACTTTCTAAATCAATTTCAGGTAGGTATTTCTAGGCTTTCGATGATTTAACAAGAAGAGACTTAAACTACACAAACATACCTTTTTATTATAGCATTGTACTTTAAATAGTCTAGTTATTAAATTATAATTTAGTAGATTTAGCATATTAATTTTCATTTTTATTTTTTATTATAGCATTATACTTTAAACGATAGTATATATTTGTTATTTATATCATCTTTTTTTTTTTTCCATATTTTGATTTTTAATATCAACTTATTTTTGTTTTTAATTTTCTATTATGACTAAATTAAAATTTAGTAGATTTAGCGTCTTAATTTTCATTTTTATATTTTTATACCATTGTACTTTAAACGATAGTATATATTTGTTATTTATATCATCTTTTTTTTTTCCATTTTTTGATTTTTAATATCAACTTATTTGTGTTTTTATTTTTCCTATTATGACTAAATTATAACTTAGTAGATTTAGTATCTTAATTTTTCATTTTTATTTTTTATTATAGCACTATACTTTAAACGATAGTATATATTTGTTATGTATATCATTTTTTTTCTATATTTATTTTTTGAATATCAACTTATTTTTGTTTTTATTTTTCTATTATGACTAAATTTATAACTTAGTAGATTTAGCTTCTTAATCAATTTAATTTTTTATTATAGCATTGTACTTTAAAGGATGATATATTTGTTATTTATATCATTTTTTTCCATATTTTGTTTGTTAATATCAACTTATTTTGTCTTTATTTTTCTAGTATAACATTATACCTTTCATATTTATTTTTATTTATATTATCTTAATTAATCTGTTTTTTTATTATAGTATAATACTTTAAAAAGACATTGTAAATTATAACATACTTTTTTTTTCAATTATAACATCCTATCATAACATATATTATACACATATATACATACAATATACACATATTCTATCATAACATATAATATACACACATACAAATGCACTTATACATATTTTTTCACATATTTTTTTCATACATACAAATACATTTCATATAGAAATACATATATACATTTCACATACAAACACCAATATTTTCACATAAAAATGCTTACATTTCATATATATATATATATATATATATATATATATATATATATATATATATATATATATATATATATATATATTTTCACATACATTTTTTCATATGTATACACATATACATTCATTTCACCTAGAAATACACTTATACACACATTTTCACATACACTTTTTCATACATACATATACAAATACATGTTTTCATACATATTCAGACATATACATTTTTACATATATTTCATATAGATCTCACATACCAAAATATACACATTTCACAATCCAAAATATATATACATTTAACATACATTTCATATACATTAAGAACAGAAAAAAGAAAAAAAGAACATGTTATCGCCGGAAAATACGACCAGTCACCGGAAATTGAAGCTAGTAGTGACAACGGTGGTGTTGTGGTAGTGGTATCACCGAAGATTACCTTAAAAGCACCAAAATAAAGAAATTAGGGTTAAATATTGGTAAGAAAACAAGAGAAAGAGAGAAGGGAAGAGAAAACACACGTTCCGGAGGATTATTGTCGCCGAACTCAGAATTTGCCAGAAATCATTGGAAAACGCCGGAAATCATCAAAAAATGAAGGCCTAGAAGCAATCTATGGTTAGTGGTGGTTTGTGTTGGTGTACTACGCCGGAAAATCGCACCAGAGAACGTTAATCGTCGGAGTTTTACGAGAAGGAGGAGACAACGCAGGGACTGTGTCGTCTGGGACGAGGGGGGTGTCAAAAGGGCGTTACCTTTAGTGGCGACACCGAGGCAATTGCGGCGACAAGTTGGAGGAAAAACACGCATCATTATGTCGTGGTTATTAGTCGTACAATCCAAAATTAATCGAACGATCACGATGACACTCACGCGGATTGTCATCAATAGCGACGACATGTGGTCGCAATTGGTGTCGCCGTTATTACCTCCCACGAGATGAAACCCTAACCGATAGATCAGTATAGCAGCGTACAGTCATGATCAAATGGCGCGTGGCACAAGAGGATCGACGGTGGAAGCCCTTTAGTGACGACAATAACCTTTAGCGGCGGCATTATCTGATGTCGTCGTAAAGGCTAACGTCGTTGCTATAGAGGTCTTCGCTAAAGAGATTATTTCTTGTAGTGTAACTTTTTTAATTTAATATGAAATGTTTGTGTTTTAAAAAATAAAATTTATTTGATATTAATTGTTTGTGGTTTAAAAAAATAAAATTTATTTAATATTAATAGTTTGTGTTTTAAAAAGATATAGTTTAATTAATTTAAAAAAAAAAATAAATAAAATGTTAAAATTGTTACCCTTCCTATAAAATGCTAAGATTTAGATTAGAAAAAAAAATGTTCACGACAAAAAAGGATAACTGCTAAAAGTACTGTTAGCAGTCCTTGTAACCTAAATAAATTTCATTTAAATCAGCCAAAAATGAGATTTGTGGATTGTGGGTAGGGCTGCAAATGAGCCGAGCCGAGCTCGAGCCTAACCAGGCTCAGGCTCGGCTCATTTAACTATTTATAGGCTAGAGCTCGAGATCGGTTCGTTAAGAATTGTACAAGCTCGAGCTCGGTTTGGGTTCAGCTCGTATATGATATACTCTAATTTCCTAAAATGGTATTTATTAAATTTTTATTTATTTTAATATATACAAAAATAACAATAATTTTGTATTATATATATGTAGGCTCGTTTAGGCTCGCGAGCCTAATCGAGCCAAGTAACAGAGGCTCGAGCTCGTTTAATAAACAAGCCTAATATTAAGCTCGAGCTCGGCTCGGGCTCGTTTAAAATCGATTTCAAGTCGAGCTTTTAATGATTCGATCTCGAGTAGCTCACGAGTAGCTTGACTCGTTTGCACCCATAATTGTGGGGTTCAAATCCAACTTTGATTTCGAAATTTATTTTTATTGATGATACATTAACCAAGCGACAACATATTTACCGAAATAACTCATAATCATAGTTTTTTATTTTTCCAGAAAATGAAAAGTTATTTTTATCAATCCTCATGCTCGATTTTAATCCCTTTAATGGAAACTTCACCACCTTTGTTTTTCGGCACCAATGTCACCAACACGTTGTCATCATCTTCAGCTCCCAGATCCTCCAAAAGCTCACTTATTCCTAACCTCAATCTTGTCTTCACATTCTTCCCATGCTTATGCTTATGAGGGACATTAACAAAACTTCCGGCGAACTCCGTCTTATCTGCCGTGGCCCTCATCCCGTCATCTTCATCGTTCACAAACACATCAAACTTCGCAAACTCATCTCTCTTCACTTCAATTCCTTCTATCACCAAAATTTCTTCTTCATCCTCTTTCTGTTTCTTGCTCCTGGATTTCTTCGGCCTTGGAACCAGCACTTTGATCACCTTATCAAGACTCGCCGGAAAAACATCTTTTGCAAAGGGTATGTGTTCATCGGCTCGAGCTACAGCGAGCTTCTTAATCTTGCTCAAAGCCCTTTTCAGACGTGGTTCGGGTTTGCTTTTTAGCCATGGTATATCTACATCTTGATAAACGTACCCAAGCTTCTTGGAGTCGAGACAATCCCTCACCTTGACTCGAACCATTTCAGCGTTCTCATCGTAGAACAAGAACGAAGAATCAAGCCAGTCTTTATCTGTAAAATCATTCCTTCTTCCTCCTAGAGTCTTCCAAACTGACCACATTCTGTCGATATTCGCATGATGTGCATAGAAAATAGGGTCTCTGGCTGCAGAATAAAAGTTACCCATGTCTTCACCATTTTGTTGGTTCCTATCTCCGGTCCAGATATGAACTGGGCCATGTGGTATGCCCTCGAGCGAGCCACCGCCAGGGCTAGCCTCATCACCAGCACGATAAGGACTACCCATGAAAAGACTAGCAGTCTTGGAACTAGACACCATTTGTCTGTACATAATTGTGAGATTTGTGGAGGTTTGTTTCGATCGGCTAAGATTTTCATCGTCACCATTGTAGTCAAGATCAATCAAAGACGGTGGTTGATGCTTCGCATCACGAAGAGCATCGTACAACGGAGATTTCTTATTCGTGTAAATATCAGGGATCTTCATGCCATCAGGTGCATCCCAGTTCCAAAAGGGGATTGCGAAATTTGGATCATCGATTAATTTGCCACAAATTTTCTCGAAGAAGTATAAGTAATAGCGGTGGAAAGGTAAGAACAACCATGAGCCATGGACTTGAAGCTCGAGATCAGGGAAACCGACTTGATCGTATGCCCCATCGCAATACGCACAATGAACAGCAGCTTGTTGCTTGAAACTACGAGGATCGTCATCTGGGAGAGCTTTCATGAGCTCGATGGCTTTATTGAACTTGGCTATGTAATCTTTATTAGCCAAATGAGCTGCCGGACGGACTCGGAAGGTGGTTGATGGTGGTGGAAGTTTGAAATCGAGAATCTTTGTAGTGTATGGAGGGCAACAGTTTGTAGGTACAGCCCCTTGGGGTAAGTCAGCCGGACCACATTTTGTGAGGTCCGGTGCCATAATCGGAGCTGCATACGCCAATGAGTTTGACCCAAAAGTGGCGGCGGCGCCGTAAAGACCTCCGAGACCTAATAAGACGTTTCTCCTATCAAATTTGCCGGAGTTTTCATGGTGATGGTCATCATCATCTAGGGCGCCTTTGCATGAAACTGCATGGCGATGGTTCGTGATTCGTGCTATGGGAACTTGAGATGATTTGAAAGAGAAGGAAGAAGAGTACGTGGAGGAGGAGGAGAAGCACCGTCCACCGGTGGTGGTGGTGGTGGTTGGTGATTGTGCAAGAGATGCCATTGTCTTATTTTGAGCGTGCAGATATTGTGAAGAGTTGTATGTTTATATAATGCCTTGGTCCTAGACCTTTTCAAAGGCAGCGCGCTAGATCTGCGTATTTATCAAAGTTGACAAACATAAACAAGTACTATAATCACATGGAAAGAAGTAATTTATATACATATTTTAATTTTAATTAAAAAGTTTTAATATGAACTGGAATAGAATTTGGCAAATTGGCAATTAATCATAAAATTTTACGAAAACCTCATAAAAGTAATTAAAGATATTATTTCGTTTATTTAAAGGATATTTTCGATTTATTGATTAAAGCGGTATTTTTTCTTTTTCTTTTTTTTGTGTGTGTATTTTTTTATTGTGCTAGTTTTAGATTTCTTCATTTTCTCTATATATTTCTAAATAAAAGGATTTATCCGATGGAAGCTTAATCAAAAGTTTATTTACTTTTTGAAAAAAGAGTCCAATGAAGTTTCCAAATCGTTAAAAAAAATCAATTATGTTTTCTATGTTCAAAAAAGACCAATGAATTTTACTTTTATCTAAAAAAAATTCAATTAAGTTACATTTTATTCAATTCTATGGAAATCAAATAACAGGAAAATAACTAGTAAGATGTTTTCAAACCATTCAAACCCCAATCATGCTTTTCAGTTCAATAAAACCCAACGAACTTAACATTTTAAACAAATAAAAAATGATCGAAGTTTTTTGAACGGTTTGAAAAATTCTTTGGACGTGTGAGCCATTTTCCCAAAAAAAGATCTCTAAATGTTATATCGATATTTTATTTATTTATTTATGAAAGCATACTAAAGCAAGAGACATATATTATTTAATAAGCAATTATTAATATTAATATCTATATCTACATCTATATCTATCTATATATTTTATCTTATCATATATACTTACTTATAAAGCTAGCATTTTTTCTTGAATCTCATGCATTTGAAACTCTATTTTTTAACTTCCTCAAACCACATTCAATTGAAACTCCCCTTTTTAACTAATGCAACTCAAAAGTTTTCTTAATTATGATTTAACACTCAAAAGTTTTATAATTTATATTATCTTTAATTAGCATTTAGTGAAAGGTTTAGTATAAAAAGACAAATCTTTTGTGTCTTTTGTGTTATATAAAATCTTACATGTAAGAAGGATTTGAAGATATTGTGATTCAAAAGTTTTTATGTAGTTGAAGCATTCACATCCAAATATGATGATTTGAAGAAATGGGTTATGTCGATCCAAATATGATGATTTGAAGAAATGGGTTATGTCGCATCGATGGTAATTGTAATATGATTTTTTCTTTCAACCAAAACAAATGAAACTTTTCTATTCTTTCTTTATATTCAGTTTCTCATTTAATCTTTATATGTGATTTGTGTGTATTACTCAATCTTGAATGTGACTCTCCAAACATCAATGTTTTGCTTGGAATATCTTTCTGATTCTTCTTTTTCAAGAAAAATATTTTGATTGCAGGTTAGTAAAGAATTGTCATCAAGTTTCTATGGTTGAATGGTTTTAAATGAAGAAAGAAAATTCATAAAATGGATATAGGTTTTTTTGTTCCAGCAAAGTTGACGAATGTTAGTTTTTTCTTTTGAATTAAGTGTATGTTTATGTAACATATTTATTTATATATTCAGCTATCCAATGCTCTTATTTATTTGATTGTAGTTTTTCTATTTTGATTATCTTTATTTTCTATTATATTTTTGTTGGGTTATCTTACAGAACATATTTAAAAGATAACATAATTTTGAACATTTGATATGTAATTATGATAGACTTATCATGATATGTTCTTCATATGAAAGTAATTTATACATATTACTACGACAAGAATTACATATGACATTTATATATATATATATATATATATATATATATATATATATATATATATATATATTATGTGATTTGTTTAACATGTATATGCACCTATATATGTTATAAATTTATACTTAAATATCTTTATATTTAATAATTGAAGGGAATAAAATGATGCGTCAAAACCAATTATTTACACAATAATAATAATAATAATAATAATAATAATAATAATAATAATAATACATTTCCAAGTACCACATTCGTTTGAAACTCACACTACAACTCAAGAGTTTTCTAATTTATGTATATTTATTAGTTACAACTCAAGAGTTTTTAACTTATGATTATTAATTAGTAATCACTAATAACTTTTTATTTTCCTTTCTTTTTGTAACGCCCCGTCTCTGGTATGTTGTCCCCGTGGCATTTATTTAGAAGTTTTATTGAGGGACTCGGTGAGTCTATGGCCTGACTCGTCGAGTAGGGTCGAGTTTTCGAGCACGTGTTAGTCGGCGACTCGGCGAGTCCATATTCGGGACTCGGCGAGTCTGCCTGTCTGGAAGAAACCCTAAATCCCCGGGTTGCTCATTATTTAAGCAATGTTTTGTGCCCCAAACTAGACTCCTTCACCCTCAGAGAGTTGTGAGAAAACCCTAATCCATCCCTTATTTGTTTTAAGTGCTTTTGTGTGGATTTTGAAGGCTTGAAGAAGAAGAAGAAGAAAGGAGCAAGGAGAAAAGGTGTAGAGCAAAGATCCAAGGGCAAAATCAGAGTTCATTGAGGTATTTCTCGGATTCCTTCTGTTTTATGCTTTAGACCTCCATTAGAACTCTTCTAGGGCTAGTTTGATGCATTCTCCAAGCCTTATAGTTGTATGGATGCCTTAATAGGTCGAGATATCTCTAGATCTGTTCATTTAAGAGTTGTAGAGCCCGGATCTATTGCCTTTTTGAAGATGCTTTGCATAAGAACCCTAGATCTACCCTTCTAAGTGCCTTTTTAGCCTATATCTCCTTTTTCATGTGTATGTACACGTAAAGTTGGAAACTTTACGTGGTGGATCAACTTATTGGACCCAGATCTATCATTTGTATGCGCTGGATTCAAGTAGAATCGAGTTTAGAGTAGTTGCATGGATGTGACTCGGCGAGTCGGAAGAACGACTCGGCGAGTCAGGTCGCGAGTCCCGTTTTTCCCCTTTGTGAGTGTTGTCGAGTGGAAGCCGTGAGTAGTAGAGTGGACTCGGTGAGTTGGAGGGCAGACTCAGTAATGGAGGGACTCGACGAGTTGTTCATACAACTCGGCGAGTCCAAGGCAATCTTCTTAAGATCAAGAACAACTCGTCGAGTTGTTCATATGACTCGGCGAGTCGGATGCAGATTGTCTGAGTTCTTGGATCGAGAGGGTACTCGTCGAGTCGATGCCATACTCGACGAGTAGCCACGAGTGGGGTTGTGATATGAGACTAGAGACTCGGCGAGTTGGCGGCCCAACTCGGCGAGTCAGGTCAACTGTGGGTTGACTTTGACCGGGAGAGTTGACATTGACCAAGGGTAAAAGAGTCATTTTACCCCAGTGCAGTGATTAGCATTTGATTGAGTGTGTTTATGGATTTGTAGCCGGGGAGATACCGGAGCAGCAGCAGTTAGTTTCCAGAGCCATTCGCACAGCAGCCAGTTCACGAGGTGAGTTTCCTTCCAGTAGGAACGGGTCTAAGGCCACAATACCGGCCCGTTTAGCTAGCAGTCAGCTTCGGACCTCGATCTGATGTAGTAGTTAGTATATTTGATGCCTTCGTGGTTCAGACAAGATTTATGTGTTTATGCCAGTTGATATGTTTATGCTATGTTCAGTCAGCTTCGGACTTCGGTCCGATGTAGGGGACAGAGGTCCCAGTCATCTTCGGACTTTGGTTCGATGTAGGGGACGTAGGTCCCAGTCAGCTTCGGACTTCGGTCCGATGTCCTAGTCAGCTTCGGACTCGGTTCGATGTAGGGGACGAAGGTCCCAGTCAGCTTCGGACTTCGGTCTGATGTTCCAGTCAGCTTCGGTCTTCGGTCCGATGTAGGGGGCAAGGCCCCGGTTAGCCGGACTTCGGTCCGATGCAGTGGGCAAGGCCCAGTATATGCTTTATATGTTATTGTGTGGTATGTGGTAGTTTGGGGGAGCTCACTAAGCTTCGTGCTTACAGTTTCAGTTTTGGTTTCAGGTACTTCGGCAAGCAAAGGGAAGAGCTCGGGATGATGGCATCGCACACACCACAGCTTCAGTTTTATCCTGGGAGTTGATTCAGTTTTCTTAGACATGTTTTGATACAGTTGTGACATAGTTTTCTCACAGTATTTTAGTATGGTTTTGAGATACGCAACGCATGGTTTTATTATGTTATACTCAGTTTATGATTTTTAGTTATATTAAAAAATGAAATTTTCGGGTCGTATTTTTGGGTCGTTTCAAGTTGGTATCAGAGCCTTGGTTTGAGGGATTTGGATACACTTCTGGGTGTATCTGAACTCAAACTAAGGGAAAGATAAAAAGATTTTCAAAAGGAAAATGTTTTCGAAAGAAATTTTGAAAAAAAAACACTTAGAAAGAAAAGAATTTTTAAACAAGATAAGGGTGTGGTGCATGCGATTAGCCGAGCTCAAGTATGTACTCCCAAATTACCCATACAAGTTTCAGTTTCAGTCCAGTTTCAATAGAACAGCATGCTAGTATAGGACTAAGGATCTAGGAGGATGCCTTATGTGCCTGCTATATGTGTTTCAGCTTATTGAGAATTGCATGCTAGTATTGAGTAGACAGCAGTAGGATAGCCTGTTTAGGTTATGCCTGATAGTATGAGTTTAGCATTGTATGATAGTACAGTTTCCTCGTTATGAGGACAAAATTGCTTGAATAGTTTCTTGTGTCCGAATGCTGCTTGCTTTGTGCTTTGTGGGACTCTGAGTGATGGGAGTTAGCCATTAGGTGAACACGTCACGTCACATGTGATCAGGGTTGAATAATCTCAGAGTGTTGGGTTTGGCCCTATTGCGCAACTCTTGTTTGAGTCCAACCACTGTAGGGATGAGCCTTTTACTCGAAGGATTATCTGAGCCTCATCACATGTGATGGTATTCAGGTGGTGGCTAATTGGCATTACAAGGAGGCCTTCAGCAGCTGAGGATTGGTTTGAGTGGAGTCAGAGATTTCCCTAGGGCAAGCCTAGGATGAGAGTAGCAGAGATCAGTAGTAGTAGAAGTGACTTGGTGGAGTCAAGGCAGTTCTTGAGGAAAGTACGGATAGATGTGGAAGGTAGTATGGGCCCGTACTAATGAAAGCAGAGGATCCGTACTCGAATCAAGGAAGGTCGAGACAAGACCAGGAAGCTAGTAGTAGTATCAATGATCCCTCGAGATATTTCAGTTTTCTGATGTTGCTATGATGTGTTTCAGAATGGTGGTTTTGCGTTCGAGGCCAGCAGCCGGCAGTGGAGGTGCCGGGGAGGGATCAGGATCAGGCTCGGGGAACGAGCACATGGATGAGCAGACCAGAGAGTTTCTTTCTTCAGAGATTACTCGTATCATATTAGAGCAGACTCCTGTGATCTTCGGTTCGATCAAGGAGGGTGTCCTAGAGCTGATGGATGAGAGATTGGGCACCTTCCGTGCCGAGGTGGCGACCATGATGGGGTCGCGCACACTTACATTCAGGGAGTTCAGGGCATGTGGAGCTCCAGACTATCATGGGGCGTGGGACCCCATAGCGAGTACTAGATGGTTGGCGGATGTGGCCAACACGTTCCGCACTAGCCGGTGTCCCGAGGGGGACAAGGTCAGATTGGCGTCCTGTCTTCTGAAGCACAGGGCACGGGATTGGTGGGAGGAGGTCGGACATACCATGGGAGATGATGCAGCATTGGATGCCATGACCTGGGCTGATTTGTCTACCAGGTTTAGGGCGGAGTTTGCACCAGTTATTGAGGTGCAGCAGTTAGCCAGAGAGTTTCAGGACCTCACCCAGACTACAGAGACCGTGGCGGAGATCACCGCCAAGTTCAGGGAGAGGGCTCTTCTTGTTCCTCAGTATGCAGCCAATGAGGAGATGAAGAAGGCCCGTTATCATGAGATGTTGCAGAGCGATATCCGCCAGTTTGTGAGCCGGTCCAGCTGTAAAACGCTGGACGACATGATTGCTAGGGCTCGAGAGAGGGAGATTGATCTCGAGATGGAGAAGAAGAGGAAACCGGAGGCGGTTTCGAGTTCAGGAGGTTCGGGCAAAAAGCCCAAGGTTTCAGATCACAGATCCAGGACACAGCCGAGCCACAATCGATGTGGCAGGTGTGGGAAGATGCACGATGGGGTGTGCAAGGCAGGGAGTTCCGGCTGCTTCAAGTGCGGTCGGACTGGGCATTTGAGCAGGGATTGTACGGCCCCTGCTACTGCTGTGGCAGCATCAGATCTGATTTGCTTTCAGTGCAATCAGAGGGGACATAAAAAGTCCCAATGTCCGAGTTTAGCTGCAGTAGGAAAGGTGGCTGCACCTGCCCCTGCTACCTTGAGGATTACAGATGGCCGGCAGGGCCGAGCTGAGGCGCCAGTGGCGAAGAGTAGAGCGTTTCAGATGACAGCCGAGGAGGCGCGAGCGAGTCCTGATGTGGTGACAGGTATGTATCTTCCCTTCACCTCTGTATTATTATTGTTTGATTATTGCTTATGATTGTATGTTTTATATAGGGTCGTTCTCTGTGAACGACATTTCTGCTATGG
Source organism: Lactuca serriola (assembly GCF_051521515.1). Lineage (NCBI taxonomy): Eukaryota > Viridiplantae > Streptophyta > Magnoliopsida > Asterales > Asteraceae > Lactuca > Lactuca serriola. The sequence continues at coordinate 86,536,676 of NC_136411.1, read as the reverse complement.
TATTATTCGATTCGGGGGCTACCCGATCATTTGTATCGCTTGCGCTTAGCAAGAGATTTAGCAGAGCTCCAGGGGAGCTGGATTGTCCACTAGAGGTTGAGATAGCAGATGACCGGACTGTGAGGGTCGCCAGAGTGCATAGAGGGTGTTCTCTTCAGTTGTTTGACGAGCAGTTTTCGGTGGACCTGGTTCCTATTCCCTTGCGAGGGAATAAGGTTATTGTAGGCATGGATTGGCTAAGCCCCAATGGGGCGGTGATTGATTGTGAGCTTCAGCTAGTGAGGGTTCGCACTCCCAGTGGGGGAGAGTTAGGGATTCAGGGCGAGAGGCCACAACGCGGACCGACCTTTTGTTCCGCCGCAAGGGCGAGGCGCTATTTTCAGCAGGGTTGCGCTGGTTATGTAGCTTATGTTTTGGATGCCCGAGAGAAGGGCAAGACGTCAGTTGTTGATGTTCCGATAGTGCGAGACTTCCCGGATGTATTTCCAGAGGATTTACCGGGAATACCTCCTGAGAGGCAGGTTGAATTTAGGATCGACCTGATTCCTGGTGCGGCTCCGATAGCCAAGGCACCGTATCGCCTACTCCCCCTGATATGCAGGAGTTGTCTACGCAGCTGCAGGAGCTGCTAGACAAGGGTTTCATTCGGCCGAGCAGTTCGCCTTAGGGAGCGTCGATCCTGTTTGTGAGGAAGAAGGATGGGTCGCATCGTATGTGTATAGATTACCGGGAGTTGAATAAGGTAACGGTGAAGAACCGTTACCCACTTCCGAGGATAGATGATTTGTTTGATCAGCTTCAGGGAGTGTCTTGGTTCTCTAAGATCGATCTACGCTCCGGGTATCACCAGATGCGGGTTAGGGATGAGGATGTTCAGAAGACTGCTTTCAGGACCAGGTATGGTCATTATGAGTTTGTGGTGATGCCATTTGGGCTCACCAATGCTCCAGCCGCGTTCATGGACCTCATGAATCGCGTGTGCAGGCCGATGCTGGATCGGTCAGTGATAGTATTCATAGATGATATCTTGGTGTATTCCAAGACGCAGGAGCAACACGAGGAGCACCTGAGGGAGGTTCTGGAAGTTTTGAGGAGGGAGAGACTTTTCGCAAAGTTCTCCAAGTGCGAGTTCTGGTTGCGCGAGGTGCAGTTCCTTGGTCACCTCGTCAACCAGAAGGGTATTTTGGTGGATCCGGCCAAGATAGAGGCCGTGATGCAGTGGGAGGTCCCGAAGTCTCCATCTGAGATTCGGAGCTTCCTAGGGTTGGCAGGGTATTACCGGAGGTTCATTCAGGATTTCTCCAAGATAGCAGTGCCGCTCACCCGACTGACCAAGAAGTCGGTGGTATTTCGTTGGGGGCCTGAGCAGCAGGCAGCGTTCGAGACCCTTAGACAGAGATTGTGCGAGGCTCTGATCCTTACCTTGCCAGACGGAGTAGAGGACTTCGTAGTCTACTGTGATGCCTCAATTACAGGTTTGGGAGCAGTGTTGATGCAGCGAGGCCATGTGATAGCTTACGCCTCGAGGCAGCTGAAGCCTCACGAGGCTAATTATCCTACCCATGATTTAGAGTTGGGGGCGGTTGTGTTTGCTCTCAAGATTTGGAGGCACTATCTTTATGGGGTCCGTTGTACTATCTACACGGATCACAAGAGTTTGAGGTACCTTATGGATCAGCCGAGTCTGAACATGAGGCAGAGGAGGTGGTTGGATGTGCTGAAGGATTATGATTGTGAGATCCTTTACCATCAAGGGAAGGCCAACGTGGTGGCCGACGCCCTGAGCCGCAAAGTGTCGACAACCCCTACCAGAGATGTGTGTTTGAGGATGATAGTGATTACTCTGTTGTTGGAGCGGATCAAGGAGGCTCAGGGTGAGGGCCTCAAGAAGGAAAGGCAAAAGTGTGAAAGGATAGTGGGCCGAGTATCTTCGTTTGATTATGATAGTCGGGGATTGCTGACACTTCATGGGAGAGTGTGGGTACCGTACTGGGGTGGGGTACGGTAGGTGTTGATGGACGAGGCCCATAAGTCTCGGTTTTCTATCCATCCAGGGGCGACGAAGATGTATAGAGATCTTCGACCCGATTATTGGTGGCCCTGCATGAAGCGGGATGTCGCTTGGTATGTTGAGAGGTGCCTGACCTGCAGGAAGGTCAAGGCGGAGCACCAGAGGCCTCACGGCAAGATGCAGCCGTTGGACATCCCCGTGTGGAAATGGGAGGACATCACCATGGATTTTGTCACCAAGCTTCCCAGGACCGCACGAGGAGTAGATTCGATATGGGTAGTAGTGGATCGGTTGACGAAGAGTGCTCATTTTATCCCGATCCAGGAGAGTATATCAGCAGAAAAATTAGCCGATATCTATGTGCATGAGATCGTGGCACATCATGGAGTGCCGGTATCAGTAGTGTCAGACCGAGATGTCCGTTTTACATCCAGATTCTAGAAGCGGTTTCACGACGAGATGGGTACTCGAATTCATTTTAGTACCGCTTTCCACCCTCAGACGGACGGGCAGAGCGAGAGGACGATTCAGACTCTCGAGGACATGCTCAGGGCATGTGTTCTAGACTTCGGTGGCAGTTGGGATACGTATCTTCCGTTAGCGGAATTTTCGTATAACAACAGTTATCATGCGAGCATTGATCGACCTCCCTTTGAGATGCTTTATGGGAGGAAGTGTAGGACCCCGATTTGTTGGGGCGAGGTTGGTCAGCGAGTCATTGGGAGCACAGAGGTGGTGCTCAAGACGACCGAGTTGATTCAACAGGTCCGTAGTAGACTGCAGACTGCGCAGAGTCGACAGAAGAGCTACGCCGACAGGAGGCGTTCAGACTTGGAGTTCCGGGTGGGCGATATGGTCCTCCTAAAGGTCTCACCCTGGAAGGGTGTCATCAGGTTTCGAAAGAGGGGCAAGCTGGGCCCCAGGTTCATTGGTCCCTTCAGGATTTTGGCCCAGGTGGATCGGGTTGCTTATCGGTTGGATCTTCCCGCAGAGCTTAGCCAGATCCACAACACTTTCCATGTGTCTCAGTTGAGGAAGTGTTTGGTGGATGAGTCAGCAGTTGTTCCCTTAGAGGATATTCAGGTGGATAGCAACCTGAACTATATTGAGAGACCGGTTGCGATTCTGGACCGGAAGACAAAGACCTTGAGGAACAAGGCAATTCAGTTAGTGAAGGTGCAGTGGCAGCACTAGAAGGGGTCTAAGTGGACGTGGGAGGCTGAGGAGGAAATGAGGGAGCACTACCCAGAGTTATTTGCAGATTCAGCCGTAGCAGACTTCGAGGACGAAGTCTGAGACAAGTGGGGGAGAATTGTAACGCCCCGTCTCTGGTATGTTGTCCCCGTGGCATTTTTTTAGAAGTTTTATTCAGGGACTCGGCGAGTCTATGTCCTGACTCGTCGAGTAGGATCGAGTTTTCGAGCACGTGTTAGTCGGCGACTCGGCGAGTCCATATTCGGGACTCGGTGAGTCTGCCTGTCTGGAAGAAACCCTAAATCCCCGGGCTGCTCACTATTTAAGCAATGCTTTGTGCCCCAAACTCGCCTCCTTCACCCTCAGAGAGCTGTGAGAAAACCCTAATCCATCCCTTATTTGTTTTAAGTGCTTTTGTGTGGATTTTGAAGGCTTGAAGAAGAAGAAGAAGAAAGGAGCAAGGAGAAGAGGTGTAGAGCAAAGATCCAAGGGCAAAATCAGAGTTCATTGAGGTATTTCTCGGATTCCTTCTGTTTTATGCTTTAGACCTCCATTAGAACTCTTCTAGGGCTAGTTTGATGCATTCTCCAAGCCTTATAGTTGTATGGATGCCTTAATAGGTCGAGATATCTCTAGATCTGTTCATTTAAGATTTGTAGAGCCCGGATCTATTGCCTTTTTGAAGATGCTTTGCATAAGAACCCTAGATCTACCCTTCTAAGTGCCTTTTTAGCCTATATCTCCTTTTTCATGTGTATGTACACGTAAAGTTGGAAACTTTACGTGGTGGATCAGCTTATTGGACCCAGATCTATCATTTGTATGCGCTGGATTCAAGCAGAATCGAGTTTAGAGTAGTTGCATGGATGTGACTCGGCGAGTCGGAAGAACGACTCGGCGAGTCAGGTCGCGAGTCCCGTTTTTCCCCTTTTGGAGTGTTGTCGAGTGGAAGCCGTGAGTAGTAGAGTGGACTCGGTGAGTTGGAGGGCAGACTCAGTAATGGAGGGACTCGACGAGTTGTTCATACAACTCGGCGAGTCCAAGGCAATCTTCTTAAGATCAAGAACAACTCGTCGAGTTGTTCATATGACTCGGCAAGTCGGATGCAGATTGTCTGAGTTCTTGGATCGAGAGGGTACTCGTCGAGTCGATGCCATACTCGACGAGTAGCCACGAGTGGGGTTGTGATATGAGACTAGAGACTCGGCGAGTTGGCGGCCCAACTCGGCGAGTCAGGTCAACTGTGGGTTGACTTTGACCGGGAGAGTTGACATTGACCAAGGGTAAAAGAGTCATTTTACCCCAGTGCAGTGATTAGCATTTGATTGAGTGTGTTTATGGATTTGTAGCCGGGGAGATACCGGAGCAGCAACAGTTAGTTTCCAGAGCCATTCGCACAGCAGCCAGTTCACGAGGTGAGTTTCCTTCCAGTAGGAACGGGTCTAAGGCCACAATGCCGGCTCGTTTAGCTAGCAGTCAGCTTCGGACCTCGATCCGATGTAGTAGTTAGTATGTTTGATGCCTTCGTGGTTCAGACAAGATTTATGTGTTTATGCCAGTTGATATGTTTATGCTATGTTCAGTTAGCTTCGGACTTCGGTCCGATGTAGGGGACAAAGGTCTCAGTCATCTTCGGACTTCGGTTCGATGTAGGGGACGTAGGTCCCAGTCAGCTTCGGACTTCGGTCCGATGTCTCAGTCAGCTTCGGACTTCGGTCCGATGTCCTAGTCAGCTTCAGACTCGGTTCGATGTAGGGGACGAAGGTCCCAGTTAGCTTCGGACTTCGGTCCGATGTTCCAGTCAGCTTCGGTCTTCGGTCCGATGTAAGGGGCAAGGCCCCGGTTAGCCGGACTTCGGTCCGATGTAGTGGGCAAGGCCCAGTATATGCTTTATATGTTATTGTGTGGTATGTGGTAGTTTGGGGGAGCTCACTAAGCTTCGTGCTTACAGTTTCAGTTTTGGTTTTAGGTACTTCCGCAAGCAAAGGGAAGAGCTCGAGATGATGGCATCGCACACACCACAACTTCAGTTGTATCCTGGGAGTTGATTCAGTTTTCTTAGACATGTTTTGATACAGTTGTGACACAGTTTTCTCACAGTATTTTAGTATGGTTTTGAGATACGCAACGCATGGTTTTATTATGTTATACTCAGTTTATGATTTTTAGTTATATTAAAAAATGAAATTTTCGGGTCGTATTTTTGGGTCGTTTCACTTTTATAGGGTTGTAAAGTTTTGTTCATTAAAAACATTAATGTATTTGAAGAGATTTGTAATTTAAATATGAAGAGTTAATATAAATGTTATAATAGATGTTTTAGTGTTTTTATGTTATTAAAAGTTATAGTGTTTATTTTTCATATTTTTTATTATTCATTGTATATATATCTTTTTTAATACAAATGTTATAATAGATGTTTTTCTATTTTTATGTTACTAAAACTTGCAGTTCATATTTTTGTTCATACGTTTTGTTACCCGCTATATTATCATTTGTATTTAAGTTACACAATATTAAACGGTTTATAAAGTTATCAAATAATTTTATGTATCACAATGACTTAAAAATTAAACTATAATGTTTAATAAAACTAATATGTTAACTATATGTTTGCTTTACTACTAACATTTTGTTTCAAAGTAGAAATATTAAATAATAATTTGGTAAAAATTATTATTTTAACTATATAGTTCTATTATCGCGCAACGCGCGGGGATTCGCCTAGTAAATCTTATAAAGCAAGCATTTTTCCATGAACCTCGTACATTTGAAATTCCCAAGACTATTCAACTTATACAAATTAATTTATGAATAATTGAAATATTATGATTTGTAACTCCTAAAACTCTTCAAATCATGCTAATTAATTGATGATTTAAATGAAATATTTAAACTATATAAGAAATTTGTAGATTACATATTGCATGTATGTCAACACAAAATGATAGATTATATTTGTAGGGTTTGAAGAGTTGTATGAGTAATTTCATAGATGTAAAAAGCAATTGCAACGTTTCTAAATATAAATTTATGTAAACTCAAATTGGCTACATGTAAAGTTTTAGATATGAACCAAGGTACAAATTTAGGTATGTTTGTAAATATATACTTGAGATCATTTTTTTTTAAGTTTATGTGTTATATATCTTTCTATAATCACAGGATGATGAAGTGGGACTGATAATTACTTCTAATGAGCTTTTGGTAAATTAACCTTCAAACTATTTATCAGTTTAGGGTAATTAACTTTATTTGCATGTATGTATCTTTATGTTGTCTCTCTCTCTTTTATGTTAAGAAAATATATTTTATTTCCAAGATAACATTATTCAACATGTATTTTATGTTATTATAAGTTATATATTATGTTAGATTCTATCGCTTATTTTGTTGTAAATAACATTGATGTAGTTTTTTATAATTGATTTTGATTAAAGGAGTTTACAATAATTATTCCAAATTGTTGGTGATAATAACGAATTAAAACAAATGATTTTTAATATGATATGACTTTATTGTTGAAAACCAATGATTATGTGTGTTATAAAAATGAATTCTTAATGTTCTACCAAAACTTATATGGATGTATCAATTTTAAGTGTTTTTATAGTAATAAAAATAAATTATTATCTTATTACATTTGTCAATTTCCTTTTTCCCTATTCGTTCTTTATCGTAACGTTCTTTATCGTAACGGAAAAGTAAAATAAATAAAATATTAACATTTTCAAAAGAAAATATAAGTGATAAAAATATACCTCAAGTGTAACACCCATCCTCCCCTAACCCACTCTTAACATATATATTTTTTTTAGATTGGTCGCAGTACATAAAATTACTATATTATCGAAATTCAAATCACCATTTTATTTGGACTATTCATTCTCTTGCAATATTTCGTAGCTTTAAGGACAAAAGTGAAAGTACAATACACGATAGGTTCTTTTATGTATAATAATGAAATTATTTTAGACAAGTAGTTTTTAATTTAAGGAAAAAATAATAATTGTTTACAATAACGTGAAACTAAATAATAGATTATATTATATTAAAAAATTATTGTTATTTGAAATAATAATAATAATAATAATAATAATAATAATAATAATAATAATAATAATAATAATAATAATAATAATAATATAGGAAATACAAGATATTCAAATAAATTATTTATAAATTTGTTAAAAATATCTTTAGTTTAAAATAATTTTAAATCAAATACTTGATTCAATTTGATTCAAACACAAACTTTTTATATCTTTCTTATCGTATACTTAAAATTATTATAATATTAGTTTCAACTTGGTATAAAAATTATTATTTCAATGATAAATGCTTATTTGTTTTTGTATAATATATAATTGTTAATATCTATACTACAGTATTGGGCACAACTCAAGGGTTTAAAACTCCCAATACAACTCAATGGTTTTTTTTAATTTAAATGTAATTATGATTTCAAATTTAATGTAATTAGTCATGCCTTTATATTTTCCACTACATTAAAAAAAATTTAACTTATGGTTATTAATGTCGAATGTCTTTTTATTTTTCACTTATTTATTATACACACTGTAGCTATATTAGTAGTATATAAGTAAGTTTTGATTAAAAAATCATATGTTTGAAAAGATTTGTGATTCAAAATGAAAGAGTTGAAAAAAAAAGTTTTATTGCATCAATGGTTATTTCAACACAGATTTTTTATAACAATGTTTTTATATATCAAATGTATGTTGATTTCTAAATATTTATTTTGAATGATTTATAAGTCTTTAATAAGTTTTGTTTGATCTAAATGTTATAGTAGATGTTGTAGTGTTTTTATTTTATTAAAAGCTATAGTGTTTTTCCATACTATTTGTTATTTGTTTTATATACAAATCCGCATACGTTTTATATATGATTTTCACAATTTAAAATGTTCTATACAATTATCAAAAGTTGTAGTATTTATTTTTTCATACTACTTTGTATTTGTTATATATAGAAATCAATATATGTTTCATATATAATTAAACAACATAAAACGATTAAAAGTATGAATTAATAGTGGAATAACTAATGATATAAATTTATTAAAATTAATAAGACTAATATGTTAACTATAGAGTTTGTTTTGCTACTGGCATTTTTATGTATAAACAATTTATTAAATGTTATTATTTTAATTAAATAATTATATTTATTCGCAACGTGCGGGGATTCGACTAATATACTTATAAAAGAGACATTTTTACTTGCACTGCATTAATTTGAAACCTTCATAACTTTTCAATTTCGTTCTAATAATTATTATAAATTGCTTAATAATTTTAACTTAATGTAGAAACTAAACTCTAATCATAAATTAAGTAAACAACAATATTGAAATATCGTATTTTACTTCTATTTATAAAATTATGACTTTAACTTTTCAACATATTATAGTTAACTTTTTAGTTTAGGTATGTTGTCATATATGAGCAATTGTCATTTTAAAGTCATAACTTTTGTATAATCTATGATATTATGCAAAATAGTTAAATTATTCAATATAATGTTAAATGGTTAACTTAAATCAAAATTTTAGTTAAACTTGAAAAAAATAGGGAGACTATTTTATAAATAGTTAAAAGTTATAAATTATAGTGTAAAACCTATATTGTATTCATAAATTAACAAAAAAACCATGAAACTATTTTTTATAATCATTAAGAAATTTTCAAATACGTAGCTTAAAAATAACGTATAATAAGAATAGTTAAAAGTAATATTATATAAAAAAATATAACGGCATCTTTAAAAACAAAAAAAAATGTTTGTTGTTTTAAATAATCACAATCAAAGAAACTAACAATATTCATCAAATAAATTTTAACAAAGTTAAATTTCTGAAACCAAATTAAAATAATTAAAAGTTTACAAATATGTTACTTTAACTAACTTACAACAACAATAGTTAAAAGTAACATTATATAAAAAATTATCTTGTTAACTTTAAAAACCAAAACAATGTTTGATGTTTTAAATAATTATAGTGATAGAAACTAAAATTTTAAACAAATAAACTTTTTAAAATTAATTCATCATAACAACAAATATAAATATCATTAAACCATATATTATGTTTAATTTTATTCATGAGTAACTCGCAGGTAGAAACCATTGAGACAATTGAGATTATAGAATTTTTAAAGATGTCTATATTATCATATAATTCAAAACAAATAATGTTTATGCCAACTTATTATAAGTTTGAATATATAATAGCTAACAATAACGTCACTGATATATTTTAAAAACATATATTTGTAAAGATTTCATATATATTGTTGTATTCTGCGTAATGCGTGGATATTCGCCTAGTCATACTATACTATAATGGAAACATTTTTCCTTTCACCATATTGATTTGAAACTCCCATGCATTTTTTCCTTTCACCACATTCATTTGAAACTCCCATGACTTTTCAATTTCTTTCTAATAATGATTATAAATGGTTAATAAGGTTAAATAAATATCAAACCTAAAGTGTAATCATATATAAACTAAATTTTAATATTAAAATAATATTTTTACTTCTAATTATAAACTTATGTTTTTTAACTTTTAACATATTATATTTAATTTATTACTATACTATAAAGGAAGCATTTTTCCTTTCACCACATTCATTTGAAACTCTCATGCATTTTTTCCTTTCACCACATTCATTTGAAACTCCCATGAATTTTCAATTTCTTTCTAATAATGATTATAAATAGTTAATAAGGTTAAATAAATATCAAACTTAAAGTGTAATCATATATAAACTAAATTTTAATATTAAAATAATATCCTTACTTCTAATTATAAAGTTATGTTTTTTAACTTTTAACATATTATACTTAATTTATTAGTTTTAATATATTGTTATCATATTAAAGATACAAGTTTTGAACAATTTATATAAAATACTTAAATTATTAATTTAATATAACATTACATTGTCAACTTATATATAAATTTTAGTATAACTTAAAAAACTCAAAGAATATTTTGTAAATAGTTAAAAATGATTAATTATATTGTCTTTCTAATAATGATTATAAGTTGGTTAATAAGGTTAAATAAATATCAAACCTAAAATATAATCATAAATAAACTAAATTTCAATTTTAAATAATATCTTTACTTTGTACTTTTAAAGTTATGTCTTTAACTTTTAAAATATTATACTTAAATTTATTAGATTTAATATATTATTCTATATAAACTATTATTAGTTTAAAGCTATAATTTTTGAACAGTTTTAACAAAATACTTAAATTGATAATTTAAATATAACATTACAATGTTAACTTAAATATAAATTTCAATTCAACTTAAAAAGCCAAAGAAAATTTTGTAAATAGTTAAAGGGAAAACCCTAGAAAAATCCCATCTATTTTATATCAATGCTTATAACAACCCTTATATTAACTTTGTGTTCAATTTAACCATTATTAAATTTTAAACCATTTAACATAAATACATTATCCGGTGAGAGAAAGGAAACCCCATTCCCATTCACTTCGTCTTTCTCCTTTCTTGATTCCATTTCCCAGTAATCTTCAAGGCCTTTTCTAAGGTAAGAACCAACACTCATATTCCCAATCCCATCTCCACCGTTCCCGATTCCATCCAGAGTTAATTTCCTTTTTCCTTGAGCAAAATTCATTAGATTTTTGAAGAGATTTGAAATAGGGTGAACAAGAGATGGATTTAACACGTACCCATTTTCAGCTATGGTGATTGGATCATCAAGAAACCCATCCATACACTCCCATGGCTTGTCTGATTCCAAGGAATTCATTTCTTGAGCTACTTTATGAACTGTGCTACCCCTAATTCCATGGATCCAAGTAGCACCCATTTCAATTTTGTCACCACCGAACTCTGAAGTGTTAATCCTACCTCTAATTCGATTCCTACCTTCAATAACACAAATCTCGGATTTTTTTTCACGAAACAGTGGCAAGTCTCGTCTCCTACCCCAACTCTCAAGTCTCGTCTCCAGCTAGTGAGACCATCAACTGTCCAGGTGCACCGCCATCGATGGTTTGAAGCACCACCATAAGTCGTATTAATCACCGGATCTGGGCTAAATTCAGAAACATCACCAACATCATTAATCGAGCTAGAAAACAGAAAAGAACAAGAAGAAAAAGAAAAATGACTCGAGACCCTCCTGCTGCCGATCGAAACAAGAATAAGGAGAAAAAGAAATAAGAGTTTTTTTTGTTGTTCCTATGATTTTCGTTTGAAGCAAAATACCAGAGAAAGTTTTTTGTGTGTTTTTCGCGTGAATCAAAAGTATAAGAAAAAAATCACAAAAACTAGAGACCACCACCCTCTTAGAGCCACTATTCATCATCTTCTTCGTCTCGAACATCTCAAACCTGCAACACAAACCGGAAACTGCCTTTTCCCTCATCCGAGAACATCGAGAACCTCTACCACCCTCGGACCTTGTCGCAGCAGAACACCACCATTACCACCTTATATGTCCCGGTTATATTCTCCTTCAACCGCCAAACCACCATAAACCACCTTATATGTCCCTGTCACAGCCGAACACCACCGACGCCACACCTTTTGACCTAATTTTTTTTGAGTAAATAATACCACGTGTGTTATGATACCGGTTGTTAAATTGCAACCGGTTATAAAGCTAAAAAGGGGATAGATCAGCTTTAATAATGGTTAAATTGAGCACAAAATTAATATAAGGGTTGTTTTAAGCATTAAAGTAAAATACATGGGTTTTTTCTAGGTTTTTCCCAAAGTGATAAATGCAAAATCTAAATTGTAATCTCAATTTAACTAAGAGTTAATGTCAATAACATAACCACTATAAACATATATTTTTCAATATTCTAACAATATATTTTTAACATGCGTCTGCGCAACGCGCAGGAATTCGTCTAGTATAATTATAGAGGAGTCATTTTTTTTCTTTAATCACATTCATTTGAAACTCCCATGTATTTTTCCTTTCACCACATTCATTTGAAACCCCCATGACTTTTCAATTTCTTTCAAATAATAATTATAAGTTGGTTAATAAGGTTAAATAAATATTAAAATTTAAAGTGTAATCATATATAAACTAAATTTTAATATTAAAATAATATATTTACTTCTACTTATAAAGTTATGTTTTTTAACTTTTAACATATTATACTTAATTTATTAGTCTTAATATATTGTTGGATGTAAACCATTATCATTTTAAAGATACAATTTTGGAACAATTTGTATAAAATACTTAAATTTTTAATTTAAATATAACATTATATGGTCAACTTGAATATAAATTCTAGTTTAACTTAAACAACCCAAAAAATATTTTGTAAATTGTTAAAAATGATAAATTTTAGTGTCTTTCTAATATTATAAGTTGGTTAATAAGGTTAAATAAATATCAAACCTAAAGTGTAATCATAAATAAACTAAATTGCAAGTTTAAAATAATATTTTTACTTCTACTTATAAAGTTATGTCTTTAACTTTTAACATATTAAACTTAATTTATTAGATTTAAAATATTATTTTATGTAAACCATTATCAGTTTAAAGCTACAACTTTTAAACAGTTTGGAAAAAATACTTAAATTGTTAATTTAAATATAACATTACAGTGTCAACCTTAGTTATAAATTTCAGTTCCACTTAAAAAACTAAAGAATATTTTATAAATAGTTAAAAGTGATAAATGCAAAAACTAAATTGTAATCAAAATTTAACTAAAATATTTCCTAAAGTCATTTTTCCAAACAAACAAGATTCACAACTATCATCTGACTTTAGGTCAAACGACTCCAAGACTCCATCCTTTTGGAGTTTGCCTATGCGTTTCTTGCTTACATGTCCAAGACGACAATGCCATAAAGATGCTTTATCCAAGCTAGTGGATGAATCGATACATAATACATTATTTCCTAGGTTATCAACAACCGACACAGTTTCGTATACACCATACACCGTCACAAGGTAATGCTTTAAAATAAAAAAACGTTATTAAAGAAAGCATTAATACCACCACTATCATTATCAAAGGAAAAGGTAAAACCTTGTTTGTACAAACCATGAAAGGCAATAATACTCGCCATTTCAGACAAGTAACAACATTTATTCAAATCTAATACTAATCCACTACTTAGAAACCAAGAATAAACTCCAATCTTGGTGACAGGTGAAGCTTTCCTATTCCCCATGATCAAGTTTATTTTCCCATGCTCCACATTCTCACTTCTTCTTAGTCTCTGCAAATCAGTACATATGTGAATACCACATCCTGTATCAAGGACCAAAGAATTAGAATGGGGTGAATTATTAGAAAATATAGTGTATGTATCTTCATGGTTGGGTTTAACTTTCCCATCCTTCACATCTTGCTGGTACTTTGGGCAGTTTCGCTTCTAGTCCGACTTTTCATGGAAATAGAAGCATTCATCCTCTTTAGATTTAGCAGAAGGAGTGACGAAACCTTTCTTGGTTCCACTTGAAGAGGAGCCATCAAGGGTATTCCCCTTGGTGCTCTTCGAAGGGCTCTTCCTCTTTTTTCATTTGCCTTGCCCGATTGCCAAGACAGGGGCCGCGGTTGGAGTAGGAGTGGTAACAACCGACTTACCTTTAAGACCACTTTCCGCGGTCTTCAAAAGTCCTTGAAGTTTTTTGAGAGTAACTTCCTCCTTGTTTATGTGGTATGTCATACAAAATTGATCATAACATGAAGATAAGGAGTGCAAAATGATGTCTATTGCCAACTCCTCGGGGAATTTCACATTCAGTTTCAGCAAACGGTCCACATACCTTTGCATTTTCTGCATGTGGCCTGCGATGGGTTCACCATCCTTCATCCAGGTTGTTATCATGGAGGAGATGATTTCATATCGCTCTTAAAGAGCACTCTGATGGTAGCGGTCCATCAAATCCTGGTGCATCTCAACAGGATAGTATTCCTCATAGGATTTTTGGAGCTCGGCTGTCATAGTGGCCAACATGATGCATGCCACTTTGGTAGCATCTCTTTCATGTGTCTGATAGACGACTCAAGTTCCTTAAGATCCTTATCGAGGACATATTCTTTGTCCTCATACCGAGTGACCATCGTGATGTTTCCGATCCAATCCATAAAGTTGGATCCATCAAAGATGACTCTCCCACAGAGGTTCATGAGAGAGAAGGAGCCGGTAGGGTTTAAGCCAGAAGCAGCATTGTTGGAAGACATCTAAAAAGGAAGAAAGACAAGTTTTGATTAGATATAAAGATAGTCCTTAATAAAACATCCAAATGTAATATTAAGGCTAGGACCCAACACAATATTTTATAACTTAGCAGAGAGATGCCGTAATCCAAGCTATAAAATATTTAAAGGATTCACCAATTTCCACCATGAAAAACGAAATAAATTATTAGGTTTTAATTGGTTTTTGAAACTCCTAGATTCTTTGAGATTTATTGAACTTTTCAATGCCATGTTTCAATCTCGAGTGTGCCCTTCAGGTTTTATGAATGGGATGCCGAGGATCACAAAACAAGGTGTGAAGTAACCATGCAAATTACTTGGTACCCTTAATATTTACCCCTCAATCGATGTGCCGGTTAACCACACGCGCTCCATCGATACTATGATAAATATTAAGTTACCCTTTGCCTACCTTGTTAAGTCAGGTTAGTGTGCCGGTTAACCACACACGCTCCACTAACGACTTAATCAAAGTGCAAAGTGTAATTTCATGGGTTAGCACCTTATTCACATTTTCCTAAAGTAACTAAGATTGGGAATTTATTAAAAAAACATTTAGTTACTTTATATTCATCATACTTTTAATGAAGATTTAAAGTCCTTGTCTTACCCGTTCGGCTAACGAACCTCCACCGATCAAGGAAGCGGTGGGTGAGAATGGACGCCCATTAAGCTGCCATTTTATAGGCAGCAACCTTATAAGTCCTTTATAGACCGGCTTCGTGAATGAGGCCTACTAACGGTAAAACGAATTTTACTTATACATATATAATTATTATTAAACTTAAAATATTATAAAGTATAAGGGTTGAATTTTAACTTTTATAATTCTAGGGGTTGCAACTAAAGTTTTTAAGGTGACTTTACATGTTCCAAAACTTGAGGGAAAGTTTTGTAACTTTTCAAAACTTTTTATCTTTCATAACTTATGAGTTATTGGTTTATTAAAATGAGAGACTTTTCATTTTATGTAACCTATGTGTTTCATAATGGAATTTAAAAGAGTGACTTTTGGTAATCCATAACTTGAGGACAAATTATGGATTCCATTAAAACACATAATGATAAAGAATTAAACTAACAAGCAAGTTACAAATAATTCCTATGATCTTCTAAACTCATAAGTTCATGAATATGCATATCAACAATTTCAAGAATCATGAATAAACCATACAAAGCTTGAAATTTTGATAATAACCTTTAAAATTGGATTAGCATAATCATTTCCACATCAAAAACAGGTTTTAAGGTTCAAAAAACAGTTTAGGGTAATGATCCTCATCCAATACCAAGCAAAACCCCGAAATTCTGCATACAAGGGCATCACCACGTCGTAGTAAATACTTCCACGTTGTGCTGAGCAGTCAGATGCAAAAAATAAAGAATTTCAACTTTTGGAAAACATGTAGCATCAAGTATCAAGCAAAACAACCCTAGGCTCTGATACCATTGAAGGGTTTTGAGCATTCTAACACTCTTATGGTGTACATGCAACCCTAGAAACCTTGGATCTATGTTTTATCTATGATACATGCAAATTTGTTTTTCCAAGGTTCATAACCTATCTAGAATACATGGGGAACTTTTAAACATAAAAGTTAGAAAGAAATACATACATTTAGTTGCTTGGACTCCTTGAGAACCTTGTGATCCTAGCACCTCAAGTGTGATGCCTCAAATGTCTCACACAACACCAAAACACTTGGAATAACTTAGAGAGAAATGAAAACACTCTAGAAATCGGCTACCCCTCACTTTTCTTACTTAGTGGCTGATTTTTCTCTACAACATGATGCTTATATAGTGTGTCATAATTATGGTTACACTATGTAAACTCTAATTGACATGACTCTACATTTCTTGGATCCATGGGTTCAAAAAACACCATGGAGCCTCCATGGAGCATCCTATGGGTTTTAGCCCAACTTGATAACCCATGGAGCATTAGCCCACTATACAAGTATGAATGATTTACACAATCAACCCATATATTTAGTTAGTCTCCTTTTGATCACTTAATTAATTCCAAATTAATTCTTGATCAATACTAATTAATAATATTATTAATATATTAGAACTTATAATATATTAATAAACCTTAAGTGTTATTTCTCTCATTTTAGTCTATCCAAATGCATGATGTCAGCAACCCAAATGGACCGTGCTAATCGGGTCAAGTACATTCCAGAAATAGTTATGAACTTAGACACCTAATCGAACAATATTTTCATAACAAATCTCAGAACTATTTTTCCATAACAAAATTTGTAGCTATTTATTCCATAGTAAAATCGTAGTCATTTCTTCTATATGAAGATATAACAAACTCAAATTTATTCGTAAGAATATATAAAACTATAGTAAAAATAGAATTAAAAGTAACTATCAAGCTTTAAAAGATACAGTACAAAGTTACTTAATTATTAAAAATGAATATTAGTTGCAATTTATAATATTTGAATCTTGCTAACAAATTTGATGGTCAGTGATATATAAAAGGTACAAAGTAATATATATATATATATATATATATATATATATATATATATATATATATATATATATATATAGTCAAGATCAAATAAGAAGGAAATTTTTGGTAGGAAGATAAGAACTTTTTTTATCTATATATTTTTTTTTAGCAAACAAATAAAATGAGTCATTAGATGATTCAAAAATTAGAGGATTCATAGGAGAAAATTCCCAAAAAAACATCTTCTTGCTTTATTTTTAAGTAAATTAAAAAAAATTCACTTTTATGACAATTTTAGTGAATAACAACAAAATTATTATATAAATGAATTATCGAATGTTTTTTTGAGATTTTTTTTTTGTGAATCATGTTATTTTTGATTCATATAGTGATTCATTTGTTTTCTTCATCAAAAAAATATGTTGAAAAAAAACTTCTTACCATCCTATCAAAAAAAATTTCTTACCATATATATATATATATATATATATATATATATATATATATATATATATATATATATATATATATATATATATATGTTTAGGTTCTATTCTAAACAAAAAACCCTAAACATCATAAATATGAATAAAAAAATATTTAGAGATCAATTTTTTTTTTTGACTTTATATTCTTTAAAACCACACTTTTTTATAAAATTTCGCTGGATTTTTAAAAAAAAAAAAAAAACAAAACCAAAAAAATATAAAGAAATAAATAATAAATAATAAATAATCGATTTTTAAATTTTTTTCAGTGTATTTATAAAAAAAAAAAGTTGCGATTTTTAAGAATATAAAGTAAAAAAAAAAGATTTGTGATCTATAAGTATTTTTTTATGCATTTTTATGATTTTTAGGGTTTATATATATATATATATATATATATATATATATATATATATATATATATATATATATATATATATATATATATATATATATATATATATATATATATACCCATCTTAAGTCAAATTTTCTGTTTTAATTTAATTATCATGTAGATATCACACACACAATAGTTGTAACCTAAGATAGCATATCTCTAACAATTGAACATTTTTAAAAAGTCCGTTGCTCATTTGTATACAAGAAAATAATTATATAAATGTGAACAAAACAAATTTTGCACTATTAAAACAGTTTCCGTTTATAAAAATGCCTTACTTTTCAGTTTTCAGGCCTTTAATTTTTTTTACCTTTTAACAAAAATTCCTTAATATCAAAATAATAATAAAAAAACCACAAAGTTTATATTTAATTATAATTTAAGTCAAAGACAGCTAACGACGCATTTTCGAAAGGGAAGTGGATTTGGTTAATTCCTGTGATGATTAAATTTTCAATTTTAAAACATTAAAAACCTTATGGATTAGGTAGATGCACGAGAGTTCAAAAAAAAAAAAAAAAATACTGGCGTGCTGTTTTCATATGTTAATAATCTATAGTTTATTTTTTGGAGAAAATGACAAAATTAGCCATTTACACTAATAGCATTATAAAAATAGCAAAAAAAAAAAAATCGAAATTGAAAAATTAGCCAACGATTTCGCAGATGGAGATGCCCCATCTGTGAAATGAGCTTCTCATCTGCGAAAGTACAAGCACCTAAAGCACAACTGTGCTTTAGGTGCTTGTACTTTCGCAGGTGGTTTTAATTTTTTTTTTTTTAATATTTTTGCTGTATATATAGGGGTAATTTCGCAGATGGAATAGGTCCATCTGCGAAATACTCTCACTCTATCTGCGAAATCGTGGTATTTTTTGTATTATTATTATTATTATTTTTTAAGTTTGACTATGAAATGAATTGGTTTGACTACAAAATCATGTTGCTATATAAAAAGTTTTGTAGAAAAAATATCATTTTGGTTGTTATTTGTTTAGGAACTCTCTCTACAATTTGCTCAAAAAAATGATTGAATATTTGGTTTGTCTTGTAACCGGTGGGAGATGGCAAGTTAATGGAACTAATATGGAATACATATGTCCACAGGGAGGTATTTCTGAACTTGCTTTGATATTTTCTGAGTATATTAGTTATAATGATTTTGTATCTTTGGTAAGAAGCAAAATTGTTTTGTTAGACAAATATAGAATTAGTCTTCGTTTCCACCATCCTGAATTAAATTATTATATAGCTATAGTTGAAGACATGGATGTTAGAATGTTGATAAACATAATCAAATGTAGTGGAGGAAGGGCTGTGAAAGTGTTTGTGGTGGTTGATGAAGTTGAGGAGGTTAATGGGGGTGGTGAAATTGGAAACCAGCTTGTTGGTAATTTATGCAGTTATAAAGGGAGCAACGATCCGATATGTACTTTCAATACTCCTAGTGTACCTCAGTTTCACAGTGTTGTTGAAAATGTTAATGTTAGTTATTCACCTATTCACTATGTGGATCCCGAGAATTACAAGTCTGTTGGTGATGATGATGTTGGTACATATCTTAATCATGTGGGTGGTCGTTGTGATGATGTTGCCGAACAAGAAGTTAAACTTATGAATAAGCGTGTGGTAGATAAAACTAAAAAGAAAAAAAATTCAAGTCAAAAAAATGAAAAAATCATGTTTACGGGCATTATGTTGATGTTGGTGATGTATGTTTAGATATAACCGAGCTACAAAGCAATTCCGATAGAGATGAGTTGGGTGATAAAGTTAAAGCTAAGTTTCCCAATAACCTTTTTCACGGTATGCCCCCTGTACCAGCATGGCCAGTTGATATTAATGAAGATATCCCAACACAGATGGTAGACATGAATCTTCAAAAGATTCAATGTGAGAGTATATTTAAGAACAAAGAACTTTTAAAGCGGTGTATTGGTAAAAAATGTCTTCGAGAAGGTTTCCAGACGAGGACAAGTAGATCCACTAAATCAAGGTATGAAGCTGTGTGTGTTTCGAAAAATTGTTCTTGGTTACTAAGAGCAAAAGCAATTAAAAATTCTGATGGACTTTTCCAAGTGAATAAATTTGTTGATGTACACACATGTTCTTCAACATTGTTGCAACCTAATCATCGACAAGCAAACAAATATGTTTTGGGTGAATATGTTGCTGATGTTTTGGCTGAAGACTATAGTAGAGTTTATCGGGGAAAAGAAATTGTTAATGATATGAATGCTCAATTGAATATCAATATCTCATACCATCAGGCATGGCGTGCAAAGCAATATGCACTGTTGTCGTTAAGGGGTACGAAAGAGGATTCTTTTACCAAACTTTCGGCGTATTGTCACAACTTGGCCAAACATAATCCGGGTACTGTCACACATATTAAAACAGATGTTGATCATCGCTTTGAGTTTTTGTACGTCGCACTCGGTTGCTCGGTTAGTATTATCATATCCTAATTTAATTTTTTAATATTTATTTTGGTGTATTTGAATAGATATACAATGTATTGTAGGTACGAGCTTTTGTCAATTTTTGTAAGCCGACCCTAGTAGTAGATGGAGCTCACCTAAAGGGCGAGTTCAAAGGTACCATGCTACTTGCAGTTACTAAGGACGGACAAAACCAAATATTACCGGTTGCATATGGTATATGCAAAAATGAGTGTACCAATTCTTGGACATGGTTTTTTCAAAAACTACATGATTGCATAGGAAATATGCAGGAGCTTACAATTATATCTGATAGGTCTCCATCTATAGCAACATCCGTTGCCAACATTTTTCCTCACGCTCATCATGGAATATGTGGTGTCCATTTGTATTTCAACATAGTATCTAGATTCGGCAAGAGTAAGACGGTTAAATGAATTTTTTGGGAGGCGTGTAGGGCGTACACAGTTGATGCTTTTGATGCTGCCATGGATGTTATGAAAAAGACAAAAGAACCAGTATGGGAGTACTTAAAAAGTATAAATCCAGAAACCTGGTCAAGGTCACATTTTAAAGGGAACCGATACAATCTTATGTCGTCCAACAGTGCGGAGTCTATAAATGCATTATCTAGACACGCACGTAAGGTGCCAATACTTATGTTGATCGATTTTTTTCGTGCTACAATGCAACAATGGTGGCTTCAAAGACGTAACTTTGCAGGTATTAAGTAAATTTGTAATATTAATGTTTTATTAGTTTTGATGTTATTGATCTTAACTTCTTCATTTTGGCTGTTTTTTTAGCGGAAGCAACAACAACACTTACCCCTTGGGCGGATGAAGTTGTAAAAGAAAACAAGAAAACTTTTATCAAATGGGATGTTCGCATGATCTCAAATACGAAATGCGAGGTCAAAAAGGGGGCACAAAATGTGATTGTTGATTTTCAACATATGACATGTACATGTAGGCATTGGCAACTTGATGGGATACCTTGTGGTCATGTCATAAGATGTTTAACAGTGAACAATTACCAAGACTGCTCGAGGTTTGCATTAAATGCTTACCTTACCGAAACACTGAGGAAAACATATAAGGAATCAATAAACCCTCTGCCGAAGCCATCCGAATGGGAGATCCCCAATGATTTGATGATTGTTAAGCCACCTATAATGGATAAACGTCAGCCAGGCAGGCTAAGAAACACAGACTGCATTCCATCCCAAGGCGAGGGTCCAATTATAAAAGAGTGTTCTACATGTGGTCAACTAGGACACACGAGAAATAATTGTACTGGAAGGGCGTCCGGTAGCAGAGCAGGTCACATAATTTATACTGCAGAAATGGCATATAATATTGGTGGTTCAGCGGGTTGCTCAAACCTATAACGCTGATTTTGATATAAAACAACCTTGAAATTAAGAGTAATGACGAGTTGTTAGCTTATTATGTATTGTAATATTTTTATTAACTCTTACAAGACATTGCTATGCTTTCATATTTTAGTTAAGTTTGTTGATTATAACAATGAATGAAGCCTTTATATTATAAAATATAGTTTGCAGATTTATTTTAACAGTTACAACATGTTATTTAAAAAAAAACAACAAACGATCATTTGGCAACCTAATCTGTTTCATGATAATATTACAACAACTTTGTAACTAATTTTTAAACTCAGGGAACTGCAACGGGTACTTCTCTTTCTCCATTGTTATATAGTCATCCCTAATTCTCATTTTGTCTTCGAAACGATCCTTTTTTACCATAATGTGTATCAACTGCTCATCCTTCTAAGCAAGTCGTTTTTCAGTCGTTTTGATTGCCTTCTTACTCTTTTTTATCCAATCTTTATGCTCTTTGATTTTGTTTTTATTGAGGTCAATCCATTCTTGAGCTTGTTTGCATTCCGATTCAATATCATTAGCAAGTTGAGTGAGAAGTCGGGATGACTCTTTGTCCTCTTCTTGTTGTGCTTCAACCTTCTTTAATTCTTCAAAATTTTCATGTGACATATATGGCCCGGCTGAAGAGGGTGTAAAAAAAGGATCTACCGAATCACAGTAGTAACAATCTACTTCGTTGCATGAGCAAATTTCAAATTTGTCTGAGGAACTCATAATAAAGTCGATATTGTATTAAACTGGAGCTATAAGTGGTATTTATACATACTAGACAGTAATGAGAAGTCCAACTTTGAAATGACTAGATAGTAATGACAAGTCACTGTAGTAACCTGCACATCGCAGTGGGACCCTTAAGTGACAAGAGATAAATGACAGTTTGACAAGACAAAACACTGCATAAAGCTGAAAATCGTAGTCCAAATATAACCATTTCGTAGTCAAAGTATTAATTCATAGTCTATTTATTTATATAAATAGATGTTTAAGATCTAAAAACCAAACACCCAAATCACCTAAACGAAACGAACTCCCATTATTAGAAATGTCGTCGAATGCAGCAAGTTCTTCGAATGAAGTACCTGGTTCCAATTCTGAAAGGCCATGGACGACAAACGAGGTGTTAGTTCTAACACGATGCTGGCTAAGTGTTAAGGATGGTGTATCGTTACTTGCTCCCCTGCATTTCCTAATTGGTGATGAATGGAGTCGCATAACATCTTTGTTTAACCATGAGATGGGAGAAGGACAAAAAAGAGAAAAATCAGATGTTGTTACTAAGTGGATGGATGTAAAGGAAGAAGTGACATGGTTCAATCGAGCATGTAATTATGCGAAATGTAACAATGTTCGTTATCGTGATGAAGAAGAGTTCTTGGAAGTTGTTACAGAGTTTTACATCTGTGAGCATGACGGCAGAGACTTCGAATATGAGGAAGTTTGGAAGGTTGTTAAAGATAAACAATATTTCATGTAGACCGCTCTAATTTCTGTTAAGAATAACCCATGGACTTGTGTTTTACGTTAATGCATTGTTTGTATTATGTCGTTGTTTTTCATGTAATTGTTGTAATGTTTTTAATGGTTCATGGAATCCTTGTTACTAATGTATTCTAATTTATTGTGAAAACTAATGCAATGGCCATTTAATAACTCAAGTTAATCATACGAGTTGCTCACATAATAAACTAAAATATATTTTAAACAAATGAAATACATACGAAATACATAAGAAATACATGAAAATAACCTAGTACTCACATAATAAACTAAAATAGATTTTAAACAAACGGGATATATTTCAAAATATTCCAAGGGGCTTCAAACTGGAATTCCAACCCGTTACTTAGTGACTTGTATTCCTCCTTAGCAGCTTCCAAGATGACCTCCTCAGTAGCATTTAAACGGGTGTCGTCGATTTTGGTATAAAGATCGTTGAATAATAGAACTTCGGTTTTCATTTCATACCATCTTGCTAAGATGTCTAGTTCGTCACGATCGTTTCTTGTAGCCATTCGGTTTTCAGCATTGAAAATATTGGTTAAACGGCTCCAAAACATTGGATCGTTCAACTTGGTTGTCTCGTACACATGAATATAAGCATGTGTAAGAACCAAGAACTCTTCATTGGTCCATGATATAGAACTCATTTTGATTGAAACAAAGAGAGCAGAATATAAAAAACAATATTTGAACAGCTGTATTGGTTTATTTAATAAAGTATTGCATGTAACTTAAGGTCAATTTATAGTAGTTTCTACACAAAATCGCAGTCCAATCTTCTAATATGTCTGCAATTCATAGTCAAAATTAACTGACGAATGCAGTGTACTATACTTATAACACAACAGATCACTGTTCGAGTTGACAATTCATCCCCGGTCGAATGACAACACAATACAACTTGAACCTTGAATTGACAAGCCATTGCACCAGGAAAGTAAGGAGTCGTTATAAATAGATTTTAATATCCGTTGTAATTGTATTGTATTACTTCCCCCCTTGCAATTATGGACTCACCACATATATGGAGGAACGCAGAGGAGGTCGCTTTGGTTCAAGCTTGGATTATAACTGTAGAGGAGGATTTTCCACCGGGTCCTCCACAAGTTCGTGCTGGATCATTTTGGTCTCGTGTCTGTCATTTGTTTCACCATTTAATGAGCCGCACTCAATATCGAAGAAGAAGAGATGTCAAAGCGAAGTTTCTGGATATGAAAATAAAGGTGAAACAATTTCAACGTATTTATAACGAGTTAGATAACGAACATGCAAATACGGATGAAGACATTCTACGGCAGGTGGCTTTGGAACTATACCGTTTTGAATATGATGGTAGCGAGTTTACCCACTTAGATGCATGGAATCTTTTAAAGAATGTCCCTTATTTTTAATATGCATGTTGGTTAAGTTAATTGTTTTTCGTTATTTAAGTTGCTTGTTGTTGTATGTGTGTAGTCGTTACTATTTAATAAACGTCCATTTCTTTTAATGTATGTTGTTTCCTCAATAGCCAATACATAGAACGCCATAAAATATAAATGGGGTACATAATTAACTAATACATAATACGACATAAAATATAAACTGGGTACACGGATAACTAATACGTAACACAACACTAAAATAAAAACGGGGTACATAAAAAAATAATACATAATACTACATAAAACATAAAGGTGCTACATGAATAACTACTGCATTGAGGGAGGTAACAGGACCACCGTTTCATTTGGTATTTCCCAATGCACATGTGATGGTATAGTATTCACCAACTCAGATCCATATGCAAGTCGATACACATAATTAGTGAACTTGTAATCAACCATTCTGTGAATGGACTCAGATGTACGGGTTCTTAGACATGCTATAGCGTGGCCACATGGTATACCGCTTTTTTGCCATTTACCACAACTACATACCCTTCGTTCAAGTTGTACGTTGCTGGTGGAAAAATTGTCATCGACTTCAAATGTATCCCCATACAAACGTCTTGCATTACAATTATAAGACTTGTTGAGACATTTTTGAACCTTACTCTCAACGTAAGGGGTCAACCCACCAGACAACCTCCCTGTAAAATTTGATATTTTAATAAAAATAGTAGCACAATAAAAAAACTAAATATAACAATCTCCCTTACCCGCCACTTCGGCCCGTTCAGCATACTTTGATTGTATCGACGTGGTGGTTAACTCAATTATCGTTGTTATAGGAAACTCACGTGAGGATATAATTTGCAAAATTTCAGGGACGTCAATCGATTTAACATTGTAACGTATTTTTGGGAAAAATGCTCTTGTCCATTTTGAAATCGGTATATTGTCAAGCCAGTAAATTGGACTCATAAGCAAGGTGCAGAAAGGTGGTTTCCTACATGTACTTTGCAACCTTTCCAAACACAAGTAAAAATCATCAACGCTATATGCATTGCATGACTTCCAAAACAACGATTCGACTTCTGTATTGTTATGTCCGACAGACTCACGTATCTTTCGAGCTATATCTTTAGGACAATATCCATGATAGGAATCCGGGTAGGCACTCTGAACACCAAAGTCTATGTTATCACACAGGTTGCTTATGAAACCAACCTCTATGTCCTCACCTAAGCAATCTCTTAACCTCATCATGAACCATCTCCATGATTCTTCACACTGTAAGGTTCCCAAACCAATTGCTAAGAGTAGTGGTTCATGATTTCCATCTAAAGCCACTGCGAAGTACATTGCTGTCAGAAAGCTCCCAAGAAGGGGTAAATAACCCACATATATTAGTGGTATCATACACCTAAGGAAGGTACGAATCTACATAAAAACGAACACATATTAGTGATAAGTAAAAACTAATCGAGATACATTACCATGAAATATTATATAACTCAATTAAAGAAGTATGTTATACCACGCAACCTAAAGCCACAAAACAGAATTGAAAGCGGTTGGTATCGGTTTTCTTAATGGCTGTGAAGGTATTAGGATTTGTTCTTTGAAGGTTATGCAAGAAAATTGGTAGTTGAGAAAAGGTTCTTTCGCTGTAACTACTCATTTTCAATACCGATGATAGTGCTCTACAATCATCACACAAATGCAATTATAAATAGAAAATATTGTATCTCTACTGATCAAAATTCATAGTTTAACCTTTTAAATTCATAGTTCAACTTTTTGAATTCATAGTCAAACCAGTTCATTTCATAGTCAAATTTCACTGACCGACATGACAATACTACAGAATGTACTTGTCTGCGTTTCATAGTTCAACTTTTTGAATTCATAGTCAAACCAGTTCATTTCATAGTCAAATTTCACTGACCGACATGACAATACTACAGAATGTACTTGTCTGCATTTCATAGTTCAACTTTTTGAATTCATAGTCAAACCAGTTCATTTCATAGTCAAGTTTCACTGACCGACATGACAATACTACAGAATGTACTTGTCTGCATTTTGTAGTTCAACTTTTTGAATTCATAGTCAAACTAGTTCATTTCATAGTAAAAAAGAATTGTCTGTAATATGATTTCTTCTATAAATGGGTGTCACTCAGTATGAAAAATTTAACTGAGAAAGTAACTCCGATTTAAAAGAAAAAGAAGGCTAATGGCATACTGAAATTGCGGAGGAGAACGTATCGTTAGGATTTCGGGTACAGCTAAAAACCCAGGAAGATTGTTTTACGCTTGCCCATATTTGGTATCATGTTGTTAACGTCATTCAAATTTAAACCCTCGTGTTTACATCACAAAAATTTATTTTCTTATTGTGAATATTAAATTTATCAGGGACCAAAATGCGGGTTTATCAGTTGGGTTGATGAAGAGAAGGACCAATCATCTATGGTAATAGCTAAAGTAGCTAACTCTAATAAGCTCTTTCAATCAGAAAATAAGAAGTTAAAGATAGCGTTGGTTTGTAGTTGGGTGTTGTTCTTGGCAGTTCTTGTTTACAAGTTGTAAGCTTTTCAATATTGTTTTTATGGTTTTGAAGTTGTTAGGTCAATAAATTGTTGTATTTGTAACGTTAAAACAAATGTTGTAGTCGTTCTTATGTTGTATGTATTGATAAGTAATTAGTAGGTCATTAATTTGTTGTAATTGTCGTAACGTTATATTTTTTGCCATCCGTTGAGTAAACTGTAAAAATAAACTAATAATCAAATCCAACATTAATTTATATATACAATTATATAATCCAACTACATAGGACCAAGACTAGACCCCCAAATAATTTTTGCCATCCGTAGACGGAACTCTAAAGCTGCGTTCTTTGGGTCAATAAGAACACGTATTGGTTGACCTGAAACCAATTGTTCCATAAACATACAAACAAAAACACCGCAAGATGACTACTTTGTTGGGGAACATTTTCTTCATAAATGAATTGCATATTCAATGGAATCCTTGGGATGTTCCTCCGGGCCCAATACTTAATCTTGTCCAAATAATTTGCTACCCGACGTTCAAATTTGGAAAAGATTCCTTCAGATTTGAATTTTTCATATGCCCCTCTACCAAGACTGTTATAAATATGCACTTCCATTGACGCTAATCATAGTTCCCCAAATAGCCAATGATTAGGGGATGAATGAATTGGCAATAAGACCTGTATAAGGATCAGAAAATAAAATTATGTTTATTTACATCACAATACAAAAACATAACAAAAAAAACGATATTATTTTCAATATAAACAATTAAGTTTACCGTATCAACATTCCACCAAGCAACCATAAAGTTGGGGTACGTAGCAATACCAGCCATAAACGCCCTCCAGTCCTGTCCTTCTTCCAAAGCATGAGAAACAAAAAAATTTGGAGGCATTATTGTATGTCGGTCGCTCTCAAACCGTTTCTCCATCAATAGTCGGTACCAAATGGTTATATGCTGCACACATGATAGTTTTGTTATTGACTAAAAAACAATTAACTTTTAAAATAATTAATTAACAATTAATTTACCGCTGACTCCAACCATCCGTCGTGTGTATGCCCAAACAATGAGCTCCAAAAATCTCTATCTAACACGAAATTAAACAAACGATGCTGGACATCATATGAATGAAATATATAATTTTGGACGACAACCTCACCGCCTGCTACGTAAGGTTGCAGGCGCAACATGGAGAAGTCATGAGCAACACCAAAAACTGGAGGAGGAACGGGGCTTGTTGATTTGATATCAACCTTCTTTTTTGTTCTTCTTTTTTGCTTCGGTGTCGTGTACAACTAAAAACAATATTCAAATGTTTAAAGCTATATCTTTCAGATAATTCACATAAACATAAAATCAGCAGTTTATAAATAAAACGAATACCTCGGTGTAAGGAGGACACAAATATTGTGATGGTTTTCGAGTCCTCGGTTTATCGGGTGTAACTTCTTTGCCATCATCATCATCAAAATAATCTATAATTCCCGTTATTATTAGTTCGTCTTCGTCCGGCACATCATCATCAAATTTGTTCCCCGCATTGTCATTCCTCTCCTCCCACTCCTACATTAAAAATAATACTTTATACTTAATAACGAAATACACATAATTTAATAAGAAATAATATCTAATTAAACAAAATATTTATATTAATGTAACTATAAGAACCTCTTTAACTTCACTATAATCATTTACATCAAACACATCATCATCAAATTTGTTCCCCGCATACTCATTCCTCTCCTCCAACACTTACATTAAAAATATAATTTTTTACTTAATAACGAAAGACACTTTATTAAAAAGTAATTATTAAAATCGTAAAGGTAATATCTATAACAACCTTGTCGTCTTGAATATCACCAAAAACATTTTCAGTTGTATTGTTTTTATTCATCACTTCATCTTGCACAACCTATATTTTCAAATATAAAATATGAACACAGGTATTCATATATGTTAATAAAATTTAAAAAATAATGTAGCGTGTAACTAACCTGTTCATCATAATTTCTTTGTGACACTATCGGATCATCAAAACTAATGTCGTTCCAAAATTGTTCAGTATTCACTTCTTCAACAAAAACCTCTGTAGGTTGTCGGTTCATAAACACATGCTGCTCCAGTGCATGTAGCCGTTTCAACACCTCGTCTAGGTTGTGTTTCCCACTGCCCCGACCTCTACCATGAGAGCGACCACTGGACGACATACTAGACGAAGATTCGTCTTGTCTCCTAAAATGGTCCCATACTGGGGATGGAACTGCTTTCTCTTCACCATATACATACTCTTGAAATGACATATAATAACAAGATGTCATCTCACCATCACCCGGTAACATGTTTTGTCTTGGTGGTTGCCCCTCCTAAAAAATTAAACATATTAAAAATGCATATAAAAGTATAATAATCAAGTTTATTAATAATAAACAAAATATTTTTAAACCTGCATCTTTCACCAAATCTTGTTCACGTCAACCCATTTCAATTTTTTTGTTCCACTCCATCGTTTCATCCGAGGCAAGTCTTATTTTTTCTCGATACAAATCCATATGCACGAACAGCCGGAATCATCTCATATATCCATATCTATAATTTTTTACAATTACAGTAATAAAAGTTAAAATTAAAATAAAAAATATAACAATAAAACAATTTAAATATAAGAAAATTTTTGTACCCTTATTGGAGCCGTAAATCCTGAGACGGAGTACTTTAAAGTTTGACCACGCTCATAAAGTGATAAATAATTATGTATTTTGTTCCATGTATCCTCAAGGTCAACATAAGTAAAATCCCAGAGATAGCTACCGCAAGCGAAGCTAAAAAAACAAAAAAACAAAAATGATTATTATATAAATTAAAACTTTAATAAAATAGAACTTTTAACGTAAACAAAATATACCTGTTCCAGAGATCCAAATTCTCACCCAAAAAAAAACCAAAGACAGTATCTCTGAAAATGGCACGTCTGGCATCATCTAAAATTCAAATACTTCCCATATGTTACCGCCCGAGCCTTTTAAGTTCACAAAGGCTTTCGTATTGATAAAACTTAAATCATGCTGCAAAAAAAACACAAAAACAAATTAGAGAACTAAAAAATATTTTCTTTTTAAAATATATGATTACGAACTGCAATAAGTACATAAACAATTAGTAATGCAAATACAATTTCTTAATTACTAATATATATATTTCCGATAAAAAACAATAACATACACATATATAAACAATTTTCCAAGTTATACAATAAATATATTTACGATAAAAAACAATATCATACATAATTATAAAAACATTTTATTAAACAAATTTTCAACTTAAACGACAAATATATAAACAATTTTTATCTTTCTAATTAAAACTAACATTTTATAACCATATAAACAAACAAATTTTCAAATAAAACGACAACCAAATTAACAATTTCGCAAGTTATACGACAACAACTTTATACAAATTTTCAACTTATACGACAAACACAAACAATTTCTAACAATATATATACGATAAATTTTCAACTTATACAAATGTTATACTTATATGACAAATATATATACAAACGACTATTTTGCACATACTATAATTTAACTATTTTTCGCTTTATATAAACAATTATACGATAAGAATATACAAGTTTTCAGGTTATACAACAACTAAACAAACAACTAAAATAACAAATTGTAAACATTATCTACGCAGTCTCTACTTGTACATTCAAACAAACACTAACAAAATAGCATTTAAACTTCAAGTATACTAAAGAAATATTAAAACTATCAAACACAACAAAATTACCCTTTTTTAACACTAAATAATACAACAAATGATAAAATAAAAAATAACTTTAAACATTAAAAGAGTTAAAATCTAACCATATTTGCGGGATTGTTGACATAATCCTCCATTTTCTTCAAAAACTAAGATAAAGTTCCGAGAGCAGCCCAAAGATAGAGAGAGTTTTTGTGTAGAGAATGGTGAAAAATGGAGAAAAAAAACGTTTATATAGTAAAAAACGAGGGTATTTCGCAGATGAGCCTCCATTTCGCAGATGGAGCTTCTCATCTGCGAAAGTACAAGCACCTAAAGCACAGCTGTGCTTTAGGTGCTTGTACTTTCGCAGATGAGAAGCTCATTTCGCAGATGGGGCATCTCCATCTGCGAAATCGTTGGCTATTTTTGTAATTTCGATTTTTTTTGCTATTTTTGTAATGTCATTAGTGTAAATGACTATTTTTGTAAATTTCTCTTATTTTTGGTATAATAATTAATATATCATTTTTAGGGAGTTAATATTGTAAAATATTTTATATATTTGGCTTTTTGGGATTAATTTGAACTTTTTAAAATAATCTTACATTGTTTAAATGCTTTAAAAAAAAAGATGTACCGGCAGTGCTAAGGTTTTCGTATGATAATAATATATAGTTTATTTTTGGTATAATAATTAATATATCATTTTTATGGAGTTAATATTGTAAAATATTTTATATATTAGGCTTTTTGGATTAATTTGAACTTTTTTAAAAATAATCTTAAATTGTTTAAATTTTTTAATTTGATTAGTTTAACAGATTTATTTATTTTAGACCCATTTTTATTGAAATATCCGTATATTTCTATTCCAAAAAACCCTCAATTGTTTTCCTCAAAAAAAAAACCTAATATGACACACACACAAAATAAAAAATAAAATAAAATACAAAAATATTAAAATAATTGAAAACAATTTTTTCACTTTGACTCATAATTTCAATGTTTCTTTTCGGAGTTTTTTACGTTGAATGAAACATCATATTTTTTTTTTTAAAAAAAGAGAGAAAAACAAAGAGAAAGCATCATGTTCAATTCTTGTTGGCAAAATATAAATTGAGACAAAATTATGTTATTGGTTCATGTGGTTTACCAAATCGGACGAATTCGGGGCGACTATTGAAACTCATACGTGTTTGCTTAATGTGGCTTGTTTTTCTTGTCCGTCTAGTCCTTTTGCAATGAAAAAGACATTTTTACCCTTCTATTTTATTATGGACATTTTTTATATATTTTCTTAAAAAAAAAAGTAAATTTACCATACCACCCTCTTCCATGCACCCAACCCACTTCCACCCCCTCTTTCTCTCCTATTTGAATAACACCGCTAATTTCATTATCTTTTTGCCTCACGTCATACCAGAAAATCTTGCCACCATCGCCACCGGAAAAAATTAAAAAAAAATCAACACAACAAAATTCAAAATATTGGAGTTCTAATTTCAATGCTTTACTTCTAAGGTATAATACTGAAATTAACAAAATGGATTTAACCCCTTTCTTACTTAATGTTTTTAAACACTAATTTAATCAAATGTTCATGAGAATTAAAGTTACATTCGAGAACATAACCAAAAAAATATTTCAACCATAAGAACAAGGCAAAGACTAGGGCCAATCGTGATCATGAACTTCATACTATGGTATTTCATATCAACTTTATATCATCATCATCATCATCATCGGCATCATCGTTTTCTGATAATCACAACGATAAGATGTTGCCCTTCGTGTGCTTTAACTAAAAAGCCTTGGCGTTGATATGCTATGTAATTCGAACTAAATATACTAGCTAAAAATACTAGTATAACACCAAGTTTCAAGTATATACTTCTTTAATTATTATGACATTCAAGTTCAAAAAGAAAGGATTTTTTAGGGCCACGATGTGGTGATGTGTCCCCCATGACGCGACATTGCCTGGTGAAATCGTTCATCTTAATTGGGCTCCACGACATGACAATATATTGGCCACTACGTGGCAGCCATTTCATGTTAAACCCTAATTCCGGGGTTTGTCCCCCTATTTAAGGAAAGTGAGGGCTAGGGTTTGCACACCCTCAGCCTCCATCACCTTCTTCACTCCCTCAAGAAAGCCCTAGCCTCATTTTGACATTTATAATCTCTTGGTGTGTTTTCGGTGTCTTAAAGGAAGAGTTTTTGGTGTCTAGATCCAACTTGCAAGCCTCATCATCATTTTCTCATACACACTCTGGACCTTTGTGAGTCTTCAAGATCCAACCTTTATGCTTCATGTTTCTAGATCTAGGTTTCTTTGCCTTACTTTTCATGTTTAAGTTGGTTGGTATGGTTGAAATCCATAAAGTTTGCAACTTTATGGATCATTGAGGTCTTCTTGTGGTTATATGTCTTGGATATGGATATTTAAGTTTTGAATCCTTGCAGGACGTTTTGACCTTATTTTCTTCCATTTTGACCTAATTGGAGTTTTATTCATGCATTGGACACGCATGTCTATAAAACACTGATTTTTATGATCTTTTAAGAGTAAGAAAGCCTTCTAGAAAGTATGGATGAGTGGGGTAAAGGATTAAGAGCTTAATGGATTTAGCTGGTTAGGACAAATCCCACAACATAGAGACATAGCCTCCACTACATAGCATTAAATATTTTCACGACTGTTTTGTCATGTAGTCCCCACGATGTGGCAGAAGCTTGGCCAATCAACTGAGTGACCTTTGACTGCTGACTTTGACTTTGACAGTTGACTTTTGAACAAGTTGACTTGTGGGTCAACTTGGGGGAAATAGGATCCTAGATTGAGGTATTGTCTCTATTTGATGAATAGGTGACTCATAGTGCTAGTTCTTGTATTCGAGTGAGCTTTGTGGAATTCAGATAGCTGACGATGTGAGTTTTCTCACTATAC
The DNA here is from genome assembly GCF_051521515.1 of Lactuca serriola. Lineage (NCBI taxonomy): Eukaryota > Viridiplantae > Streptophyta > Magnoliopsida > Asterales > Asteraceae > Lactuca > Lactuca serriola. The sequence goes on along the minus strand of NC_136411.1, from coordinate 86,502,860 downwards.
TTTATGCAACGTTATGTGCTCTTTTGTGTAGGATGTTATTATGTTGCAGTGTTCTGTTAGATTGGGAGATCTGCTATGATTACTTATGCTTGCTTTTTATTGTTTTGGTGCATATGTCAACATAGTATGGTTGGATCGAGGCGGTACAACTTTGTGCTATATGCCAAAAAACCCGAGGGCAATCTAGTCTTGTGTTGTGGGCCCAGGGGTAATCAAGCCTTGTGATGTGGTCCCCGAGGCAATCCAGTTTTATGACCGTGGGCGCGGGGGCAATCCATTTTATATTATGGGCTCGATGTACATGCATTGTATATGTATTATTATGGGGGTATTTTAGGGGAACTCACTAAGCATTGACTTACAATTGTGGATTTTAATGTTTTAAGGTTCTTCTGATGATTAAGGCAAGGCAAAGACGTGATCATACACATCCTCCCATTGATTTATGTCTCGAGAGATTATCTTTATACTCAAATTCAGTGGACTTGTTTTGGAAAACAATGTTTATCCATCCTATGGTTTTAGGAAAAATGTCTTTTGAAAATGAAAATTTTTGTCATGGTTTTTTGGATTTTACAAGTTGGTATCAGAGCCCTGGTTTGAGTGAATTGGATGAACACTTGTGTGATTCCAGATTGAAAATGTAATGACCCCAAAATACGATAAAAATTTTTATTTTTAAAACAAGTGCTACGTGTATAAAAATTGCTCCAAAATCATCATAATGCATAAAAATCACATCATCGGAGTACAATATCAAAATGTGGAAATAACGGGAGAGAATGTTGTGCCATCACGTCGAGCCCTTCCCTTTTGTACCGGAAGTACCTAAAACCATAAACACAAGTAATTGTAAGCAAACACTTAGTAAGTTTTCCACAAAGTACCACATACCAACATACAAATTAATGCTATTGGCCAAACCATAGTCTTATGTATAATGCTTAACGAGGGCCAGATCCCGGTCTTCCATACAGTTGCCAAGGGCCAAATCCTGGTCTTTCATGCAACTTTCAGGGGCCAGATCCTGGTCTTTCTTACAGGTTCCAGGGGCCAAACTCTGATCTTTCATGCACATATCATACAAGTAATCCATATCCTATAAAACAAATAATGGGTCGGCCTTGGTTCCTTCGACCCATTGGTACAGTGAGAAAAATCACCTCCGTCTGTTAGAAGCAACAAGTGTTGGATTAGGTGTCTAAACCCATAACTATAATTGGTATGTACCTAACCCGATAGTAGCATGGTCCTTTTGGGTTGTCTTTACAGGAGCAATTTGATAGGATGGACTTTTGAGAAAGAGGTTATTTATGATTTATTAATATATTATAAGTATAATATATTAATTGAGAAATCATATTATTTAATTAGTATTGATCAACAATTAATTTGGAATTACTTTAGTGATCAAAAGAGACTGATTAAATTTAAGGGGACTGATTAGGTTAATCAGTAATACTTATAGTTTGGGCTAATGATCCATGGTTGATTAGGGATGGGCTAAACCTACGTGATAATCCATGAAGGGTCTTGGTGAATTAGGGTTTGCATGGTTTAAACCCTAGTCTTTGCCACATAATAAAAGCAACCCCTTAACCCCTAAAATTGGCCCCCATGCATTCTAAAGAAGAACCATAACTGATTTTGTTGCTACCTAGCCTCTTCTCATAATCCTCCTATTCCATTCGGTGTTTATGACACATTAAAGGCATCACACTTGAGGTGCTAAAGCTTTTAAAGGCCAAGAACTACAAGCTACACTAAGAGGTATTCATCTAACTTGGTTTTATGTTGTATATCTTTAATTGCATTCTAGTTAGGGTGTATGCTTTGGAAAATGAATTTGCATGTATACTTAGAGAAAACTTAGATCCAAAGCATCTAGGGTTGCATGTGCACCAGAGGAGTGTTATAGTGCTCAAAACCCAACAACAAGAAGCTCGATTGCTAAACAGGAGGATCCCACACTACACAATCAATTAACCCTAATTAGAATTCGGTCACAATACCAAATCATAAGCCTAAGCCATAAGTCCAAACTCCTAAAATAAGGGCTCAAATTCTTTTTACCCTTAATGGGCCTAATCATTCATAACCCAAATGCAATAACGAACTCCAAGGCCCAACTACATCACTTAAGGCCCATTAGTAAACTCAATGGCCCACCTACTCTAAACAGATCAAGGCTTAAAACTAAATAATTCCCAATGAACGAAAAGCCCGACACAAGTCCAAAAGCTCACTAGGAGTTTACTCATGGCGTAATCCTAGTATGCTCAGCGTACTTGACCATCATGTAGTACGCGTTGTGTACACCTTGGTACGCTCAGCGTAATGAGCTGCTCAACACCTTCAACCATTTGGTGCTTAATCCATGCAGTCACTTAATCTCACTTCTAGATCTCGGTCAAAAAGAGGGTCCTAGGGCATAAAGTTGGAAACTTTATGCCTTAGCATGTCTTATGAGAGTCCAGCATCCATTTTTTTTTTCATAAAAGGTCATTTAAAGGACCTAGATTCATGCATGGCTTCATATCAACCACCAACATAACGTTTTTATGCTTCTAACATGCCAAAAGGACTAAGATATAGAATTTCTAGCTTCTGGAGTTGCCTAAACTCACAAAAGAGAATTCATGGACCAAAAATGAGCTTGTAAACAAACCCTAACTCTAACTATCAAAACTAAATACAAGGTATGAGCTTTTTACCTTCAAAAGATTCCTAAGATGATGTAGATTTAGGATTTTGAAGCTCAACAACGTGCAAGGCTTGCTCACCAACTTCTTCTTCTTGCAAACACACCAAAAAGGCCATTAAAGTAACTTTCAAGCTCAAAGATCACTCTTAATGGAAACTAGGGTTTTAGGGATGTTCAAAGGCAGTGCAGGCTGATAAGAGTGAGGGTACAAAGGTCATAAGTGTGCTTAAATAAGGCTCATTCCCTAAAATTAGGTTTTTAGCATTTGAATACGTACGCCCCGTGTACGTGGCTCATAGTACCAACTCCGCATGCCCATGTATGCTAAGCGTACATACATGTAGACCTGCGTACGAAGGGACCTCTTTCGCAATAAAATTATTATCCCATGGACTAAAAGGAAAAATACCTGAATCCTAGTGCTATAAATCTCGCCTGCTTGAATTAGACTTCATCCACGAAGTCTGCTGCTTCCGCAAACAAATCTTGGTAGTGCTCCCTCATCTCGAACTCCGACTCCCACGTCTACTCAGAGCCCTTTCGGTGCTGCCATTGCACCTTCACCAGATTCACCACCTTGTTACGTAGAGTCTCAGTTTTCCTATCAAGAATCGCAATGGGCTTCTCCATATAAGTCAGACGCTCATCCACCTGAATATCATCTAACGAGATCACTGCAGAATCATCGGCTACACATTTCCACAACTAAGATACATGGAAAGTGTTATGGATCTGAATGAGCTCATCAGGAAGATCCAGTCGGTATGCAACCCTACCAACATGGGCATAAATCATGAATGGAACAACAAATCAGGGACCCAGCTTTCTCCTCTTCTGAAATTGGATGACACTTTCCAAGGTGACACCTTCAACAACACAAAGTCTCCCACCTGAATCTGGAGATCCGAATGACGTCGCCCATCATAACTCTTCTGACGACTCTGTGCAACCTACAATTTATCGTGCACCTGCTGAATCAACTCGGTGGTCTTAAGCACTAACTCGGTGCTTCCCATGACCCGATGTCTGACCTCTCCCCAACAAACCGGGGTCCTACACCTCCTTCCATGCAACATCTCGAATGATGGTCGATAAATAGTAGCATGATCACTGTTGTTGTAGGAGAAATCTGCTAGTGGAAGGTAAGTATCCCAACTCCCTTCAAAATCCAGCACGCAAGCCCGAAGCATATCCTCGAGCATCTGGATCGTCCACTCTCTCTTACCATCGGTTTGGGGGTGGTATGTTGTACTGAAATGCAATTGAGTACCCAACTCCTCATGGAACTTCCTCCAAAATCTGGAGGTGAAACGAACATCACAGTCCGAGACCACAGATACTGGCACCCCGTGCTTGACTACCACCTCCCGAACATAGATATCCACTAACTTTTCTACGGATATACTCTTAGCAATCAGGATAAAATATGCACTCCTGGTCAACCGTCCACAATGACCCAAATGGAGTCAACACCTTGCGCCGTCTTGGGTAATTTCGTGATAAAATCCATAGGGATCTCCTCTCACTTCCACATGGGGATGGGTAACGGTTGGACCTTGGCGTGAGGTCTCTGATGTTCGACTTTGACCTTCCAACAAGTCAAACACCGCTCAAAAAACCAAGCAACTTCCCTTTTCATACAGGGCCACAAGTAATTCAACCTCAAATCTCGGTACATCTTCGTGGCCCTTGGGTGGATAGGAAATTTTGATTTATGCGCCTCCTAGAAAATTGTCTGCCTCGCCCACCTGATGTCGGAACCCAAACCCTACCACGCCATGTCAACAACCCCCGACTATCTCTAACAAATAAAGAAATTTGCCCTATAATCCACTCAGTCTTCTAATTTTCTTTTTTTAATCCTTCCACTTGAGCCTCCTTGATCAAATCCATCAAAGGTGAAGTGAAAATCATCCTGAAGAAAATATCTCGGATCGATGACCAAACTGCCTTACGACTAAAAACATCAGTCACCATATTAGCCTTCTCGGGATGGTACAGAATCCCGCAATCATAATCTTTTATCACATCCAACTAGCTCCGCTGCCGCATATTCAAATTCGGCTAATCCATCAAGTATTTTTAACTTTTATGATCAGTGTAGATAGTACACCAAACTCTGTACAAATAGTGCCTCCAGGTCTTGCGGGAAAACACCATTACCCCTAATTCCAAATCATGTGTGGGGTAATTCACCTCATGAGGCTTCAGCTGTGTCGAGGCGTAAGCAATCACATGCCCTCTCTGCATAAGAACAAATCCCAATCCTGAAATAGAAGCGTCTCAATAAACCACAAAACCATCCAACCCCTCATGTAACGTGAGAATCGGGGCCTCGTATAACCTCTGACTCATCATCTCAAAGGCCAACTGTTGATCCAGACCCCACCGAAAGGTCACATTCTTCTTGGTCAGACAGTTCAGAGGCACTGCAATCTTGGAGAAATCCTGAATAAATCTCCAGTAATACCTGAAAGACCCATGAAACTCCGGATCTATGATGCGCTTTTCGGAATTTACCAATTAATCAGAACCTCGATATTGGCAGGGTCCACCAAGATTCCATCCTGATTGATGACGTGCCCTAAAAACTGCACCTTACGCAACCAATACTCACATTTGGAGAATTTGGCATACAACCTCTCCCTCCTCAAGTTCTCTAATACCTCTCGCAAATGATACTCATGCTGCTCCTTGGTCTTGGAGTAGACAAGGATATCATCAATAAAAACAGTCACCGATCAATCCAGCATCGTCATGCAGACCCGATTTATGAGATCCATGAATGCTGATGGGGAATTGGTGAGACCAAAAGGCATCACCACAAACTCGTAATAACCATAATGAGATTTAAAGGCTGTATTTTGTACATCCTCATCTCTGATCCTCATCTGATGATACCTTGACCGAAGATTAATCTTGAAAAACCAAGAGGCACCATGAAGCTGATAAAAGAGACCATCGATCATTGGAAGTGTGTAACAGTTCGTCACTGCTAGGTTGTTCAGTTCCCGATAATCGATTCACATCCTGTGTGACTCGTCCTTCTTCTTTACAAAAAAATTTGGAGCCCCCCCACGAGGAACTGCTCGGATAGATCAAACCCTTGTCTAGCAGCTCCTGCAGTTGCGTAGACAACTCCTGCATCTCAAGCGGTGCTAGGCGATGTCACACCCCGAAACCTAAGGCGGAAACGTTCCGGGGCAGAGGACGTCATGAATATCGCAACCAATGTACATAGTAAGCATAATAAACACAACACAATACATTACATAGAGTTATTACATTTGTTTGAAATCAAAATGTTACAAGTGTCATACATATATATTATATGAACAAAAGCAAAGATGAGTCTTCCAAACGCTTCGTCTTCTCCAAAGGATGGCGGTATACCTGTCTAAGGCTGACCTGAGAATACAAGCAGTTTGAAAATCAGCATAAAGCTGGTGAGTTCATAAGCAGTTTAGTTTTGAAAAGAATGAGTTCCATTTTTGGTTTTCTGAAAAGTTGTTATCCAAGAAAATCCCATATTTTCTTATAAAAACAGTTTAGTTATCATTCGTTACCCGATTCGATTAAGAGTAATTATGTTATCCCAGGAAAATCCTATATTTTCCTATTAGTTTAGTTTTCCATTCGTTACACCATTTGTTTACGAGATGTTATGTTATTCATGGAAAATCCCATATTTTCCTATTAGTTTGGTGTTTCCATTCGTTACACCATTTTTTACGAGATGATATGTTATTCCAGGAAAATCCCATATTTTCCTAATGTTACGGTTAGTTCTTAGTTCGGATCGAGGTGCTAGTATCTACCATACTTATAGTATTAGTTAGGTATTCTGATATCTTAGTTACCCTATATTCGAATGTCAATTATCTACTATACTTAGTTGTATTTTCGAATATTTGGATACAGTCAGAAACGTACATTACCATATTTTCGATGTTCTGGTGATTTCCAAAAGAGTACATTAGATGTATTTTCGAAACTATGTCGACATCCTAAGGCGTATGTTTTCGAAACTCAGTCGATGTCCAGAGGCGTACTTTTGAATTCGTATTCGTAACTCTAGTGACACTCAAGGCATACACTAACTGTATATTCGAAGTCTTGGCGTCATCCAAAGGCGTGTTTTCGTATTCGTATTCGTATTCGTATACCTATTCGTATTCGTATTCATATTCATCTTCGTATTCGCATACCTATTCCTATTCGTTCTGTTTCTAACTGTGTGTTACTATCCCTTCACTCTCGTATCTACAGGGAGTGGTAAAGTTCTAAGTTTAATGTTATTAGTCCTGCACTCTCGTATCTATGGGGAATTATATCAAGAACATTTTAATGCTTTAAGATTCATGCTTTTAACAACAATTATATGGAAATTTATTTGTGAAATATAAAATATAACATTTTAAAACGAGCTTCACAAATAACATGACGGTTTACTCTGCAAGCTGAACGATTGGTTAATACAGTTTTCCGTGTTAAAAGCATACAAAATATGATATAGATCAAATAAAATCATAAGTTTGAGTACAAGATTTCCTTGTACTTTTGCTTGTATTCCCCCCTGAAAACATTGAAAAACATTGAAAAAGGGTAGGGGTATGAACTCACTGATTGAAGGATGTGCCTGATTGGATGCTAAACGTTAGTTCGGGGCTTGAACGCGTGTGAGGTTCCTATGTAATATGAAAAGATACACATTTGTATCTAATTAGGATTTGAACTACAATTTAGATATTATTATACACTTCAAGACGCGAAAACACTTCATTACAAGTGTTTGGAGTGACCCGAGTGGCATCTATGGATGTGTAGGACCTAGATATGGACTTTACTCTTCAAGAGTAAACTCCTTGAGGAGTTCATGGTCCATTGACCATATCCCCATGAGTTTACGGCCGTAAACTCATGGGTGGTGGGTTCTTGGATGCCAAATGGTCATACAAGGCACACAGGAAGGTTCTAGGGTTGATTCCATGGCTTAGGAAGTGATTGGGACTCTAAATGACCTTGGATATGAGTTTACGGTCTATGAAGATGTTCTTCGGAAGTTTACTACCTTCATCATGAGTTTACTAGCTTAAACTCAACTTTACTACCTTAAACATGAGTTTACTACCTTAAACTCGAGTTTACTACCTTAAACACGAGTTTACTACCTTAAACACGAGTTTACTACCTTAAACTCGAGTTTACTACCTTAAACACGAGTTTACTACCTTAAACATGATTTTACTACCTTAAACACGATTTTACTACCTTAAACTCATGTTTGTCCATGATTCATGAGTTTTGTTGGTTGAAAGATAAGCATTCTAAGTTCTAGACCCATTTCTAAGTCATACAAGGTGTTAAGGGCACTTTAACATCCATTGGATGAGTTTAAGGTCTAAGGAGACGAGTTTAAGGTCTAAGGAGATGAGTTTAAGGTCTAAGGAGATGAGTTTAAGGTCTAAGGAGATGAGTTTACGGTCTAAGAATGTTCTTGGACTGTAAACTCAAGCTTGTCCCATTTGTGTAAGATTTGGTGCATTTCTTGAAGGATTATAGGGTTCTAAACTCTCATGGAAGCCTGTTGGAGGTGTTTAGGGGCAAACTAACACCTTAAATTGAGTTTACTCCCCAAGAATAGGTGTTTACGGTCCCAGCATGTGCTTGGGCCGTAAAATCATGCTTATGCCCCAAATGAAGAGTTAAAGGTGTTCTAAGTCCATGCAAACAAGTTCTTAGGTCATATCTAGGCTCCAAATGAGTTTTGGAAGGGTTTTAAGGCTCAAAACCCCTCATTACATGTGTTCACGGCCTAAGGAGGTTCTAGGATCGTAAACACATGTTTATGGTCCTATTCCTCATATTTTTCACGAATTTGAAGGCCAAAGGTGTTATACTAGAAGCTAGGATAGTTACCTTGACGATTTGGAGCTTGTTTTGGATGATTTTCGCTTGATTTCGATTTCTAAAGAGAGAAAGTAGAGAGAGAGAAAGAGTAGAGAGAGAGAGAGAGTGGAAAGGCTTCAAATGAGGCTCTCTCAACTTTATATATTCTCAAGATTTAGGACACGGTGGAATTTTACCCGATAATGCTGATAAGCGGGGCTTTTGGTCGTACCCGATTTAATTATTTTTATAACTTGACGGAATAAAACTAAAATTTTTCTAAATAAAAATTCGGGGCGTTTCCACGAGTTTCTAATGTGTTTAAACAATTATTAAGTCATAAAAACAAACTCAAAATGACTTAATTTAGAAACGAAACGGAATTAATTTAAGACGACGAATTTTTAACGACGGAACGGGTTACGACAGTGGAACGAATTTCAGGTTGTCACATTATCCCCCCGTTAGAGGGAATTTCGTCCCGAAATTCAAAGATTAGGATACAGTTCATGAATTGAAAAGAGATATGGATGAATCTACTGCTTCGGATCTTCACGCTCCCAAGTGGAATCGGGTCTCCGCTTAACATTCCAGCGAACCCTCACTATCGGGATGCGGCTTTGTTTCATACGTTTAACCTCTTGATATATGATTTGGATCGGTTCTACCATGAAGTTCAGACTTTCTTTGGTTTCGGTTTCATCGAAGGGATTACTATGGTTTCGACAATTAGGTATTTCTTAAGGACAAAGACGTGGAATATCGGATGAATGTTGTTAAGTTCTGAGGGTAGTCGGAGTTTGTAGGCTACAGAATCGATCCTAATGAGGATTTCGAAAAGTTCTATGTACCTCGGGACACGCGTTTCAGAATGTAACATACCTTCTTTCTCATCGTTAGTTATCTCGACGGTAGACGTTTCGGTTACTAGTTGAGGGCTAAGTTTATGAAGATGTTCGAATGAATAGCTAACAGATTATCTTTCAATACGAGAATCGAAAAGGATTATAGACATAAGATTCATCGAGGAGGAATATACCTATGGCAACGGTGGGATCGGCGGTTGCCTCATCTTTTCCTATAGCTAGGACTCTCCCGGTGTTGCTAAATGTTGCTGCCTTAGGGCAGCTTCGCCTGTAATGTCCGACTTCTCCACAACTGTAGCAGGACTGACCGATACCCGCTCCAGAAGCTTGACTAGTTGATTGGGTTGGTGCTTTGTAGCTTCGCGTGAGGTGACCCTCTTGGCCACAGTTCTTACAAAACTTTGCACGACACGGGCCAGGGATACGATGGTGGTAACTGCACCTATTGCACCACGTAAGGATACCTGTATATCCAGTGATAGGTCCTTGGGCTGAGGAACCGACAACAGAAACAGCAGCAGGGGTAGTGGCAGCGTGGACTGCCACTATCTGTTGTTTCTTTGAGGACTCCCGGGAAGACTGACTCTTCTTCTTCTTCTTCCAAAACTTTCTCTTCTCACCACTCTTCTCTGTCGGCTCAGGAGTGGTGTCCGCTTCCTCTGGGTCATCGCTATGGTCGATTAAGGTTTGCGCTAGGCATTTGGCGCTGTCATAGGTATCCGGCTTCGCAGCTAAAACGTTCCCTTTGGTTGGCTGGGTCAATCCCCAAATGAACCTCTCAACCTTCTTACTCTCCGGGGTAACCATTCCCGGACAGAGTAATGTCAGGTCATCAAATCTGGATGTGTAGGCGGCGATATCGGAACCTTTCATCTTCAGGTTCCAGAGTTCATGCTCCAGCTTCTGTATTTCACCCTGAGGGCAGTATTCCGTGAACAGAAGTTCCTTCATAACTTCCCAACCCATAGCATTTGCTACAGGTAAAGTTAAGGATTTGACTCGGCCGTTACACCAAGTCAGAGCTTTATCGGTGAATGTGCAGGCGGCGAATTTCACCTTGTCAGATTCTGAATAGGGACAGATCTCGAAGATATATTCGACTTTCTCTAACCACCGAGTTAGAGCAATGACACCCCCTGTGCCATCGAAGAACGTGGGTTTCGCGTTCATAAAGTCCTTATAGGTACACTCCTTCCGGTGTCCCTGGCTACCTTCCTGGTTTTGGGGCTGGGGACCACCTCCTGAACCACCAGGGTTTATGTGAGATAAGGCGGCTGCCACTGCGGAAACAACAGCTGCCTGGAACGCGACAGAATCAAATTGAGGATGAGGTGGTGGTGGCGGAGGGTTGTTGTTGTTGTTCTTTGAGCTGGGTCTTTTCCTAGGAGGCATCTTGATCTAGAATAGTCAGGAAAGAGAGGATCATAAGTCCTCTGAATTGAACCAAGAGATATGATACAAGGGATATCTCATTACGACAGATATAGAATTCCATTAAGCGATAAAGAAGGAAAGAGTTATCAAAGCAGATAAACTATCGCTAAAGGAATGATCAAGGAACAATGCTTGAATGAGGATTTCTACAACGGGTTGGCTCGAGAAATACTCCCATAGTATTTCATGATTCGATGTGAGGACAGTTCGTTTTTGGGTATTGGGTAAGTTTTAGGCATGCTGCATACCATAGTCACTCCCAAGCACATGTTGGCCGTGTCTCGAATGAATATAGTTGGCCAGGCTATATTGATCCTAGACACGACTACATAACTTCCCAGGTTTAACCACAGCGTACAACACCCATTTACTTATGTTTTGTTCTACTTGTAGTTACGAATTTCAACGGTTAGGAATACTTGTATACTTTCGAAAATACTTATATTTTAAGGTATACTTTTAGTTCAGAGCAGTTAGGCCCCTTAGTGTTTATAGTCTTATACCATGTAAGGTTTGGTATACTAGTTCACTATAAACAAGGGCTCTGATACCAATCTGTCACACCCCGAAACCTAAGGCGGAAACATTCCGGGGTGAAGGACGTCATGAATATCGCAACCAATGTACATAGTAAGCATAGTAAACACAAAACAATACATTACATAGAGTTATTACATTTGTTTGAAATGAAAATGTTACAAGTGTCATACATATATATTATATGAACAGAAGCAAAGATGAGTCTTCCAAACCATTGGTCTTCTCCAAAGGATGGCGGTGTACCTGTCTAAGGCTGACCTGAGAATACAAGCAGTTTGAAAATCAACATAAAGATGGTGAGTTCATAAGCGGTTTAGTTTTGAAAAGAATGAGTGCCTTTTTGGTTTTCTGAAAAGTTGTTATCCAAGAAAATTCCATATTTTCTTATAAAAACAGTTTAGTTATCATTCGTTACCCGATTCGATTAAGAGTAGTTATGTTATCCCAGGAAAATCCTATATTTTCCTATTAGTTTAGTTTTCCATTCGTTACACCATTTGTTTACGAGATGTTATGTTATTCATGGAAAATCCCATATTTTCCTATTAGTTTGGTTTTTCCATTCGTTACACCATTTTTTACAAAATGATATGTTATTCCAGGAAAATCCCATATTTTCCTAATGTTACGGTTAGTTCTTAGTTCGGATTTCGAGGTGCTAGTATCTACCATACTTATAGTATTAGTCAGGTATTCTGATATCTTAGTTACCCTATATTCGAATGTCAATTATCTACTATACTTAGTTGTATTTTCGAATATTTGGATACAGTCAGAAACGTACATTACCATATTTTCGATGTTCTGGTGATTTCCAAAAGAGTACATTAGATGTATTTTCGAAACTCTGTCGACATCCTAAGGCGTATGTTTTCGAAACTCAGTCGATGTCCAGAGGCGTACTTTTGAATTCGTATTCATAACTCTGGTGACACTCAAGGCATACACTAACTGTATATTCGAAGTCTTGGCGTCATCCAAAGGCGTGTTTTCGTATTCGTATTCGTATTCGTATACCTATTCGTATTCGTATTCATATTCATCTTCGTATTCGCATACCTATTCCTATTCGTTCTGTTTCTAACTGTGTGTTACTATCCCTTCACTCTCGTATCTACAGGGAGTGGTAAAGTTCTAAGTTTAATGTTATTAGTCCTGCACTCTCGTATCTATGGGGAATTATATCAAGAACATTTTAATGCTTTAAGATTCATGCTTTTAACAACAATTATATGGAAATTTATTTGTGAAATATAAAATATAACATTTTAAAATGAGCTTCACAAATAACATGACGGTTTACTCTACAAGTTGAACGATTGGTTAATACAGTTTTTCGTGTTAAAAGCATACAAAATATGATATAGATCAAATAAAATCATAAGTTTGAGTACAAGATTTCCTTGTACTTTTGCTTGTATTCCCCCCTGAAAACATTGAAAAACATTGAAAAAGGGTAGGGGTATGAACTCACCGATTAAAGGATGTGCCTGATTGGATGCTAAACGTTAGTTCGGGGCTTGAACGCGTGTGAGGTTCCAATGTAATATGAAAAGATACACATTTGTATCTAATTAGGATTTGAACTACAATTTAGATATGATTATACACTCCAAGACGCAAAAACACTTCATTACAAGTGTTTGGAGTGACCCGGGTGGCATCTATAGATGTGTAGGACCTAGATATGGAGTTTACTCTTCAAGAGTAAACTCCTTGAGGAGTTCACGGTCCATTGACCATATCCCCATGAGTTTACGGCCGTAAACTCATGGTTGGTGGGTTCTTGGATGCCAAATGGTCATACAAGGCACACGGGAAGGTTCTAGGGTTGATTCCATGGCTTAGGAAGTGATTGGGACTCTAAATGACCTTGGATAAGAGTTTACGGTCTATGAAGATGTTCTTCGGAAGTTTACTACTTTAATCACGAGTTAACTACCTTAAACTAGAGTTTACTACCTTAAACACGAGTTTACTACGTTAAACACGAGTTTACTACCTTAAACATGAGTTTACTACCTTAAACACGAGTTTACTACCTTAAACTCATGTTTATCCATGATTCATGAGTTTTGGTGGTTGAAAGATACGCATTCTAAGTTCTAGACCCATTTCTAAGTCATATAAGGTGTTAAGGGCACTTTAACACACATTGGATCAGTTTAAGGTCTAAGGAGACGAGTTTAAGGTCTAAGGAGATGAGTTTAAGGTCTAAGGAGATAAGTTTACGGTCTAAGAATGTTCTTGGACTGTAAACTCAAGCTTGTCCCATTTGTGTAAGATTTGGTGCATTTCTTGAAGGATTATAAGGTTCTAAACTCTCATGGAAGCTTGTTGGAGGTGTTTAGGGGAAAACTAACACCTTAAATTGAGTTTACTCCCCAAGAATAGGTGTTTACGGTCCAAGTGTGACAACCCTATATTTTTCCAAAAGCATTGTAACGCTCGAAAGCTAAGTACAACGAAATTAACCTCGAAAATAAAGTGTTCAAGTATCTAAGTTGGGATGCATCGAATATTAGATATCATGCCAAGGTTTCCAAAAACATAAAGAACGCTCAAAACCGGGTTATATTGAAGAAATTATAACCACTCGTATATTTACGACGCGACGTTAAAACATTATTCGACGTAAAAAGTAGAATCTCAATAAAATGCATTTTAAGCCTTAAGTATCTAAACAAAAGTCGTAGATCTCGTTGAAAGGTGAACGTGCATAAAAAGATCGCCCAAATTGGACCTCGTATGAAGAAGTTACGAATTTTCAAAGTTTCGTAACGGTAGTAGAGGGCTAAAAACTCGGATTGAAGATCGAGTGTTATTTAGCTAACGCAACCTAAACGAAAGTTGAAGATCTCCTCAGTAGTAATAAAACGATAAAAAGACAAACGAAAACCGACGTCGAATAAAGAACCTATGAATTTTTAACGAACTTTAGGAGGCCCGGCCTATTAAAAATATATCATTAAAAATAAACTCAAAACTAGCCGATGAAGTCTAAATGAAAGTTGTAGAGCATAATCTCAACTACGCGTGGATATAAAGAACGCGAAAAACGGAGCTCGTACGCGAAAGTTACGGAATTTAGAAGTCGGAAGCAGGGATTACGCCCCGCGTACTCTGGGAGTACGCCCCGCGTACTAGACCCAGAGTCGAGTCCCATCGGCCCGCCCAAGCTACGTTTAGCTAGACCCGAGTCGTAAGCCATGACGCCATTCTACGCCCCGCGTAACCAAGAACGCCCCGCGTACCGAGTACGCCCAGCGTACTCCGAAAGTACGCGCCGCGTACGAGGGTTTCCAGTCCTATAAATAGAAGGCCTGAGCTCGAGTCTTTGCACACCTTTCTCAATTCTTCAGTCACTCTCACACCCTTCCAAGCACCAGAGACCATTCCCTCACCTCGGTTTCCGCACTCGAGCCCCGACGAAAGATTTACGCTGCAGAGATCCCCGAAGAGCCCGACGACGCAACCATCCGCGGACGAAGTTCTGCTCAACCCTAGCCTCTCTCTTCGAAACGAGTGAGTTCATACCCCTACTTTTCAATTCTTTTCACGTTTTAGGGGGGGAATACAAGTACATTACAAATCAAAGTATCATTTTTATAATATCGTTCTTATAGAGTGTTGATACAAAAATAACTTTATGTTTTAAAGGAATATTATATCAGCAAGTTGTTATTACCAAATGGGAACATACTTTTGACAAACTATAATGAGCATAGTATTCAAGTGATTCATACATTTTACATATACATCTCGACAAATGAAATGCTTTCAAAGGAAGTACAGTCTTTTATCATCGTAAATCTGTTTATATCTAGTAATGTGAGACAGCTTCACGTACGTTCGAGTATGCATTATTAAGTCCTGTATTATATACCATAATCCCTTGTAGGGGGAGCGTGATACTTGTGTATAGATCTATACGGGATTGACAATCCCACACCTAAGCTGTTAGCTACAGCTAGGTCGGCAGGCCTGGGGTGACAAATGTCATAACAGTTCCAACGCCTGAAGAACGTTGTTACAGGCCAACAAAGTCGTTAGCATGGTTATAAAACTCACATAAAAGTATAAAAACAAGTTTGATTTACGAGATTCATATATGCATTTCAGTTTTCCATTTTGTTGGTAACACAAATTTTATCACTATTATTCAAGCATGGAAAACACTAATGCACTCCAACACGGAAAACCCTTTTCAAATCATTTATAGAAAATATTGGATTTTCTGAAAACCCTCGTTCGTCGAGTTACTATCAAAGAGGACATACTTTTCAATGCAAAACACTTATGAACTCACCAACTTAATTGTTGACACTTTTTCGAAACCACTTGTATTTCTCAGGGAATCAGTAATACAGGTAACCACCAGCTTTTGGAGAAAGGAACACTAAGGATGTTTTATTATGGAACATTTATCATCTCATTGTAATATTCTTTTGCCATTATGTATAACGCAACAACATACGTTTTCATTATATATGTGATGGTTGTGTTACTTTCTTTACAATATTCAATGGTTGTGATACTACGTGAAGTCATCCACCCCCGAATGTTTCCGCCATTCTGGTTTGGGGGTGTGACAGATTGGTATCAGAGCATTGTTTATAGTGAACTAAGTATATCGAACCACATACGATATACAAACTATAAATGCAAAGGGGACCAAAAACCCTCTGATGAAACATTTTCATGAACAAAATACATTCTTTTAAAGATATACATTTTTACAAGCATGCATGAATCTCGTATCATAACAAGTTTTACTAAAAAGTATTACGGCAAGTTTCGACACTACGATTGAGCCTCGGGGTATGTAATCATGTCGAGAATAAATATAGCCTGATCAACTATATTTATCCTGGATTTGACCAACGTACGTCGAGGAATGGTCGTAGTGGACAACAAGCCCAAAACTTACCAAATACAAAATTGTTTTAGTTTCGCCAAATTGAAATATTATAGGAGTATTATTAAAAATAGTTGTACAAATTATAGTTAAAAATAGTAAGTCGTTAAATAGAATTTTCTTTTCTTATAAAGTTCTCATACATCCATCCTAGTACAGACAAATGGCCGGATTCCATTTACCAGGAGATCCCTACTACCCAAACCAAGGCAACGACGGTTGGATAGAAGAAGACCCGGAGGAAGACCCAGAGGAAATCGAAGAAGAGGTCGAGGAAGAACCTGAAGGGGTTATCGAGGGAGAATTTGAAGTCGAAGTCGGGGAGGAATTCGAAGTCGACGAAGAGATCGAGGAGATTTCTAGCGGGACAGACTCCGAGCCAGAAGTGTACGACCCTCCCATCCCTCATCCTCCCGAAATCAGACCATATCAACCGGGACCCATTCCCATGTGGGGAAGTCACCTCTACTACTGGAGCCGCCAACAAGGTGTACGCCCTCCTTTCGGCATGTGCCGAGATTTTTACAATGTCAGTGGGGGAAGCTCAGCTGATCGAGCACTCCCTGTTCTTGTGAACGCTATGGCTACCCAGAACTACGAGACGGACAAGCAAGCAACCAGAGTTCGCGAGGTCAATGCTGCTACCCAAGGTAACGCCGCTGACATCCGCCGTTTGGAAGGACTACATGAGAATACCCAAATCTACACGGGGACACTTCAGAACCAAATGATAACGGCTCTGGCAAATATAAGAGAAATGAAGGAACAACAAGCAGATCTCGAGAGGCGACTAATGAGAGTCAAACGGTCGGATGCCGAATCTAGCTCCAAACGCCGCAAGTAGAGCTTGGTCGATGCCCAACAATTTTGTTATAGATTAGGATTTCGGATAAAAGTTTTCCTTTATTTTCCCTGTTGTATCTGTAATCGGAGATCTCTAGGAGGATCAAATTTTCCCGAAAAAGATATGCAATGTAACACACCTCAGGTGTGACCTATATGTATAAATATGAAGTATTTCTTATTATATACCTCTCAAAAGTAGCGAGTTTTAAATTTCTATGCCTACCTTGAAACCATAAACTAAAGTCAACACAAATTACAACTAACACACGATTGTCAAAACATTAGAAACTTATAGTATTCATTCTTATTTTTCTCTACCAGAACATGCCTCCTCGTAGATCAACACGCAGAAACTCAACTTCAACACCACCTCCACCACCTCCTCTAATTATGGACACCGTTATGTTCCAGACTGCTGTAACCGCTGCTGTAACTGCAGCAATGGCTCAAATGAGCAACAACGGATCGAGGGGAGGAACAAACAGTTTTACAAATGGCCAAGGTCAAAGCCGTTCAGGGGTATGCACTTACAAAGACTTCACCAACGGAAAACCTATTCCCTTTTACGGGACTGGGGGAGTATTGGCTCTATCTCAATGGATAGAGAAAACAGAAGCTGTATTCGAAATCTGTGCATGTCCTAAAGAAAGCAAAGTAAAGTTCGCCGCTTTTACTTTTTCTGAACGCGCCCTGACATGGTGGAACGGCCACGTCCAAACACTAACCCTAGTGGTGGCAAACTCCATGGGTTGGGAAAACCTGAAAAGAATGCTCCTTCGAGAATACTGCCCAAGAGGCGAGATTCAGAAGCTTGAACAGGCACTGTGGAACCTCTCGATGGTAGGATCGGATATAGCAGGTTACACCAACAGGTTCAGTGACTTAATAACACTTTGCCCAGGAATGTTAACCCTGGAGAGCCAAAAGGTTGAGAGATACATTTGGGGACTATCACCCCAACTTCGAGGAAGTGTACTAGCTTCCAGACCCTTGACTTTCGCCAGCGCCAAGGAACTAGCGCAATCTCTTGTTGATCATGGTGTCTGTCAAGGAGTCACGGCTATCATGGCTGAACCAACCAAAGGGAACAAAAACAATGAGATCAATGCCAACAACAACAATAAGAAGAAATTTTGGAACAAAAGGAAGGGGCAAACTTCGCAAGAACCTTCAAAGAAGCAAATGGTTGCAGTTCATGCTGCTACTACCCCCACCACAACACCTGCTACCTCTGCACCAACAAAACCATATGCGGGGAATCTGCCCAAGTGCAGCAAGTGCAACTACCATCACCTTGGTATTTGTCGCGAGATGCACTGCAAGAACTGTGACAGAAAAGGGCACACAGCCCGTTTCTGTAAAGCACCGGCACGACCAATCACTCAAGTTTCTAGCACTGGAGTAAGCCGGGCGTGTTATGGGTGCGGAGAGACTGGACACTTCAGGAGGGATTGTCCCAAGGAAAGGAATATTGGCGGTGTAGGGAGAGTGTTGGCAGTAGGACAGAATGAAGCAATAGCAGACCCGACGGTGGTTACGGGTACGTTTCTACTGAACAACACTTATGCATGCATACTTTTTGACTGTGGCGCGGAGAGAAGTTTTGTGAGTCATAAATTCAAACACCTACTTAATCAAAAACCCCAACCACTCAATAAAATATTCACTGTAGAAATGGCAAACGGTAAAACAGAACACGCAAACGATTTGTACGTAGGGTGCATACTAAGTTTAAACGAGCGTTTGTTTCGAGTCGATCTTATGCCCATTTCCATAAGAAGTTTCGATGTCATCATTGGTATGGACTGGTTGAGCCTTCACCATGCCGATATCCTTTGCCACGAAAGGGCTGTTCGCCTAAATCTGCCAAACGGCGAAACTCTTGTCATTTATGGCAACAAACCTAGTTCAAGTTTACAAATCATTTCCTGTATTAAAGCACAAAAATATCTTCATAAGGAATATCATGCCTTTCTAGCCCACGTAGTAGACAAGAAACGAGAATCGAAAATCATTAAAGATATTCCGGAAGTCTGCAACTTCCCGGATATTTTCCCAGAAGATCTTCCAGGAATCCCACCGGAACGTCAAGTCGAGTTCAGAATCGACTTAATCCCTGGAGCTACCCCTGTAGCAAAGTCACCGTACCGTTTAGCCCCAACCGAGATGCAGGAACTATCCAGTCAATTAAACGAGCTGCTGAGCAAGGGATTCATCAGACCGAGCTTCTCACCATGGGGAGCGCCAGTCCTATTCGTGAAAAAGAAGGACGGATCCTTTCGCATGTGCATCGATTATCGGGAACTGAACAAACTCACGATCAAGAACCGATATCCCTTACCGCACATAGACGGTCTATTCGACCAACTGCAGGGGGCAAGCTACTTCTCAAAGATCGATCTAAGGTCTGGTTATCACCAACTGCGAGTACTGGAAGGAGACATCCCCAAAATGGCTTTCCAAACACGTTATGGTCACTACGAATTTGTGGTAATGCCCTTCGGATTGACGAATGCTCCAGCAGTGTTCATGGACTTGATGAACCGAGTGTGTCGTCCCTTCCTGGATAAGTTCGTGATCGTATTCATAGATGATATACTCATCTATTCAAGAAGCCAGGAAGAACACAGCAAACATCTCCGCCAAGTACTGGAAACATTAAGGGCAGAGAAACTTTACGCAAAATTTTCCAAATGCGAATTTTGGATTCAGGAAGTGGATTTCCTGGGACACGTTGTAAGCAAAGAAGGAATACACGTGGACCCCTCCAAAATAAAGGCAATAGATAGTTGGACTACTCCAAGAACCCCTACAGAAATCCGGCAATTTTTGGGACTCGCCGGTTATTACCGAAGGTTCATACCGAACTTTTCAAAGATTGCCAAGCCACTTACCACCCTAACCCAGAAGAATGTGACCTTCGACTGGGGAGAAAAACAAGACAGTGCATTTCAGACACTAAAGCGAGCCTTATGTAGTGCGCCCATCCTAACCTTGCCAGAGGGAACGGAGGACTTCGTGGTCTATTGTGATGCCTCAAACCAAGGACTTGGGTGTGTCTTAATGCAAATAGGGAAAGTCATCGCCTACGCCTCAAGGCAACTAAAGACGCACGAAGTGAACTACACAACGCATGATCTTGAGCTAGGAGCAGTCGTCTTCGCTTTGAAGATATGGAGACACTATCTCTACGGCACAAAATGTACCATCTTCACTGATCATAAAAGCCTCCAACATATCCTCAATCAGAAGGAACTCAACATGAGACAGAGGCGATGGGTAGAACTACTTAGTGATTATGAATGCGAAATTCGATATCACCCAGGAAAGGCTAATGTAGTGGCTGATGCACTCAGTCGGAAGGAGTACTCAGGTCGCCGAGTGAAATCCCTAACTATGACGATCCATTCACACCTGTCCACGCAAATCAAGGAAGCCCAAATAGAAGCCTTGAAATCCGAAAATGTGACAGGAGAAGCCCTAAGGGGAATGGATAAGAACCTTGAGACCAAGAACAACGGGATTCGTTATTTCATGGATCGAATTTGGATACCGAAGTTTGGTGGATTTAGAGAAATCATTATGGACGAAGCCCATAAAACACGATACTCCATACATCCCGGCTCCGATAAGATGTATCTCGATCTCAAGAAGTTGTACTGGTGGCAAAACATGATTGCTACCTACGTGAGCAAATGCCTGACATGTGCCAAGGTCAAGGTGGAATATCAGAAGCCCTCGGGTTTATTACAACAACCAGAAATACCCGAATGGAAGTGGGAGCGGATAACCATGGATTTCATAACAAAGTTACCCAAGACAACAAGCGGACTTGACACCATTTGGGTAATTGTCGACAGGTTAACTAAGTCAGCGCATTTCCTACCGATCAAAGAGACGGATAAATTGGAGAAGTTAACAAGGACATACCTCAGAGAAATTGTACGACTGCATGGT
The DNA here is from genome assembly GCF_051521515.1 of Lactuca serriola. Classification (NCBI taxonomy): domain Eukaryota; kingdom Viridiplantae; phylum Streptophyta; class Magnoliopsida; order Asterales; family Asteraceae; genus Lactuca; species Lactuca serriola. The sequence goes on along the minus strand of NC_136411.1, from coordinate 86,481,706 downwards.
GTGCCCATATCCATTATCTCGGACCGAGATAGTAGATTCACCTCAAGGTTCTGGCAGTCGTTACAAAAAGCTTTGGGGACAAGGCTAGACATGAGTACCGCTTATCACCCACAAACCGATGGCCAGAGCGAGAGAACTATACAAACCCTAGAAGACATGCTGAGAGCTTGCGTAATCGATTTTGGCAAAGCATGGGACACACATCTACCCTTGGTCGAGTTCTCGTACAATAATAGCTACCACACCAGTATTAAAGCTGCCCCGTTTGAAGCCCTCTATGGACGCAAATGCAGGTCACCTTTATGCTGGGCCGAAGTGGGGGACACGCAACTAGCAAAAGGACAAGCAACTGACAACACGCTCATGGGACCAGAAATCATAAGGGAAACTACGGAGAAGATTGTTCAAATCCGAGAACGTCTAAAAGCATCAAGAGATAGACAAAAGAGTTACGCAGATAAGAGACGCAAACCCTTGGAATTCCAAGTTGGAGACCATGTCCTACTCAAGGTCTCACCTTGGAAAGGTTTAATACGCTTCGGAAAATGTGGGAAACTGAACCCTAGATACATCGGACCATTCGAGATCATTGCCAGGATCGGTCCAGTGGCCTACAAACTTAGACTACCTCAGGAGCTCCACAACGTACACCCTACCTTTCACGTATCGAATCTGAAGAAGTGCTTATCCGATGAGACCCTTGTCGTCCCTCTAGACGAAATTGCAATAAATGAAAACCTTCAATTTGTGGAGGAACCAGTAGAAATCATGGATCGGGAAATCAAAAGGACTAAACAAAGCCGCATACCCATTGTAAAGGTCCGCTGGAACGCCAAGCGGGGACCTGAATACACCTGGGAACGCGAGGATCAGATGAAACAAAAGTACCCGCATCTTTTTCCAAAACTATAAACGCTATCTTAGAGTAAATTTCGGGACGAAATTCCCTTAACAGGGGGATGATGTGACAACCCTATATTTTTCCAAAAGCATTGTAACGCTCGAAAGCTAAGTACAACGAAATTAACCTCGAAAATAAAGTGTTCAAGTATCTAAGTTGGGATGCATCGAATATTAGATATCATGCCAAGGTTTCCAAAAACATAAAGAACGCTCAAAACCGGGTTATATTGAAGAAATTATAACCACTCGTATATTTACGACGCGACGTTAAAACATTATTCGACGTAAAAAGTAGAATCTCAATAAAATGCATTTTAAGCCTTAAGTATCTAAACAAAAGTCGTAGATCTCGTTGAAAGGTGAACGTGCATAAAAAGATCGCCCAAATTGGACCTCGTATGAAGAAGTTACGAATTTTCAAAGTTTCGTAATGGTAGTAGAGGGCTAAAAACTCGGATTGAAGATCGAGTGTTATTTAGCTAACGCAACCTAAACGAAAGTTGAAGATCTCCTCAGTAGTAATAAAACGATAAAAAGACAAACGAAAACCGACGTCGAATAAAGAACCTATGAATTTTTAACGAACTTTAGGAGGCCCAGCCTATTAAAAATATATCATTAAAAATAAACTCAAAACTAGCCGACGAAGTCTAAATCAAAGTTGTAGAGCATAATCTCACCTACGCGTGGATATAAAGAACGCGAAAAACGGAGCTCGTACGCGAAAGTTACGGAATTTAGAAGTCGGAAGCAGGGATTACGCCCCGCGTACTCTGGGAGTACGCCCCGCGTACTAGACCCAGAGTCGAGTCCCATCGGCCCGCCCAAGCTACGTTTAGCTAGACCCGAGTCGTAAGCCATGAAGCCATTCTACGCCCCGCGTAACCAAGAACGCCCCGCGTACCGAGTACGCCCAGCGTACTCCGAAAGTACGCGCCGCGTACGAGGGTTTCCAGCCCTATAAATAGAAGGCCTGAGTTCGAGTCTTTGCACACCTTTCTCAATTCTTCAGTCACTCTCACACCCTTCCAAGCACCAGAGACCATTCCCTCACCTCGGTTTCCGCACTCGAGCCCCGACGAAAGATTTACGCTGCAGAGATCCCCGAAGAGCCCGACGACGCAACCATCCGCGGACGAAGTTCTGCTCAACCCTAGCCTCTCTCTTCGAAACGAGTGAGTTCATACCCCTACTTTTCAATTCTTTTCACGTTTTAGGGGGGGGAATACAAGTACATTACAAATCAAAGTATCATTTTTATAATATCGTTCTTATAGAGTGTTGATACAAAAATAACTTTATGTTTTAAAGGAATATTATGTCACCAAGTTGTTATTACCAAATGGGAACATACTTTTGACAAACTATAATGAGCATAGTATTCAAGTGATTCATACATTTTACATATACATCTCGACAAATGAAATGCTTTCAAAGGAAGTACAGTCTTTTATCATTGTAAATCTGTTTATATCTAGTAATGTGAGACAGCTTCACGTACGTTCGAGTATGCATTATTAAGTCCTGTATTATATACCATAATCCCTTGTAGGGGGAGCGTGATACTTGTGTATAGATCTATACGGGATTGACAATCCCACACCTAAGCTGTTAGCTACAGCTAGGCCGGCAGGCCTGGGGTGACAAATGTCATAACACTTCCAACGCCTGAAGAACGTTGTTACAGGCCAACAAAGTCGTTAGCATGGTTATAAAACTCACATAAAAGTATAAAAACAAGTTTGATTTACGAGATTCATATATGCATTTCAGTTTTCCATTTTGTTGGTAACACAAATTTTATCACTATTATTCAAGCATGGAAAACACTAATGCACTCCAACACGGGAAACCCTTTTCAAATCATTTATAGAAAATATTGGATTTTCTGAAAACCCTCGTTCGTCGAGTTACTATCAAAGAGGACATACTTTTCAATGCAAAACACTTATGAACTCACCAACTTAATTGTTGACACTTTTTCGAAACCACTTGTATTTCTCAGGGAATCAGTAATACAGGTAACCACCAGCTTTTGGAGAAAGGAACACTAAGGATGTTTTATTATGGAACATTTATCATCTCATTGTAATATTCTTTTGCCATTATGTATAACACAACAACATACGTTTTCATTATATATGTGATGGTTGTGTTACTTTCTTTACAATATTCAATGGTTGTGATACTACGTGAAGTCATCCACCCCCGAATGTTTCCGCCATTCTTGTTTGGGGGTGTGACACCAAGCATGTGCTTTGGCCGTAAACTGATGCTTATGCCCCAAATGAAGAGTTAAAGGTGTTCTAAGTCCATGCAAACTAGTCCTTAGGTCATATCTAGGCTCCAAATGAGTTTTGGAAGGGTTTTAAGGCACAAAACCCCTCATTACATGTGTTCACGGCCTAAGGAGGTTCTACGACCGTAAACACATGTTTATGGTCCTATTCCTCATATTTTTCACGAACTTGAAGGCCAAAGGTGTTATAAGATAATTGCTATTGGGCTATGGATTACCTTATAATATAAGGTTGGACGAATTCTATGGGGGAAACCCATTAGAAATCGTCCAAGGCTTATTAAAGAAGGGTCCATGGGCTGCTTAGTGCTTAAGTAGTCAGTTTAGGGTTTCCTAGTTCAAAACCCTAATAGCCTACATGTATATAAAGGACCCTTAAGCCCCTAAAACGTGGTGAACTTGTTCTTTAGGGTTTTTACACGTTTTGAGCAGCCTCCTCTCTCCTTGTTCTTCATCCTCTTGCTCTTGGTGTTTGTGAACCATTAGAGGAGTGACATTTGTGACTCTAAGCTTTCTAAAGTCATTACAAGGAGGATTTGGGATTGTTATTGCTAAATAACAATCAAGGTAATATCTTAAACCCTATTTTATGTTAATATGATTAATTGTATGCTAGATCTAGGGTTTATAGCTTTGGATATTCAATTGCATGTTCATTAGACAAACTAGATCCAAAAGATATTAGGGTTTGCATGTACACCATAGGAATGATGTATTGCTCAAAACCCATCAGTGGTATCAGAGCCTAGGTCGTTTTTCTATTGAATAGATGCAAAAAGATCAGAAAAAATAAAAATTTTTGCTGTCTGCAACGCCAACTCGGCGAGTCCATTTATGGACTCGGGGAGTAGCCCCGACTCAGCGAGTAGATCAGTTGGACTCGGGGAGTAGGCAGAACTCGGCGAGTCCATCAGTGGACTTAGCGAGTCCAGGGTGCTGTTGACGAGATTTTCAATTTTTTGAGCAGATTTTGTTAAGGATAATTACCAAAACTCGTTTTTATTGCCTAAAATCGATTTTTTATGTTTGGAATGATTATCCTTATCAAAATTAATGGATTTGGTTAAATATGGATAATATAGGATTATTATTAGATAAATATTTGACCTATTTAGTTTGAAAAGTTTCAATTTGCACCCTTAGGTTTTATAATTTAAATTTGAACTTAAAAGTTTTGTTTTTGAAATTTAATTAGTTAAATCCTAATGTTTTGAAAAGGTTTCAAAACTTGCCCTCAAGTTTTGGAATTTAAATTTTTGATTAAAAGTTTAATTTTGATGTATATTTAAATTCTAAACCCTAATGTTTTGAAATGTTTCAAAACTTGCCCTCAAGTTTTGGAATTTAAAAGTTGATTAAAAATTTAATTTAGGAATGTTAAATTCTAAAATCCTAGTATTGTTTTGAAAAGTTCAAATCACACACTTATGGTTTTATTAATTAATTAAAGTGTATAATTAAAACAGGTTTAATAAATCCATAAAGTTTTGGTTCACAACTTAATTGAATTAAAAGCATAAATGTTAAATTTGACCACCTAGTATTTTAAAAGTGTAAAATACACCCTATACTATATATAACATTAAAAGTCTAACATTATATATATGTATGAGTAAAAGTTAGTCTTACCGTTAGTAGGCCTCATTCACGAAGCTGGTCTATAAGGGGTGTTTAAGGAAATTGCCTATAAAATGGCGATTGAATGGGTATCCACTCTTACCCACCACACTCTTGACTAGTGGAGGGTCGTTGGTCGAACGGGTAGGATGGGAGGGAAACCTTCCATTATAAGTATAATGAAATACAAAAGTAACTAAATGTTTTACAAATTCCCAATCTTAGTTACTTTAGGAAAAAGTGAATTGATGCAATTCCATGAAATTACACTTTGTACCCTTGCGAAGACGTTAGTGGAGTGTGTGTGGTTAACCGGCACACTAAATGGTTCTAAGCAAAGGTAGCAAAGGGTGACTCAATGTTTGTCATAGTTTGGTGGAGCGTGTGTGGTTAACCGGCACATCGAATAGGTGACTGTAACATGTGGGAGCACCATGTAAGTTTGCATGGTTATTCACACCCTGTTTTGTGATCCTCGGCATCCCAGTCACAAATCGAGGGGCATATCGAGATTTTAAACATGCCATTGAAATGTTCAATGAATCTCAAAAGATCTAGGAATTTTCAATAGATTTAAAACTTAAATTCTTTTTCGTTTTTCAAGGTGGAAATTAGTGAATCGTCATTCACTTACCTTCAAATATTCTGCAACTAGATTACGGCATCCCTTTTCTAGGTTGTAGAGTATTGTGTTGTGTGACATCCCCAAAATCTCGGCCAGAAAAGACCGATTTTTCATTTATGCTTTTAAAATAATTTCAGAGTAAATCCTTTTGATTTGAAAGAGTTGTGGAATTTGTTCCCAAAAACAAAACATTATAAAACAATGTTTACCAAAGCATTTCATACAAGAAATGTATTTTCATTATATAATCAAAACTTGGGATGTCATGTTCCGATACAGACCATAAAGCATAAACGATAACATTACAAGTCATTCAACAAATATATACATATACAGACTTGTAAACAAAACAACTTGATGGTTCATCCATCTTATGCCCTTGCGCCACTTCCTGTAATACAAATAAAACTGAGTGGGTCAGGCTTGGGAGCCTGGTGAGCATATAGGGTTTTCAACCCACAATAAATAATCATATTTAATTCCACCAACCAATAATAACCCAATTACCCATTCCCGCTATTCTCACTTTACATCCCTAAGACAACTGACATAAGGGACCTAGTCTAAGAATATTTCATCGGGGCGACAACACATGCTTCGGGGGTTCCTCAACAATATAAGTCAAATAAGGCAACCATGAGGGGGATGGAGTACAGCGAATGAACACCCAAGTTCATTAACACCTACAGGTGGCGAGCCTGATAGTGTTCCACATGACTGTCTAGAAAAGTCTGTGGTCGTCATCTAAACTCCGCTAGATGACTGAATCAAAACAACAACGAGGCCTCTCATCTGTTTATTACACACCAACTATCTACCCATGTTCTACCCAACATATTAGTAGATAAAGATATACATTTTTATACATAGTTTAAAAACCTGTATAGCATGCTTTAATCAACACATATTCCACATAACAGATGAGGCACACACACATAACACGTATTTCATAGAAAACAAATCAGATCCATAGAAAACGTATGGCTCTGCCTTAGGTAAAATCCATTAACTAACTCTTTTAAGCTCCTATTCTAGATTCTTAATACATAATGTGATAAGATTACAATTGATGTTTTGTAGGATCGGAGAAAAGAGAGGAAGCTTAAGGGAAGAAGTGAGCGGAATCTAATCGTGAAGAAATGGATTTCGATCGCATTACTTGAAGATTAGAATCTTGAGCTACGACTTAAAGTTAGAATAGATTGCTAAGAAATATGTATTATCATAGTTTTTCAATGAATTGCATTGTAATGACAAAATTTTCCGCAACAAAATAAATTTTGATTTTATATTATTTATTTATCCTTGCAATGGCGTGTATGAAAAATTGATGTTTGAATGTTTCTATTATTAGCAATAATGATTTTGATTCTTAATTATGTTATTTGTGGAAATGTCGAGAATTTGCCAAATAGGGAGAGTTTCTCATCGCCCAAGTTTCAATTGGACAGAAACTTGGAATCATACAACAAGTATTGCATGATGAATGAGAAGTTTCATATTTGGAAATTAGACTAATTTGTTGACAAAGTGTCAAGTGAAGGACTAGGAGATCAAGTACACAAAGGTTGTGTGTTGATAAAGTCCACCACAAGAGTGACAAAGATATTCGTCATGATTTACTAAAGGTTTAGTGGATATGATTATACTTATAAGATTAAGTATAATTCTGAATTGATTGAAAGAGTTTAAATTAATAGCAGAACGAATAAGAAGAATCAAGTAGGCAGAAAGATAAAAGTTTCTCTATTCTAAGAAGAACGGAGAGTACCTTTTATTATGTTTTATGATAGGTCTTAATGATTAAGAACCATATCTCAATTGATCCTCTAAGTGAGTCTTAGTACAATTGTATGTCTGAAAAGAGGAATCAAGAATTGAAGAAATGGTTAAATCAAAAGGTCAATCATACTTCGTTCCAAAACAAGTCTTAAAGTTAAGATTGTGACATTGAGTGAGAAGTATTAGGAAGGTTTATAACATTCATCGAATGTGGAAAGTTGTGATGTCTTGGATAAAACAAAGACCAACTAGGACCAATTTCATGAAGTGTTTTGATAAAAGCTACACTAACTCTTGAATATTTGTTTGTCAAGAAATGTTATTGAAAAAGGAATCTTATATGTCAAGGAGTCAGTGGGAGTCTCAATGGTCTTGAAAAGTTTCAAAAACTAATCAAGAATAAACCTTATTGATCATCACTAGCACACGACTTGAGGTTTACAACCTATCGTGTTGACACTATTCCTGTGCGATTACAATTGAGGTAACTATGCATGTGAGTTCTATGAGTTCTCATTTGAATGCATAAAAGGCAAGGACCTTGATTAATGAAAAGTACATTGATAGGAAAGGGTGAGCTGCTTAACTACTTGGAAGACATGGTGGGCTGCTGTGTTTCCATAAGGCAAGAAATCAAGATTGAGAAGCTTCGGTCCATATGAGTTTGAATTTGTCATAAACTTTGGTTTTGACAAATTCACATGTATAGGAACACATACACCATTAAAATCTAAGTGTCATAAGATTCCCTCCTTCATGAAGATGACTGTGAGGAAATGATTTCACTAAGAGAGATTTTAAGAAGATAGTAATTGTGAAAATTGGATTCTCGAATTCAGTTATTGTTACGGTATCCCTTTCCATGATTCGAATTGTGAGACTTGGCAATTAGTCTAAATTGTTTAGATACACATATGAGCTGTCTAAGGCAAAGGTGTATAAGCTTAGATAAAGGATTATCAAAGCATTAGGTATTAGAAACATGAACTTAAGAAATTCAATAGGTATTGTTTTTCTGGAGTTAAGTTGGTTTCTGAATACATGTCAAAGCTAGTGGGAGCATAAGTGTTATGCTTATATGATAGTAATCATCATGATAGTGGGAGCATAAATGTTGTGCTTGTATGATTATTAAGGCAAGTATTGCAAGTTAGCAATATTAATTATAGAAAACAAGAGTTATACTTTGCAAAGTCGTAAGGGTTGAAAAGTTGTTTTGCTATAATTAAAGGAGAGAATATTATGCTTCATTTCAAATCTAAAGGCTTAGGTTGTGGAATGTTAATAAATTTAGTCAAGGATACATAGTGTGCTCTCAAATTTCGAAATTGTGAGAACGTGGCACATAAAATATTATGGCAGAAGATTGATAAAGTATCCGATCTTTATGTAAGACATTATGCATCATGTCCTATACGCTTCGGGTAAAGGATTGATTGCAAATGCTATAATATTTGACCATTCTAAAATTTTCCAAATGTCTAGCGCATTTAGAGGGAAAAAGGACAAGAATCGGTTTTGACTACGATAATTAAACAACTATCAAAGGATGATCCAAAGCTCGCTGAGGATTGGTCGCTTGTGAGTAGTTGGAAGTATAGTATTGGATGGACCATATCGACATTATTATGAATAGATAAGATTCTATTAAGAATGAAGTGTCATATGGCAAATATGGAAATGTTTCCATATTGGGAGTTGGATATTGAAAATCTATGTCTAGATTAGAAATTTTATGCAAAAGGATGTTCAAAGGAATGTACTTTGAATGAGAGACATCATGTCTATGGAATTGTATTGTAACAATATAAAATAGAGTACTTTGTAATTTCATTGGCAATAGTCATTGTGATTTTTTTTGCTACGGCATTACGATAGGATCATTGCATAAAATGTTAGAATTTAGCACATTCTATAAGTGGCAAGAATTGATATTCTTTCACTTGTGAAAAGGATTAGGAGTTGTGAAATGAGTATGATTGGAAATGTGTTCATTTGATCTATTTCACAAAGTAAGAACCATAGGTAAACATTGTCTGCATGGTGAGAGCATGGGACAAGTGTAGTAATAATTCAAGTAAGAAGTTGATTACCCGAAACAACAAATAATGAGTAATCAATATGGTGATTAAATAAAATGTTTTATTTATACCCAGAGTTTGGGGCCATATGGGATTAGTATTATTCTTATGTTTCACTTTGCATGTTTTGATTTCCTGAATAATTTAATTGGTTCAGAACAGTTAAATTATTCGAACGGGCCACAGTCGTTCATATGTTGGAAGTAGATATGAATGAAGACTATCGTGAATTGGTGCGTGGATTGTCTAAAGTGTATTAGACATAAGCAATTGTTTGCTACAATGTTCGTGAGTGCTTATGAATATGATTTGAGCATTGGATTAAACCCACACTCACTTGGATCACTTCATGGATTTCATCACGAGTGATTGGTGAGACGATAACATCTTATATTCTTGAAACCGAGATGTGTGAGTTGTATCTTGCGATTCGGTTGCACATTGATAATATGTAAACGCACCAGTAACTTGGTGTCATAAAACATATTGTTGTGTGTAATTCAGTAAGTGAGTGCAAGCGAGCATTGAGTCAAAGTTTATCTGTTCCTTTTATCCAAAGTAGGATAAAAGCGATATCTTTGGGCCTGTCGATGATTTAGTGATGACACCTAAGCTCTTGGCCGAGCCGAGACTAATTTGATGTGATCAATTGTAGTCTGTTGTCAGTCGTCATAAATCGGATGTCGGGAAATAGTATAGAAAGAATGATTAGGTTCATGTCTCATATCTATACGATATCTAGAATGGAGGAATATATGATCCCTTATCTAAAGGACACGCGTATCTGATGAGATCAGAGTTGAAAGTGGCTTTCGAAAGCTACGATTGCAGATCGGGATTTGAAGTGATATGCAGAATAGTTGTTAGACTTATCCAAGTGGGAGACTATTGGATTAGTGTCTAAGTCCATAACTATTTTGGTATGTACTTGACCCGATGATGCATGGTCCTTTTGGGTTGCCTTCACCAAAGCAACTTGATAGGACGAATTATGGAGAGAAAGGATTAATTATGATTTATTAATATATTATGAGAATAATATATTAAAGGAGAAATCATATTGTTTAATTAATATTAGTCAAGAATTAATTGGTAATTAGTTTTGTGGCTAAAAGAGATTAATTAGACTTAAGGGACTGGAATTGTAATTATAAGATAATTGCAATTGGGCTATGGATTACCTTATAGTATAAGGTTGGACGAATTCTATGGGGAAACCCATTAGAAATCGTCCAAGGCTTATTAAAGAAGGGTCCATGGGCTGCTTAGGGCTTAAGCAGTCAGTTTAGGGTTTCCTAGTTCAAAACCCTAATAGCCTACATGTATATAAAGGACCCTTAAGCCCCCAAAACGTGGTGAATTTGCTCTTTAGGGTTTTTACACGTTTTGAGCAGCCTCCTCTCTCCTTGTTCTTCATCCTCTTGCTCTTAGTGTTTGTGAAACATTAGAGGAGTGACATTTGTGACTCTAAGCTTTCTAAAGTCATTACAAGGAGGATTTGGGATTGTTATTGCTAAATAACAATCAAGGTAATATCTTAAACCCTATTTTATGTTAATATGATTAATTGTATGCTAGATCTAGGGTTTATAGCTTTGGATATTCAATTGCATGTTCATTAGACAAACTAGATCCAAAAGCTATTAGGGTTTGCATGTACACCATAGGAATGATGTATTGCTCAAAACCCATTAGTCACATAGCAGTAACTACATTCAGAGCTACATGAGCCTCATCGGTGGTCAACTAGAAAGCCCTGATCTTCACCGCTGGAGCTTCCGCTTTGCCGTGGAGGCCATCGATAATCCTCAAAATGGCGGGCATAGGTGCCACCACTTCTCTTCTTGTTAGTCTCAGAAAATCGGCCTTTTGGTGGTCAGTCTGATTGTAGTGGAAACAAATCAGATCCCTCTTGTGGCTTGCGGCACTTGGTACATTAGCCCCGACCCTGATGGCGTCTGCTGTGAGTGTTGAATGTCTTAGGCTAACCCACTATTGTCTGAACTTGCTCCAACATCTGCTTCATCTGGAGCTCCAACTCAATTTCCCACTCACGGGCATTCTCAATCATATCATTGAGGGTCTTGCACCCCTAAAAGCTCACAAACTCCCTAATATCATCCCTCAGGATAGCATGATATCTCGTCTTCCTCATCTCCTCATCTGTAGCGTACGACAGAACCAATAATGCACTCTCCTTGAATTTGGTAGTGATCTCTGTCACAGTCTCTGTAGTCTAGTGAAGGTCCTAATACTCCCTCACACAGCCGTTACACCTCAATATATGGTGTAAACTCCTGATAAAACCTATGCAAAAAATCCTCCCAAGTCATCACTGTAACAGCCGCCGTCCCAACCGTGCTGGTGACCTCCTCCTACTAATCATGTGTTCAGCCCTTTAGCAAACAGGACGTGAATTCTATCTTTGCCGCATCGGGGAAAAATCTTCTGCGCTGAGCATTATCCATGTCAGCGATCTAGTGGCGACTAGCGATGGGTCGTTTAGCCCCAAAGAACCTAGGTGCTCCGCATGCCATGAACTCCCAGAATGAGGGAGTTTGAGCCCTAATCTGTCCTGCGGCAATCCCGACTCGAAATGACCTGTGCCGCTCCTCCATGATCTCCATAATCCCTTCCTTGACGGTACCAAAAATCACCAGGGTAGTGTCAAGGATGTCGCGAGTAACCTCAATTGCCTTAAGCTAATGCAGCCTCTCGTCAATCGGCTTAATTCCTGAACCTCAACTCGAACCAGAGCTCAATCTTGAACCTAAACCTCCTCATGTAGTCATCACCACCCTCAAACTGAAAATACAACATATAAATAATCTTTAAAGAAGTTCGAGGGGATTCCTCCTCACCGGACTCCTTAGAGTTTCCAGGTCTGCTCTCATCTTGGGTACAAGTCCTGTGCTTCCAGTAGTACGAGCCCAATACTACCTTCCACACCAACCTATACCTTCCTCAAGGTCAGACCTAATTCCTCTAATTCAGCAAACTATAATAAAAAACATAGCTCATACAACACAGCACACACATATCCTAGACTCTTCTAGGATTTCTCAGTCTTCACAGAACCAGAAACCCCAGTCAACACCGCAGGTTGCCTTATGCATGCAAGTTATACAAAAATTGAATCACACAGACTGTCAAATAAAGTTTCTACCCTAATTCCACAACCAAATAAGGAATAGGAACTGAGGCAGAATCTGTCATTCTAGGGCTATGCAATCCTAATTGTATATAACTTTGAAAGCATACACTTAGCAAATAACAAAGTCAACATCGGTGCCAAGTAATACATGACATCCAATTTTCCTAGGCTATAAGGCATTACACAATTCATGCAATTCTATAACATAGCTCCTGATGGTATACTTAGCCCTACTCTAGCATGCAATTTCACATACCAAGCATACTAATCGTAACACCTAAGCATGGGTAATTTGGGAAACACTTACTTAAGCTCGGCCGATTGCACGCATTGCACTCTCGCTTCATACTTAAGAAAAGCCTTTTCAGAAAAATTCATTTCTTTTTCTTTGAAAACATTATCATTTCCTCAATTTGAGTTCTGACACACCCGAGAGTGTGTCCGAATCCCTTAAACCAAGGCTCTGATACCAATTTGTAATGACCCCAAAATACGATAAAAATTTTCATTTTTAAAACATGTACTACAAGTATAATTTTTTTTTTCCAAAATCATCATAATGTATACAAATCACATCATTAGACTACAATATCAAAATGCGGATATAACAGGAGCGAATGTTCTGCCATCACGTCGGGTACTTCCCTTTAGTACTAGACTTAAATGAAACCATAAACACAATCTGTAGGCAAATGCTTAGTAAGTTTTCCACAAAGTACCACATACCAACATACAAATTAATGTTATAGGCCAAACTAATGGGTTTTGAGCATCACTACAACCTATATGTTCTGCAACCCTAATTGCTTTGGATCTAAGTTTTTCATTAGTTGAACATGCAAATTGAATACCAAAGCAAAACCCTAGATCTAGCATATAATTTTTGAAGATTACATAATAAAAGGGTTTTGATGTTTACCTTAACTTGTTACGTAGTAATAACAAGAACACCTTGTCGATGTTTGACTCTTGAAAGTTTAGTGCCTCAAATGTGACACCTCTAATGGCTTACAAACATTCTTTGCAAGAGGATAAGAGAATAGAGGAGGGGATACTTAGAAAAATCGTCAACACTAGGGTTTTCAGGCATAGGGATGAAAATCTAAGGGTTTACATCCCTTTCATACATGAGGTGGCTTAGTCCGAAAGATAGGGTTTGCAGGTGGAAACCGTAATTCCCTGCATATGGCCTAAGTAGCCAATTGACTCCTCATTAGAAGGCCTTGGACGAAAACTTATAGGGCCACGCGATAATTTTGGTCCACTCTAAGAGCCTAGTTTCACAACTATCAATGATTTGCAAAACAATCCCTGTACTTTTAATTAATTTCTTTAATCCCAAAATTAATTCCAAATTAATTTCTGATTAAATATTAATTAAATAACATGATTTCTAATTAGTATATTATTTTCATAACATATTAATAAATCATTTATATGAATTTATTATTCCAAACAATAAATTCAACTTCTCTCCAAAAGTTATCCTGTCAAGTTGCAAGAGTAAAGGCAACCCAAAAGGACCATGCTACTATCAAATAAAGTACATACCAATTATAGTTATGAGCTTAGACACCTAATCCAACAGTCTCCCACTTGGATAAGTCTAATAACTGTGATTGCAAGCATGAACTCAAAATTTGACCAGCAATCATAGCTTTCAAAAGTCACTGTTAAACTCTAACCTAGTCAGTTATGTGTCCTTAGATAAGGGATCAAATATTCCTCCATTCTACAAGATATCGTATGGACATGAGACATGAATTATAATAAATCTCTATGTCCAAAGTTTGTTTCCAAATTTCTGATTTATGACGACTAATAACAAACTACTAATTGAACACATCAATTTAGTGCAGGCTTGGCCAAGCGCTTTAGATGTCATCATCAGATCATCGAGGGCCCCACATATATCGCTTTTTCTTGTTTAGGGTAAAAGGAATGGATAAACTTCGACTCATATGCTTGTACTATTTAGTCATCATATTACACACACCAATACGTTTTATAACATCAAGTTACTAATGCATTTACATATTATCAATGCACAACTAACTCATAAACAACAACTCATATGTCTTCGTTTCAAGAATACAAGATATTATCATATCAAAATTACTCATGATAAAATCCATGAAGTAAGTCTCTGAGCGTGGGTTAATCCAATACTCAAATCTCCATTTCAGAAGTACTCATGAATGTTGCAGCAAACCATTGCCATGTCTAAACCCTTAGACAATCTACAACCCAATTCACGATAGTCTTAATTCACTACTTACTTCCTAAGTATGATCAAACGTGGATGCTTTGAATAATCCAATTATTTAGGAAGTAAAACATGCGGAGTGAAACACAATAATAACCTAATTAACTATGGTCTCAAAACTATTGAATATAAATAAAACACTTATTATTTAATCACCATATTATTTAGACTTTATTAATTGTACAATGTTTCAAGTAATCAACTAACCACTTGAATTAAGCATTAGTTATGCCATGTAATAAACATGCATACTATGTGTCTCTATGGTCCTTCCTTTATGAATAGATCAATTGGACATTATTCCAATGATACTCATATCACAATTCCAAATCCATATTACAAGTGTAAGAATTTCCAAAATCCTTGTCTCAACTAAATGTGTTAGAGACTAACCTTTCATGCAATGATCCTTTTGTGATGACATGGCCTAGAAGTCATAAAGAATTGGCCAACGATGTCACAAAATGCTCCAATGAAACTTTGTTACTTAAAACAATTTCATGGTAACGAAGTATCAAATTCAAGGTAACACCTTGAACACCTTTTGTGTAAGGTTTCTAAATCACACGTAGATAAGAACCAACTCCCATTATGGAAACATTTCGATATTCCCATATGACTATCCATTCTGATCAAGAATTATCCCAATCTAAAACATGTCAGTATGGCCCGTCCATTTACTATACTTCCAATTGTCCACAAGCAACCAAGCTTCAGCGGACCTCAGATTGTTCTTGACAACTGTTTAACTTTTTTAGTCACATCTTGTTCTAGTCCTTTTTCCATTCTTTATGCCCTAGGCATTTGGAAATAATCAGAACGAGTGAATATTATAGCATGTGTAATCAATCCTATATCCGAGGCATATGGGATTCGATACATAATATCTTACATAAGGACATGATACTTGATTAGTCTCTTGCTATAATATTTCCATATATTGAATTTCCTATGTTAAATCACTTTAGCACGATATTTATGTATGTTCATGACTAAGTGCCATTAAAATTTCAGTCTAAACTTTTATATTTGAAATGAAGTATGAGTTCCTTCTCCCATAAATCCTTTTTATAGAAAACAAATTCTCAAATGTAGCAATTTGCAAATTGAAAACTTTGTTTCCTATAGTATTTCCAACTTGCAATACTTACCATAACTATTATGCTCCCACTAACATAATAATTATACTCTTGCTAGCATAACAATTATGCTCCCATTAGCACAACACTTATGCTCCCATTAGCTTTGACATGTATCCAGAAATTAACTGGACTTCTAGAAATCAATGCTCTTGACTTCTCACCAAAGTTTAGATTTCTGATACGTGATGCTTTGATAAGTCTTCATTTAGACATATCAAGGTCATACACCTTCATTAAATAGCATACATGTGTGTTTAAACCCTTTTAGAACTTACAACAATAAGTCTTGAATGTTCAAACAGTCCTTTTCGATTTCTCACATTTCTCACAATGAAAAGGGATGTCGTAATCATATACGAATTTGAGAACACATTTATCACAACTGCTAGCCATAATGATATCAATTCAGATTTAAAATCTACCAGCAAAATTGTTCCCTCATAATCATTTTCATGAATTAGGGCGAAACCTTTTGCTACCTAGATTTTATGGAGTATGTGTTCCTATCCATGTGAATTTATCAATTCCAAACCTACAATCATAAGATAAAGTTGAGGAAAAAACCAAAATCAAATTTGGTTTTCCTTTCATGAACTGAACTTTACTAGTTCTTAATTTCTCGCCTTCTAATAGCATAAGGGCCTACTGATACTTCCAAGTTGTCAAGTAGCTCACTTCCATTGACCAATGTACTCATACCGACCAATGTGCTCTACCTATTGCAATCAAATGATAACTTATAGAACTCACATGCATAGTCGACTTTACTGGAAGGTGCAAAGAAACAAGAATGTGTCAAATTAACAAAATAGGTAATTAACCTCAGATCGTGTGCTAGTGTTAACTAATAGGTTTATTCTCGATTGACTCTTGAAACTATTCAAGATCATTAAGACTCCTACTGACTTCTTGACATATAAGTTTTTTCTGTTAAGGAACATTCCATGAAGAGCAAAAACAAATATTCAAAAGTTAGTGTCGGTTCTTATCAAGACAACACTTCATTTAATTGGTACTGGTTTATCTTTGTTTTAACCAAAAAATCACAACTACCAATTTCAAATGTGCTAGAGTAAGAAAACATTTCTTCTCCATATTTCATGAGGTGTTATAAACCTACTTAGTTTGAGATGGGATTCGAAGTTACTAGAGTGTGACTCTAAAACATGATTTGGAAATGAACTATGAATCATCGCTTGATTAAACTATTCCAACAATTACTGATTTCTCTTCTTAGTCATAACAATTTCACTAAGATGTCCTTAGAGAATCAATTGTGATATAGTTCCATAATCATTAAGATCATCATAATACATGATACTAAGGTAATTTCCTTTCTTTTCAGATTGAAGAAACCTTTATCTTTCTGCCTTATAGATTCCTTTTAATCGTGTGGCCTTGTAGATTACACTTAATCTCATAAGCATAACCATGTTTACTAAACTACTAGTAAATCATGACGGATAAACTTATTGTCCTTTGTGGTGGATCTAACAAGTGCATATTAGAATGTACTAGATCTATTTTTCCTTCACTTTGAATCACATTAATATGTGATCAATGAATTAGTCTTAATCTTCCAAGGATCAAGATTCTCATACATCACACAATTCGAATTGTATGACTCCAAGTTTCTATCCAACTGAAACTTGGGTGATGATAATTCCTTTTCACTTGGTCAATTATGACATTACCACAAATGATATAACAAAGAATCAAATCCATATTTAATATTGCTAATAATAGGAATATCATCACCAATTTTCATAAATGCCATTGTAAGGAAATATAAAGTAACAAAAATTCACTTTATTGATCAAATGCGGAAAAATTCATCCTTATAATGCAAACTTATGCAAACTATGTTTCTATAAATACTTCCTAAGCAATCTATTAATTTATCATAACTCCTAACCAGCAACTCAAAAATCTTATCCTCGAACCATGCGATCGAAATCCATCTCTCACGATCAGATTCAACTTGCTCTTCTTAAGCTTCCTTCTTTCTCTTAGATTCTACAAAAACATCAAAATGTGACTATCACATCATGTATTTAGAATCTATGAATATGAACTTAATAAAATATAGTTAGATAGTAGATGAACCTGAAGCAGAGTCATACGACTTGACTTTACTATCTTTGCGAACCTTCAGGGTTTCTTGGCAGCTTCGCATCTAACGCCCTTTCAATTGGCTATATAAACATGTGGACTCTTCAGGAATGGCACGTGGGGCTATCTCAAATTTTTCCTTTCTCTTTAAAATATGGTCATACAGTTTGACCTTGGCCGATCCTTTTTCATTGGGTAGAGAAACCTTTTTTGGACTACCGATGTTTTCATTATCCATGGAAATTTGGGAGACTGATCCTTCAAACATATTTGCTTGTCTAGCGCGCTTCAACATTTCTGCTTCAACAAGAGTTAACAAATATATCAGATCAATAAGGGTCACATCTTTGTTAGTAATATAGTAGTCGTTAACAAACTGACTATATAACTTAGGAAGCGAGTGAAGAACCAAGTCAACAACCAGCTCCTTTGGGAAAACGACACCCAACATTCCCAATCTGTCGATGTGCGACTTCATTTTTAGAACATGTGCACCCATAGAATTTCCATATAGGTGTTTACATTCCAACAGGGCTTGAGTAACTTTGAACTTTTCAATTTGACGAAAATGTGGGTCGGGGAGAATCACTGGTGGTGGTGGAGGAAGAGTTGGAGAAGTATGATTTCCAGTTCCACCATTTGAAGAAGGGAAGATTCTTTCACCTAGATCAACTTATGGAAGATCATCTTCAGATATAGAAGGAAAACCATTTCCAGGAATACCATAGTTTGTGACATCCCCTAATTTCTCGGCCAGAAAGACCGATTTAATTTATGCTTTTTAAAATAAAATCAGAGAAATCCTTTTAAAAGATGTTGCAGAATTAGTCCCCAAAACAAAACATGATAAAAGTTTTGCAAAACCTTTCTTTAAGAAATGTATAGTTTCATTTCATATCAAAACCTTGGGATGTCATGTTCCGATACAGATCAAAAGCATAAACAAGACATTATAAGCCTTTCAACAATTATTTACAACTACTGGCCTATAATCCAAAAATCTCTCATCGTCCTCCGATTATGCTCGGGGTCCACTACCTGTAACATAAAAAGCTAAGTGGGTCAGGCTTGGGAGCCTGGTGAGCATATAGGGTTTTCAACCCACAATAATAATAAACTTATTAAGTTCACCAATAAAAAATAACCCTGATTACCCGTTCCCGTTATCCTCACTTTACGTCCCTAAACACTTGTCGCAAGGGACCTAGCCTAAAGAATATCATCGGGATGCACACTACTGCTAAGGGGTTTCCTCAGCCATACATGTCCTACAGGCAACCATGAGGGGGATGGAGTACGCCAATGAACATTTATTTAGCTTGTAAGTCCCTAATTTGCATGTGTATCAATCAGATCCGTTTGATGGTGCGGAATCCCAATCAAACGGATGATGTCTGATCAATTAGAATGGAAGATGGAGAATAATAATATGAATCTCTGTATGAATTGATATGAATTAAAGTTCCAGATACAAAAGATTCACACAAAATGCTCTCTAGCCATAAACTCTCTTCTCTCTGACCGTAAACTCCTTAGGGTTCATCAATCTCTACTCCTCACCCTAACACCTATATTTATACTTGGATAACATGGGCCGGATAACATGGGCCGTAAATGGGTTTATGGCCGTAAGGTGTTTACGACCGTAAACTCAACCATAAACTCCAAAAATATTACAGAGAAATAAAATTGCCCAGAAAAGCAAAGTATAAAACATATTTTGACCCAACAATCTCCCCCTTGGTTTATAGCTTTCTTTTCTTAATTGACCCAACAAGCTCCCCCTAAAAAGTAGCTGGCTCTTCTTGTTAATATTCATTGGGAGACTGGCTTCAGCATTAATCTTCAAATTCTTCACGACTTCAAGATGAACTTGATGAATCTTCAATGAATGACTTCATCTTGAGCACTTGAGCTATTCTTCAGGATTTGGAATTGAACGCACATTGGGTGAGGATGCTTGATGTACTGATTCTTGAAAGATAGCGCTTTCAGCTTGAGAATCTTCTGAGAGAACATCAGAGAGAATGAACTTCTAGATCACTTCAGTAGGTACAAAGATAGCAGCAGACTGATTGAGGAGGCTTCAATGCAATCCGTCACATAATCTTCAATTTCAGCTTCAACTTGCTTCTAGGGTTGAAGGATTGAATGTTGAAAGAATGATCTTCATTTCTTGCTCCTTCGAATGAGAATTCTTCGATACTCACGGACGAAGCCTTGGCTCTGAAATCTTCAACACAAACTCCATGAGTTTTATCTTCACCTGAAATTACTTTTCAAGACAAAACAAAACTAAAAGAAAACTTAGCACACAAATTAAAACAAAAACAAAAAATATTTTTTGGATTTTTCATATTTTCTGAAATAGAAATAAAACAGAAATAACACTATTTTTAATTTTTAATTTTCTGATTTTTTTAATTCATTTCTACCCTAATATTTAAATTACAAGAACACTATGAACAAACTTAACAAAAACCAAAATAATAGCTAACTTTAAGAGTGATTTGAGATCAAAGTTGTTGGACAACCTTATTCCACTTGTCGGTACCCTTATCTTCACATCTTCGTCTGATCGATTGCCAGTATTGTGGTCCACTTAAACACGAAAAATTTGTGACAATATTTTGGACAATTTACCAATGACATGATACACATACATATAGATGATTATAATTTTATTATCATGACTGACCCTAATTCTTAAATAAATTTTTTAATACCATTTAACTGACTACAACCAGGGATATTGTTGTCCACCTAAATCGAGCAGCGAGATCTACAGACAATCTGTATGTGTTCAATTTTAAGTATACTAGAACGTGTTTTCCACTTCCTAATATGCCCCAACCATCAAGAACTTCCAGAGTACTACTTACACTGGGTGAGCAGACAACCATTCAGAGAGAGGATAGATTCAGAATTCTATTACTTATTGTTTCAGAGGGGTTAAGAAGTAGAAGGTTGCATATGCTGTGTACCAGGTCGGATTAGAAGTCACGCAAAGGAGACATCATATGGCTAACAGATGAGAGGAATTTCATATATATATATATATATATATATATAGCTTGCAGAGAAATAGAGTTGCATATGTTGTGTACCAGGTCAGATTGGAAGTCACGCAAAGGAGACAACATATGACTAACAGACGGAAAGAAAGAAAATGATATTCTACAGACCTAATTTATCAGAATTTACCAGTCGCCCCATCCAACCGGAATTAAGGACAGAATCCGCACATCGAGGAAAAGTGAATCCACAGTTCTAGATATGGGTTATTTAATGTGACCGGTAGATACCCATGTATATCTCCCTGCTCAACCTATCCGAGCGTCGTGAAATCAGGTTAAACAGATCTAACTAGGTCAAAGTTTGTCATGTCCTTAAATTCATTAGGTTCAACTCTCCCTAGTCAAGTCCATTTAAAATCTTTCGTGCCTACCAGCGCATCGAACACAGAGCGTAGACGATTCAACCTAGGTACGTTACGCCGATTCAGATTGCCCGTTATCACTTGCTAATTTCATTTCCCAAAACATCTCTTACAAGCACATTTCATTTACACCATATTTTTTGGATTTTCTGATTTTGTAATGTTTTTGGATATATTTTTTTAAAATTTTTTAAATTTTGTTTTGTTTTTATTTCTCCCCCTAAATTTGTGCATAGGAGAGAAATGAAAATAAATGCGCAAATTTAAACTATCCTAAAACAAAAATTAGTCTTTAAAGCGAATCAACTTAAGAAAAACTCAGGAGTATAGAGAAGAAAATGCAAACTGTAATTCACCGATTGAATCTGCATTCAGAAGGTCTGAGAACAACAAGCATAATCTCAGAACAGATCCGAAAATTCTTCATATCATTAAGCACTAACCCTATTTGTGATCTCTTCCTTTATTCCTTTCCTGCAAAAGGACACATACTCTCAACAAAGGTCGTAATGTTGTACAGTTGAGAGATGTCCCCAATCATATGCCAGGAACAGCCACTATCAACAAACCAAAGTCTGATGATATGCCTCCATAGCTGCTCAGACACAGGGCGGGATCAGTTGGTCTTTGGAACCCAGTTCATTTTGAAACTGGGTCGACCTTTGTCATCCTTGCACGGTACTTTCTCCCATGACATATCCTGCTTATCACAAACAGAAGACGATGAAATATTAGAGTCATTAGAAGATTTGGGAGTTTTCACCTTTCGTACCCATCTATATCCGAGTTTAACCCATTTCTTGTTCGATCCGATGGGTGCGTCAGCACTTTCTTTGGAACTTGAAGTCGGCTGCCAAGATGACTTTGACCTAACTGGTCTAGGCTTCACAGGAGCATCTCTTGAGCTAGACTTCTAGGCCAGCATTCCCTTCTTGTTCTTGGGAGTTGGATGCTTAACCTTGGGAGTTGGATACTTGGCCTTGGGATTTGGATTCTTTGCCTTGTGGGTTTGATTCTTGGCGTGTGTTCCAGTCACCATTATCTGAACGTGACCTGGAAGGGTTTCTTTTGAAGTATCTCCCACTTGGCGCGTTTTGCCATCCTTGTGCGTTGTAGGGAACGTATGCGCGATTTGGACAATTTCGAGCAATATGAACAGGTGTTCCACAGTGAAAACAAGTCTTTTTCTTCACTGGGAAATTGTTTCTTCCTGCCCCTGGTGGCGTATCCTTGCCTTTTCTCTTGTTGTTCCCACATGCACAATTGCAACAGGCACTCTGTTGCGCTGGAATTGGAGGCCTGTATTTCTTAACGGTAGGTTTGTTAGGAGTAACAGAATTCGAAGCAACAGATTCTGAGTGCAAGGAGTCATTGGTTTGTTCAGTAGTGTTCTCTTTGTTCTCATCTTCTGCTACTTTACCTGCACATGTAACAGAAACATCAGTATTTTCAACCTGAATACCTCCTGACACAAATCCATCTGGTTTTCCATATTTAAGATGTGCCTCCCTGTCAATTTCTTCCTGTGTCATAGGGATGGATGTGTAGTTATGATTGAAAGGTGGAGGAACACTATCATACCATAAACCCTTGTTTTGATTATCTTTGAATTTTAATTGGGTTTCAAACAAGGACTCGACTGTCTGACTTGACGCAGTATAATTTTTAAAACTAACATCTGTTTTCCACACTTAATTTTCAAAGTGTCAAGTTCTTCAGTTACAGCAGCAAGTTGTCTCTTAATATAGTCATAATTTTCACACTTGTTGCTATACTCTTCCTGAAGCTTCCTAAAGTCCTTGGTTTTTGCTTCTAATTCAGCCTTCAGGTGTTTCTGTCCTTTCCTGAGTTGATATCCTTCATATCTCAAGTCCTCAACTTCTCTTTTTAATAAATCAATTTGTTCCCGAAGAAATTTAATTGTAGCTTCACAAGCTGGAGTACATGTAACTTTAGTGACCAGAATGTTTTCAGAACTCATTGTTTCTCTACACTTCAAAGCATCAAGTTCTTGAATTACATCAGCAAGACTAAGATGATTGAGATCTTTTGTCTTCTTGATGATAGCCACGTTCATATCCCACGATTTCGGAAGTGAATTCAGTAGCTTTTTGTTTATCTCAAACTTAGACAAGAAGATCCCAACTATATTCATCTCAGTAGTAAGTGTAGTAAATCGCTGCAGCTGAGTTTCGAGGGTTTCTCCAGGGATATAATCGAAAATATTGAAATTTTGTTTTAACATATCCTGACGACTCTCTTTCATGTTTTCAACTCCCTCGTAGACCTTAAAATCAATTAAAAAGCACAACTAAAACCCAAAATCAAACTTAAAAGTGAAACCCTTTGATTATAAACCTCAAAAGTCAACCTTAAAAGTCAAATTTAAAAAGTGAAACTCAAAAGTCAAACTTGAAAACACAAACTTAAAAGTCAAACCGAAAAACTAAATTTGAAAATTTAAAAGTTAAACGAAAAAGTCAAAGTTTAAAATCAATGGTCAAACTTGGAAGTCAAAATCAAAATTTAAGGTCAAAAGTTAAAAAAATAAAAGTAAAAAATTAAAATATAATTTTATTTATTAATTTTAATTTAATTTAATAATTTTATATATTTATTTTTTATTTTTATTATTATTTTTTATTTTTATATATATTTTTTTGGATGAAAAAAGGAATTTAAAAATAAAAAAAATTGAGTTTTTGGGTTAAAATTGTCAAAATTCGAAAGTTGGAAGCGAGAAGGAGTCTATTTGAATTAAAATCAGAAGAGTTGAATCATCAGGTGGCCTAGTTGAGTTGGTAAGGCGCAGAGGTAATGAATCGGAGGTCCCTAGTTCGAACCCCAGCTCCTCCAAATCCGTCCGCCCCTTTCCTTTTTTTTTTAATAGACGCTGCGAAGATTGCTTCTTGCAAGGCTGCTGCTTGCGAGGCCGAGGTGTGAGCCCGTAAACCGAAGACCGCAAGCTCGGACCAGCCGTAAACTCCTAGGCCGCAAGCTCGGACCGTAAACCTTGGGCTGTAAACTTCGGACCGTGAACTCCAAAACCCTAGCTTCTGGCCGCCACCCCCTCGCAGGTTACGATAAAAAAACAGTGATTTTTGCCCTATTTTGCTCCAAAACTCGATCAAAAACACTTTTTTATGAAAAACACGAAGAACAACCCCCCCCCCCCCCTTATTTTTGCGAGAGCTATCCAAAAACACAAAAATATTTTGACAATAAGATCAAATAAATCCCCAAATCTAACAAAATTGACTGGTACAACTTGGCTCTGATACCAATTGTAAGTCCCTAATTTGCCTGTGTATCAATCAGATCCGTTTGATGGTGCGGAATCCCAATCAAACGGATGACGTCAGATCAATTAGAATGGAAGAAGGAGAAGAATAATATGAATCTCTGTATGAATTGATATGAATTAAAGTTCCAGATACAAAAGATTCACACAAAATACAAAAGATTCACACAAAAGACTCACCCTAACACTTATATTTATACTTGGAGAACATGGGTCGGATAACATGGGCCGTAAATGGGTTTACGGCCGTAAGGTGTTTACGGCCGTAAACTCAACCGTAAACATGACCGTAAACTCCAAAAATATTACAGAGAAATACAATTGCCCAGAAAAGCAAAGTATAAACCATATTTTGACCCAACATAATTCATCAACACCTACAAGTTGCGAACCTGCTAGTGTTCCACTGGACTGTCTAGAAAAGTCTGTGGTCATCACCTATACTCCACTAGATGACTACAACAATAACAACAACATCGAGGTCTCTCACCATTTTAACACACATGAACTATTTCATCTACCCATGTTCTACCCAACATATTTTGTAGATAAAATACATATACAGTTTAAAACTTGTATAAAACATTTATTCAACAGTCACCTCAAATAAACACTTAATATAATTACACATAGCACGTATTATATAGAAAAAAAATTCATATTTAGGTGTAAGATGAAAGTGACTACACACTCACATGATTTGATGATAATCGGGCAGCAATTTGTCGCTTAAAACGATCGTTTCTAATAAAACCGGGAGTTTTATTGAGAAACCGGGCTTTGCGAAGGTCGGGCTTCGAAACCGAAAATATAAATTTTCCGGGATTCTCGGGCACTTCGTGGAGTATTCTGGGCTTTGGAATAAGTACCGGGGCTTCGGGGGATGTGAAAATAGCCAAAATAGTGAAAAAGGGGCCAAAATTGCCAATTTCTAAATTCTAGCCGGGAGGGTTCGCACCCTCCTATTTATAGGCTGCGAGCTGCTGATCGGACGGTCAGGAGAGAAGCCACGTGGTAGCAGATCCGAAGGAGGTAGCACCTGCTCGCACATGGGTTGTGCATGCGAGGCCCTTGGTGGAGGGCTCTGATTGGACCGAACTTCGGATCCGAGGTGGGTGGCTCTTGGCTCATGCGAAGGCTTTGGATGCAATGAGTCACTATGCACGCGTCGGATGTGCGAGGGACAAGACTTCGGTCGAATCCGAAAGTGACACGCGACTGCCAGCTGCTCGGATGACTCAACCATTTTGGACACGTGGCAAGCATGCAGCGAGGGTGACGTGGCATTTCCGGGTGAAGCTTATCTATGCGAAATTTCTCGAATTTTGTGCCAAAGTCTTCTAAAATTCATAACTTTCACATACGAGCTCCGTTTTTGACGTTCTTTATATGCACGCGTAGGTAAAATTACGCTCTACAACTTTCGTTTAGACTTCGTCGCCTAATTTTGATTTTGATTTTTATATTATTATTTTTAACAGACCGGGACAGGAAATCCATTAAAAATTCATAACTTCTTCATCCGACGTCCATTTTCGTCAGACTTTTTACCATTGTGCTACTAATGACGAGACCTTCGATTCTCGTTTAGGTCATGTTGGCTAAAAATCACTCGATCTAAAATTCGAGTTTTTAGCTGTCTACTGCTAAGCTGAAACTTCGAAAAATCATAATTTCCTTATACGAAGTCAGATTTGGGCGTTGTTTTTATCGAACTTCTCGGTTTAACGAATACTACGACTTTCTTATAGATCACTAAGGCTAAAAAGTAGTTTATCAAAAACTCACTTTTTACGACATTCAGCACCGTGCTAGTTTTGTCGCGAAACTTCGACATGTTAACTTCTTTGTTATAACTCGGATTTTGGTATTCTTTATATCCCCGAAATCCTTGTTTCAACCACTACAACTTTATGTAAAGATATCGGGCTTATCTCACACTTTAATTTTGATGCTTATTTTTATTCTTAATTAATTAAACCCTAATAATTAATCATAAAACACATAATTCACATAATATTCACATAATTCCTTTTCATTTCTTCAAAAATGAGTTACAAAGGTTAACCTAGACTATCACCTCAATATAAATGCCTAGGCTAGAAACACGAGTGTTACATAGTTGAACTTGACATCTATAAAGGGAGAAAATAATTCAAATTAGTTGATTTATTTAATCCTTAATTAATAACCCAAAATTTTAAATTAAGGCTAGGATCCATATTTTCGATTCGAATTAAGAAGAGGGATGCCGTAATCAAATTCGAATCTATTTTAGGTAGGTAAGCATTTACCAGTTTCTATCTAATGAAACTCATAGATCTTTTGAGATTCATCGAACTATTCAATGGCATGTTTAATCTCGATTATGCTCTCACTTTGTGACTGGGATGCCGATGATCACAAACGATATGTGAATGACCATGCAAATTAGCTTGGTACTCTCGATGCCATTTATCACCTAATTAATGTGTCGGTTAACCACACACGTCCCATTGATCAATGATAATGAATGACCATGAAAATTAGCTGAGACACCCATTGCTAACAATATTAGTTCAGATTAGTGTGCCGGTTAACCACACACGCTCTACTAACGACCAATAAGGTGTAAAGTGCAATTTCATGGGTTAGCATCAAATTCACTTTTTTCCTAAAGTAACTAAGAATGGAAATTTTTAGAAAACGTTTAGTTACTTTATGTCATTATACTTTTAATGAGAGTTTAGTATCCTATCCTACCCGTTCGGCTAACGACCCTCCACTAGTCAATAGTGTGGTGGGTAAGAATGGATACCCAATGGTGGTCATTTTACATGCTACTTCCTTAAACACCCTTTATAGACCATATTCGTAAATGAGGCCTACTAACGGTAAGACTGACTTTTCTTATACATATATATATACATTAAAATTTTAATTCTATAATAGTATAAGGGTGTATTTTAAACTTTTAAAAAACTAGAGGTTTAATCTTTTAATAAATTAAGCTTTTAATTTGATTAAATTTAAACCTTTAAAATACCAGGGTTCTAAAATTTAAGATTTCAAAATTAAACTATTTAATTAAATACTCCCTCCGTCCCAAATTAATTGTCCACTTTTGACTTTTGAAGTCATTTTTCTTCAACTTTGACCTTAAATATTTTTATTTGTGTTATATATTACTTGATAAAACTTATAACAATGAAAAGACATTTAAAATACAATCCCTTCATATATTTTGTATCAAGTATTATCTATCGGAAACAAAAATATTTAAGGTCAAAGTTTACGAATAAAGACTTCAAAAATCAAATGTGGACAATTAATTTGGGACGGAGGTAGTACTAAATTGTAAAACCATAGGGTGTATTTTTAAAACTATTCAAAAATGCTTGATCAAATTTTAAATAATCAAATTAATAAGTTAAATTTATCTATATCTAAAAATTTGACCAAATCGATTATTTTGATAAGGATATATCATTACCTTTTCAGAAAATTCAATTTTAAGCAATAAAAATAAATTAAGGTAATTATCCTAATCAAATCAAGATATAATAATCGAAAACTCATTGATCTGACATGCCAAGTCGTCGAGTCGGGGCAATGCACTCATCGAGTAGGGCCAACTAGTCAAGTTCCAGACATAAACTCATCGAGTTCGATTAATAGATTGACGAATATGTTCCCTTCTCCTTTGCACAATTCACAATTGCATCAAATTCAACTGAAAAACATCATAGTTTCTGATATCACTGATGGTTTTTGAGCTTAACTACAACCTTTGTGTTCATGCAACCCTAATTGCTTTGGATCTAAGTTTTTCAATAATTGAACATGTAAATTGAATACCAAAGCAAAAACCTAGATCTAGTATATAATTTTTGAAGATTACATAATAAAAGGGTTTTGATGTTTACCTTAACTTGTTATGTAGTAATAACAAGAACACCTTGTAGATCCTTGACTCTTGAAAGCTTAGTGCTACAAATGTGACACCTCTAATGACTTACAAACACTCTTTTCAAGAGGATGAGAGGAGAGGGGAGGGGATACTTAGAAAAATCGGCACCACTAGGGTTTTCAGGCATAAGGCCGAAAATCTAAGGGGTTACATCCCTTTTATACATGACGTGGCTTAGTCCCAAATCTATGGTTTGCAGGTGGAAACCTGATTCCCTGGTTAAGGCTTAGCAGCCCATGGACTCCTCATTAGAAGGCCTTGGATGAAAAATTATAGGGCCACCCAATAATTTTCGTCCACTCTTATCCAAGGAGTCCAAGAGCCCAATTTCACAACTATCAATGATTTGCAAAAGAACCCATGTACTTTTATTTAATTCCTTTAATCCTAAAACTAATTCAAAATTAATTTTTGAATAAATATTAAATAAATAACATGATTTCTAATTAATATATTATTTTCCTAACATATTAATAAATCATTTATATGAATTTACTATTCCAAACAATAAATTCAACTTCTCTTCAAAAGTCATCCTGTCAAGATGCAAGAGTGAAGGCAACCCAAAATGACCATGTTACTATCGAAACAAGTACATACCAATTATAGTTATGGGCTTAGACACCTAATCCAACACAAACCATAGGCTTACGTATAATTCTTGCCGAGGGCCAAATCCTGGTCTTCTATGCAACCGCCACGAGCTTGATCCTGGTCTTTCATACAGGTGTCAGGAGCCAAACTTTGGTTTCTTATACACATATCACACAAGTAAGTTGTATCATATAAAACAAATAATAGGCCATCATTGGTGCCTTCGACCCATTAATATAGTGAGAAAACTCACCTCAGTCTACTGGAAGCAACAAGATGCTCGACTGCTAAACAGGAAGATTCTACACTACGAAAACAATTATACCTAATTAGAATTAGGTCATAATCCCAAATCATAGGCCTATGCCCTAATTCCAAACTCCTACAATAAGGGTTCAAATGTTTTCCCCTTACCAGGACTAACCATTCCTGGCCCACATGAAATAACAGGCTCCAAAGCCTAAAAAGCTCAACTACATCACTTAAGGCCGATTAGCAAATTCAAAGCCCTACCTACTCTAAACAGATCACGACCCAAAACCAAACAAGGACCAATGACCCAAAATCCCAACATAAGTCCAAAAGCTCACTAGGAGCGTACACACAATGTAATCCCGATACGCTTAGCGTACTTAACTGCCATGCAGTACCCGCTGCGTACACCTTGGTACGCTCAGCGTACTGCACTGCTCAGCACCTTCAACCATTTGGTTCTTAATACATGCAGTCACTTAATCTCACTTCAAGATCACAATAAATAAGAGGGTCCTAGGGCCTAAGGTTGGCAACTTTATGCCTTTGCATGTCTTATGGACTCCAACATCCATTTTTGTTCACCAAAGATCATTTAAAGGACCTAGATTCATGCATGGCTACATATCAACCACCAAGATAACATTTATATACTTCTAACATGCCAAAGGGACTAAGATCTAGCATTTCTAGATTTTGGAGTTGCCGAAACTCACAAAAGAGAATCCTTGGACCAAAAATGAGCTTATAAACAAACCCGAACTCTAACTATCAAAAGGAACAACAAGGTATGAACGTTTTACCTTCAAAAGCTTCCTAAGATGATGTAGATTTAGGATCTTGAAGCTTAACCACATCCAAGCTTTCTCACCAACTTCTTCTTCTTGCAAACACACCAAAAAGGCCAATAAAGTCACTTTCAAGATTAAAGATCACTCTCAATGGCAACTACGATTTTAGGGATGTTCAAAGGAAATGGAGGCTGATAAGAGTGAGGGTGAAAAGGTCACAAGTGTGCTTAAATAGGGCTCATGCGTAAGTCCCTAATTTGTCTGTGTATCAATCAGATCCGTTTGATGATGCGGAATCCCAATCAAACGGATGATGTCAAATAAAATAGAAGAGAAGAAGAAGAAGAAGAATATGATGAATCTATGTATGAATTGATTAGAATGAAGATCCGGATACAAAAGATGTTGGATAACGTGTCTAAGTCCATAACTATTTCTGGTATGTACTTGACCCGACCCGGCATGGTCCATTTGGGTTGCATGGCACCATGCAATTGGATAGACTAAATGAGAGAAATAACACTTGTGGATTATTAATATATTATAAGTTCTAATATAATAATAATAATAATATTTAATTAGTTTGATCAAGAATTAATTTAGAATTAATTAAGTGATCAAAAGATAACTAGTTAAATATATAGGTTGATTATGTAAATCATCCATAACTTGTATGGTGGGCTAAGAGGCTCCATGGATTATCAAGTTGGGTTAAACCCATAGGATGCTCCATGGGAGTTACAAACCCATGGGTCATGGAAATGAAGAGTCATGACACATTAGGGTTTACATGGTGTAACCCTAGATGTGTCAACACTATATAAGAAACCCATTGTCCACCAAAATCGGCTACACATAAGAAACAAGAGGGCTAGGCTGATTTTAGAAGTGTGTATTCTCTCTAAAGTCATTCCAAAAGCATTTGGTGTTGTGTGAAGCATTTGAGGCATCACACTTGGGGTGCTAGGCTCACAATGTTTCAAGGATCATAAGCAACAACAAGGTAAGTTATTCTATCTTTCATTCAAGTTAAAAATTGTTCCCCATGTATGCTAGATAGGAATATAACCTTGGAATTCATCTTTGCATGATAATTAGACAAACATCGATCCAAGGTTACTAGGGTTGCATGTACACTTAGGAAGCGTTAAAATGTACAAAACCCATCAAAAGATTCACACACACAACTTCTCTCTAGTTTCTCTCTTGGCCGTACACTCCTTCGTGTTCATCAATCTACTCCTCAACCCTAACACTTATATATATACTAGGGAATATGGGCTTGGTGAACATGGGCCGTAAATGAGTTTACGACCGTAAACACAGTCGTAAACATGTATACGGTCGTAAACACGAAGTTGTTTACGGTCCAAGACACAAAAATAAATTTTTCTAGAAAAGTAAAGTATAAACCATATTTTTGACCCAAAAATCTCCCCCTTGGTTTATAACTTTCTTTTCTTAATTAACCCAACAAGCTCCCCCTAAAAAGTAGCTGGCACTTCTTGACAATCTTCAATGGGAGCTTGGCTTCAGCTTTAACCTTCGATTTCTTAACAGCATCAGGATGAACATATGAATCTTCAATGAATGACTTCATATTGAGCACTTGAGGTTTTCTTCAAAATTTGACATTGAACGCACATTGGGTGAGGAGGCTTGACGTACTGATTCTTGAAAGATAGCGCTTTCAGCTTGAAAATCTTCAGAGAGAAATAATCTTCTGGATCGCTTTAGCAGGTTTAAGATAACAGTAGACTGATTGAGGAGGCTTCAATACAATCCGTCACATAATCTTCAATTTCATCTTCACCATGCTTCTGGGGTTGAAAGATTGAATTTGAAAGAATAATCTTCATTTCTTGCTCCTTCGAATGAGAATTCTTCGATGCTCACGGACGAAGCCTTTGGCTCAGAAATCTTCGATATAGACTTCATGAGTTTCATCTTCACCTGAATTCACTTTTCAAGACAAAACAAAACTAAAAGAAAATTTAGCACACAATATTTTTGGGTTTTTCATATTTTCTGAACAAAAAATAAATTAGAAATAACACTATTTTGACTTTGAATTTTCTGATTTTTTTATTTTTTTCATTTTTTTTATTTTTTTAAAATTTATTTTTAATTCTCCCCCTTATATTTAAATTAGAAGAACACTATGAATAAACATAACAAAAACAAAAATAATAGTTAACTTTAAGAGTGATTTGGGATTAGAGTTTTTAGACAGCCTTTATCCGTTTATCAGTACCTCTCCCTTTACAAATAGATCTGGTCAATCACTGGTATTGTGGTCCACTTAAACACGAGAGATTGTGACAAAATTAGGACATACTATAAGTGACAAGACAATGTGATCCTAAGTTCCTAGATAATATTCTTTAAGGACCATTCAGCTGACGACAACCAAAGATATTGTTGTCCACCTAAATTGTGCAGCGAGATCTACATACAATCTGTATGTGTTCAAATTTTAATTGTACCAGAACATGTATCCCGCTTCCTGATATGCTCCAGCCATCAAGGACTTCCAGAATACTCCTTACACTGGGTGAGCATACAATTATTAAGAGAGAAGATAGATTTAGCATGCATATGTTGTACATCCAGGTCGGATATCTTCCAATCACACAAATGATGAAACATATGACTAACTGAAGTTTCAGAGGGATTGTGAAGAGAATGGTGCATATATTGTGTACCAGGTCGGATTTTAAGTCACGCAGAGGAGACAGTATATGGATAACAGATAAAAAGAATTGCATAGAGAGATGATGCAGAGAGATAGAATCACATACGTTACAGTCCAGGCCGGATCTCTCGATCACACAGAGGAAGAAACATACGACTAACAGATAGAAAGAAAGAAAATAACCTTCTACAGACCTAGTTTATCGGAATTCCCCAGTCACCCCATCCAACCGGAATTAAGGACAGAATCCGCACATCGAGGAAAAGTGAATCCACAGTTCTAGATACGGGTTATATAATGTGACCGATAGATTCCCATGTATATCTCCCTGCTCAACCTATCCGAGCGTCGTAATGTCAGGCTAAACGGATCTAACTAGATCAATGTTTGTCAAGTCCTTGAATTCCTTAAGTTCAACTCTCCCTACTCAAGTCCATTTAAAATCTTTCGTGCCTACCAGTGCATCGAACACAGAGCCTAGACAATTCAGATTCAGTCCCTTACACAGATTCAGATTGCCTGTTATCACATGATTATATCACTTCCCAAAACATCCCCTGCAAGCACATTCCATTAACACCATATTTTGATTTTCTGATTTTCTAATGTTTTTGGAGTTTTTTTTTAAATTAAAATTTTCTAATTTTTGTTTTGTTTTTATTTCTCCCCCTAAATTTGTGCATAGGAGAGAAACAAAAGTAAATACGCAAAATTAAACTATCCTAAAACAAAAATTATTCTTTAAAGCGAATCAGCTTAAGAAAAAATCAGGAATATAGAGAAGAAAATTCAAACCGTAAGTCACCGGTTGAGTTTGCATCCAGAAGGTCTGAGAACAACACACGTAATCTCAAAACAGATCCAAAAATTCTTCACATCATTAAGCACTAACCCCATGAGTGATCCCTTCCTTTCTTCCCTTCCTGCAAAAGGACACATACTCTCAAGCAAAAGTCTGAATGTTGTACAGTTGAGAGATGTCCCCTATTATGTGCCCGGAACAGCCACTACCAACAAACCGAAGTCTAATGATATGCCGCCATAGCTGCTCCGACACAGAGAGGGATTAGTTGGTCTTTGGAACCCAGTCCATTTTGAAACTGGATCGACCTTTGTCATCAACACACGATACTTTCTCCCATGACATGTCCTGTTTATCACAAACAGAAGATGTAGAAATATTAGAATCATTAGGAGATTTAGGAGATTGAGCCTTTGGTACCCATTTGTATCCGGGTTTAACCCAATTCTTGTTGGATTGGATGGGTGCCTCGGCACTTGCTTTTGATCTTGATTTCGGCTGCCTAGATGACTTTGACCTAACCGGTCTTGGCTTCATAGGAGCATTTCTTGGACTAGACTTTTGGGCCAGCATTCCCTTCTTGTTCTTGGGAGTTGGATGCTTGGCCTTGGGAGTTGAATTAGTGGCCTTCATGGCATTCCAGTCGGCATTGTCTGAATGTGACCTTGATGGGTTTCTTTTGAAAAATCTCCCTCTTGGCGCGTTCTGCAAGCCTTGTGCATAATAGGGAACGTATGCGCGATTTGGACAATTTCTGGAAATGTGTCCAGGTGTTCCACAGTGAAAACATGTCTTTTTCTTCACTATGAAGTTGTTTCTTCCTGCCCCTGGTGACGTATCCTTGCCTTGTCTCTTATTGTTCCCATAAGCAAAATTGCAACAGGCACTCTGTTTCACTGGAATTAGAGGCCTGTATTTCTTAACGGTAGGTTGATCAGAGGCAACTGAGTTCGAAGCAATAGACTCAGAGCTCAAAAGATGTTGGTTTGTTCAATGGTTTTCTCATTGTTCTCATCTTATGCTACTTTACCTTCACATGAAGTAGACACATTAATATTTTCAACCTGAATACCTCCTGACACAAATCCATCTGGTTTTCCATATTTAAGATGTGCCTCCCTGTCAATTTCTTCCTGTGTCATAGGGATGGATGTGTAGTTATGACTGAAAGGTGGAGGAACACTATCATACCATAAACCCTTGTTTTGATTATCTTTGAATTTTAATTGGGTTTCAAACAAGGACTCGACTGTCTGACTTGACGCAGTATAATTTTTAAAACTAACATCTGTTTTTCCACACTTAATTTTCAAAGTGTCAAGTTCTTCAGTTACAGCAGCAAGTTGTCTCTTAATATAGTCATAATTTTCACACTTGTTGCTATACTCTTCCTGAAGCTTCCTAAAGTCCTTGGTTTTATCTTCTAATTCAGCCTTCAGGGGTTTCTGTCCTTTCCTGAGTTGATATCCTTCATATCTCAGGTCCTCAACTTCTCTTTTTAATAAATCAGTTTGTTCCCGAAGAAATTTAATCATAGTTTCACAAGTTGGAGTACATGTAACTTCAGTGACCGGAATGTTTTCAGAACTCATTATTTTTCTACAGTTCAAAGCATCAAGTTCTTCAATTACATCAGTAAGACTAAGATGATTGAGATCTTTTGTCTTCTTGATGATAGCCACGTTCATATCCCACGATTTTGGAAGTGAATTCAGTAGCTTTTTGTTTATCTCAAACTTAGACAATAAGATCCCAGCTATATTCATCTCAGTAGTAAGTATAGTAAATCGCTGCAACTGAGTTTCGAGGGTTTCTCCAGGGATATAATCGAAAATGTTGAAATTTTGTCTTAACATATCCTGACGACTCTCTTTCATGTTTTCAACTCCCTCGTAGACCTTAAAATCAATTAAAAAGCACAACTAGAAGCCAAAATCAAACTTAAAAGTCAAACCCTTTAATTATAAACCTCAAAAGTCAACCTTTAAAGTCAAATTTAAAAAGTTAAACTCAAAAGTCAAACTTAAAAGTCAAACCGAAAAGCCAAATTTGAAATTTTAAAAGTTAAACGAAAAAGTCAAAGTTTAAAGTCAAAGGTCAAACTTGGAAGTCAAAGTCAAAATTTAAGGTCAAAAGTTAAAAAATAAATGTCAAAATTTAAAATATAATTTTATTTATTAATTTTAATTTATTTTATTTTTTATTTATTTATTATTATTATTATTATTTATTTATTTATTTATTTTTTTAATTTTGGATGAAAAAGGAATTTAAAACTAAAAGAAATTGAGTTTTTTTTGGGTTAAAAGTGTCAAAATTCGAAAGTTAGAACCGAGAAAGACACTTTATGAATTAAATTCGGAAGGGAAATAACAAGGGATCAGGTAGCCGAGTTGGATAAGGCGCCGATTTGTTGAGTTGGAGGTTGCGGGTTCGATCCCCGACACCCTCAAAATTCCCTTCCATTTTACTGATGCGAGGCTGCTGAGTGCGAGGTGCGAACCAGATACGAGCTAGAGCAAGCCGCAAACTGAGGCCGTGAACCTCGGGCCGCAAACTCCGGACCGTGAACCTCGGGCCGCAAACTCTGGACCGTGAACCTTGGCCGTGAACTCCGAAACCCTAGTCGCCGGCCGCAAACTCCGCCACACCCTCGCAGGTTTCGACCAAAACACCGATTTTTGCCCTTTTTTGCTCCAAAACTTAATCAAAAACCCGTTTTTATGAAAAACAAGAAGAACAAACCACCCTTATTTTTCAGAGATCTATCAAAAAAATGCAAAAATCTTTCGAAAATAAGATCAAATAATGCTCCAAATATGACAAAATTGACTGATACAACCACGCTCTGATACCAATTGTAAGTCCCTAATTTGCCTGTGTATCAATCAGATCCATTTGATGGTGCGGAATCCCAATCAAACGGATGATGTCAGATAAAATATAAGAGAAAAAGAAGAAGAATATGATGAATCTATGTATGAATTGATTAGAATAAAGATCCGGATACAAAAGATTCACACACAACTTCTCTCTAGTTTCTCTCTTGGCCGTACACTCCTTCATGTTCATCAATCTACTCCTCAACCCTAACACCTATATATATATACTAGGGAATATGGGCTTGGTGAACATGGGCCGTAAACACAGCCGTAAACATGTATACGGCCGTAAACACCAAGTTGTTTACGGTTCAAGACACAAAATACATTTTTCTAGAAAAGTAAAGTATAAACCATATTTTTGACTCAACATCATGCACTAAAATTAGGGGTTTTGCACTTGGTTACATACGCCCTGCATACGTGAATCTTATTCATGACTCTGCATGCCCATGTACGCTAAGCATACATAGACGTACGCCCTGCGTACGAAGGGACCTCTTTTGCAATAAAAGTACTAACCCAAGGACTAAAAGGAAAAAAATACCTGAATCCAAGTATTACACAAAATATGGATATACAAAATAATAATTTGAAATATTCAAAGGATAGGATGTGGTGTGTACATTAACCAGAGCTCAAAGAAAATTTATTCCCCAAGATACCCACACTTGTTTTATGTGTATTGGTAATATGTTAGAAATGCATGTTGGTTAAAAGGTTAGGGATCTTCAGGAATTGCATGATAGAATTACCTGATTTTTGATGCATGATAATCTAGGGGATTTTTTGATATGCTATACGAAATTGACATTATTACTATATTTTTTGTGTATACATCATGGTTGTAAATAACAAAGATTTTATCGGTTGAGAATGTTTGATTTAGCCTTATTTCCTATTACTTGTTTGTTTGTAGGCTTAGGGTAGAATCAATTATTCAACTGTCTTTTGAATCTAGCGTTATATATGATTACCATACACAAGGTGATTGCAGGGTTAGTGGAAATTTCATGAGTGGACGTTCTTGTTAGTAAGTCAGCAAGTAAGTAATGGTTAGCTACTCTTGAGAGATTGGATGTAGGATGAATGCGTATCCTAGTTGCTTGTGCCTAGTTTCCTGGAAATTCGTGACAATCCTTCGAGACAAATATGGGTAGGTGTGGAATGTAGTATGAGCTCATACTACTGGAAGCACATGACCCACACATGTATCAAGGAAGTAACGAATTATGAGGGATGAGTAATCAAGTAGTTATGTGCTAGAATATAATGTGATTTGTGACGTGTTACAGTTTATTTTCAGTATGGTGACGGCGAGAGGTTCAAGATTTGGTGTTGACGGCCCAAAGAGGCCATGGTTAACTGAAGATGAGACCTATGAGATGATCACTACTCATGTGACTATGGCAGTCATGGAGGTGGTCCAAAAGATGTTCGTGTCTATCAAGACCGCCATGATTGAGTTGTTTGATGAGCATTATGCTGCTATCACTGAGGTTGTTGTTGTCGAAGTCACTGCAGCTATTGCTGTTGTAGGATTATAGTGGAGAGGGATGATGTAATACCAGGATTTTAGCAACCTAAAGCCCCTAGAGTTTGACAGGGACATGAACCTGTTCATCGCCATGAGATGGATATCTGATGTGGAGGACTATTTCTTCATGTATTCATGCCCAGAGTTGTAACATCTCGAGTTTAGGAGTGCAAGTTCAGGGTTCAAAGTGAAAATGTAAGTGGTCAACTCGGCGAGTCCATGGGTGGACTCGGCGAGTAGGGTCACGATTCTGGTTGCGTGTTAAGTGGCCAACTCGGCGAGTCGGCGGCTGGACTCGGCGAGTTGGTGCTGTGTGGAGAAAACCCTAATTTCGGGGGTTGAGCCCTATATAAAGGACATTATACCCTCTCCCCAGCCTCCTTACTCTCCCTTGAAGTCCATGAAACCCTCATGTGCGTTTGTGAGTGGGTTTGAGAGCTTTTGAACCTTGGAGAAGTGTTTGTGGAAGAGATCTTGGAGAGATAAGAGGCTTGGAGCAAGGGGCTTTGCAAGGATTTCGATTTTTCTTCTATTGGAGCTTTCTTTTGAGTGTTTTGGTGTTTGCTAGTGGTGGAGATCTTGTCAGTGGTCGGAGCAGCTTGGTCTTATCTCTTCAGTCATCAGTTGCATGTGAGTTATCCTCACTATACCGACAGGGTCTACGGGACCAAGGCCGGCTCTTTATCGGATTGTAATCCGGGTATCGTTGTTATGTTATTGATTTGCTATATTTGCATCCTGGTAGTTAGGATGGTATATGTTAGAGACCTGGTTAAGGTCGGTATCCTGGTATAAAGGATGATGTTATGCTAGTGGCCGGTTAGGTCGGTATCCTAGTTAGGATGATGTTATGTTATGTGATCTGCTAGATCGGTTTGATTGGATGTGAATTGTTATATGATTGAATGTTTATGTGCACATAGTTGTTGGACTGGGGTTGGGTTGAGGCGGGTCCTGCTTTGTGATGTAGGCTAAGATACTCAGGGCGGACCGGTTATTCCGATGGCCCAGCGAGCAGTCCGGATAAGCTGTAGGCCCCAAGAGGGCAGACCAGGCGTGTCGAGGCTCGGAGAGTGGACCAGGCCGACTAAAGGCCCAGTGCGGGCGGACCAGTCATACTGTAGTTTCAGAGAGTGGACCAGGTGGATTGAAGGCCCGGTGTGAGCGGACCAATCACACTGTAGACTCGATGTATATGGCTAGACTCAGAGGGTGGACCAGGTGGACTGAAGCCCCGGTACGGCGGACTAGTCACACAGTAGACCCGAAGTGCATGGCTGTTCTGTGTTTTGTTATATTATGGCATGTTGTGCGTGTATGATATATGTGGTTGGTATTTTGGGGGTATCTCACTAAGCTTTCGGGCTTACAGTTGTGGTTTAATGTTTTTCAGGTTCTTCAGGAGACTGTGATAAGGCAAAGGCGTGATCGTACCGCTCCTCATGATTATGTTTTATGA
This sequence comes from Lactuca serriola, assembly GCF_051521515.1. Lineage (NCBI taxonomy): Eukaryota > Viridiplantae > Streptophyta > Magnoliopsida > Asterales > Asteraceae > Lactuca > Lactuca serriola. The sequence goes on along the minus strand of NC_136411.1, from coordinate 86,442,024 downwards.
TGTGGTTCTGGGAAGACTCTGATAAATAAATGTATTGAAATCCTTTTTGTAATAACTTTATGAAACCGGGTTGTTTTTGAAAACTTTAAATTGGTTGAAATTTTTAGAGCGTTACAAGAGTACCAAATGGTTAGGTTCGGCTTAAACCTTCTATGCTCGGGGGTGAAGGTTAGTGGAACGTAGTGACCAGTGCTTATTCTCATGTGGAGAAGGTCATAGTGACTTGGGAATAGTTCACAGAGATGTTCTACACTGAGTATGTTTTATTGGTTGAGAGGGACAGGATAGCCCATGAGTATCCATCACTGAAGCAGGCGACATAATCGGTGATGGAGATCACCAAGATGTTTTTGAAGAGAGCCCTTTTCTTCCCCATGTATGCTGCTTCGGAGTAGATCCATATATCTCCCTACTTGAGCATGCTCAAGACTGAGAATCGTGAGTTTGTATCGACTCAATAGTATCGTTCCCTCTATGAGCTACATTCATTCGCGTAGAGGAGATAGATTGAGATAGAGGCCTAGGAAAGAGTGAAGATCCATACCCTAGTTTAGACTCAGCCGACAACAAATCAGTTCAAACACGCCGATTCACGATCTGGAAGCCAGAGGGGCCGCACTTGTGGCAATTGCGGGAAGGTGCATGAGTGTGACAACCCAGAAAATCCATCATCGACCGTCATTAGTATTTAACGATAGAATGTGAAAATGTAATAAGGACAAGCTTGTAACCATCTAGGATATTTTAATATATTCGAAATTTTGTCCTTATTTATGTCAACCTTTAGGCTAAAAAAATGAGTGCTCAAAATTCGCGTCACTTTGAGAGAATGTTAGCATATTTAGACTCTTTAAGCCACCACAATTCCAGAAATATAAAATTTGCAAGACTCTGACTCAGTACGGGTGAGATGTGACTTTTATCGTAAATAAATATCTACCGTACTTAAAAAAGTTACTACGACGAAAACTTGAAAGAGCATGGTTGAGTTTTGGAAAATGTCACCAACTAGGAAATCGTAGTACTACTTAAAGTATGAATTAGGAGACCAAGAACACCTAAAACGGAATCCACATGAGAGAGTTATGATCTTTATAAAATCATAACGGTAATAAAAGCTAGTCGAAAAATGAAAGTCAAAACTAGCCAAAACGACAAAAAGGAAAGTTATAGAGGACGACGAGACCTACACAGATATTAGGAGTCGTGGAAAATGGAGTTCATATTAGAGAGTTACGGAATTCCAAATTTTGATTTTTACCATTATGCGCACTCGGGTGCTGTGCGCTGTGGATTTTGACAGTCGATCTGCCTGGATATAGGATGACGTGGCACAAGGAGATGACAACACGTGGCAGCCCCCCCCCTGTGGCTTATGCACAAAAGTGCAACACACACTCCAAAACATTATATAAAAAGAAAGCTTCGGCAGATCATTTTCCTTACCCTTCACACTCGTTCTCTCTTTGCATCGATCCTCGTACCACTGCTCTGAGAGCCTCTCGAAGTGTCGAGTTTTGGTTTCTACCCTACAACAACATTTTCGTAACTCACAGGTGAGTTCACGGCTCCATTTTCCAAACCATTTTGGTTTCTACCCTACTATTATGCTCGTAACATTAGGATAATATTTTACCCAGTAGATGCTCTGCCAAAACTTTTAGCTGATAATATGCATAGTTGTTATACTAAATGAATGATAGATTACCTCCTACCTAGTTGTTACGTTGGCCAGTTGCCAAGAAACAGATACTCTAGTCGTTATTCTAGTCACCCTTTGGATAAGCTTAGTGCCTAATGTTACTCTGCCTAAATACTCGGCTATGCAAATATATATATATATATATATATATATATATATATATATATATATATATATATAAATTAAGTAAACACGTATGAATATAACAAGAATAAAAACATGACCGAATAGGGGAGACCCCCACAACAAGAGTTAGATGAGACATGATTCATCAACAAGCTGAAATATTTTCAGCTAGCTCCCAGCCTATAACCGTTAAATCTTACGTGGGTAGGAGAGATATGTATATATCTATATGGGATTCACACTCCCACCTGTGGTTGCTAGCTACAACCTAGTGGCTATTCGAAGTAGGCATAACTTTCTAAACACATTTGCGTCGTCCGATGAAGAGTCGTGGTTTTCGGGATCAACAGTCATAGCTCGATTTATAGGAACTCATCATAACTTTGTTAAACTATGACTGAATATCTTAGACTACTATTAGGAGCCAACCTTAGAAAGTAGTGATAGTTTATCACAAACTTGAGGAAGTGAGTTTAAGATAAACAAGATAACTAAAATACCCAGACAACATTTTATAACAATAAAACATATGGACTCACCAACATTATCTTGACCTCTCAAAACCACATGTATTCTCAGGAGAACGAACCTGACTGAAGGGGAGGTAACCCTAGTGATGCAGATCGAATCTATATGGTTTACTTTTGTACTTTACTTTTGTATTTTACTTTTGTGACCTACTTTTACCTCGAACAACTGTGTAACATGTTTTATTTAATGAATAAATAGACACGTTGTTTAATATATTAGTGAATTACTCAATGTATATCTTTGGCATGAACTCCAACATCCTAATGTCGCAAAGTGATATATGCCATTTTATGCTTCTTTTAGGGTAGTTTTTATTATCATTTAACATCATATTTTGTAATGTTCAGCTCATTTTTTTTTGTTTTATCAAAATTCCTATATTGCTAGCATTTTTGTGTTGTTTTCAGATAAATTGAGTGAAGCAGTACTTTAGGAGTAGCTGGATGCATGTTTGGAGCCTAAATGGAGTTGGAACAGAAAAAGGATGCTAGGGAATAACATGCAGTGCTTAAACTGAAGACCGGTCTCCGAAACAAGCCGCAAACTCAAATCTGCAATCGCATTTTCTGTTTCTACGATCACATAAATGCATCAAAATTTTTTATGGTCGAAATGAGTCATCTGTGAAAAAAAGTCAGTTTCAGCGATCGCATATAGCCTTTCTGTTATTGCGTCACTTGTCACACCCCCAAACCAGAACGGCGAAAACGTTCGGGGGCAGAGGACGTCATATTCAGTATCATAACAGTTCATAGAAAGGAAAGTACACACCACCATATATATTAAGGTTTCCAAAATGTTTACATAATTGTATTCGTTACATGTTCAAAAGATAAATACATAAACATCTATCAAAAGAAGTAATTAACGTCAGCACATTTAATCCCCAAAAGTTGAATTCCAAACCTGCTTAGCGGTTCCCTGAGAATACAAGTTATTTCAAAGAGAAAGTGTCAACAATTAAGTTGGTGAGTTCATAAGTAGTGTTTTGAGAAATGTACGCCATTCGAAAGTTCGTGTATGTTTTCCAGAAAACGCGGCATTTTCAAATGAAAAGAGTTATGATTCGCTGTGTTGAAAATGAATGTATTAGATCCAGAAAATCCCATATTTTTCCCTAATAGTTGAGATATGATTTGTTGTGTTTTCCAAGAAAAACCCTTATTTTCTTATAAAAGTATGAAATGCATATGAATGTTCGTGTTATAAGTTGTAAACAATTGCACCAGGAAAATCCCTTATTTTCCTATTAGTTGTTTGTTCTAGATGCGGGAAAAACCCTTATTTTCCTAAAGTAACTGGCAGTCTCTAAGACCGAAAATCACAAGCAACCAACGTGCTTAAAAGGTGTGGCATAGTTTTATATAATAAAGCTATACGAAGATCGCACTTGTTAGATGAAGAATAGTTTTAGTAACTACTTGTTCATAAAAGCATAATACCATAATAATTGTATATCCGATGAGTTTTATAACCATACTGAACATAATATGCCTGTAGCGACGTTCTTCAGGCGTCGTAGCGCTATGACAAACTGTCACCCCAAAGGACGGACTGTAGCTAACAGTCAGGGCGCGGGATCATGACTTCCCGTATAGATCTATACACATTTGACACGTTCTCTGAACGGGAGACTCTGGTTATAGACAGGACTTGAAGCGGTACCTTTTAGCAAAAAGGTATTATTTGAAGATGTACACGTCTCACGGATTCTCAACTAAGTCTGTATTAAAGTAGTAGTTTTGTATGCAAAGTTTATCCTTTTTCACAATGTTTGACAAAGCATAAATCATAAGTTCTTTGAATGCATAAAATGATTTAGTAAAGAATGTTACCCTTGATATGATGTATTTGTATGTTAACGTATAATTAAACATTATTTCTATTTATCAAAACATATTGTATCCCAAGAGGGTAAAGCTGTGTTGTGAGGTGTTTTGCATGATGATGACTTCATAAGATAGTTAAAACAACAGTATGAAAAGTATAGCAAAAGATCGATGTTTCACACGATTTTAGTCGTGTGTTTACTTGTATTCCCCCCCCCCCCTTAAAAGTGTTTAAAAAGCATTTAAAGTGTGGTTGTAGGGGTATGAACTCACTTGATTGATTGAAGAAAGCGTGACGAAAACTGAGCAAAACTTCTACTCGAGAAAGCGGATATCTCGAGATTCTCGGAAAATCTCGGGAGTGTAAAACTTTCTTCCCACCTTGGATATGAAAACCGGGCCTTTGGGATGACTCCGAGGGTTGAAACGCAGAGCTTCGGCGCGAGAAAGGAAGGAAATTAGCAAATTTGGCCGGCACCCTCGCACCCTTTATATAGGGGCTGGAGGACTTCGGTACGCGGGGCGTACGAGACGTCACGGATGACCGCATCCTCGGTCGAAGCATCGGAGCGATGTGGACGAACCGGAGCCTAGCATCCGAGTATGCTGGGCGTACGAGGGTACGCGGGGCGTACGAAGGATCGGACCGCTGACTCACTCTTCGGATAATACCGGGTTTTAATTTAATTTATATTTTTATTATTTAGCAAACTTCGAAAATTCGTGTCTTCGTCATACGAACTCCGTTTTCGATGTTCTTTATATCCACACGAAGGTGAGACTACGATCTACAACTTTCGTTTAGATTCCGTCGGAAAATTCCGAAATTATTTTTTTATTATTTATTTTTAAAAGGTCGGGGTAAGAAAATTCGTTAAAAATTCATAACTTTTTCATACGATGTCCGTTTTGGGCGTTCTTTTTATGTGCGTTTGCAGTTTAACGATATCTATGACTGTCATTTAGACACCTAAGGTCAAAAAGTATTTTATTGAAACTTTACGTTTTTACGTAACTTCGTATTGCCGGTTTTTGTCGGAAAACTTAGAATGGTCATAACTTCTTCGTTATAACTCGGATTTTAGTGTTCTTTATATGCTTGGAAACCTTAAGAAGATATCTACTACATAGCGTACTCCAAACAGAGCCTTTGAATACTTCATTTTTCGATGATATTCTAATTACTTTTTCAAAGAGGTTACAAGACTCGATTTTCAATGACCTGAAATGACGTGTTGTTACATCATCCCCCCGTTAGAGGGAATTTCGTCCCGAAATTAGAGTTCATGCTACGGATAGAAGTTTTATTTGCTCCTCATGTTCTTAATTGAACTCGGTTCCACGCTTGGCATTTCAGCAAACCTTTCACTATCGGGATACGACTTTGCTTCTTTCGTTTGACTTCACTGGCATGATAACTCTTCTTGGTCGAACGTATGTTGAATGTTTTTGTGGACTGTGAGAGTAGTACATATTGTACCCTACAAGTAGTGTCTCCTGATTTTCAAAGTAATTACCGATGCTCTTGACTCAAGCTCATGTGTTGTATAGTTAACTTCCTGTGTCTTAAGCTGTCTTGAGGTATAGGCAGTGACCTTTCCTTTTGCATGAGAACACAACCAATTCATACTGATTATGATGTCAAAATCTTGGAAGTGGATTAGATGTCATGAAGATCTAAAAGAAAGTATGATTACTCCCGAATTAAGGAAAAAGGATGGGTATTTTTGTTCTATCTGTCTCTCTTTTACCAATCGACAGAAAGGGCATGTGTTGTGCTTCTAAGTTTATTTGTATGGCAGCATGATCACTCATAGTCATAGGCAGTCTCCATCTTGAAGTTCATATTAGAAATTCATACATGGTTCAACGATCATAATCTCGTGTATACGAGTCGTATATAATTAAGATTGAAAAGGTAGTCGAATAACTGATTCTTCTTTAAGCTCACATCCCATCGAGGAAAAAGAAGTTAAAGTGGAATCGTCAATTCTAAACTTGTAGAACCTTGATTATATATCACCCCTACGTATACATTCATCAGTGACAGATCAACCGTATGGATCTTTGGATTTGAACTTGACGTACTGTACGAGTGGCACTTCAGGGATTTCTTCGGAAAGGAAAAGAATTATGAGGTACTCCATTCATGAGTAATTGGTGTTCTGATATGTCGGCTTCGCTGGAAAGGCGATTTCGAAGAAAGAGATGTACGTATGAAACTGTTTTTGTGAGAATCAAATTGAATCAAGTCGTATGATAATGTCGGAATCATAAGGAAACTTAAAGACATTAGATTTGAACATAAGACGTTTACCGACAAAACACAACCGTGCAACCATCAACAGAGTTACAGTACTTTAGACTACTACAAGACTATTTCTGCGAATAAGGTATACTACAAAGGCAAGTATACGCAGCATGAGCATCCCTATACCGACCGGGATCCCGCAAAAGACAAGGCTCTGGTTGCACTAGTTTTGGATGATTTATAAGTCTGTTACAACGAAACGCCTAAATTACATTAATGTGGGTTCGGAGTAGGTTCTCCTGCAACTGTGGTCCTGAGAATCCTACCGTCTATGCCAGAATTCTTTGTGATAGGGCAATCCTTCTTGAGGTACCCCTATCTCCTCGCATTGGTGGCATGACTGGTTAGTGCTAGCCTTAGTGGCGGGAGTGAGGTGTTCAGCCAGTGTTTTGTGGGCATGAGTGCCTTCCTCATTACCCCACCTTGGAAATTGCTTCCTAAAGCGTTCTGCAGGAGTTGCCACTTGTTGTGGCATGGCAAGTCTTTGGGATCTCTTGCGCTCCTTTAGGGCTTGACGATATCGTCACTTCCTTTCGGTCTTATGGCTTCGCAAGTCTATGACTGTTGCCATTTGTTGGTTTCCCGGTTTGGTACTACCATCGGAACTCTCGACTCCTTTGTCGGTCTTGCTTGTGTTGCCTGAGTTGATCTGTGAAAGGAAAGTTGTCACAGCAGCTGCTACTGCAGCTTGTAATGTAGCGGCGTCGATATGGAGGATGGGGGTTTCGTTGCTTGGCTGATTGTTTTCGGAGTGAGTGCTTCTGGTCCATTTGTTCCTCTTGTTCCTTTATGAATCTAGATCCTAATGTGCATGTTTCAGCGGACCTTCATTACTCCGCCTATCACTTCGACTGATCAGGATCGTGTGGTTTTGGGTTTAATTACTTGTGTTCTTCTAAATGTTAGCATATTCACTCGATGCATTAGGGCAGCTACGTTTTGAAGTTCATGGTTGAATTCACTACTAGTTTCTGAGCTTGGATTTGACTTGTTGTATGCATGGTATTTCTAAATGATCTGTTGGGGGATACTACGGGAAGGTTGTAAAGATTCCTCACATGAGTACTTCGGGGTTTTGAAACTAGAAACGAATTGGGGTTTGTGCCGGGTTTGTCATTATGAACCGATCGTGTTTCATTAGTCGATGGTTAAAGTGAAAGGGTCTTTTATAACACATTGAACTGGTATGGGTAGGGCCACACCAATCCACGTCGAATGCCGATGTCGGTACTTCTCATTGTAAGACGCTTGTTAGTGGGATAGTGAAATATACATATGTGTTTTTAGTGCTTTTTAGTCTATCTCTATTATTACTGCTATGAAAGTTTTGTTGAATGATTCGGGTGTTTGTTCGAGTAGATTTTTAAACCTGTGACTCACGGAACTCCTCTACGTCCCTTCTATCAAATGGAATGTATGCAAATAAGTTATCGAGGAGAAATGTACCCAAAATAACCGTGGAGTCTTCAATAGCCTCCCCTTGGCCCATTGCGAATACTCGGCCTCCTTCACCAGCATTCATGACGTTTGACTCCGGGCAGTCCCTTCGGAAGTGTCCTGATACTCCACACTCATAACAAGCACGATCTATTCCTACATTTGTGGTTGGAGCAATTGGTTGGGCTAGTTCTCCGCAGTAGCGGATGGTGTGTCCCTTTCTATTGCACCTAACACAATGCATTTCATGGCAGGGTCCGTGATGATGAAAGTTTCATCGGTTGCACTTAGGCTGGTTGCCGTTGTACGACCTTTTGGGTGTAGGGGTATGGTTTGTTGATTGCTTTTTGGCGTTTCTTTGAGTTGATTTGCCTCCCTTCTTGCTCCAGGGTTTTTGTTTCATGTTCTTATGTTCGCACCTTGCGGTATTCTTATAGGTATCTACTGGTAGGTGGTTTCGATTGTTTCTTTGATTAGGATTTTTGATATCGTTTCCTTCCCTGCTTGAGTTGACAGAGTTATTGTATGCTATAATGGCTGCCACTGTGGCTATAACTGTAGCTTGCAAAGTGGCGGTGTCCAATTGTAGGAATGGGGTTGCGTTGGTAAGTTGATTATTTCCGGCCCTTGCTGCGCCGCTAAAGTTTGCTTGAGACAGTGCAGCTATTACTGCCGCAGTGATAGCAGATTGCACTATGTTGGGGTCATATTGAGGAGGTGGTGGTGGGGTTGCGTTTCTACGTGCTGATCTACGAGGAGACATTGTTCTGATAAGGAAATAACAAGAAAAACTATCAGTTTTAATGATTTGAAAGTCACGCATTAGTGATTTGTTATATTAGAAGTTTCGTTTATCCTTGAATAGGGTTTTTAGTTCGACTCATCAGGAGAGTAGATAAACTCATGAATTTGAGGGGTATGCAAAGGGTTTAATAAAGGAAATACATCATACTTATTATAAAACATGGTGCGTTACATTTTGTAGTTAGTAAAATTTGACCTATCTAAAGGTCTCCGATTACAAGGTTAAGAAAAGTAAGGACTTTAACCGAGGTCTTATGCTATGACAACGCTTTGGAAGTCAGACAGGTATTATTTGTTACGCGAGCTGGCTACATGGGCCTTAGGTTCCTCCAACTGACGCTCCATCTCGAGCATACGTAGTTCATGTCTTGCCTGGCTTGCCCGAAGTTCTATCACTTCGTTTTGAGTTGCCGTTAGTTCTCTCTGCAAACTCTTCATTTCGATTTACGATTCTGTCGTGAGCTAATTCTAACTGTCGGATGCGAAGTAAGGACTTTAACCGAGGTCTTATGCTATGACAACGCTTTGGAAGTCAGACAGGTATTATTTGTTACGCGAGCTGGCTACATGGGCCTTAGGTTCCGCCAACTGACGCTCCATCTCGAGCATACGTAGTTCATGTCTTGCCTGGCTTGCCCGAAGTTCTATCGCTTCGGTTTGAGTTCCCGTTAGTTCTCTCTGCAAACTCTTCATTTCGATTTACGATTCTGCCGTGAGCTAATTCTAACTGTCGGATGCGAACTGTGTTGACTCCAGTGTTCGCATCGTTCTCCTCTGTTCAATGGATGGTCGTCCGTCCTTGTTCACCAATGCGAGAAATCCGACGAACCAATATAGGGAGGGCTCTGTCTGCTGAGCCTCCCTCACTTAGATTGTAGAAGCTTCGGTCTCCGTTGAATGGAAGGGGTTGATCTTGTTCGCGGCTCCACCTATTCAGGTTAGTTTCCTAAAGGGGCGTCGAGCCATGAAATTCCGGTCGAGGATTAGGATTTTGAATTGGAGCCGTTAAGGGTAGGTTATCGTCCTCGGGATCTGAGTCTGATTCTTCTTGCATTCCTTCTTCAGGATCATTCTCTATCCTTTCTCCATTACCTTGGTTGGGGTAGTAGGGGTCACCGGGGTGATGGAATCCAGCCATTGAGTCTATACGAGAATAGGGTTAAGAATTGACTATAAGCTAAAGCACATGGAATTTACCCTTAAGTTTAATGGTTGTAGGCACTTGAATACTCCCTTAGTATTCTTTAACGATATGCTTTTGGTAAGTTTTAAATTTGTTGTCCATTGCAGACACTCCTTGGAATACGTTAGTCGGCTCTTGGACAAATATAGTTGATCAGGCTATATTCTTCCCAGTTCCGATTACATGTCCCAAGGCATACCTGCACTGCACAAATTATTTATAATACTTCTATATTGTTCTAATTATGATACTGACCCTGCTATAAATATGAAATGAATGCATGCCTACTTTACAAAAACTAAATAAATTTAATTTTTAAAAGTACGACTCTCACTCAGAGTGTTTTTGCCCAGTTGTGTTTATAGTAGTATACCAAAAATGGTTTTGATATACTTAATTCACTATAAACAATGCTCTGATACCAATCTGTCACACCCCCAAACCAGAACGGCGAAAACGTTCGGGGGCAGAGGACGTCATATTCAGTATCATAACAGTTCATAGAAAGGAAAGTACACACCACCATATATATTAAGGTTTCCAAAATGTTTACATAATTGTATTCGTTACATGTTCAAAAGATAAATACATAAACATCTATCAAAAGAAGTAATTAACGTCAGCACGTTTAATCCCCAAAAGTTGAATTCCAAACCTGCTTAGCGGTTCCCTGAGAATACAAGTTATTTCAAAGAGAAAGTGTCAACAATTAAGTTGGTGAGTTCATAAGTAGTGTTTTGAGAAATGTACGCCATTCGAAAGTTCGTGTATGTTTTCCAGAAAACGCGGCATTTTCAAATGAAAAGAGTTATGATTCGCTGTGTTGAAAATGAATGTATTAGATCCAGAAAATCCCATATTTTTCCCTAATAGTTGAGATATGATTTGTTGTGTTTTCCAAGAAAAACCCTTATTTTCTTATAAAAGTATGAAATGCATATGAATGTTCGTGTTATAAGTTGTAAACAATTGCACCAGGAAAATCCCTTATTTTCCTATTAGTTGTTTGTTCTAGATGCGGGAAAAACCCTTATTTTCCTAAAGTAACTGGCAGTCTCTAAGACCGAAAATCACAAGCAACCGACGTGCTTAAAAGGTGTGGCATAGTTTTATATAATAAAGCTATACGAAGATCGCACTTGTTAGATGAAGAATAGTTTTAGTAACTACTTGTTCATAAAAGCATAATACCATAATAATTGTATATCCGATGAGTTTTATAACCATACTGAACATAATATGCCTGTAGCGACGTTCTTCAGGCGTCGTAGCGCTATGACAAACTGTCACCCCAAAGGACGGACTGTAGCTAACAGTCAGGGCGCGGATCATGACTTCCCGTATAGATCTATACACATTTGACACGTTCTCCGAACGGGAGACTCTGGTTATAGACAGGACTTGAAGCGGTACCTTTTAGCAAAAAGGTATTATTTGAAGATGTACACGTCTCACGGATTCTCAACTAAGTCTGTATTAAAGTAGTAGTTTTGTATGCAAAGTTTATCCTTTTTCACAATGTTTGACAAAGCATAAATCATAAGTTCTTTGAATGCATAAAATGATTTAGTAAAGAATGTTACCCTTGATATGATGTATTTGTATGTAAACGTATAATTAAACATTATTTCTATTTATCAAAACATATTGTATCCCAAGAGGGTAAAGCTGTGTTGTGAGGTGTTTTATCATGATGATGACTTCATAAGATAGTTAAAACAACAGTATGAAAAGTATAGCAAAAGATCGATGTTTCACACGATTTTAGTCGTGTGTTTACTTGTATTCCCCCCCCCCCTTAAAAGTGTTTAAAAAGCATTTAAAGTGTGGTTGTAGGGGTATGAATTCACTTGATTGATTGAAGAAAGCGTGACGAAAACCGAGCAGAACTTCTACTCGAGAAAGCGGATATCTCGAGATTATCGGAAAATCTCGGGAGTGTAAAACTCTCTTCCCACCTTGGATATGAAAACCGGGCCTTTGGGATGACTCCTAGGGATGAAACGCAGAGCTTCGACGCGAGAAAGGAAGGAAATTAGCAAATTTGGCCGGCACCCTCGCACCCTTTATATAGGGGCTGGAGGACTTCGGTACGCGGGGCGTACGAGACGTCACGGATGACCGCATCCTCAGTCGAAGCATCAGAGCGACGTGGAAGAACCGGAGCCCAGCATGCAAGTACGCTGGGCGTACGAAGGATCAGACCGCTGACTCACTCTTCGGATAATACCGGGTTTTAATTTAATTTATATTTTTATTTTAGCAAACTTCGAAAATTCGTGTCTTCGTCATACGAACTCCGTTTTCGATGTTCTTTATATCCACACGAAGGTGAGACTACGATCTACAACTTTCGTTTAGATTCCGTCGGCAAATTCCAAAATTATTTTTTTATTATTTATTTTTAAAAGGTCGGGGTAAGAAAATTCATTAAAAATTCTTAACTTTTTCATACGATGTCCGTTTTGGGCGTTCTTTTTATGTGCGTTTGCAGTTTAACGATATCTATGACTGTCATTTAGACACCTAAGGTCAAAAAGTATTTTATTGAAACTTTACGTTTTTACGTAACTTCGTATTGCCGGTTTTTGTCGGAAAACATAGAATGGTCATAACTTCTTCGTTATAACTCGGATTTTAGTGTTCTTTATATGCTTGGAAACCTTAAGACGATATCTACTACATTGCGTAATCCAAACAGAGCCTTTGAATACTTCATTTTTCGATGATATTCTAATTACTTTTTCAAAGAGGTTACAAGACTCGATTTTCAATGACTTGAAATGACGGGTTGTTACATCACTCAAGCCTAAACACTTCAGAAATAGCATCATACTTCATTAAATTGCAATTTTGGAACAAATTCAAAAATCTACGATCGCATAAACCTTTTATGCGATCACATTTATCCCCTAAGTTCTAAAAACATTCAAAATAGCTTCGTACATCATTTAAGGGTAAATATGAAAAAAATTGTAAAATCGGCGATCGTATATCTTATCTGCGATCGCATTTTCAGCTTACTTTCTCCAGAAGCTTCCGTCTTGAAAATAAATACGACCCTCATAATCGTATTTGAAGGTTAAACGGTTCAAGATGACGAAAACACTTTAGAATGTGATCTCAGATACCTTCAACGATTTCTGAAGATCTGAAGGTTGTGAATCATCTCACACATTTAGTTTGAAGATTATTCGGTTAATATTTTTTTATTAGTTTTCATTCCTTTTAGCAATTGCTGGCCAAAACACTAGTTTTTAGTTCTGCATTAGACTAGTACTTTTCACATGATTAGTTATCAAATTAGTTTTTTTTTTCTATCTAAATTTTTCAGTTTTGAGCTAAATGAACGTTCGGTTTTTAATTCTTATTAGTCTGATCACCTAGCTAGGGTTTATATCATTCAGGTTAATCAGTTAATAGAATCTGTGGTTGTTCTTGTCAACTGGTAATAAGTCACAAGTATCTGAATGGTTCAGTGTTTGGGATTTAACTCTTATACAAACTGTAAAAAACGTATATTTACACTTCTGAGCTTGTGAGAAGTATTAGTTATTGATGGGGAATTTTACATAGATTATAAAGCAACTTTTATAATCTCAACTAAGAGCTTATTTAATTAGACAGCAAAAAGTTGGGGGTTAACTGAAGAGCTGGTTTTGGTTAATTTAACTAGGTAAAAGAGATTACACTAGAGCTTTTTAGCTTTTCTCAGTAGCAAATTAGATAGAATGCATTCTAAATAACCAGATTTGAGCTGATTGCATGGTTAAGAAAGTCACAGCAAAGCTGAAATCGTTTTTATAACTGAGTTTTATTTTGTTTATTGTCGCTTCAATTTTTAGTTTTTAGTTTAGTTCAAAAACACCATTTTATAATAACCGTTTTATTGACTAGAATGTGCCTGGCGCAAATAGGAATTGATCGTTAGGTTGTGTCATTGAGGATCTATGCTATATTATTAGGATAACCAACACTAAAATTTTATTTGCTTAATACGCCCGCAACAGGGTGTTAGCAAATTGGCGCCATAGTCGGGGACACGGTGCTTCTAATAGTTTTATGCCAACAAATTTTCGTACAGGTACACCTCTAGCTTTTAATCCAAATACTGAAAGAACTGCGAGCAAACTGAAGAAAGAAGAAGCAAAGAAAAAAAATCAACTGGTTTCTTTGCTTCATCGTCTTCATTATCTCCAGGAATCACCACACCACAAGGTAGTCCCTTGTGGAACGAACCAGATCGAACTTTCATGTTAATCCCAAAAGTACCCCCAACTTCTCCTTCTAACAACCCCTATAAAACTTACTTGCCACCATCCTCAGTTAAATCAAAACAAACAGATTCTTCTGAAACCCATTATAAAAAATCTAAAACACCAAAACCTTCAGAACCCAACTCTCAAAAATCAGCCATAAGTGGAGACGACGCGGAAAATGCTCTCATAGAGTGGGCCACCCAAGAAGTTAATCACCAGCCTCTCTATATTACTATTCCAGAAGCTCAAATTTCAAGCTTAAATCTGGTCTAATACACCTTCTCCCTACGTTCAAAGGCTTGGAAAATGAATACCCACATAAATTCCCTAAGGAATTTCATGTGGTATGTTTAGGAATGAAGGCACATGTTGTTACTGAAGATCAGATAAAGTTAAAGGCATTCCCCTTTTCAGTTCAAGATTCAACAATGGAATGGTTGTACGATATCCTATCCGGTTTGATTACCATTTGGATAAGACTCGAGAAGTTGTTCTTAGAGAAGTATTTTCTAGAAACGCGAGTGTCAAATCTCATAGGAGAAATCCTTGGTATCAAACAAGGAAAAAGAGAAGCTTTACACACTTACTGGGAGAGATTTAAAAAGCTTCTTGTTCGTTGCCTACAACATGGGACCAGTGATTACTTGTTGTACAACAACTTCTATGAAGGCCTGACGCCCATGGAGAGGCACCTTATAAATGCTTCAAGTGGTGAATCTTTAGGCGATTTGACACTAATAGAAATCTGGGAGCTGATTGAGAAGTTGGCGATAGATTCGAAGCATTCTACTAATGAAGACGAATAGTGTCCAGATCAATGAAGGGGTGTCAAAGAACTCAAGAATGCTCCTTTAGAGTCCCAAACATCTGAACTAACAAAAGTCGTTCTGCTCTTAGCAAGAGAAAAAGTAGTTGCGAAGAAACAATGTGGTATTAGACTGAAGATTGAACATCCAACATATACGTGTCCAATATTGCAAGAGGATGTTGCTCCAGTCAAAGCTATCGAAGGATACTAGCAACAGAAGATTTATAATCAACCTCTAAATTATTATCAGAATAATAATTTTCAGCCAAGAAATCAATTTCAGCAACCACCGGGTTTTCAGCAGGTGGACTTTCAGCATAATTCTCAAAATTAGCACAAGTTTTAGAATCCGAAACTTATCAGCATAAAAAATTTTAGAACTAGAACTTGCATCAGAAACCCAGCAGTTTTAGTGTTGCCTTAGAAGATATTGTAAAGAGTCTAGCCATGAGCACCCAAGCATTCCTAAACAAAACCAGAGCTAGTATCAAGAATCTGGAGCAGCAGATGTCTCAACTTGCCACTTCAATATAGGAGATCTGGAATCTCAAGGAAAGTTACCAGGAAACAGAGAAAACAATCCAAAGTACAATTTGAGTGTTATTTCGTTATGAACTGGAAAAATATATGAAGGTCGAACTATATCGGAACTAGAAAAAGAAGTTGAGAATATGAAGAAGTTTTGGTAGAAGAAGAAGATGTGAAAGAAATAGAAAAAAAAAAAAGAAGAAGAGTATGAAGAGATTTTGGTTGAAGAAGAAGCTGAGGAAGATAAAGGAATAGAAACTCAACAACCTAGGAAGACAAATATTAAGGAATACAACCACCCCTCCCATCACGAGAGAGAAGCATGAAGCGCGAGCGTAAGGACGAGGATATAATGGACACCTTTCATAAGGTAGAGGTAAATATCCCACTTATAGAAATAATTAAACACATCCCTCGTTATGGCATGTTTTGAAAAATTTATGTGTTTATAAGAAAAAAATGAACAGTAATGACACTATCGAAGCTGGTGAAAACATTTCATCTATTTTGTAAAAAGGTTTGCCCCCAAAGTGCAAGGATCCAAGAATTTTCTCGATTCCTTGTAAATTGAGGAACCTTAGTTTTTCAATGCTATGCTTGACCTTGGAGCTTTAGTAAATCTCCTTCTGTTTTTAGTTAGTAAAAAATTAAAATTAGGAACTTTACAAAAGACCGAGACACACATTCACTTGGCTAATCACTCAACAGTACACCCAAAAGGTGTATTGGATGATTTTCTTGTCCCAGTGGGTGAGATTATCTTTATTCTAGACATGGGTGATTTAGAGGTATCAGATAAAAACTTAATTATTTTGGGAAGTCATTTTCTGAAAACTGCTAAAATGAAAATTAATGTTTTTGTTGGTATGCTTTCTATGGAATCTGATGGGGATTTAGTGAACTTTAAAATGAATGATGATGATACTACTTATAATATTCCTGTTAATTTTCTGGGAACCAGTAGTTTTTGATCAAATGGCTACTGTGAGTTTCCTGATGTTTCTATGCAAGATTTATTTTTAGATAAGAATTTATCTGATAATACATCCAAGGAGCTAAATTAAAATAAGCTTGTGGAGCTGAAAGAAAAGTTGGTTTCTGCTGAAGAAGCATCATAGAAGGATCTGGCAGAACGCAATAAGCTTGCGGAGGGAGAAAAGAAATTTTTTAGAAAAGGATTAAAGAAAAAGTGATGATTTCTACTGAGAATAGTTTTTAAAAATAAAATCAGAAAAAGAGAAACTTTCTGGAAACAAGAAGATCAGAAAACGAAAGAAGTTCAGAAATATGAAAAATTTATCTGATAGCTATATGAAATCTTTCTAGTTTGTTGAACATGTTCCGGATCCACTAATTCTACCATATGTGAAGGGATCTAGAGTAACGAAGAAGAAAGTTGAGCTACAGATAAGTCCCAACCACACCAGTTAACAAATATGGTTGGACAAAGTCGAGCGAATGACTTTAAAAATGGGCAGCTTTCCGGGAGGCAAGCTGATGCGTAGTTTTTAGTTTTTTATGCTTTTAATAAAGAGACGGTCGCAGTTCCAAGCAAGCTTGGGGAAATCAGAGGATCTTCAAAGTTGGTGAAATTCAGATTCATCATCGTCACAATTAGAATTTTCTGTAATCTTATCAGGCACATTCATTCCTAACTGCATCCTTTTGCTTTTATATGCTTTATTGAGCTGTTCATTCCTCTCCGAACATTGAGGAAAATGTATCATTTTAAGCTTGGGGTGGAGGATAGTGTGAAAATATGCATTTTTAGTTAAAAAATTTAAATTTTTTAGTTTTTCAGTTAAAATATTCAAATTTTATTTTCCTTGTTGCATTTTATTTTTTGCATTGCATTTGCATATAGAAAAATTTGAAAAATCAAAAAAATATTTTCCTTTTTATTTTTTTGCATTCATAAAAAAACCCAAAAATATTTTATTTCTAGTTATTTTAGTTTTTATTTTTTGTATTTAAAAAATTTAAAAATAAAATCTTTACATGAGATAAGGATATTTTTTTACATTCGATAGCTCTGTAAAGATAAAGTGTGATAAAAACAGAAAATAATAGTCTCATTGCAATTAATTTTATTAATTTGTAATATTCTAATGATGAGGTATTTCCTATTTTAACCCTAAAGTACGAACATTATTTGCATTTTAGCCCTTGTGTATGGAAAGTGTTGCAGAGTTCACGTACGCTATGCGTACAAATTGGTACGTTGGGCGTAGGTGCCAAAACCTCAAACCCTAATTTTTAGGTTTTGGACCCTATTTAAGCATCTTTAACTCTTTAAGGCTGATTCCCTCTCCAACCTCCATCTCTCATTTCGTCCATTGCAACCCTAATCTCTTGTGTGTGTGTTCCTTTGAGCTTGATAGTGTGTTTGTGGTGTCTTTGAAGCAAAGAGAAGAGTGAAGAACTAACTTGGAAGATCAAGACCACATAGATCTAGAAACACCTCACCTCCAAGCTTCATTTTAGGGTATGAAGTTCTAAACTTGATGATCATATCTCTAGATCTTGTTATTGTTAGAAGTTTATGCTTATTAGGCCCATATTCTTGGTCCTGTTGGGTATGAGCTACCCAAGACCAAATTAGTTGTCCTTTTGGACATTTTAAGGTAGTTTGGGTGATAAAAATGTGATCTCAGACCTTCTTTTTATTCCATGCAAGTATTACGGTGTCTTAATGGGTTAGGAAGTTCGATTTCTAGCTTTTGGGCACTTGCTAGGCATGGAACACCATAAAGTTGGAAACTTTATGGTGGAGAACATTATTTTAGGGTCAGATCTGAGAATTAGATGAAAGAGCTTAAGGGAATAAGCTCTTATTAGAAGGATTAATAGAGGGCTTCGTAAGTTTGGTGTATAAATTGGTACACTGAGCGTACTAGGCCAGATTCGTAGTTTTGGTCAAGGGTTGAGTTCGCCCCACGTACAGGATGGGTACGCCTAGTATACTAAGTTGTGTTGATCGAGTTTGACTTTTTGACTTTGACCAAGTTTGACCTATGGATATTTTGGGTATTTTGAGAGGTATTTGAGATTGTTCATCATTTGATGAATAGGTGACCAATTGAGCCGACATTCGAAGCTATGTCCTATTCAGAGATCCTTTTTAGACTTAAAGTTGAGTTTTGTAAGTCCCTAATTTGCCCGTGTATCAGTGAGATCTGTTTAATGGTGCGGAATCCCAATCAAACGGATGATGTCGGATAAAATAAGAAGAGAAGGAGAAGAAGAATAATATGAATCTTGATTGTATTGATGATATGAATGAAATTCCTTACACAAGATCCACACACACAAACGATCCTTTCTCTCTGGCCGTAAACTCCTTCGTGTTCATCTAGTTCATCAATCCTTTACTCCTCACCCTAACACCTCTATTTATACTTGAATATGGGTCGGAAACAAATGGGCCGTAAATGAGTTTACGGCCGTAAGGTGTTTACGGCCGTAAACAAGACCATAAATTCCACAAATATTACAGAAAAAATACAATGCCCAGAAGAGTAAAGTATAAACCATATTTTGACCCAACAATCTCCCCTTTGGTTTATAGCTTTCTTTTCTTAATTGACCCAACAAGCTCCCCTTAAAAAGTAGTTGGCTTTCTTGATAATCTTCAATGAGAGCTTGGCTTCAGCATTTATCTTCAATTTCTTCACAACATCAGGATGAACATATGAATCTTCAATGAATGACTTCATCTTGAGCACTTGAAGTTTTCTTCAGAATTTGGCATTGAACGCACATTAGTTGACGTGGCTTGACGTACTAATTCTTGAAAGATGGCACTTTCAGCTTGAGAATCTTCAGAGAGAACTTCAGAGAGAACAAATCTTTTGGATCACTTCAGGAGGTACAACAATAGCAGCAGACTGATTGAGGAGGTTTCAATGCAATCCGTCACATAATCTTCAATTGCAGCTTCACCTTGCTTCTGGGGTTGAAGGATTGAATGTTGAAAGAATGATCTTCATTTCTTGCTCCTTCGAATGCGAATTCTTCGATGCTCACGGACGAAGCCTTTGGCTTAGAAATCTTCAACACAAACTCCATGAGTCTTATCTATACCTGAAATCACTATTCAAGACAAAAACAAAACCAAAAGAAAACTTAGCACACAAATTAAAATAGAAACAAAAATATTTTTGGATTTTTGATTTTTCTGAACAAGAAATAAAACAGAAATAACACTATTTTTGGATTTTTAATTTTTTTTTTATTTTTCTTTGATTTTTGAGTTTTTGAATATTTTTATTTTTTTTCATTATTTTTAATTTTTAATTCTCCCCCTCCCCTAATATTTAAATTAGAGGAAACTATGACAAATTTAACAAAAATAAAAATGATATCTAACTTTAAGAGTGATTTGGGATCAAAGTTTTTAGACAGCCTTTATCCACTTGTCGGTACCTTCCATATTCACATCTTTGTCTGGTCGATCGTCGGTATTGTTGTCCACTTAAACACGAAAAATTGTGACAAATTTAGGACATACTATTTGTTACAAGACATGATGAACTTAAAAACCTAAAATTTATATATGATCCTAATTTCTTAGATACTATATCTTAAGGTCCATTCATCTGACGACGACCAGGGATATTGTTGTCCACCTAAATTGAGCAGCGAGATCTATAGACAATCTGTATGAGTTCAATTTTAAGTGTACTGGAACGTGTTTCCCACTTCCTGATATGCCCCAGCCATCAAGAACTTCCAGAGTACTCCTTACACCGGGTGAGCAGACAACCATTCAGAGAGAGAAGAGCTTCAGAATTCTATTTCTAACTACTTCAGAGGGGTTGAGAAGAAGAAGGTTGCATATGCTGTGTACCAGGTCGGATTAGAAGTCGCGCAAAGGAGACAACATATGGCTAACAGATAATAAGTATTTCACACATATATATAGCCTGCAGAGAAAGAGAGTTGCATATGTTGTGTACCAGGTCGGATTGGAAGTCACGTAAAGGAGACAACATATGACTAACATACGGAAAGAAAGCAAATGATATTCTACAGACCTAATTTATCGGAATTTACCAGTCGCCCCATCCAACCGGAATTAAGGACAGAATCCGCACATCGAGGAAAAGTTAAACCACGGTTCCAAGTACGGGTTCAATTAATGTGACGAGTAGATTCCCATATATATCTCCCTACTCAACCTATCCGAGTGTCGTATTGTCAGGCTGAACATATCTAACTAAGTCAAGATTTTTCAAGTCTATAAATTTCCTAAGTTCAACTCTCCCTAGTCAACTCCATTTAAAATTTTTCGTGCCTACCGACGCATTAAACCAGAGCATAGACCCTTCAACTTCGGGTATGTTACGCAGACTTAGGTTGCCTGTTATCACTTGATAATATCACTTCCCAAAACATCTCTTACAAGCACATTTCATTTACACCATATTTTTTGGATTTTCTGATTTTGTAATGTTTTTGGATTGTTGAAACTTTTCTAATTTTTTTTTTGTTTTTATTTCTCCCCCTAAATTTGTGCATAGGAGAGAAACGAAAGTAAATGCGCAAATTTAAACTATCCTAAAACAAAAATTAGTCTTTAAAGCGAAACAGCTTAAGAAAAAAACTCAGGGGTATAGAGAAGAAAACGCAAACCGTAAGTCACCGATTGAATTTGCATCCAGAAGGTCTGAGAACAACATACGTAATCTCATAACACATCCGAAAATTCGTCATGTCGTTATGTACTAACCCCATGAGTGATCTCTTCCTTTCTTCCTTTCCCGCAAAAGGACACATACTCTCAAACAAAGTTATGAGTGTTGTATGGTTGAGAGATGCCTCCTATCATGTGCCAGGAGCAGCCACTACCAACAAACCGAAGTCTGATGATATGCCTCCATAGCTGCTCCAGCACAGAGCGGGATCAGTTGGTCTTCGGAACCCAGTCCATTTTGAAACTGGGTCGACCTTTGTCATCAACGCACGATACCCTCTCCCATGACATATCCTGCTTGTCACAAACAGAAGATGTAGAAACGTTAGAAGCATTATGATATTTGGGAGAGTGAGCGTTTGGAACCCATTTGTAGTTGGGTTTAACCCATTTCTTTTTCGATCCTATGGGTGGCTCAGTACTTGATTTGGAAATGGAAGCTGAACGTTGAGATGACTTTGACTTTGGCTTTACGGGAGCATCTTTAGGATTGGGCTTGTTGGCTTACATTTCCTTCTTTCCCTTGGGATTTAGATTCTTGGCCTTGTAGGATTGATTCTTAGCCTTCTGCGCGTTCCAATCGCTATTGTCTGAACGTGACCTTGAGGGGTTTCTTTTGGAGTATCTCCCTCTTGGTGCGTTCTGCCACCTTTGTGCATAGTAGGGAACGTATGCGCGATTAGGAAAATTTCTGGCAATGTGTCCAGGTGTTCCACAGTGAAAGCAAGTCTTTTTCTTCACTGTGAAGTTATCTCTTCCTGCCCCTGGTGGCGTATCCTTTCCTTGTCTCTTGTTGTTCCCATATGCACACTTACAACAGGCACTTTGTTGCGCTGGAATTGGAGGCCTATATTTCTCAACGACAAGTTTGTTAGAAGCAGCCGAGTTCGAAGCAACAGATTTAGAGTTCAAGGAGTCATTGGTTTGTTCAGAAGAACTCTCCTTGTTCTCATCCTCTGCTACTTTACCTGCACATGTAACAGAAACATCAATATTTTCAACATTAATAACTCCTCCTGACACAAATCCAGCTCGTTTTCCGTATTGAAGATGTGCCTCCCTGTCAATTTCTTCTTGTTTCATAGGGATGGATGTGTAGTTATGATTGTAAGGAGGACGTACACTATAATACCCTAGACCCTTGTTTTGATTCCTTTTAAACTGCATGCTTTGGTCTATCCTATTTACAACCACCTCACTTGAGAAATCATATTTTCTAACATCAAGTTTGGCGGTTTCAAACTTTCCTTTCAAAGATTCAACTTCAGCCACTAGCTCAACATTTTGTTTGACTACATAATCATAGTTTTCACATTTGTTACTGTAGTCTTCCCGAAGTTTCCTAAAGTCCTTGGTTTTTGCTTCCAATTCAGCCTTCAGGGGTTTCTGTCCTTTCCTGAGTTGATATCCTTCATATCTCAGGTCCTCAACTTCTCTTTTAAATAAATCAATTTGATCCCGAAGAAATTTAATCGTATCTTCACATGATTGAGAACATGAAACCTCACATGAATGAGAACATGACACCTCATTTACCGGAAGGTTTACAGAACTCTTTAAAGCGTCAAGCTCTTCAATCACTTCAGCAATACTAAGACGATTGAGATCTTTTGTCTTCTTGATGACAGCTACATTCATATCCCACGATTTTGGAAGTGAATTTAGCAGCTTTTTGTTTATCTTGGACTTAGTCAAGAAGATCCTGGCTATATTCATCTCAGTAGTGAGTGTAGTAAATCTCTGCAACTGAGTTTCGAGGGTTTCTCCAGGGATAAAATCGAAAACGTTGAAATTGTGTCTTAATGTCTCCTGACGACTCTCTTTCATGTTTTCAAATTCCCTCGTAGACCTTAAAATCGATTAAAAACAACTAGAAGCTAAAATAAAATTTAAAAGTCAAACTTAAAATGCCTTTTTTTTTTAAATCAACCTTAAAAGTCAAAATTTAAAAAAATAAACTCAAAAGTCAAACTAAAAAGCTAAATTTGAAAATTTAAAAGTCAAATGAGAAAGTCAAAGCTTAAAGTCAAAGGTCAAACTTGAAAGTCAAAGTCAAATTTTTAAAGTCAAAGGTCAACCTTGAAAGTCAAATTTTAAAAAAATTAAACTCAAAAATCAAACTTGAAAAGTCAAACTTAAAAGTCTAATTTAAAAAGTTAAACTCAAAAGTCAAACTCAAAATTTTAAATAAAAAAAAACAAAAATAAAAGTTAAAAATAATATATATATTTAAATATTTTATTATTATTATTATTATTAATTTATTTATTTTATTATAATTTTTTTTTATTATTTTGAAAGAAAAAGGAATTTAAAAATAAAAGAAATTGAGTTTTTGGGTTAAATTTGACAAAATTTTGAAAGTTGGATGCGACTGGAAGTGTTTAAGAATTAAAAACGGAAGGCTTGTAACAAGTTGTTCCTTAGTTTAACTGGTAAAGCACCTTCTTGAAGTTGGAGAGATCCCGTGTTCGATCCTTGCCAGACACAAATTAGCTCTTGCTCTTTCCTTTTTTTAATGAAGCGCTGACTGATCTGAATCCTTAGCCGATCACGAGCCGTTCTGCCGAGCCGCACACGTTCGATCCGCAAGCCGCCGAGCCGAGCCGCAAACTCCGGAAACCCTAGCCGTAAACCCGAACCCCGCCGCCGGCCGTGAATAGTTTCCGGCCATAAACTCCGGCCGTGAACTGTTTCCGGCAGTAAGCTCCGGCCGAAAACCCTTCAACAATTACATGAAAAACAACGATTTTTCGACTTTGAAGCTCCAAAACTCAATCAAAAACCCTTTTTTATGAAAAACACAAAGAACAAACCCCCTTTATTTTTGCGAGATCTATCCAAAAACGCAAAAATATTTCGAAGATAAGATCAAATATTGCTTCAAAATAGAGTTTACGGCCCAAGAACTCGGTGTTTACGGCCGTAAGCTTGGACCATAAACACAAAATATTCGATATTTGGATGAAACAATAAATCCTTTTGACTGATACAACTTGGCTCTGATACCAATTGTAAGTCCCTAATTTGCCCGTGTATCAATCAGATCTGTTTGATGGTGCGGAATCCCAATCAAACGGATGATGTCGGATAAAATAAGAGGAGAAGGAGAAGAAGAATAATATGAATCTTGATTGTATTGATATGAATGAAGATCCGGATACAAATGATTCACACACACATAAAAGCTCCTGTTTCTCTCTGGCCGTAAACTCTCTAGGGTTCATCAATCTCTACTCCTCACCCTAACACCTCTATTTATACTTGGAATATGGGCCGGATAACACATGGGCCGTAAATGAGTTTACGGTCGTAAGGTGTTTACGGCCATAAACTCAGCCGTAAACTAGACCATAAATTCACAAATATTACAGAAAAATACAACTGCCTAGAAAAGTAAAGTATAAACCATATTTTGACCCAACAATCTCCCCCTTGGTTTATAGCTTTCTTTTCTTAATTGACCCAACAAGCTCCCCCTAAAAGGTAGCTGACTCTTCTTGTCAATCTTTAATGAGAGCTTGGCTTCAGCATCTATCTTCAATTTCTTCACAACATCAGGATGAACATATGAATCTTCAATGAATGACTCCATCTTGTGCAGTTGGGCATTTCTTCAGAATTTGGCATTGATCGCACATTGGGTGAGGAGGCTTGACGTACTGATTCTTGAAAGATAACGCTTTCAGCTTGAGAATCTTCAGAGAGAATATCATAGAGAACTAAACTTCTAGATCACTTCAGCAGGTACAAAGATAGGAGCAGACTGATTGAAGAGGCTTCAATGCAATCTGTCACATAATCTTCAATTGCAGCTTCATCTTGCTTCTGGGCTTGAAGGATTGAATGTTGAAAGAATAATCTTCATTTCTTGCTCCTTCGAATGCAAATTCTTCGATGCTCACGGACGAGGATTTGGCTCAGAAATCTTCAACACAAACTCCATGAGTCTTATCTATACCTAAAATCACTTTTCAAGAGAAAACAAAACTAAAAGAAAACTTAGCACACAAATTAAAACAGAAACAAAAAATTTTGTTTTTTTTTTTCGAATTTTTGATTTTTCTGAACAAGAAATAAAACAGAAATAACGCTATTTTGGATTTTTAATTTTTATTTTTCTTTGATTTTTTGAATTTTTCTGATTTTTTATTTTCATTATTTTTAATTTTTAATTCTCCCCTAATATTTAAATTAGAAGAAACTATGACAAATTTAACAAAAATAAAATTGATATCTAACTTTAAGAGTGATTCGGGATCAAAGTTTTTAGACAACCTTTATCCACTTGTCGGTACCTTTCATATTCACATCTTTGTCTGATCGATCGTCGGTATTGTTGTCCACTTAAACACGAAAAATTGTGACAAATTTAGGACATACTATTTGTTACAAGACAGGGTGAACTTAAAAACCTAAAATTTATATCTGATCCTAATTTCTTAAATACTATATCTTAAGGACCATTCATCTGAGGACGACCAGGGATATTGTTGTCCACCTAAATTGAGCAGCGAGATCTATAGACAATCTGTATGAGTTCAATTTTAAGTGTACTGGAACGTGTTTCCCGCTTCCTGATATGCCCCAACCATCAAGAACTTCCATAGTACTCCTTACACCAGGTGAGCAGACAACCATTCAGAGAGAGAAGAGATTCAGAATTCTATTGCTAACTACTTCAGAGGGGTTGAGAAGAAGAAGGTTGCATATGTTGTGTACTAGGTCGGATTAGAAGCCGCGCAAAGGAGACAACATATGGCTAACAGATAAGAAGTATTTCACACACATATATATATCCTGCAGAGAAATAGAGTTGCATATGTTGTGTACCAGGTCGGATTGGAAGTCACGCAAAGGAGACAACATATGACTAACAGACGGAAAGAAAGAAAATGATATTCTACAGACCTAATTTATCGGAATTTACTAGTCGCACCATCCAACCGGAATTAAGGACAGAATCCGCACATCGAGGAAAAGTTAAGCCATGGTTCCAAGTACGGGTTCAGTTAATGTGACGAGTGGATTCCCATATATATCTCCCTGCTCAACCTATCCGAGCGTCGTATTGTCAGGCTGAACGGATCTAACTAGGTCAAAGTTTGTCAAGTCTATAAATTTCCTAAGTTCAACTCTACCTAGTCAAGTCCATTTAAAAAATTTTGTGCCTACCGACGCATCAAATCAGAGCATAGACCCTTCAACTTTGGGTACGTTATGCAGACTCAGATTGCCTGTTATCACATGATCGTATCACTTCCCAAAACATCTCTTACAAGCACATTTCATTTATACCATATTTTTTGGATTTTTTTGATTTTGTAATGTTTTTGGATTTTTGAAACTTTTCTAATTTTTGTTTTTTTTTTTATTTCTCCCCCTAAATTTGTGCATGGGTGAGAATACGAAACAAAACATTGCACAAATTTAAACAAACCTAACAAAAATTCAATATATAAACTAATAAAACCAAAAATAAAAGAAAGTAAAAATAAAAATTAAAAAAACTTAATCCTCAAACAAATGGGCCGTAAATGAGTTTACGGTCGTAAGGTGTTTACGGCCGTAAACTAGACCATAAATTCCACAAATATTACAGAAAAAATACAATGCCCAGAAAAGTAAAGTATAAACCATATTTTGACCCAACAAGTTTTCTACACCGTACTTATGGGTCGAAGGCACCAAGGCCAACCTGTTAGATTGATATCCTGATACACATTGATTGATGATATGTTGAGTATGTGGTAGATCTGCATGATTATATGATAACTGCTTATATGCATTAGACTGGTGGAACTATAAGACTACCTGTGATTACTGGTTATATAATTATCTTTCAATTGAATATGTTTTTGTTATATGTTTTATGTCGACATGTTATGTTAGGGTTGAGGCTTTACCGCTTTGTGCATGAGCTAATTGATCGGGCGTATTCTAGTCCAATAACTGAGTGGACCCAACGGTATTCTAGTCTGATGAATGAGTGGACCCGTTGTATATTGGCATTCTAGTCAAATAACTGATTGGGCCAGGGGTATTCCAGTATGAAGACTAATTGGACCCATCATGAAATGTTATATATGTTATGTAGTGTGGTGGTTCTTTGAGGTAACTCACTAAGCTTTGGCTTACTGTTTTAGTTTATTATTTCAGATACTTCGGATGATCGCGAAAAAGCGAAGGCATGATCGTGCACATCTTCCTGTTTTTATGATATTAGGTCTCGGGAAAACTTTGATTATGATTTTATTCTTGAACCAATGATATTGTAAACATTTTATGATTGAAATGGTTTGTTTTTTAAAATTTTAAATTTCTATGATTTTTGGGATGTTACAAGTTGGAATCAGAGCATTGGTTTGAGAGAATTGGATGAGCATTCATGTGAGTCCAGACTCAAACTAAGGAACTGCAAGAGTTTTAAAATGCCTTTCAAATTTTTTTTCAAAAGTAACGAATGAAGGATGCGATGTGTATGATCAGTGGGAGCAAGAAAGTATACTCCAAGTTACCACAGTGTTATTTGATATGATGTTTATGATAGAACAACAAGCTACTGATAGGCTAGGGATCTTTAGGAATTATATGATAGGATTCCCTGATATATGATGCCTAATAGCCTAGGGTTACTTCTTGTATTTTAAATGAAATTGACGTCATTACTGTAGTTGTTTAGTGTGTGCATCATAGTTATACATAATCAAGATCTTATAGCCTGAGAATGCATGATTTAGCCTTATATATTTTTCTTATCTGATCAAGGGCTTAGGGTAGAGTCAAATGTTCGACTGTCTATAGAATCCAATAATGTTTATGATCAGCATGCACAAGTGGCTACAGGGTTAGTGGAAGTTTCATGAGTGTGGGTAGGTAGAAGGCTTGTTAAGGAACGATTAGCTACTCTTGCGTTGTTTGTGATGATATTTTGGACATATATGGGTAGGTGTGGAATGTAGTATGGGCCCTTACTACTGGAAGCACAGGACCCACCCATGTAACATAGAGGTCACAAAGCGCAAGGGTTTAGTTTCACTATGATGATTGCATGGTATGAATGGCGACATTTTTTGTTGACAACAGTTTCTGGATCCGGATCTGGAGTGGGTGGTCAGGACAGGCCATGGTTGACTGAGGATCAGATTCGTGATTTGATTGTTGATGAGGTGGCTACTACGATCCAGAGTTCTATCTCGGAGTGGTTTGGGTCTATCAATACCACCATGATTGAGGTGTTTGATGAGCACTATGTTGCATTTACTAAGGTTGCTGCTGTTGTAGCTATCGCAACCGTTGTTGATTGAATATGATCGTAGCAATGAGGTTCCTATCTGATGTGGAGGGTTGTTTCGTCAAGTGTTCTTGCCCTACTCACTAGAAGGTCAAGTGTTTCCTGAACCTTCTCAGGTTGGGGGTGAAGGATTAGTGGAGATTGGTGACTAGTTGTTATACCCCTGAGCAAAGAGCTGCTATTACTTGGGAGCAGTTCTCGAAGCTGTTCTGTGTGAGATATGTTCCCTTGGTGGAGAGGAAGAGGTTGGCTCAGGAATAACTAGATTTGAGACAGACTACCAAGACGGTGACGGAGATCACCAACATGTTTACAAAGAGGGCTCTTTTCTAGCCCTAAGTTTGTTGTTTCGAAGCAGGCTCAAATGACCTGGTACTTGAGCGTGCTAAAGACAGATATTTGGCACTTCGTGTCCACCTAACTTTATGGTTATCTCGGTGAGCTTTAGGATGCCGCGAGGAGGCGGGAGAGTAAAATAGAGATGCAGACGAAGGAGTTGAAGCAGGAACTATTCCGATACAGCCTACAACGAAGTGGTTCAAGCCCGTTGATTCGAGATCTAGAGGATAGAGGGGCCGCACTTGTGGAAAGTGCAACAAGGTTCATGAGTGTGTTTTCCGATCATAATTTGGGTGCCACAAATGTGTCAGGGAGGGCCACATTGCGAGGGATTATCGTCAGCAGGCCTCGCCACCGAGCACCAAGATTTGTTAACACTGTGAGAAAGTGGGGGAGAACTTGTTATTTGTGGAGAGGGTACCAGATTAGGATTAGCCTTTTGTTTTGCTGCCAGGGCTCAAAAGTATATTCAACATGGTTGTATGCGTTTTCTGGATTATGTGGTTGATACTCGAGTTAGAAAGAAGAGTTTAGTCACAAATGTATCTGTGGTGAGACAGTTTGCAGATGTACTTCCAGAGGAGTTGCTCAGTGTGCCTCCTGAGAGGCAGGTTTAGTTTAGGACTGATTTGGTTCTAGGTGCCGCTCCGAATGCGAAGGCTCCATACCGATAGGCACCACTTGAGATTCAGGAGTTGTCCTCACGGCTTCAGGAGCTGTTGGGTAAGCAGTTTATTAGAATGAGCAGTTCGCCGTCGGGAGCTCTAGTTTTTTCGTTAAGAAAGAGGATACTTCACACCAGATGTGCATTGATTACCAGGAGCTCTTTCAACAACTGAATCGGAATACATTGTTACAATTGGATGCACCTCACAAGTTCTATAGGTGAAATATCAGCTTTTGGACTATGGTTATTGATCTCAACGAAAACACATTGATATCCAGTACCATTTTATTAAAGATAATGTTCTAAAAGGTAACATTGAGCTCATTTTTGTTCCATATGATGATGAAATTGTTGATGTCTTTACTAAGGCATTAGACCAAATCAAATTTAATGGATTTCTGGACAAAATTTGAATGACGATGCATGATCCTCAATTCTTCCAAGAAGTTTGTACTCTCTAATTGAAACATTAGAAAGTCAAATAATTCTGATCTAAAACGGTTTTCTCCTCGGAATTGTTTCTTCTTGGAGAATAAATGATCATTATATGTCTTTTTGTCTAATCTTTTCTTCTAGTCTTAAGTTTTTCAGATTGCTACCATTCTTGAAGTTTTGTCTGATATAGTCACATCAGATACCCTCAGACAATTCCACCTTGGAGTATTTTACATTGGAACGTTTTCTAAGAAGTACACCTCAAAATTTAAATTCGAAATGCTAATGTGATTTCGCCACTTATGTCCTTCCTAGCTTTATTCCTTCAGTTCTCATAATTTCATGTATTTTTCAAAAACTTGTCCTCTAAGATCTTCATGCATTTTTACCTCTGATATTCGTTTAGAGATTGTGCCATCTCCAAGTCTATGTCATGTACTAATGATGTGTTTCAATTCTTTTCAAAGTATCTTATGACACTCCATCTGGGAATCTGATTATTGTAAGACTCTCTCAAGAAAAGAATTTTAAGGTTATCATTTAAGTGTTGATTCTAAAATGTTTTCTCATTATTATTTTAAGGGTAATTTCTTTTATGATTACCCTCTTAATTCAAAATAAACACGATTTTAGCACACACTCCAATAAAGTACTCAGTGATCTGAACTAAATCGATGATTTCAAAAATTGCACAAACGAACATATTTTCATTTGGTTGTTAACAATCACATAGGAAGGCTTTTTATCCTGTGCATTAAATGCAACCCATTTCTAATTACGGGTGTCATCATTCCATTTTTCGACCTGACCCAAAAATTCCCACATATAAAGGGATTTTGAATCCTAATTGTTCTCACTTTTC
The DNA here is from genome assembly GCF_051521515.1 of Lactuca serriola. Classification (NCBI taxonomy): domain Eukaryota; kingdom Viridiplantae; phylum Streptophyta; class Magnoliopsida; order Asterales; family Asteraceae; genus Lactuca; species Lactuca serriola. The sequence goes on along the minus strand of NC_136411.1, from coordinate 86,411,214 downwards.
TCTTTGACTATCGTCTTCCATAGATTTTTTCAACCATACACTATTCTTTAAGCTTTTCTTACCTTCTTATTGGTGTCTAAATCATCCAAACTTGCAACCAAAAAGATATCATCCAAAGGGTCCGCTTCATCTTCCTCAACCAAAATCGTCCTCAGGGAAACAACCTAACTCTTTTCCCGCTATCTAATGGACTATAATGAGTCCGTCAGAATCATGATCGAGTTTATATCCCGTCATCTGGTTGTTGTACCACTCTCTAAAATTCCTAACCCTAATTTCCCTCTTAGTCTTCTGCCCAAAGCCTTTCAATGTTTTAAATTTAAATATGGTGTTCTTGAAGTGAGAATTACAGATGACAAAATTATACCAATGGACAAGGCAATGTTTCTCGGAGAAATTGGACTTACCGATACCACAATGGTTTTCAGGTGCAGGAACCAACCCTAAAAGAGTTTCAATCGTTCTTAACTCACATTGGTTATAATGGAGAATTCAAAGCCAAAGAGTTCACGAAGTCAGCGGTTACAGGTCTTTAGACCATCCTTATACATTTAATCGTCAGAGGGTTGTCTGGAAAGCATGGATGTGCGGACATGCTGAGCAAGGACTGGTTTTATGTTGTGTACAACATCTTCAATGGAAGACCAATTTTGTCGGCCTACCGGAAGTCCTTTGGCAATACTTTAGAAAGTTTACAAACAAAAGCACGGAAAACGAGATTCTGAGTCTGAGATTCTAGGCTCTGACTCTTCAGCAGTTGTACTCCGAGCTAAATGAAGCCATTCCAATCAATTTCGACTTTTAAGAGGTATATTGCTCTTTCAAAACAATTAAGACTTTAGGTTACCAAGTCAAATTGCTTTCAAACCTATTATACCTTTACATCAACACATGTTGGCTATTGTTCGTTCTGATTCTCCACATCTTAAACACCATCTTGAGACCTTAGTTGTGTTTAACCCAACACAACCTGACTCAGTCTTAGATGAAGCAGCCTCAGAAGAGAATAGATCAACCACCTCTGCATGACGCATACAACAGATTGCCAGAAGAAAATCATCTCCTTCGAAAGTCAAAGCCAAAAATAGAACCAAAGTCGGTGAATCCTCTCAAAAGTATTCAGAAATCAGCTCTTGACCTGAATTTAGGGCTTTGCCTACCCCACCCACCCACTCTACTGAAGTACCCTTCGGAGTTTCAAAATCACATCTTGCACACAGACATACACATACACACGGGGAGTCTGCTGATGATCTACCCCCACCTTTTAAAAAATGTGGTGTCTGTATTGAAAAAAGTACCTTGGAGTCCCCTAGGACACACTCACGAGTCAATTTGAATACCCCTCTCGTTTCTTCACATGCATAATCAGGGCCCCTATCACTGATTCCAAGCTTACCAAGATAGGAGTAGCCCTCCCACCTCAGACACCACACTGATCCGATACCTACCACATGTAAAGGATGATTGGGTATTTTTAATGATGATTAGATTGATTTTGTCAATAAAACTCAAACTAAGCATCCAGATCTCACTCAAGACCAAGTTGAATACACACTCATTTCTATGCATCAACGAGAGGTCAGAAATCGCATTTCCTTCACCTTTCCATCAAACAAGGAAACTGATCATGAACTTCAACAAATTTTCAATGCCCTGAAGACAAATCCGAGTGCAGAAGATCCCACTCCTGACAACACTGTGGACGATCCTCCTCAGAATGAAGATGTTGCTAAAAGAGATGTTCCTGATTCAACCAATGTCTCAGATGATCCTACAAAGTTTGTAAGTGCTAATAATGTTCCCAAGCCTAATCTTGAACATGATCTCTCTGATGAGATTGTTTTTGAAAATGATAACACCTTCGTTAGTGTCATTCCAGTTCCCACATCTTTCAACTTGTTGCAAAAACCTTCTTCCTCCAAGGGTCTGATGAGATTTAGTATACTACAACATCCTATGGTGCACATACAACCCTAAATGCTTTAGATCTAAGTTTTCTGTAATTATACATGCAATATTGTTTCCAAAGCATTTAGTCTACAACTAGCATCGAATTGACATAATCAACATAAAAGGGAGTTATAGAATTACCTCTTTGTTGTAGCTTGTAGAACTTATTGAGTTTGGCCTTTAAGAACTTAGTGCCCCAAGTGTTTCACCTCAAATGGGATCACAACACACCTAGAACAAAGTAGACTATTGAGAGATTATTTCTTGCACCAAGATCGGCTCATGGAACTCCAAGGCTCACTAGTGTATGTAGTAGCCAATTTTGGATGCTAAGGGGATTCTTATATAGTGTTGCAAGATTAGGGTTACACTATAAACCCTAATGTACATGACCTTCCATATACCTTCGGCTCCGTGGGTTTAAACCCACATGGATCATCCATGGGTTGTAACATTGTTTTAGCCCATCCTAAAGAGTCATGGATCATTGGCCCACACCATACGAATGAATGATTTACCAAATCAATCCCCATATATTTAATTAGTCTTTTTTCATCACAAAATTAATTCCAAAATAATTCTTGATCAATACTAATTAAATCATATGATTTCATATTAATATATTAGAACTTATAATATATTAACAAATCATAAATAGCCTCTTCTCAGAAGTCCATCTTATCAAATTGTCCTGGTGATATGCAACCCAAATGGAGCCTGCTACTCTCAGGTCAAGTACATACCAATTATAGTCATGGGCTTAGACACCTAATCCAAAAGGCTCTCCGTAACTTTGGACTCTCTTCCTCCTCAGAAGAATTGGAAGAAGAAGAAAATTAAGAGAGAATCAACATCACCTCTCCTCGTCCAAAAACTACATGGGATGGTGATCAAGAAAATCCAACCTAAGGAGCTCAAAATGATGACACCAAGGCTAAAGACTCGGACGATGCTGAATATGATGATGGTAAGTCTGAAAGCTCTACTTCGGACACAAGATCTTCCGACGAGAACAATGCAGATCCATTTGACCTATTGGAACTCTGATATAGTGTTGCCTCAACTAACTCCAAAGTTGACAAAGTCAATGACAAGGTCACAGGCCTTGACACAAAACTCAATCTTTTCATGAAATCTTTTTATGAGATCAAGGTTGTTGCTCCCTCCAAACTTGATCATGCAAATGAACTAGATCAGCTTATCTCTCTTCGCCTGAAGCACACTCTAAAGGAAGCCAAGGAACGTTACAAAGAAAATTTGGATCATCATCTCTCTACCATCAACACCATGCTCAAGATCCATGATGACATGATATCTACTACAAATAGACTCATGTTCGTCATGAGAAATATATTCAAAGATTGGAGAAATAAATTCATCACAAGGCTGCCATGAACATGTTAATGCAGGAGAAGTGCTCATCAAAGTCATACGTTCAGCTCAACATATTGTGGATACTCCAAATGATAAGTTTGATGAAATGCTCATCATTCAAGATGAAACCTTCGATCATCTCAAAGCTCAAGCTCCAACCGCCGCTGCTTATGATTTGATTTCCAAGCAAATCAACATGATCTTCCAACGAGTGTTCTAACGGTTAGATGAGATGAAGTCTGATTCATTGCTTGCATCGGAGGCAGGGCCATCCCATGCAAGAGGGGGAGAGAAAAAGGTATTACAATGGAAATTGGTCTCGGAATATACACTCTGAGGTGAATCTACTGATGAAGAAATCATGGAAATAGAAACTTAAGAATCATAAGATGTTGGTGATGAAAATGATCTAGTGAATGATGTGATTCTGGGAACTAAAGCAACCAAGGAACAACATGTCATCTCGAAAGTCCTTTTTGAAGAGGATAAGGTGAAACAGTCCTCAGTCTCTTGGCCATCATCTCTATTTGAAGCATTCAAAAGGAGTCATGACATGGAAAAGCTAAGAACAAAGTTGACTATCGATGCTTTCCGATCCACTTATCCAATGCCTCCTCCAATTCTTTCTCCAAGGATTGTCCATATCGATTAAGGTTCTCCTACCAGGAAACCTGAACAAATTCCTGAAGAGCCTCTGGTTCCTCCTCTGTCGAAGCTGATCATCACCCAATCTGGCCAAAAACTCATCTCATCCATCACATCTCAAAATGTTCCATCTAAAGACAAAGGAAAAGGGATATTGCATGAATCAGATAGCCCAGTGAAGTCAAAGAAAAAGTTTGATGGATGGTCCAAAGAACAATTCCAACAAGCAAGCAATGAAAGATAATCCTAATCCAATGTTGGGCATTTCTATGCTCTTCTGAGAAGGAATCTTACATGACATCAATTATGTTCCCTTCATATACTTTGATCTTCTAACAAATTATGTAGACCAACTTGACCTACCAATCTATCCTCATGGACACTACTACATCAAGTTCGCACCTTTGCATCCATCTGATGATCCTTAAACCATCATCCAAACTGAGCGTGAGAGATTGAGAACCTTCTATTCCACTAACGCATAACCCTAAAAGGAAGTGTGGTATTGGAAAAGAATTACCAAGATTGTTGTCTATGGAAATAAGGTTCAAAGCAAGTTTGATCTATATTGTCTTCTTTACAGATACTTCAGATCTCGAAACAAGCAATCCATTATCACCATCACTGATGCAGACTTTCCCTCGATGAACCCAAACGACAGTCTCCCTATAGTTGTTCATCTCAAAGATCGCCAAACGAATGAATTAAACATTGGAGCTTACATCTCTGCAATTAGCTTTCTCAAGGACTACATTGATGAATATTGTAGGTCTGATGTGGGGTTTTCTCATCTCTTCAGAACATAAAAGATTTTGGCCAAAATCACTTATGAGCTTCGTAAATCTCAAATCTTAGGATAATATCTCTTTGAAGAACCTAAACTTGGTTATGTCTATCTCAAGAAAAAGTCTAACCGAAAACAATTCTTTCGAGTTCTTGACAAACATCTTGTTCCCACTAAGATTCTTCATAAGTTCATCACCAATGTTGCTAAGAGTGATTCTCCTAAATCAATCAAGAAGAAATTCATCAATCATCTTCAGTGGTACATTGAAGTCTGAAGATGGATTCAAAAGGCTTATATGTTCATCTTTGAAGAAGCTAAGTAAAATGGGAAAGAATAATAAGGTCACTTAGGGGGAGATTTTTGATAAATGAAAACTGATCCTTACGTAATCCGAGGTAGCATCTGTTCGAGTTCAAGACCATTTCCGAAGTAAAGTTATTCTGATGTAAATACATGTACGAGATGCATATTAGTATTGGAGTATTATGTGTTTGTAATGCATTTATTATTGCAAGTACTATTGTCTATTCTTCTTATTGTCTTCTAGTATAGTATAGGTGACAAGATTAACAGCAACGGTTGTGTCAGTATGTTGATCTTCATATGACTTTTAGTCTATGCACACTTTATTAGGTTTTTCTTGTAGTTACTCCATGACTATTTAAGGAGTAGTCATTGTTGTATCATAGTGTGGAATGTGCACCTTTTTCACTCTAATCAAGAATCATTCAGTCAATTATTCTCTTACATTCTTCTTACTCTTAAAGTACTTTACATTGTTCATACTTATTATTATTATTTCTCCTTGAGCACTCTATTGATTATCTTAATTTCAAGACAAGACTGGTTTTCCAGACTTGATTGGATCTTTATTAGAAGTAGAGATTGATCTTAAGTTAATTCAAGGTTTGAGTTCTCAAACCTTGTCCGCACAGATCCTTGCAATCATAAATGGATGCAAGTACAAAGACTTCATGGTTGCTAAAGCACCAAGTCTTACTGGGATCCCAACCCCCCAGGAAGTGGTGTTTGAAAGTTCTGACTACAACAACCAAAAAAAGACCATCTTAGCGGTCAGGCAACTAATGACAGGAGTTTTGAGCTGGTGGAAGTTGTTGGCTGATTCCATGCTAAAAGGAGAAGCGGGGAAGATGTCTTACGAGAACTTCCTGGAAGAATTTAAGATGTAGTACTGCAATGAACAAGATCTTCTGGAAATCAAATATGAATTCCAGAATTTGAAGAAAGGAAGGATGATTGTTAGCGAGTATGCTCCAACTTTCACAAAGAATATGAAGCTAGTTCCTTACCTGGTTCCTACCAAGATTTCCAAGGTAAATAAGTTTTCTGGTAGACTACCACTAGGTTTTGGTCTGACTGTGAAGCTATAGCAACAACTCTAAAAGCAGCTATTTGGGCAGCTAAGGATGTTGAGACACATATAATGGAGAAGTGCAAGACGAAGCACTATGGAAGATGCGACAGAGAAGTGACATGCTTTAAGTGTGGGAGGACCAGTCACTATTCGAAGGATTGTACGTATAATAACACAGTGTGCTACGGGTGTGGGGAAAAAGGGCACATTTCGATGGACTGCTCAAAGAAAAATGAATCGCCAAGGCAAAATGTGTCACTGAAGCCGAAGAGAAGGGCATATCATATGATCCGTGACGAAACAGTAATAGCTTCAGAATATAGAGCAATCTATCCAGAGTTTGGGATATGAGGAAGAAAATGAGTAGTATTAGAATGAGTGGGTTGATGTAATAGGCATGTAATATGAATAAATCTTGTAATCGTTTTCGGAGATAATGCAATTTCCTAAATTATGTTATGTGCTTTCGGTGTGATTTCCTTTTGTGATAACTTAGTGGACTATGAGACAATACTTGGGACGAGTATTAGTAGGTATGAAAGGTAGTAGAGGCCTATGCTATTGGAACCACAAGACTCACACTTGGATCAGGGAAATTCACAAGGTCACTAAAGTCTCTAAGTATTTTAGCTATTTTGTTCATTTCCATAATTACCTTTGTTTCGATAATGACCAAAGTAGATGATTTATGTTCCAACCTTTGTAATCATCATAAATCGAGTTTAGCTAAGATATATTCGTAAAGTAACAAACATGGTTCTAAGAACCATATTCGACTTAGTGTTCAACTTTAGTTAAAAGATCGAAGAAGGAAAGAATGGAGACAATCGACACACATATTGAAAATTGTCATTTGAGCTTAGCTGCCAGTAGCTATAGATTGTTACCTACTATAATGAGGTTACATCACATTAGAACATAAAGGAAGATATTGTCCACACTGGAGTCTGATTCAAAGAGACCTAAGTCTAGCCATTGCATTATGTGATGAGAGGTCATTAATGACATAACCCATCAGTTTGTTAGGTAGTCGAAATAAAAACTTTATCTTAGGTTAAGTATGTTCTAGAAAGAGCAAGAGAATCCAATGGATATCGAATTTAGAAGGAAGAAGATGTACAACACCGTCAACAGTCAAGAAGTATAACAGTTAGAAACTAGATAGGAAAGGAATAAAGACTTACGGTTATGACCTATGATGGAAAGGTAACATGCGGAGTCATTATATAATCCATGTTTTGTTAATGATTCCGGAACGTAATCATCCTAAGTGGGAGATAATTTTAACGCATATAGATTTGGGCTAGTCAATTTAGAGATAATAAGTGTCAGGCTATTTAGGATAAATAACCTTAAACAAAGTTATGTTATATATTACAAGGATTCGGTACATATAAAATACGCTGAAATCCGACTTCATACGAAGAAGTTATGCTTCTTCGAAGTTTCACGATTAAACTGACACAACTCTTCATATCGTAAAAATTAAATTTTTGATAAATTACTTTTTAGCCTAAGTAATCTAAACAAAAGTCATAGTGGTCATTAAACCAAGAGCATGCATATAGAGAACGTCCAAATATGACTTCGTGACGGGAAGTTATGATTTTTCGAAGTTTCGGCGCTATAGTGTGGTTATAGAGATCGAATTCTGGAACGGTAGGTTATTAGACAAAATAATCTAAACAAGAGTTGAAGATCTTGTCAATAGGAGTCCGTCGATATAGAGAACATCAAGAATGGGGTCCGTCTGTAAGACTTATACTTTCTGCAGTGATTTCTAACAGCTTAAGCCTATCAAAAATATAAAATTTTGATCGATTTAGAATTAGTTGTTGAGGTCTAAAGGAAAGTTTTAGATCTCATCAAGAGCTTTCTGGGGATATAAAGAACATCAAAAAGGATCTTGGATGAAGAATTTGTACTATTGTAAAATTCTGAAAAACCATGTGCGAAAAGTGCATGGTGCGCATGATGACGTGGCAACACGAGAGGGCACCACATGGCATGGTCGGGAGACGCCTTCCTCTAAGAGACATCTCGACGTGGCTCCACATAAAACAAGTCACATGGATCCATGAAAATGTGACATGTGTCACCTTCTAGAAGAAAGAAGTGTGGATGAAAGGCGACACAACACGTGGTAGAAGGCCAAAGGAGCCAGCATGACCCTTGTACACGACGCTCCTATACGATACACGAAACGCATTTCAAAAGTCTATATATATATATATATATATATATATATATATATATATATATATATATATATATAGATATATATGTGTGTCGTTTTTGTTTAAGCTTCTCATATTCATCCCTAGAGCCTCTCTCTCAAATATCCCTCCTATAGACCCTTTTTCCTTGAGTTTCTCGCCTACAGCGAAGCCCTACGACACCCCTCAATAATTAGCTAGTTGTAAACTTCAAATAGGAGTTCCTGAGTTTGTATTCAGCATGCTTATATTTCGGTTTTCATCAAGAATCTTTGTAAGTTAAGCTACACTCTAGTCGTTTCAGTGTAACGTATATTTGTAGTTATAACTCATTATTATGAATCTATAAATAAGAACTATCAGTAATTCCAAGTTATAATATTGATTGATCTACTTACGGGAGAGGTCACTAGAATGGTCACATTGGCTTGGTTGTGGGATTTCAGAAAAGCTATACGCCAAAATGATCTTGTCTCCCAACTATCCTGCATGGTTGATCCTTATTTGATAGAACTATCATTATTAGTTGGAATAATTGCTAGGTCTAGACGATCTTTAGTCAAGTAGAATATTAGACTAAGACGTAGTGATAATGATACTAGGTCACGTCAAAGTAAAGGTCAATTCCAAGAAGCGAAGCTCTGCCCGAATCGTGAATCATCACCTTAATAGGTGAGTACATAGTTACGTTCATCTTACACATAGATATGAAGTATCTAATTAATTAAATGTTATATGTGCTTAGGTGCAAAGATGTTCGGTGTTAGATGAATATATATATATATATATATATATATATATATATATGTATTTTATAAATCAATACATTAGGTAACGAAGGGTAGTAATAGATGCCATAGTATGATGAAAGATAAGATGCCATAGTATGAGGAAAGATGTAGGAAATGATAGGATGACATGTCTTTAGAAATGGTACTAGCGTTCCAACGAAGTAGACTTGGTACTAGTGTGCCAACGATGTAGGAATGGTACTAGCGTACTAGCAATGCAGTCATCTAACAGAGTATAGGTGACGACCACCAGACTATTTGATGATAGTCCATAGAACACAGGCAGGTTTATAACCTGTAGGTGATGGACTTCGTATCCATTTGATGTACCCTACTCTACTGACATGTACTGTAGAGAAATCCATATAGCAGTATTGTTTGTAACGATGATTAAGATGATCCTTACTGTAGATCGTTAGGAATGAAAGTAGAAAGAAACCTACTGACATGTGTGGCGGATAATTCCCTATAACAGTATTGTCAGCAACGATGACTACGATGACCCTTAGGGGAGAATAAATAAGAAAATAAGGATGGATAATCTGATTAATTGTTTGATAACTAAACACATTAACTATATTATTGTGGGTTGAAAACTTTATGTGCTCACCAGGTTTTCCAACCGGACCAACTCAGCTTCTTTGTATCACAGGTAGTGGTACAAAGTTACATGCATGATGAGAGATTCAATGAGATGTAGACTATTAGTCTAAGATAATGTAGGGCTTGTTTATGTTTATGCTTTGTATCAGTTATGACATCCCAATATTTTGTAAATTAATGAAAAATATTTCTTTATAAATACTTTTAGCAGACCAAATTCCGCATTTATAACTACACTCTATTTTAAATAAGCATAAATAAAATTTTTAAATTGGCTGTAAAAATGAGAATGTCACGTTATATATTTGAAACAAGTGTTTTGCTACATCCTCGATATTAGTAGGCATTTCTAGATGTAGACTTGGGAACTATAGGCTCGAGTTTGTATACATGTTTAGGCATGTTTTGTTTTAAATATATAAAAAAAAAACTCTCTAGTTTGCCCATTAATATAACATAGTTACCTCAATCGTGTAAATCACATTAATTTTTATTTTATTTATTTTCTTTGCATCTTATCAATTTGCTTGTTCGTGATTAACCTTATCATTAGTCACTTTACCATACTGATTAATATCATATTTGACCTGGGTAAAGACGAAGTATGAAGAAAATATCATGCAAAAAAGTTTTTAGCCTAACGGTATCAGGTGTTGGCCTCCCTTCTTGAGATCGAGGCTTCAAGTGTTGTCAAAAACTTAAATGAATTTAGATGTAATTTAGGAATAGAATAAATTTGTCGTTCAAAAAATAAAATGAAGAAGATATCATGATATGTTATGAGGCTGAAGACTTTTAATGGGTTCCGTCCATGATTTTAATTGCATTAAGGAATAAACTATCATATAAAGGGAAAATATAAACATGTCATCATATGTACATCAGCTATATGATAAGAACCTATTAATTGGATTAGATTAACAATTTAAAAGATACAAGCATCCATAGTGTATGATTTGTGATTTAATTAGATATTTCAATGAAGTGACAAACCTAATTATCCTTCAACTGATGAAATATTACCATTATGAAATATCACTATTATTTAATGGATTTGAAGTTTATTAACATTCAATTTTTTTATGGGAAAAAGGAAAATTCTCTACTTCACAGATAAATGTTGAACATATATTTCATAAAATTTGGTAAAATACGGCAATAGTTACTAATGATGTGTCAGTCAATGATTCAATCGTCAATAAATAATATACATCCTAATTTAAAACTTGGACGGTACAAAATATATGACTTGTCTATAAAACGTGTAAAACCCACAGATTATCTTGTAATTCGCCCAAACTTTTATTGCAATTAATTTTCATTTTATAAAAGTAGAGGCGACTGAAACAAAGTTTGGTAGAATCACACGTATAGTATTCTCGATTTCAAAGTGTCCGTTTCTTTAATACTTCAGAGGATATGATTACTATTAGTTTATTCAAAACTCAATTTAAAAGTCTTCCTATTACAACTCTAAAGTATGCATATATGATATTATTTGCGCAATAAAACTTTAATTTTAATTATGTGTAAAACATATATTTTAGCCAACTTTTTATACCTTATGGAACATATTTTCGAATATAAATTAGTATCAAAAAACTAAGTTGTAAGTTTGTAATCTTATAACAAAGTTGATTTCCTAAACTACTTACGTACTCATTACTTATCTAATAAGTGGATCTTTGATTTAATTATAAAATTAAATATATCATCATCTATTAAACACTACAAGAAAATTTGAATTTAGCTACGAAAAAATTCCGTAGTAAAAAGCTAAAATTTCGTAGCTAAAGCTAAATAACTACGGAATTTGCTACGTAAATTTTTAATTAGACTCCGTAACTATATTTCTTGTAGCAAAATGTCTAGCTATGAAATTATAATTTCGTAGCAATTTTACTATGGCGGTTTCGACGACATCTATTTCGTAGCAATTTGAGTTCCATAGCATTTTTGTAGCAAATTCCGTACCAATGTTTCGGTAGCAAATTCCGTAGCAATGTTTTCGTAGTAAATTCCGTAGCAATGTTTCGGTAGCAAATTCCATAGCAATGTTTTCGTAGCAAATTCCGTAGCAATGTTTCCGTAATAAATTTCGTAGCAATGTTTCCGTAACGAATTCCATAGCTATGTTCACATAGCAAATTCCATAGCAATTTTTCCGTAGCAATTTCTGTAGCAATGTTTCCATAACAAATTTTGTAGCGATTTTTCTATAATAAATTCCGTAGCAATTATTTCGTACCAGTATTAGATATAATTCGTTATTCAATTCGATTATTTATATTAATTTATAAAAATACAATTAATATAAAACCAAAAATAACAGAGTATTTCTATACAAGCTAAAACAAATATCTAGTAAGTCAAATGATACATATTTCAAAATCAAAATTCGCCACAAATTTAACATAAAATGCTATTCGATACATAATATTCTATCACATTCATTGGTTGTGCAAGTTGTTCAAATTTTGATTGAACATCCACATTTTTCTATTGAAACTCCACATTCTTTTGTTGAGCATCCTCATATTTTTGTTGAGCATCATATTGTTTGGCTACGTCTCAACTAACATCTTCAATTTTTCAATCTCAACATTTGTCTCGGCACGCTTGTTATCGGCATTATTTTAAGCTTCCTACTTTTTACTTTAAAATTTTACCCAATTGTAGCAATCTGATCTAAATACAAAAGCTGAAAGTATAATGTTATAATTTGGTTAGATTATTCCAAGTAGAATATTTTGATAAGAAAAAAAGATTAAAACATAAGGGTAAAATTGTTATTTAACAATTAGTAATAAATTGGAAACAAACGATGTTTTCTTATCCAAAATCCAAATACTTTAGTGATAAAGGACTAACTTCAACTTAATTTTAGGATTAGCCTCTTTAAAACTCAAAATGGAACTATTTTTTGAAGTAGAATGTCCTAGTATGTATAAAAGATAAAGTACAATGCTATAATGGGGTCGATTTTCCAATGTAAACATATCTTGATAAGAAAAATATCAATAAATAATGTGGTAATTTTGTCATTTATTTAACCTTAGACATAATGGTAAAACTGTCATTTGCAGAAAACAAAGGATGGTTTTGTTATCACCTGGAGTAAAGTGGAGTGGATTGGAACCTAAGCTAAGAAAATTTGTCTCAAGAAGTTGAGTGGATATGAGTGGAGCATAACCTGGAATAAAAAAAAAAAACAAACCATAAATTTTATGGGATCAACCATCTACATAAACGGAACTAATCATCAATCTAGTTGATATATGTAAAGGGAAGGATAAACAATATTGTTACAGGGGACACCCCTCTCTCACAGCCACAAGGCTTTGAGCCGATACAAGAGTATCACTGTCACCAAAATATATGAATGCCTACAAATGAAATCATTCCTACCTATTTATTACTCTCTCTCTCTCTTTCTCTCTCTCTCTCTCTCTCTCTCTCTCTCTCTATAACATATCTTAGCCATTTTCCAGATTTGCCCTTATTACTTCTTCCAGAATAATCCTCTAGCAGCTTTGATTCATTTTCCCTTTTAACTACCATATTAGGATCTATATCAAAATATGTCAAATCTCAAATAACAACATATCCTTTACTTAACATTTTGTTTCATTTTTTAACTTTTCTAGACAAAATAATTACCATTTTCTCTATTTCCTTATTTACTTTTGATTGAGCTTGATTTTGATAAAAAAAAAAAAAAAAAAAAAAAAGAAGTAGTGATCACCTTTTATTTGTTCGAAATTTTCATTGGGTTCAACAGTTAATTAAATCTACAAAAGAAAATTGGAACTAGAATTATTAATACTTCATAGAATCAGGAATATTTTGCCATATGTATACATATAGGCATGTTTTTTTATCCATAACTACTTATGTGAATCAGATTTACCTGAAGTTAGAGAGGCTCATTATATGATTAAGATGTAAGAGGTGAGAGGCAAAAAATTGGAATGCAGAAAAGAAAAGAGATCAAACTGCAAAATAATCAAGCTACAAAAAATCAAGTGTTTTCTAAAATAATCAGATACCTGAAATTAAAGGTAGAGTTATAGTTAAAATCTTGTATAATGCTTCAAAGAACTCCAAGCCTATACAAACAGGAAAAGTAATGTCAATTCCAGCACACACACACACATACATAAAAGCACTCAAACCACACACACATACTCAAAACATAAACTGAGATATATATTGATCATATCATTGTACTTGCATCATGATGTGCACAAAAGTACCCACTAATTTTAATATTTATAACCTAACAAACTTAGACTATCTATGCACTTATAGGCAGTGTACCTAGTCAGATTACATTATAGTTTAGGTAAGTCGGGTGTCGATCACAGGGAACGGTGGATTAATTTAATATATTTGGTTATAGGTTACAGGTCACACGAAAATAATAAAGAAAATGGTTTAATAAATCTCAAACTAACAAATAACAACTCTCGATAAACTAACAGGAAAGCACATCTCTTCAGGTACTTTGGTTTAGACAAATTATACCTTTAAAACATAGACAATTGCATACACAAATTCATTTATTCATGTTCACCGATTCCTAAAATGATTAGATTCGCGTTCACTATAACTAATCCTTTAGCAAACAAGTCAATTCAAACAGTGATCAGTTGATTAAACTAACATGCTTCCTAGTGTTCAGTTCGTATCAAGCAAGACTTGTAAATATAGTTAATCAATTTCGACATTTAATTAACCTCTTGTTGATGGTCATCAAACAAGGTTCACACATTAACTTACTTATTCTCAAGTTAATTCTAGTTTCACATTCGTTATTTCTAGTCTTATAATCTCGATGGTCATCAAAAATCATAAGAGACAAGCAAATCAAGCAGATGTTCATACAACTTAATTCACTTAACAATTAACAGAAAATAATCATCATTAACACATGAGGATCTTTTAACAAGCTTGGCAAGATAAATTAAACACAAATAAACTATTTAATATAGCAATTAGTCTAATAATCAAAGCTTCATTCAATCATAAACACAAAGTAAAAGGTTTTTACACCCAAATCAGAAACTAAATACAGAAAAGTACCACAATGGAATGCTAAACATGGTCACATTAGCAACCCATATGATTACCGACATGTATCCGCTCTCCAATCCTTCCGATCTCCGCTCCCGTTAGCTTAACGGCCTTCCGGCCGCCTTCTAGACCCTCAAAACGGCTTAACAGAAGTTAATTGTCGACTAAATTAGGTTAGAAGTCGAATCCCCCCTCCTGGTTAGCTGAAAATCGACTTTTATAATCTTTATGGCCGACCTAAGTACGCTGGGCGTACTTAGGATTACGCGGTGCGTACTAAGGATAATCACGCGATTGAACATATCCGAGGCAACCAAGTATGCGGCGCGTACTCTTTAATTACGCAGGGCGTAAGTTGAATTGGCCGTTACGCGGCGCGTAATGGTTATAGACGCGGGGCGTAATTACCTAATCCAACATATTTAATTTCTTTAAGCTTCGATGTCCGGTTTCCGCTTCGGTCTTTTCTTTTGTGCTTTATTGACAACGAATAGCTGCAAAACATAATTCAAAGCATTATGAGTACTTTTTAGTTCTAAAATAGAATAAATAAGGCCAAAATATTAAGATAAAGTGCATAAAAATATATATAAAAATACACATATCACATCACAAACAACCACTGACACAACACAAATCATTTACGTAATTACAGAGAGCATGATCATCTTGTAATGTCCCTAGAGATAAACATATAATGGAATCCAACTACTATACCTATTATGTCAAACTTTAACAAAATTCCTTGTCTTGTGGGCAAACTTTCAAAGAAATCAAAGAAATTCACTCCAACAAAGAAATTAGGTCCTCTACAACGCAAATCTCAGACAAAGGACATAAGTAGTACTATTGGAAGCAATAATTTAATAGAAACTGACATGAATGAACTCGAGTCGGTCCTTGAGGTTCACGTAGGTCTTAGTGGTGAGTTATGTAGGTTTTAAGAAGCAAACAAAACAGAGAAAAAGATTACTTGGTAGGGACGAAGGCGATCGAGAAAAAAATGGCGAAGATGAGTAGAACAATACACAGCGAACATGATTAACGGAGTAGGTGGCAAACGTCAGAGCAAACAAGAGGAGTGAAGTCCGATCGATAATGGTGTAAATGGAGACAGACAGTGAAATTTGAGGTGTGAATTTGAAGGATTGAAAAAGGATTTTAAAAGATCAAAGTCTCAGATTTGAAGGAGAGACTGAAAAGGTAATAATGATAGGGTTTATCTTTTACCTTCAAAATCCAAATTGAACATAGTGAGGATGGATTCGGTGTTTCTGCTCGTCGGAATAGCCAGACGGCGGTGGTCAAAAGAGGGAGAGAGGCGATCGACCGCAGGTCAGAGGTTTGATCGGGTAAACCTCATTGAATAGCTTCGCAACCGAGTGCAAAATGAGGTCAAGTGATTTTACCCATTCACCCTTCCCTTAATATGAATACAGGGTGTATTTTCCCAATCTAAAACGAAGTTCCAAAAAGGAGAGAAAATGGGCTCTTAGGCTCGTTAATAAAACAATAAATAGAGAAAATGGTCTCTTAGGCTCGTTAATAAAACAATAAATATTTTTTAGTATTATTTACTTGTTTAAATAGATGGGGTTATGGTTAATATAAAGCGTGTTCTTTATTTTTTAAAATGAAAAAAAAAAAAAAAAAACATGAACTAAAAATATTAAAAAAAATATATTAAAGGTAAAATAGCTACGAAGTTTCATTTCGTAGCAAAGTAGCTACATAATTTAGTTCCGTAGAAGTTTTGGTAACAAAAAAAGCTATGAATTTTTTCACCGTAGCAAAATTCCGAAGGATAATAGCTATGGAATTTCATTTTGTAGCAAAATACCTATGAGATTCATTTTCATAACTAAATTTTATAGCAAAATAGCTACAAAATATCATTATGTAGCAAAATAGCTACGGAATTTAGATTCGTAGTAATTTTCGTAGCAAAATAGCTATGTATTTTAATTTTGTAGCAAATTCGGTAACAAACTACCTACAGATTACAATTTCGTAACAATTTTTTGTAATTAGTTTTAAGTTTGTAACAGAATTTTATTTCGTAGAAATTTCTGTAACAAAAAATCTACGGAAAATCATTTCGTAGTATATTCCGTAGCAAAATAGCTACAAAATTTGATTCCGTAGCACTTTTCCATAGCTATTCATGATTTTTCTTGTAGTAAAATATTTAATTAGAAAATAGTGTTTCTAAAAGCAATAAATGTAAATTTCCAACTAAGTATTTCCATTCTAAAAAAATAAATGGATATTTATTTTTTACTACACCAAAACAACAAGGACCGGTCCTTAGATGAGAATTTAAATATCTTCAAATGCCATTGACGAATTAGAAAAAATGACATTTATCGTTATTATATATATATATATATATATATATATATATATATATATATATATATATATATATATATATATATATATATATAAGGTGAGGTTCAATAGACAACCATAATTAACCAAGGAACCAAAAATTTTTTCAACTTTTAGAACTTATTTTTTATTAAAAAAAAAACTAAAAATACAGAAATTCATAATTTTTTATCCTTTTTCTAATGATATAAAATTCGAATTTTTTTTACGTCAAATTCACAATGTGAATCTTCGAAATTTCACAACGTGAATCCGGATTCACACGGTGAATCCGAAAAATATTTTTCACATTCCCAATGTTAATATATGAATTTAGATATTTTTAGATATTTTTTCGATAAAGAATAAGCTCTAGAAATTGAAAAAAAAAATTGGTTCCTTGAAGAACCCATAATTATGGTTCTCTATTGAACTTTTCCATATATATATATATATATATATATATATATATATATATATATATATATATATATATATATATATATATATATATATATATATATATAAAAGCTAAAGTTCAAATGAGAAGTAGTTTTCTGTAAATACAAATGAACTACTTTTCACCATTAGTTTAGATTAATCAATGACTAATATAATTAGCGAATTATTCAAGGAAAGAAAATAGAAATAAAATGATTAACATTCACAAATAATTTCAACAGACTATGAAGTTGATTAATTCATGCTTAAGAAATGATGATTATGTTGGAATAGTGTCTAAGGCTGTAACTATATTAGGCAAGTAATTGACCCGGTTGTGCATGGTCCTTTTGGGTTGCCTTCACCATAGCAACTTGATAGGATGATTTATTAAGAGAGAGTAAATATTATTAGTATATTATGAGAATAATATAAAGAATAATATATTGTTATTTGATTAATATAAGTCATAGAATTAATTGGAATTAATTTGGTGACTTAAAGAGATTAATTAAATAAGAGGGTATAAACTGTCAATTGTTTGATAGTTAAACTTTAGACTGTAAATCCATATAGATATGGATTGGACGGATTCTAGAAGCTAAGGATTGCTTCAAATCGTCCAAGAGTTATCTAAGTAATGGATTTGGATAGCCTTAAGAGAAGATTATCCAATTAGGGTTTAGGTTGTAACCCTTAAGGAGTCTACAAGTATAAATAGACCCTATGGCATAAGGAAATCGGTACTTCATCTAAAGTAGAGAACCCCTGGCCGATTTCCTCCCCTCTCCTCTCTCCCAAATCATCCTCCTTGCTATTTGGTGTTTGTAAGCCATTAGAGGAGTGACAATTGTGACTCTAGAAACTCCAAGACAACAAGATCAACAAGGAATTCAAAGGTATGATTCTAGATCTGTTTCAATATTGTTATTACACCTAAATAGTTGTTAGAAGTCTTAGATTCAAAGCATGTTTAATTAGAAAGCCTAGATCCAAGCATTAGGGTTTTGCATGCGCACATAGGAAAGTTCTTATGGCTAAAACCCATCAGTGGTATCAGAGCCTAGCTTGGTTTTCATTAAATTGATGCTTATTTGTTTGAACCTAAACTGAAAAATTCGATTTTTGTGTTTCTGAGTCATGGACTCGGCGAGTTGGCCTGACTCGGCGAGTCCCTTGGTGCACTCGGCGAGTCCAAGCGTCAGGAATGGCCAGATTCGGGATTTCTTCATGATTATCTTATGGAAACTTACCTTAATCATATTAGATCAACCCTAATCCGATTTTTTGATATATATGACTATTATCTTGATCTAATTAAAGATATTTATCAACTAATAAAATATTTAATTTCCTTATATGATAATTAATTAATTATTTTGATTATTTTGGTAATTATCTTCAAAGAAATCTTGAATAAATCAAATATAGATAATTAGGAAATTAATTGTTAATTAAAATTATTTGTTATTTGATCCTTCATCTTTTAAATGTTTAAAACTTGTCCTCAAGTTTTGAAATTTATATTTTGTAATTAAAAGTTTTAATTTAGACAATTTAAATTTCAAACCCTAGATTTTAAAAGGTTTAAAATGCAACCCTATACTAATATAATATTACAAGATTAATATATATATATATATATATATATATATATATATATATATATATATATATATATGTATAACTAAAATGCTAGTCTTACCGTTAGTAGGCCTCATTCACGAAGCCGATCTATAAGGTGGGTATAAGGTTGCGGCCTATAAAATGGCGCTTAATGGGTGTACACTCACACCCACCGCTTGCTTGATCGGTGGAGGGTCGTTAGCCGAACGGGTAGGATAGGGCAACCTCATCCTCTCATTAAAAGTATAATAGGAAATACAAAGTAACTACACATATTTTAAAATTTCCCAATCTTAGTTACTTTAGGAAAAGTGAATTGATGCAATCCCATGAAATTACACTTTGCACCCTTGCTAAGAAGTTAGTGGAGCGTGTGTGGTTTACTGGCACACTAATTGGTTCTAAGCAAAGGTGGCAAAGGGTGATTCTATGTTTATCATAGTTCGATGGAGTGTGTGTGGTTTACCGGCACATCGAATAGGTGATCGTTACAATGAAGGCACCATGTGAATTTGCATGGTAATTCACACCCGCTTTGTGATCCTCGGTATCCCAGTCACAAACTAGAGGGGCATATTGAGATTTAAACATGCCATTGAATAGTTTCAATGAATCTCATCTGATCCTAGGAATTCTCAATACATTTAGGACTAATAGTTAGGTTTTATGGTGGAGAATTAGTGAATCGTCATTCACTCACCTTCAATTTATTTGCATGTTAGATTACGGCATCCCTTTTCTAATATGTAAATGTTGTTGTCGGATCCTAGCCCTAATTTTTCTTATTGGGTGATAATTAGGGATTCATATTCTAATCTATCTTTGTCCTTTCTATTTGTAGATGTCGAACGCAAACAACGCTGCTGCTAGTTCTTTCACGTTGATGAGCCTTTGCCAAAAGGTCACCTTCGATGGAACGAAATTTAGCGAATGGATAAGATACATTCGCACCATTGCTCGCTATGAGGATAAGGAGTATGTCCTCGATGAGAAGCTCGAGAAAATCAACCCTGAAATTACTACTCCGGCTGAAATTACGGCTTTCGAAACTCATGAGCGAGATGCAACGAAGGTACATTGCATCATGATAGCCACCATGAACTCCGAATTCCAAAAGTCCTACGAGGACATGTACCCGTACGAGATGCATCAAGAATTATTGGAGAGATACCACCAAAACGCGAGACAAGAGCGTTATAAGATTTTCACTAACATGATTTCCGCTAAGATGGGTCATGGAGAGTCTCTTACCGTACACCTGCAAAAGATGCAAAGGTATGTCGACCGCCTTCGCAAGTTAAATGTTGACTTTGGGGAAGACTTGGCGATCGACATGGTGCTTCACTCTTTGCCTCCGATGTACAATCAATTTAGGATGACCTACCACATGAACAAAGAGGAGGTCACCCTAAGCAAACTCCAAGTTCTCTTGAGGGTCGCTGAGAGCAACTTCAAAGACAAGTCTGTTGCACCAACTCCCAATCCACCCGTTTCTCCTGTCTTGGCTATTGGTCAAGGAAAGGGAAAGAAGAGGAAGGCTTCGTCTAAGAACTATCACAAGGTTAAAGCCCGAGATGGTGCCTCTTCTAGTGGGACCAAAGTTGATCCCGCTAAGCCCTGCCCTAACCCGAAGGAGGCAGAGTGCCACCACTGCCACAAGATAGGACATTGGAAGAGAAGCTGCCCAGAATACCTGCAAACCATCAAGGAAGGAAAGATCAAGCCATCTTTCGCAGGTATATATACAATTAAATCTAATGATTCTAATCATGCTATTTCTTGGGTTCTTGATACCGGTTGTGGTTACCACATTTGTTCTAATGTGCAGGGACTAAGAAGAAGTAGGGATGTGGAGCAAGGAAGAATCAATCTAGTCATGGGGAACAGAAGATCGTCGCCTGTGACCAAGATTGGAGTGTATTCTTTAGTGCTTAGGAATAATTTATGTTTAGATTTGAACGATTGTTGCTATTCGCCAGAAATGGCTAGAAACATCATTTCATTTCATGGTTTATATAGACAAGGTTTCAGATTTTCTTTTAATAATGAGAATGGTTCTATTTTGGCTTATCTAAATGGTGTTTTTTACTTTGAAGCTATACCATGTAATGGAATTTATGAAACTGTTATGATTGTTGATAACTTAGGAAATGATGTTTTGAACATAGATTCTTCCACTAGTATGGATAAAGCATCCTTGTGGCATTGTCGTCTTGGACATGTCAACAAGAAACGCATAGCCCAACTCCAAAAGGATGGAGTGTTGGAGTCATTCGACCATAGGGAAGATGACACGTGCGAGTCTTGTTTACTTGGAAAGATGACTAAATCACCCTTCACAAGTACGTGTGAAAGGGGTGAGGGCCTATTGGACCTAATACATACCGATGTATGTGGACCATTTAGATCAACCATAAAGGATGGGAACCGCTTCTACGTGACTTTTACCGATGATTATAGTAGATATGGGTATATCTATTTAATCAAGCAAAAGTCAGAAACTTTTGAAAAGTTCAAAGAGTTCAAGAATGAAGTGGAGAATCAATTGGGCAGGAAAATCAAGATGCTTCGATCCGATCGAGGAGGAGAGTACCTAAGTCTTGAATTCCACGATTATCTCAAGGAGTGTGGAATAGTTTCGCAATTGACACCTCCTAGGACACCGCAGTTGAATGGTGTGGCAGAAAGGCGTAATCGAACCTTATTGGATATGGTTCGCTCTATGATGAGTCGTGCTTCACTATCAATCTCTTTTTGGGGGTATGCCTTAGAGACTGCCGCCCATATCCTTAACCGAGTCCCTACTAAGAAGGTTGCCAAAACACCTCACGAGATGTGGACAGGGAAAGCTCCCTCGTTGGCACATATCAAGGTTTGGGGTTGCAAGGCTTTCGTAAGACGAGATACTCACGACAAGCTCGAACCTCGAAGTGAGCGATGTATTTTCGTTGGCTACCCGCAGACATCCTTTGGATATCTCTTCTATAGACCGAAGGACAATGTTGTCTTTGTTGAGAGGAGAGGAGTTTTCCGAGAGCGAGAACTCATAGGCCAAGGAGACAGTGGGAGGCAAATCGAGCTTGAAGAGATTCAAGAGTCGATAGATGAAGGAACCTCTACCGCTGGCACTCAACCCGAGGAGGAAACTTCGGTTGAACCGATTGACGAATCCTTACCTCTTAGACGTTCCGATGGAGTTAGAGTTCTACCCCAGTTTTATGGTTTTCATATTACTACCGAAGGGGACACGTATATTAGTGATGGTACACTAATAAATCTTGATGAACCTAATAGCTATAAGGAAGCCATGGCAGGCCCGGAGTCTACGAAATGGAAAGAGGCAATGGATAGCGAGATCCAATCCATGTATGATAACCAAGTTTGGAATTTGGTTGATTATGTGCCCGGACGTAAGACTGTTGGGTGCAAATGGATCTTCAAGAAGAAGACCGACGTGGATGGAAACGTACACACATATAAAGCGCGATTGGTTGCGAAGGGCTTTACTCAAACTCCCGGAGTTGACTATGATGATACCTTCTCACCAGTTGCGAAGATAAAATCTATTAGAGTGATGCTAGCGATTGCTGCATTTCATGATTATGACATTTGGCAAATGGATGTCAAGACTGCTTTCCTTAACGGAAAGTTGGCTGAGGATGTTTACATGGCTCAGCCAGAGGGGTTTGTGGATCCGAAGCATCCGAATGGAGTGTGTAAGCTTGAGAAGTCCATTTATGGACTTAAGCAAGCGTCTCGCAGATGGAATCTTTGCTTCGATGAGAAAGTCAAAGAGTTTGGATTTGCATGAAGCGAAGATGAATCTTGTGTATATGTCAAAGCCAGTGGGAGTATAGTAAGCTTCCTCGTTCTATATGTCGATGACATATTACTCATAGGAAACGACATCCCGACTCTGCAGGAGGTTAAGTGCTGGCTCGGGAAGTGCTTCGCTATGAAGGACTTCGGAGAGGCTTCTTACATTTTGGGAATAAGGATAGTAAGAGAAAGAAGTAATAGACTAATTGGACTTAGTCAAAACACTTACTTGGAGAAGGTACTAAAACGTTTTAGTATGGAAAACTCGAAGAAGGGAGAATTACCGATACAAAGTAATGCCAAGTTGAGTAAGACTCAAAATCCGAGTACCGAAGCTGAGATAGCAGAAATGAGCCGAGTTCCATACACTTCCGCAGTTGGCTCAATCATATACGCTATGACTTGTACTCGCCCTGATGTAGCCTTCGCTTTGAGCATGGTTAGCAGATATCAAGGGAACCCTGGCAGAGCCCATTGGATTGCGGTGAAGAATATCCTTAAGTACCTTCGGAGGACAAAGGAATGGTTCTTAGTCCTAGGAGGGAGTGATGACTTGAAGGTGCGAGGGTATAGTGACGCCAGTTTTCAGACCGACAGGGACAACTACCGTTCGCAGTCGGCCTGGGTCTTTACCCTAAATGGAGGAGCAGTGACATGGAAAAGTTCCAAGCAGGAAACCGTAGCTGATTCAACGTGCGAATCAGAGTATATTGCAGCGAGCGAAGCGTCGAAGGAGGCAATATGGCTAAAGAACTTCATCGGTGATCTTGGAGTTGTACCTGCCATAAAGGAGCCCATGGAGATTTTCTGTGATAACGAAGGAGCGGTTGCCTTGACCAAGGAACCGAGGGATCATGGTAGATCACGACATATCGACAGAAAATATCACTTCATTAGACATCGTGTAGAAGAAGGACAACTCGTAGTGAAGAGGATATCATCAGAAGATAACCCAGCAGATCCGCTTACGAAGGGACTGAGTAGGGTTAAGCACTTGCAGCATGCTAGGAGTATTAGACTGAAGGATGATATTAGCATAGATTAGATAGTATTAGAAACATGTAATAGATAAATGTAATTAACATTTGATGATTAAATAAAGGAGTTTTATTTATCAGTAATGTTACTATCTTATGTTAATTGTTTAGCTATTGTTTCACTTTGCATGTTTTGACTTCCAGAATAATTGAGTTTATTAGGAATAATCGAATTGTTCAAATTGTCCACAATCGTTCATATGTTGGAAGTAGATATGAATGAAGATTGTCATGAATCGGTGCGTAGATTGTCTAAATGGTATTAGACATAGCAAAGGGTTGCTGCGACGTTCATGAGTGCTTATGAACTAGTTTTGAGCATTGGAACAAACCCGCGCTTGCTGGAATCACCTTATGGAATATGATATAAAAGGGTGATCGCAAGACGATAATATCATATAGTCTTAAAACCTAGATATATGGTTTATTATTTGCTAATTGATTGTACATTGATAATGCGAAAACGCATTGGTAACTCAATGTTATAAAACGCATTGTTGTGTATAGTTGATTATTGAATAAGTAAATGCATATAAGTCGAAGTTTATCTGTAACTTTTATCTAAGAAGGTAAAAGCGATATCTCGGCCGCTCGATGATTTGATTTGACTTATGTGTCGGGCACGGTCAGAACTGAATTGATGTGTTCGATTAAGTTCTATGTCGAATAAATCAGAGATCGAGAAACCTAAATGCTTGACTAATCATTCCATAGAATTGTCAGCATGATATCTAACAGAGGACTGTACGATCCCTTATCTAAAGGACAAGATTGATTAGATCAGATTTTGATAGCGTCTTTGAGAGCTACGATTGCAAACCGAATTGTACTTGTGCATATAGTTACTAGACTTATCCAAGTGGGAGACTGTCGGAATAGTGTCTAAGGCTGCAACTATATTAGGCAAGTAATTGACCCGGTTGTGCATGGTCCTTTTGGGTTGCCTTCACTATAGCAACTTGATAGGATGATTTATTAAGAGAGAGTAAATATTATTAGTATATTATGAGAATAATATAAAGAATAATATATTGTTATTTGAATAATATAAGTCATAGAATTAATTGGAGTTAATTTGGTGACTTAAAGAGATTAATTAAATAAGAGGGTATAAACTGTCAATTGTTTGATAGTTAAACTTTAGAGTGTAAATCCATATAGATATGGATTGGACGGATTCTAGAAGCTAAGGATTGCTTCAAATCGTCCAAGAGTTATCTAAGGAATGGATTTGGATAGCCTTAAGAGAAGATTATCCAATTAGGGTTTAGGTTGTAACCCTTAAGGAGTCTACAAGTATAAATAGACCCTATGGCATAAGGAAATCGGTACTTCATCTAAAGTAGAGAACCCCTGGCCGATTTCCTCTCCTCTCCTCTCTCCCAAAACATCCTCCTTGCTATTTGGTGTTTGTAAGCCATTAGAGGAGTGACAATTGTGACTCTAGAAGCTCCAAGACAACAAGATCAACAAGGAATTTAAAGGTATGATTCTAGATCTGTTTCAATATTGTTATTACACCTAAATAGTTGTTAGAAGTCTTGGATTCAAAGCATGTTTAATTAGAAAGCCTAGATCCAAGCATTAGGGTTTTGCATGCGCACATAGGAAAGTTCTTATGGCTAAAACCCATCAGATTATACTTTTTGAATACTTATCTGTAAATCAACTGTAATCACCACGCAAATAGCAAATAAGCACAACAGTTATCTAACAGTGAAGACCAGTACTATGAATCACCTAATCATCAATATAGAAGTACCTTCTCAGTCCACACCCTAAAACCCTTAAGTTGACCAAAAGTTAACTTGGTCAAAAGTCAACGGTCAAAGTGAACCCCAACTGACCTCCACGCCATGGCCAACTATATGCCAGGTCCTAGCAGGAAAATTATTACGTCATGGGAACAAGGCCCTCCAAGCTTAAATGATTAAGCTCTTAACCCTTAAACCCATGAGCTACATAGCTTAGATATACACATTCTCAAGGTCTTGATGGATAAAGTTTCCAACTTTATCCACTAGGACATCACAATAAGCCATGATCTCTAATCCTAATATCTTAATGCTTGCACCAAATGCATGGACATTAAAATAAGTCATACAAGTCTTTATTATAACCACCACCATGCTCAAGAAACCAAATAGGGAAATCTAAGGTTCTAGAGTTCATTCAAACTCCACGAACAAGAATAAGGCAATCCTAGGAGTTAGTGTGATAGATGCATTTTTATGCATCTTTTAGGGTAGCTTTTATTAACATTTAGCATCATATTTTACACATTTTCATGTCATTAGTTTAAATAATGTTCAACTCATGTTTCTCGTCAGAATTCCCGCCCTGCTCATCTTTTGATGTCTATTTATGGTAATTTGAAGTGGAGCGGTACTTTGAAAGTATTTGGATCATATTTGGATTCAAAACACTAAAAAAAGACCAAATACGGGCTATGTCTCACCAAATACAATTTGTTCTTCACTTACGAAACATAACCGGAAGATTAATGATTTTTTAGGCATTTTAAAAGTTCGGTACTGATGAACGGGCCATGCCTCCCAAACATGGGTCGTGCCTACCTCTTGATGTGGATGATTGAAACTGTGAAGCCCAAGCACAGGTCGTGCTTACCTATCGACGTCTAGATTTTGATTTTTTTTTCCGGATACTCAAGTTGTGATGACCTGGCAGGGGCCATGCTCCCCAACCACGGGTCATGCTTATTGCCAGAACCCTTATTTTCTATCAATTCCATTATATAAATACCATATGTTGTCTCGATTGAGCCCTAGACAACCAGAGACAGAAAGAAACTATTTTCCAGACGATTTTTGGCGAATTTTTGTCGTTTCCATCAGTTTCTAAAGATTTGAAGACTATGGATCTTCCTTTCAATTAATTTAGTAAGATTTAATTGTTTAATTTCTCTTTTTATTAGTTTTAACCATATTCTAGCCATGTCTTGCTAAAACCCTAGTTTTCAGTTCCCCAGTAGACTAGTACTTTTCATGTGATCAATTATCATATTTGGTTTTCATTGTTTACTTATATCTAGTTGTTTTAGTTTTAAGCTTAATGAATGTTTGTTTTTAATTCTTGTTAGTCGATCACCTAGCTAGGGTGTAATCATTTCAGTTAATCAATTAATAGAATATATAATTGTTCTTGTCAACTGGTAATTAGTAACAAGTATAAGTTTGGTTATGTGTTGAGATTTAACTCTGATATCAACTGAAATTTCATACCTTTTCGCTTTTGAGCTTGTGAGAAGTATTGGGTATTGCTGGGGAATTTTACACAGATCTTAATGCAAATTTCATGCTCTTAATTAAGAACTGGTTTAATTAGACAATAAAAAGTTAGGGTTAACTGAAGTGCTTGTTTTGGCTAATTTAACTAGGTAAAAGAGATTATACTAAAGCTTGTTAGTTTTTCTCAGTACCTCCATAGATATAAACACATTTTGAATAACCAGATCTGAGATAATTGCATCATTAGGAAAGTCGCAGCAAAGTTGAATTCGTTTTTATTACTGATTTCATTTATTTTATTTTCACTACAATTTTTTGTTTTAATTAATAACCAACCCCATATTTATATTTTTATGTTTTTGGACTAGTATGTGCCTTATGAAAAGAGGCATTGACCATTAGATTGTGTCTCTGAGGATTCGGTCATGCTTCCCTATGTTATCCTTTAGTGCAGCCAAGCAGTGGAAATATTATTTTCTTAAATTGTGCGCGACAGCAGTTTAACATAGTGCCTATAAATAGGGCACAAACCTAAAGATCTAGGGTTTTACACCAAAATAGCCACCATGTTGTGGCAAAGGCCTTTCCATGTCGTGGTGCTTCACAACTTCGTGTTCCTTAATCAGACGATGACACATCATGGTCCCTCAGCCACCACGTCGTGGCCCATACAAAAAGCCTCAAATTATATTACAAATAAATTAAACCTGGAAATATCATTAACTGGAAAACGGATGTTTAAATTCTACCCTAATTGAATCATATTTCTTCCTCGGAATTCGTTGTTGTGAACAAATCGAGGTAATCCTTCCTCATCTCCTCCTTGGGCTCCCAAGTTTATTCAAAACCCTTCCAGTGCGGCCATTACACCTTAACCAAGCCCACCACCTTGATGCACAAGGACTTCATCTCCCTGTCAAGAATCGTCATTAACCAGGTCATAAACTCATCCCATTTCATAGTCTACATTTCAAAAACCATAATAGACTTGTCGATTAAATTCCAACAACCTTTTTCTTTATGATGCAAAAGGTATAAAGTGAACATAACCTTTGCTTTAATGGGTTAGGGATTGGTGGCAAGTAGCATCACTTGTTGAAGGATGATATACAATACTCTAAGAACCCTAAAATTCCTCCCATAAATTGTTGAAGGCTGATACACAATCATGTCATGGCAAGTAGCATCACCAACCGTTGACTGCCCCGATACACTGAAGGATGCCAATCTCTTATTAATCATCTCATTTATTTCTTTCTAAAGACTCACAACTACAGCTAGTACCACCTCAAACAATGCCCTCGAGACTTCAAAAATAACCAACTCACACAAGTGTGAATCGGTTGAACTCGATCCACCATGATTGTAAGGCACCAAACCACACTCTGCTTGCACGATCACCATTTTGCATATACAATAGAACAAATTCAACCAATCCATAAAGCTAAAACACGCTCACCAGCTTCCTAGTATCCTTGTAACATTTCCTGATCCCCGTACGGATCTTATGCTTCAGGTAGTACGAGAACATACTACCTTTCACACCTATCCGTATTCGTCTCATGAATCATCATAAACCTCTAGGTCACTACACTCGACAACTACTAGGTGTACTAACACACATCTATACACCTCAACGATCCATAATTAAAACTTCCTAGATTTTCATCCTAGGATTTTCCTCGACCATGATTCCGCACCACTAAAAGTCTCTATTAAGGTTGATGGTCGCCTCGTATATTCAAGTCATATGTAATACAGGATTGGATAGACCATCGAATAAATGATTATACCCTAAGCCCACAACCAAACAAGGAGTAGGAAGTAAGGATAAATCAAGCATTCTAGGGTTGTTGGATCCTAATCACATACAACTTTAAAGCATACACTTAGCAACTAACGATATTAGTCTAAACTTCAAGTGGAACATAACGAGCAATCTCCTAGGCTACAAGGCATCACAAATATCAGGAAATTCTATCATACAAATCCAAAAGGATCCTTAGCCAATCCACTAACATGCTTTTCTAACAGTTTCCATATCAGCAGACATATAACAAGTATGGATATTTTGGGAGATCACTTTCCTTTGAGCTCTAACTAACTGTACATATCACATCTTCTTTTCTCCTTTTAAAATCATTATTTTCAAAAAGGTTTGTAAAAATTCTTACATCCTTAGTTTGATTTTAGAATCAAATGATGGTTCGTCCAAGTCCATCAAAACAGGGCTCTGATACCAAGTTGTAACGTCCCAAAAACCATAGTAAAGTTTTTCAAACTTTAAAGGAAATAAAAATCAATTTTCATGAAAACCAATATCATAAAAATATATGCTTCTCAACATAGATTCAAAACCAGAGTTATAAAGAAAATCAAAACAGAATCTCGAATCATAAATCTGGTGATTTGTGTTTATAATCACGCCTTTTCATTCGTTCAAACTTATAAAGTACCTGAAAAGCATTTAATCCACAAGTGTAAGCCAAAGCTTAGTCAGTTTCCCAAAATACCTGACACAACAATACACATACAATGCATGCACACAATGCCTACAACACAGGATTGGACCGCCCCATGAGCCTACAACATTGAGTTGGACCGCTCCCTTTGGGCCTTCAGTATAAGGCTAGACCATCTCCTTAGGGCTTCAAAATAAAGTTGGATCGTCCAGGTATCTTGGCCTTCAAAACATAGTTGGATCACCCTCAACCCACCCATAATATGTCGACATATAAAAATAAACAAACAATTACCAAACAAACATTCACATGCAGTTATAACAAATATACCTGCCTAATAGCTCACTACAACATATCAACATCCTAACATATAGAGGATCCATAGTGTAGTATAAAGTATAGTGAGAAAACTCACCTCACAATCGAGTAGACAAACACGACAACTCGTAGAAAAGTAAAGGCCGGTACTACGAACCGCCTAGCATTAATTAAAAGTCAAACCTTAGTCTAACACCTAAAACCCTCAAGTTGACCAAAAGTCAACCTAGTCAAAAAGTCAACAATCAAAGTCAAAGATCGAGTCACCACACCATTGCCAGCTCCATGGCTATGCTTTGGTGGCTAGAAGACACAATACTTGCGATTGAGCCTACCATTGTGCTATAGTCTACATATTACCGCCGTGTGGCCAAATCCTGAAACTGCTTAATGGGTTAAGCACTTAACCCTTAATCTCTTGAGCTAAAAAGCTCAGATCTGATTCTT
Source organism: Lactuca serriola (assembly GCF_051521515.1). Lineage (NCBI taxonomy): Eukaryota > Viridiplantae > Streptophyta > Magnoliopsida > Asterales > Asteraceae > Lactuca > Lactuca serriola. The sequence goes on along the minus strand of NC_136411.1, from coordinate 86,380,626 downwards.
CTAAATGTCTTAGTGGATACAGTTTCCAACTGTATCCCTTAGGACATCCCAATAAGTCCATATCTAAGACCCTAAGTCCAAAACCTTCATACAATGTCATAACTTGTGCGTTAACGCAAAGCAAACCCCATTTCTGCATTTACAAAGGTCCATACGCTAAGTATATCACTTATAAGTTTAGGATTTCATATGTAACGTCCCAAAACTCATCTAAAATTTTTCATTTTTAAATGGTAAAACATTCAATCTATATTCCATAAAGTATCATCAATGCCAATAATATTTCGAAAGGAATATCAAAGTATCTTCAAATCATAAATGTGAAATCTCGAGTGGATGCAATGCAATCATGTTGGGCCCTTCCCTTTCGAACTGGAAGTACATGCAAATGTTAAAACACAAACCATAAGCACAAACCTTAGTGAGTTCCCCAAAATACCACATGACATACTAATCAGTGGGCCTAACCATGCGATATATTCCAACCCAACTTACAATCGTGGGCCCAGCCCTAGGGTATGTTTCAACCCGAACATTGTAACATTCCAAATCTATGAAGTATAAATTTCAATTTTAATTCAAACAAAAAATTAATTATCTTTAAGTCAACATTCAATACTCCTTTGATAAATATTCAAAAGTACTTCGTAAGAAAACAGTTATCAGAGTACAATCCCAAAATTATCATAATGCGGAAACATGGGTGGATGCACTACGATCAAGCCAGACCCTTCCTTTAGAAAATAGAAGTACCTAAAACATAAACTGAAAACCGTAACCACAAAGCTTAGTGAGTTCCCCAAAATACAACATACCATACATATCAACATACACTGGGCCCCGCCCGACAATGGGCCCTACCCAACATCTGACCTCGTCCGGCATCGGGCCTCGCTTGGTATATATATATCTGTCAGTCATCAGGCCCCGCCTGGCATCGGTCCCCACCCGGTATAAACATATAAAAATATAAAAATTTCAACACACAACACATGCCATAATCACAAAGACAAATAGCATACAGACTAGCCTTCGGGCCCCTTCCGGCATCGAGTCGTACCCGGTAATCATAAAAACGCATACATATATCTAGCATACAATATACTCATCAGGCCCCGCCCAGCATCGAGCCCCACTCGGTAAACATAAAACACATAACACATGCATAAGTCATGCAGACAACAAACATACTAACCATAACAAACCATGGGATGACATTGGTGCCTTCGACCCACTAAATACAGTGAGGAAACTTGCCTCAGTCTGCTGATAACCAAATAATTGCTTGGACCACTGAATTGGATAACCTTGCACCAACTAACAAAAGAAATACAATCTTAATCAATAATTAACCCGATAATCCAAAAATCTGTGGCCCACTCCATAAACCAACCTCCTAAAGGATAAAAAAAACATTTACCCTTTTCTCACTTGTTCCAAAACCAAGGCCCATCCTAAAATGCATAAAAATACCAAAACCCAAATTGGCAATCCACAACCCAAATCAAAAGCAACAAAAGCCCATTATGGCCCAGTAACCCGATTGGGCCCCAAAACCAACATGGACCTGCTTCCAAGAAAACCCTAAGTTCTTAACCCAATAAGACATCACAAATCTGGTATGGAAAGGATAGAAGGGCCAAGATCATAGTTTTATACTTCATAATAGCTTTATAGTGGATAAAGTTTCCAACTTTATCCATTAGAATGTTCATAACAAACAAGATCTAGTCTTTAAGTCTCAAAAGGACCCAAAAGTTCATCTTTTTCAACTTAATCCATTAAGTATAAGTCTCCAAATTTCAGATCTGAATCAAAATGATATTTAGATGGATAAAGTTTCCAAATTTATCCATAACAAGGTCACAAACTTTTCAGATCTAAACTTTATGCACTAAAATGACCAAAAACTCATAACATCCAAAACTAGTTAGATCTAACAAATACATCATCAAGATTCAAACTTTATACCTCTAGAAGATAGATCAAGGTGAAAAAACTCCAGATATAGAAGCTCCAAAGCAACCAACACTTATACAAGGAGTTCCTTCTTCTCCAAGGTGCACCATACATACTCCAACGCACTCATAAACACCTTCTTTTAGCACACAAGGATCAACTAGGGTTAGAGTTTCATGAAATGGGTGTTGGAGGGGTGGAGGCTGAGAATGGACTGGTTTTGGGGGAGTTAAGGAGCTTAAATATAACTCAAACCACGAAAATAGGGTTTGGGCACTGATCGCGCACGCCCATCATACTCAGGGTGCCTCGGTACGCCCAACGTATGCCCTTCTGTACGCCCAACGTACTCACCATAACCCAAAACTGACCAAACTTCAAACAAGCATAATTTCTTCGTTCTAACTTCGATTTTGATGTTCTTTATATCCACAAAAAGGTATTGAGGAGCTCCATAATATTATATAAATATATTGGACTAAAAATGTCTTGAATAAAAATCCATATTTCATGCAAGAACCCGACCTATGACTTTTCCCGTTATACATTTTGACTCCAAAACACAGTTCAAAGGTTTAGATCTCATAACCATCATTACCTCCTTATAAAATGTCTAAAAATTGCCTCCTTAAGGCCCAAAGCCTTTACAGAAACATCTTCTGGCCCACGACCTTGAATTACAGAATGATCCCGAACATGGTGTTACAAACAGTCAATAATGGGCCTAGCCCTAGGGCCTATCCCTAGGTTTATTTCAACCCAAACATACAATAATGGGACTAGATCTAGGGTTTAATTCAACCGGAACATACAATAATAGGCCCGACCTAGGGTTTATTTCAACCTAATCATAGATACAAGATCCAAAAAAGAAATTGAACATTCTACATAACACAATCCAGTGGGCCGACATTGGTGCCTTTGACCCACAAGTACACTGAGAAGACTTTCCTGAATCGATAGCCAAATAGAAACTCACACTCGAGTTGCTGCTACCAAAGCTCCTCACATTAAACATATCCATAACAACCACAATTAACAATTAAGGTAATTATCCTAACTTAGCAAGTCCAAATTCCCAAGGCAAATGCTTATTTAGGCACAATACCATTTTCCCTTCCAAGTCTTAAACCCCTCACAGTTAACCAAAAGTCAAACTAGTCAAAAAGTCAAAGGTCAACCTTTTGTTGGCCTATATATTGTGTACTCTTGCTCTACGCTTGGCGTAGAGACTTAATCCAGAAAAACGAGTAGGAACCCGGCTACATTGGCTGTAGCCCGGGTTACACACCATGTACAGAGCCTAAAGAAAAACATTATTTTACTCTCTTAATGATGGGTTTTGAGCACTACATCAATCCTATGGTGTACATGCAAACCCTAATAGCTTTGGATCTAGTTTGTCTAATGAATATGCAATTGATAATCCAAAGCCATGAACCCTAGATCTAATAAACTATAACATAAATTAGGGTTTAGATCTTACCTTTGATTGTTATATAGCAATAACAATCAATTCCTTGCTTTGATTGGCTTCAGAAAGCTTAGTGCCTCAAGTGTTGCACCTCTAATGAAGTCACAAACACCACTAAGGAACTTGGATGAAGAGGGAGGAGAAAGGAGGCACCAAAACGGCTGGAAACCCTAAAGGAAGTATTCACCACGTTTTTGGGGCCATAAGGGTTTCTTATATATGCTGGCTATTAGGGTTTACAGCTAGGAAACCCTAATTTGACTGCTTAAGTCCTAAGCAGCCCATGGACTCCCTGTTTAGAAGCCTTGGACGATTTCTAATGGGTTTCCCCATAGAATTCTTCCAGTCCAACTTCTATGGAGTCCATTAGCCCATCTATGTAATTATCTTATAATTACACAATAAGTCCCTTAAGTTTAATAAATCTCTTTTAGCCACAAACTTAATTCTTAATTAATTCTTGACTAATATTAATTAAACAATAGGATTTCTCCTTTAATATATTATTCTCATAATATATTAATAAATCATAATTAAACCTTTCTCTCCTTAATTCATCCTACATATTGCTATGGTGAAGGCAACCCAAAAGGACCATGCTCATAATCGGGTCAAGTACATACCAAAATAGTTATGGACTTAGACACTAATCCAACACTTAATACCTTAAGAACAAATATCCAAAAATCATATCTAAGCCTAATGCATGTCTAAATTGATAAAGTTCATGTTATGCATTTGCATGGATTAATCGAGCACAAGACCAAACCCTAGTTCCATAACTTCCTTTAATGACCTCAAACCCTTGCATGGGTGAAAAATAACCATCAAGATCCCATTTTTATGCTATAAGATCCTTAGATACAATAGGAAATAAAAACTTCAAGCTCTAGAGTAGCTATTACTCATACAAGCCAACTCATGGGACCAAAAGCATACAAATGTATAGGTTATATTAGATCTAACCCAAGGAATCATAAAGGTGAGATCTTTATACCTCATGAAGTTGGCAAATGAGATGAAAGCTCAAGATCTTCAAGCTTGAGCCACACCAATCCACAATGATATATTCATTCTTCTTCAAGATGTACCAAAACACGCAAAGAGGCTCAAAACAAGCTCACAAGGGATTAGGGTTTTGAGTTAGCTGTTTGGGAGAGTAGAGGTTGAGGATAAGGAAGGCCTCAATGCAGTTAAGGTCTTTAAATAGGGTCATAACCCTAAAAAATAGGGTTTATAATCAACGCACTGATGCGTTGCATACATAAGAGTTCGCCCTGCGTAGGGCTTTAAATGCCCGCGTCCACTTTCCCATTCTACACCATGCGTAGAGAACTACCTACGCACCGCGTAGGACCATATTTGCAAGGATTTTATACTTTAAAGTATAAATGTATAGTACTTGCAAAACAGGTGTTACAATCTCCCCCACTTGAATCAAAGTTTGTCCATGAAGTTCGTTGTTGCATATAACTCAGTGTAATGCTCTCACATCTCCTCTTCGGGATCATACGTCCACTCTAAACCCTTCTAGTGCTGCCATTGCACCTTAACTAAGCCCACCACCTTCTTGTGGAAGGTCTCTTCACCTAGTTCAAGCACTCATCCACCTAAATTTCATCCAAGGGAACCACTGAGGAGTTGTTGGATAAACAATTTCGTAACTGAGAGACATGGAAACAATTGTAGATATCATAATCTCATTGGGTGGATACAGCCGGTATGCAACCTTGCCTACCCGGGATATAATCCTGAAAGGACCAATATACCAGTGGCCTAACTTGCCCTGCTTCAGAAATTGAATGACACATTTACAAGGTGACGCCTTTAAAAGCACAAAGTCCCCCACCTAGAACTCGAGGTCTAATCGTCGTCGGTCATCATAACTCTTCTGGAAACTATATGCGGTTTGCAGTTGACTCCGCACCTGTTTTATCAACTCAATAGTCTTGAGTACTACCTTCGTACTCCACATAAGTTGATGACCGACCTCGCCCCAACAACCTGGGGTTCGGCATCTCCTCCCATAAAGCTTCTTGAAGGGTGGTCGATCGATACCGGCGTGGTAGCTATTGTTGTATGAGAACTCGACCAGTGGAAGATAAGTATCCCAATTCCTACCAAAATCTAACACACACGCCCTGAGCATACATTCGAGCGGCTGAATCACCCGCTCAGTTTGTCCATCGGATGTAGATGTCAGCCAATTTCTTGGCGGAAATACTCTCGGCAATAGGTAAGAAATGATCAATCTTGGTTAACCTATCCACGATGACCCAAATTGAATCAACCCCACGTTCCATTATCGGCAACTTCGTTATAAAATCTATGGTGATCTTGTTGGAATAGTGTCTAAGGCTACAACTATATTAGACAAGTATTTGACCCGGTTGTGCATGGTCCTTTTGGGTTGCCTTCACCATAGCAACTTGATAGGATGATTTATTAAGAGAGAGTAAATATTATTAGTATATTATGAGAATAATATAAAGAATAATATATTGTTATTTGATTAATATAAGTCATAGAATTAATTGGAATTAATTTGGTGACTTAAAGAGATTAATTAAATAAGAGGGTATAAACTGTCAATTGTTTGATAGTTAAACTTTAGACTGTAAATCCATATAGATATGGATTGGACGGATTCTAGAAGCTAAGGATTGCTTCAAATCGTCCAAGAGTTATCTAAGGAATGGATTTGGATAGCCTTAAGAGAAGATTATCCAATTAGGGTTTAGGTTGTAACCCTTAAGGAGTCTACAAGTATAAATAGACCCTATGGCATAAGGAAATCGGCACTTCATCTAAAGTAAGAGAACCCTGGCCGATTTCCTCCCCTCTCCTCTCTCCCAATTCATCTCCTTGCTATTTGGTGTTTATAAGCCATTAGAGGAGTGACAATTGTGACTCTAGAAGCTCCAAGACAACAAGATCAACAAGGAATTCAAAGGTATGATTCTAGATCTGTTTCAATATTGTTATTACACCTAAATAGTCATTAGAAGTCTTGGATTCAAAGCATGTTTAATTAGAAAGCCTAGATCCAAGCATTAGGGTTTTGCATGCGCACATAGGAAAGTTCTTATGGCTAAAACCCATCAGATCTCTTCCTATTTCTACATGGTAATAGGTAAAATTTGCATCTTGTCATGGGGTATCTGATGTTCGGCCTTGACTTTCCGACAAGTTAAACACCGTTCCATAAACCAAGCTACCTCCCTCTTCATATAGGGCCACCAATAATCCAACCTCAAGTCTTTGTACATCTTTATGGATCCCAAATATATTGAGAACTTTGACTTATGAGCCTCTTCCAATGATTTATGTCTAACCCCGCCAGAAACTGGAACCCAAATCCTACTATGGTATGTCAATAACCTACGACTATCCCTGATAAACAATGGAATCTGACCCCTAATCCTCTCTTCCTTCTAGTTTTCCCTTTTCAACCCTTCTACTTGCGCCTTCTTTATCAATTATAGCAGTGGCGAGACAATAACCATCCACATAAATATATCTCTAATATGTGTACTCGCTGCCTTGCGACTCAAGGCATCGACCACAACATTGTCCTTCCCTGGATGATACAAACTCTCACAGTCATCATCCTTCACTAAATCTAAGCACCTCCGCTGCCTTATATTCAGGATCGGCTGGTCCATTAGATATCTCATACTCCTGTGGCCAGTGTAAATAGTGCAACTAATCCCATACAAGTAATGTCTCCATATTTGGAGGGTAAAAACCACAACCCCAACTCCAAATTGTGTGTAGGGTAATTCACCTCATAAGGCTTCAACTACCTTGAAGCATAAGCAATCATGCGACCTCTCTACATGAGCACAAATCCCAATCCCGAGTTAGACGTGTCGCAATAAACCACAAAATCCTCCATAACCTCGGGAAGAGTGAGCATCAAGGCCTTGCATAATCTCTGTCTCAACGTCTTGAAAGCTACCTATTGGTAAGACCCCCCCCCCCATCAGAAAGTAACATTCTTCTTCTTCAAGTAGGTCAATGGTACATCAATCTTGGAGAAATCCTAGATAAATCTCCGATAATAACTCGCGAGACCAAGAAAACTCCAAATCTCAGATGGTGTCCTTGGAATCTCCCACAACATCACTGCGTCAATCTTGTCCGGATCGACCAATATACCCTTATAGTTGATGGTATGACCCAAAAACTACACCTCACGCAACCAGAACTCACATTTGGAGAATCTGGCATACAGCCTCTCCCTCCTCCGGGTCTCCAAAACCTCTCTTAAGTGCTCCTCGTGCTACTCCTTGGTCTTAGAGTAGACCATAATATCATCAATAAACACAATCAGAGACCGATCCACCATCGGTCTACATACCTGGTTCATGAGGACCATGAACGCTACTGGTGCGTTGGTGAGCCCGAATGACATCACCATGAATGTGTAATGACCATAACGATTTCTGAAGGTCGTCTTCTACACATCCTCCTCTATAACCCTCATTTGATGATAAGTGGACCACAAATCAAATCAATATTATAAAACCAAGATGCTCCCTGAAGCTGGTCAAATAATTCATCAATCCTCGGGAGTGGGTAACGGTTCTTCATCGTTAACTTATTTAACTACCAGTAGTCAATGCACATCCTTTTTGAACCATTATTCTTTTTCACGAACAGGATTGGTGCTCCCAATGGCGAACTACTCAGCCTAATAAACCCCTTTTCGAACAACGCTTGAAGCTGTGTAGAAAACTCGTGCATCTCTGGAGGTGCTAATCGGTAAGGTGCCTTGGCAATCAGAGTTGCACCGGGAACCAAACAATCTGGAATTCAACCTGCCAATTAGGATGCACTCTCAGTAAATCCCCAAGAAACACAACAATAAAATCCCAAACTATGGGTACATCACTCGCAGTCTTCATGCCCCCAACCCAAGTATCCGCCATATAGGCCAAGAATTATAAATAGCTCCGTTGAAAAATATGATGGGTTTGAGCCATGAAAACATTCCTATGTGCACATGCAAACCATAATGCTTGGATCTAGGTTTCTCTAATGAACATGCTTTTCATCCAAGACTTGCAAACCCTAGATCTATGATATATAATTCAAAATTGACAAGATAAAGTGGATCTAGATGATTACCTCTTCTTGGAAGCTTGAATCTTGTTATCCTTGGAGCTTAGAGTCACAATTGTCACTCCTCTAATGGATTACAAACACCAAGAAGCAAGAGGATGATATGCAGAGAGGTTAAGGACACAAAATTGGCTCTAGGAACTCCTTAGGGTTTCTGGTAGCCAATTTCTATAGCCCATGGGTCCTTTAAATACTAGAGCTGCTAGGGTTACAGCCTGAAACCCTAATTGGATTACTTAGGCCTTAAGCAGTCCAAGGATCCTTTTAGATTAGGGCTTGGACGAATTCAAGGAGCCCATACACCTTAATTTCTTCCACCCCATGATCCATACGGATCCACAACCTAAAACTAACTATCACACAATTGACAGTTCTAGTCCCCTTTATTTAATTAATCTCTTTTAGCCATAGAATTAATTCTTAATTAATTCTTGTCTAATATTAATTAAACTATATGATTTCTCCTTTAATATATTAATCATATAATATATTAATAAATCATAATAACCTCTTTATTTATAAATCATCCTATCATATTGCTCTGGTGAAGGCAACCCAAAAGGACCATGCACAACCGGGTCAAGTACTTACCAAATATAGTTACAGGCTTAGACACTAATCCAATAGTCTCCCACTTGGATAAGTCTAGTAACTATAATGTAAGCATATTCCGATTAGCAATCATAGCTCTCAAAGACGCTGTTAAACTCTGATCTTATCCGTAACATGTCCTTTAGATAAGGGATCGTATAGTCCTTTGTTATAGATATCATGCGGAAAATTACATGGAACATAGCTATACTTATTGTCCAGTAGTTTGTTTCTCGATATCAGATTCATTTGACATATAACTTAATTGAACACATCGCCCGGCACATAAGTCAAATCAAATCATCGAAGGGACCTGATATCGCTTTTACCCTCTTAGGATAAAAGGAGCCGATAAACTTCGACTTATATGTATTTACTATTCACTAATCAAATCATACAAAACAATGTGTTTTATTACATCAAGTTACTGATGCGTTTTCGCATTATCAATGCACAACCAATCAGCAAATAATAAACCATATATCTAGGTTTTAAGACCATATGATATTATCGTCTTGCGATCACTCGTGATAAATTCCATGAAGTGATTCCAGCAAGCGTGGGTTTATTCCAATGCTCAAAAACTTATTCATAAGCACTCATGAACGTTGTAGCAAACCTTTGCTATGTCTAATACTTTTTAGACAATCTACACACCTATTCATGACAGTCTTCATTCATACCTACTTCCAACATATGAACGACTGTGGACCATTAGAATAATTCAATTATTCTTAAATAACTCAATTATTCAGGAAGTCAAAACATGCAAAGTGAAAAAATAGTTAAACAATTAACATAAGATAGTAACTTTACTTATAAATAATAATCCTTTATTTAATTATCAAATGTCAATTACATTTATCTATTACACGTTTCTAAACCATCTAATCTAAACTAATATCGTCCTTCAGCCCAATGCACCTAGCATGCTGCAAGTGCTTAACCCTACTCAGTCCCTTCGTAAGCGGATCTGTTGGGTTATCCTCTGACGATACCCTCTTCACTACGAGCAGTCTTTCTTATACCCGATGTCGAATTAAGTGATATTTTCTGTCGATATGTCGAGATCTACCATGATCCCTCGGTTCCTTGGTCAAGGCGACCGCTCCTTCATTATCACAGAAAATTTACATAGGCTCCTTTATCGCAGGTACAAATCCAAGGTCTCCAATGAAATTCTTCAACCATATCGCCTCCTTTGACGCTTCGCTCGCTGCAGTATACTCTGATTCGCACGTTGAATCTGCTACTGTCTCCTGCTTGGAACTTTTGCAAGTCACTGCTCCTCCATTAAGGGTAAAGACCCAGCCCGACTGCGAACGGTAGCTGTCTCTGTCAGTCTGAAAAATGGTGTCACTATACCCTCGCACCTTTAATTCATCACTCCCTCCGAGGACTAGAAACCATTCCTTGGTCCTCCGAAGGTACTTAAGAATGTTCTTGACTGCAGTCCAATGTGCTTTGCTAGGGTTCCCGTGATATCTACTAACCATGCTCAAAGCGAAGGCCACATCAGGGCTAGTACAAGTCATAGAATACATAATTGAGCCAATTGCGGAAGCGTATGGTACTTGGCTCATTTCTGCTATCTCGACTTCGGTACTTGGGCATTAAGTCTGACTCAACTTGGCATTACTTTGGATCGGTAACTCTCCCTTCTTTAAATCATACTCAAGCATTTTAGTACCTTGTCCAAGTAAGTATTCTGACTAAGTCCTATGAGTGTCTTACTTCTGTCTCTCACTATCCTTATTCCCAACATATAGGAAGCCTCTCCGAGGTTCTTCATAGCGAAGCACTTCCCGAGCCAAGACTTAACCTCCTGCAGTGTCGGGATGTCCTTTCCTATGAGTAGTATGTCATCGACATACAATATGAGGAAGCTAACTATACTCCCACTGGCTTTGACATATAGACACGTTTCATGCTCGCTTCATATAAACCCAAACTCTTTGACTTTCTCATTAAAGCAAAGATTCCATATGTGAGACGCTTGCTTAAGTCCATAAATGGACTTCTCGAGCTTGCACACTTTATTGGGATGCTTCACGTTGACAAAACCCTCTGGCTGAGCCATGTAAACATCCTCAGCTAGCTTCCCATTAAGAAAAGCGGTTTTGACATCCATCTGCCATATTTCGTAATCATGAAATGCAGCAATGGCCAGCATCACCCTAATAGACTTTATTTTGGCAACTGACGAGAAGGTTTCATCATAGTCAACTCTGGGAGTTTGAGTAAAACCCTTCACAACCAATCGCACCTTATATGTGTGCACATTCCCATCCATGTCGGTCTTCTTCTTGAAGATCCACTTGCACCCGACTGTCTTACGTCCGGGTACATGGTCAACCAAATCCCAAACTTGGTTGTCGTACATGGATTGAATCTCTCTGTCCATTGCCTCTTTCCATTTCGCAGACTCCGGGCCTGCCATGGCTTCCTTATAGCTGTTAGGTTCGTCCAAATTCACTAGTGTACTATCACTAATGAACGTATCCCCTTCCATAGTAATATGAAAACCATAAAACTGGGGTTGAACTCTAACTCTTTCGGAACGTCTAAGAGGTAATCACTCGTCAATTGGTTTAACAAGAGTTTCCTCCTCGGGTTAAGTGCCAGCGTTAGAGGTTCCTTCATCACTCGGCTCTTGAATCTCCTCAAGATCAATTTTCCTCCCACTGTCTCCTTGGCTTATGAGTTCTCGCTCTTGGAAAACTCCTCTCCTCGCAACGAAGACAACATTGTCACTCGGTCTATAGAAGATATATCCAAAGGATTTCTGCGGGTAGCCGATGAAAATACACCGCTCACTACAAGGTTCGAGCTTGCCGTGAGTCTCTCGTCTTACGAAAGCTTCGCAACCACAAACCTAGATATGTGCCAACGAGGGAGCTTTCCCTGTCCACATCTCGTGAGGTGTTTTGGCAACCTTCTTTGTAGGGACTAAGTTAAGGATATGGGCGGCAGTCTCTAAGGCGTACCCCTAAAATGAGATAGGTAGTGAAGCACGACTCATCATGGAATGAACCATATCTATCAAGGTTCGATTACGCCTTTCAGCTGCACCATTCAATTGTGGTGTCCTCGGTGGCGTCAATTGCGAAACTATTCTGCATTCCTTGAGGTAGTCGTGGAATTCAAGACTTAGGTACTCTCCTCCTCGATCTTGATTTTCCTGCCTAATTGATTCTCTACTTCTTGTTTAAACTCTTTGAACTTTTCAAAGGTTTTTGACTTGTGCTTGATTAAGTAGATATACCCTTATCTGCTATAATCGTCGGTAAAAGTCACGTAGAAGCTGTTCGCATCCCTTGTGGTTGATCTAAAGGGCTTACACACGTCGGTGTGTATGAGATCCAATAGACCCTCACCCCTTTCACAGGTGCCAGTGAAGGGTGACTTGGTCATCTTTCCAAGTAAACAAGACTCGCACACGTCATCGTCCCTAAGGTCGAATGACTCCAACACTCCATCCTTTTAGAGTTGGGTTATGCAGTTCTTGTTGACATGTCCAAGACGACAATGCCACAAGCATGCTTTATCCATACTATTGGAAGAATCCACACATAACACATCATTTCCTAGGTTATCTACAACCATTACAATTTCCTAAATTCCATTACAAGGCAATGCTTCGAAATATAAAACACCATTTAGATAAGCATAAATAGAACCTTTCTCATTATCAAATTCATATCTAAATCCTTGTCTAAACAAACCATGAAATGAAATGATGTTTCCTGCCATATCTGGCAAATAGCAACAATTATTTAAATCTAATCCTAATCCATTACTAAGAGCTAGAGAATACAGTCCAATCTTGGTGACAGGCGACGATCTTCTATTCCCCATGATTAGATTTATCCTTCCACGCTCCACATCCCTATCTCTTCTTAGTCCCTTCAAATCAGAACATATTTTAAAACCACATCCTGTATCAAGAACCCAAGAAATAGCATGTGATGAATCATTAGATTTAACTGTATAAATACCTACGAAATATGGCTTAATCTTCACATCCTTGATGGCTTGCAGATATTTCGGGCAGCTTCTCCTCCAATGCCCTATCTTGTGGCAGTGGTGGCACTCTGCCTCCTTCGGGTTAGAGTTGGGCTTAGCAGAACCAACTTTGGTTCCACTAGAAGACGTACCATCTTGGGATTTTCCCTTGTGGTGGCACTTTGAGGGAGCCTTCCTCTTCTTGCCCCTCCCTTGCCGAATGGCCAAAACAGGAGCAACAGTTGGAGTGGGATTTGATGCAACAAACTTATCCTTAAGATTGCTCTCAGCAGTCCTAAGAAATCCTTGAAGCTTGCTCAAGGTGACCTCTTCCTTATTCATATGGTAGGTCATGCGGAACTGGTTTTAGCAGGGAAGCAAGGAGTGAAGGATAATGTCAATTGCCAGCTCTTCATCGAAGTTAACATATAACCTCAGTAGGCGATCGACATATATTTTCATCTTTTGTAGATAAGTGGTAAGAGACTCTCCATTACCCCTCTTGGCAATGATCATTGAAGTGATGATCTCATACCTTTCTTTCCTCGCATTTTGGTGGTACCGGTCCACCAAGTCTTGATGCATCTCGTAGGGATAGTAGTCCTCGTAGGACTTTTGTAGTTTAGCAGTCATGGTCGCTAGCATGATGCAATGGACTTTCATAGCATCGCACTCAGGGGTCTCAAAGGCAGCGATTTCTTTGGGAGTAGCAGTGTTGGTGTTCACCTCCTTCAATTCCTTATTGAGGACATACTCTTTGTCCTTGTAACGAGTGACCATTCGGATGTTACGAATCCAATCATTGAAATTGGTCCCGTCAAAGATCACTCTCCCACACAAGTTCATGAGTGAGAATGATCCGGATGATGTTGAGCCTGAAGCATTGTTGTTGTTTGAGTTCGACATCTAAAGAAAAGAACAAAGTTTGATTAGAAATGAATCCCTAATAAAACACCCAAAATGAGAAATTAGGGCTAGGATCCAACAACATTATTTACATATTAGAAAAGGGACGTCGTAATCTAACATGAAAATAACTTGAAGGTAAGTGAATGACGATTCACTAATTCTCCATCATGAAAAACGAAAAGAAGATTAAGTTTTAAATGTATTGAAAACTCCTAGATTCCTTTGAGATTCATTAAACCTTTTCAATGGCATGTTTCAATCTCGATATGCCTCTCAAGTTTGTGACTAGGATGCCGAGGATCACAAAGCGGGTGTGAATAACCATGCAAATGTACATGGTTCCCTCATTGTTAAATTCACCCATTCGATGTGCCGGTTAACCATACACGCTCCATCGAACTATGACAAACAATGAGTCACCCAGTGCCACCTTTGCTTAGAACCAATTAGTGTGTCGGTTAACTACACATGCTCCACTAACTTCTTAGCAATGGTACGAAGTGTAATTTCATGGAATTACATCAATTCAATTTGCCTAAAGTAACTAAGATTGGGAATTTTTGAAAAAACATTTAGTTACTTTATATATATTCATTATACTTTTAGTGAGGAAAGGTTTGCTCTATCCTACCCGTTCGGCTAACGACCCTCCACCAATCAAGGAGGCGGTGGGTGAGAGTGGACACCCATTAAATGGCCATAACCTTATACCCCCCCTTATAGATCGGCTTCGTGAATGAGGCCTACTAACGGTAAGACTAGCATTTAAGTGATATATATATATATATATATATATATATATATATATATATATATACATATATATATATATATATATGTGTGTGTGTGTGTATTAATCCTATAATATTATAAAGTATAAGGTTGAATTTTAAACTTGTAAAATTCTGGGGTTGAAATTTAAAAGGTTCAAATTAAACATTTTAATCATAAAATTTAAATTTCAAAACTTGAGGGAAAGTTTTGAACTTTTTCAAAACACAAAGATCAAATAGCAAATAATTTTCAATTAAAAAATTAATTTAATAATTATCTAAATTTGACCTAGTCAATATTAGTTGCAAGATAATTCAACAATTAATTTAAATAATCAAGTATTATGAAATAAGGAAATTACTATTTAAACAATTGGAAATTATCTTCTGTTTTGATGAGGATATTGATAAAAAGGTAATAAAATTCGGATTTTATTAGACTAAAACAATATAGGTAAATATCCTTAAGCAAAATAGCAAGAAATCCTGAAATTCCCTTTGTCTGACGCTCAGACTCGCCGAGTCCCCATATAGACTCGTCGAGTTCATCCTACCCGTCGAGTCCTCAATGGGACTCGCCGAGTTCATTAGGCAGAGAGCAAGAAAAATCGATTTTAAGCAAGAAACAAAGCACAAAGCATCAAATTCAAGAGAAGCCAAGCCTAGGCTCTGATACCACTGATGGGTTTGAGCATGCTTTTCATCCAAGACTTGCAAACCCTAGATATATGATATGTAATTCGAAATTGACGAGATAAAGTAGATCTATATGATTACCTCTTCTTGGAATCTTGAATCTTGTTATCCTTGGAGCTTAGAGTCACAATTGTCACTCCTCTAATGGCTTACAAACACCAAGAAGCAAGAGGATGATATGGAGAGAGGTTAAGGACACAAAATCGGCTCAAGGAACTCCTTAGGGTTTCTGGTAGCCGATTTCTATAGCCCTTGGGCCCTTTAAATACTTGAGCTGCTAGGGTTCCAGCCTGAAACCCTAATTGGATTACTTAGGCCTTAAGTAGTCCAAGGATCCTTCTAGATTAGGGATTAGATGAGTTCAAGGAGCCCATACACCTTAATTTCGTCCACCCCATGATCCATAAGGATCCACATCCCAAAACCAACTATCACACAATTGACAGTTCTAGTCCCCTTTATTTAATTAATCTCTTTTAGCCACATAATTAATTCTTGTCTAATATTAATTAAACTATATGATTTCTCCTTTAATATATTAATCATATAATATATTAATAAATCATAATAACCTCTTTATTTATAAATCATCCTATCATGTTGCTCTGGTGAAGGCAACCTAAAAAGACTATGCACAACCGGGTCAAGTACTTACCAAATATAGTTACAAGCTTAGACACTAATCCAACAAAATATCTGCTATCCCTCACAGCTGAACAGAGAGTCGGTCTACTTTGAGCACCCTCTCCATTAATAACCAGTTCTCCCCTATTTGGGGTTCGAACGCTCACTAACTTGTGCTCATGGTCAATCATGGTCCCATTAGGAACCAACCAATCCATCCATATGATAAACTTCGACCCTTGATGAGGAATTAGAAACAAATCAATCGAATATCTCTCATTAAACATGCTTAGAACACATCCTCGATGACCACTCGAAGCACTCACAGAACGATCATCCGCAATCTCTACCTCCAATGGATAATCCAAAATCTCGGGAGCATCACTAAACTTCTTGCTAAGCTCAAGAGATATAAAAGATTGGGTAGCACCCGAATTAAATAGAACATGATCTGTCATACCATTACTTAAGAAAGTCCCTATACATGATCAATAAGACAAGCAAAAAATAAGGAAAGAAGTAAAAGATATTGTACAGACAAGTACTGGTAACCACATCCAGTGTCTCTCGATCCTCATCGGTAGTCAACTTGAACCCCCTGATCTTCACCACAGGTGTCTCCGCCATCCCCTGGCGGCCATCGTTGATCCTTAAGGTGGTTGGTCCAGGTGCAGCCACTGCTCCTCCACTCGGAAAATCAACCTTTTTATGGCCAATCTGATAGCAATGAAAGAAAATTAGTGCATCCCGAGGGCAATCCCTGCTCATATGTCCAGATTGCCCACATCAAAAACATCCCGATCCCACAGCTCGACATTCCCTACCGTACGGATTTCTGCACTTTCCATAATGGATCCGACCCTGCTGACCTCTAGGATGCAAAACAGAAACCTTGGGCTTTTTCTCCTGGCCCACCACTGTCTGCACCTGCTCTGGTTTGCACTTCGTCCGAAGCTCCAGCTTAATCTCTCGTTCCTGGGCTCTAGCAATCATGTCATTTAAGATATTGTGCCCTAAAAAGCTCACAAACTCTCTAATGTCATCGCTCAACATGTCGTGATAGCTCGTCTTCTTCATCTCCTCGTCTGTAACATACTATGGAACCAACAAAGCCCTCTCTCGGAACTTGGCGGCGATCTCCGCCACATGCTCAGTAGTCTAGCGAAGGTCCTAGAACTCCCTTGTCAGCTGCTACACCTCAATCTCCTATGAAGACTCCTCCTGGAACCTAGTTACAAAGTCCTCCCAAGTCATGGCCACTACAGTCAAAAATCTCAATACACGACCAAACTCCTCCCACCAATCACGGGTCCGGTCCCTCAGAAGGGAAGATGCAAATCCCACCTTCTCACCTTTAGGGCAGAAGATCGTTCGCTGAGAATTCTCCATGTCATCGATCCATCAACAGCTAGCAATGGGGTTCTTATCCCCAAAGAACTCTAGAGCTCCACATCCCTTGAACTCCGCTATTTGATGGTACCAAAATTCACAGGGTAGCCTCCATAATATGGCAAATAATATCCGATGTGATGAACTCATGCAATCTCTCATCAACCGATTATGGGCTAGATCCAGAATTGGAAGCAGAAGCTCCTCCTCGAGTGGTCACCATATTGAAATAAAAACATACAAATGATCAAAATGACTCGATAGGACTCCCACTCTACAGGCTCCTCATAATCCTCGAGAACATCATTGATTCGAGTA
This sequence comes from Lactuca serriola, assembly GCF_051521515.1. Lineage (NCBI taxonomy): Eukaryota > Viridiplantae > Streptophyta > Magnoliopsida > Asterales > Asteraceae > Lactuca > Lactuca serriola. The sequence goes on along the minus strand of NC_136411.1, from coordinate 86,362,761 downwards.
TATGTGTTGTGCTTTTAGTAGTATAGGCCCAATACTACCTTCCACACCTATCTGTGCTTTCCTCAAGAACTATCCCAAATCCTCTGAGTCACCCCACTAAATCCATACACACAATCCCTATGCTAAGCATCATACATATCCAATATGACATTTACTAGGCTCTTCTAGAAATTCTTAACTCGCCAACCTCTCTAATACTAAGAACCTCAACCAACACTGTTAGTTGCCTTATGCATGCAAATTGTACATAAAATAGGACCACATAGACTGCCGAAAAATGATTCTACTCTAAGCACACAGCTAGACAAGGAACAAGAAATAAGACCAAACCAATCATTCTAGGGCTACATGATCTTAATTGTATACAATTTTTAAATCATACACTTAACAATTAACTGAGTCGATATAAATTATGAGTAATACATAGCATCCAATCCTCCTAGGCTATAAGGCATCACACAAATCAAGAAATTCTACCATGTGATTCCTGAAGGTATCCTTAGCCCTACTCTAGCAAGCAATTCACATATTAGACATAGTAGTAATAATAAATTAGTATGGGTATTTTGGGAATCACTTACTCGAGCTCGATTGATTGCACACATCACCCCCTTTTTCCTTTATAGAATCTTTTCAAAAAATTTATTTTCCATTTTCAAAAATATTACTAAATCCTTAGTTTGAGTTCACACTCACACCGAGAGTGTGCCTGAATCCCTCAAACCAAGGCTCTGATACCAACTTGTAATGTCCCAAAACTCATAGAAAATTTTTCATTTTTAAATGGTAAAACATTCATTGTATATTCCATAAAAGATCATCAATGTCAACAATGTTTCAAAACGAATATCAGAGTATCATCAAATCATAAATATGAAATCTCCAGTGGATGCAATGCAATCATGTCGGGCCCTTCTTATTCAAAATGGAAGTACCTGAAAATGTTAAAACACAAAACCGTAAGCACAAAGCTTAGTGAGCTCCCCAAAATACCACATTTCATACTAAACAATGGGCCCAACCTTAGGTATCTTCTAACCCAACAAACATTCTTGGGCCCAGCCCTGGGGTATGTTCCAATCCGAACAAGCAATAATGGGACAACCTTGGGGTTTATTTCAAACCAAACATACAATATTAGGCCTAGCCCTAGGGTTTATTTCAACTAGAAAATACAAAAATTGGCCCAACCCTGGGGTTTATTTCAACCCAATCATAGATGAAATATTTTAAAGACAGGTAGCATTCTACACAACACAATCTAGTAGGTCAGCGTTGGTGCCTTCGACCTACAAGTATAGTGAAAACACTCACGTCAATCGAAGCCAGATAAAAACTCACACTCAAGCTGCTGCTACAAAAGCTCATCACACTAAACATATCCAAAGCAACCCTAATTAACAATTAAGGTAATTATCCCAACTTAGCATGTCCAAATTACTAAGGCAAATCCTTATTGTGGCGAAAGACCATTTTTCCCTTATAAGTCTTAAACCCCTCATAGTTAACCAAGCGTCAAACTATAAAAAGTCAAAGGTCAACCTTTTGTTAACCTCATGTTGCGTACTCTAGCTCTACATTAGGCATAAAGTCTTAATCCAGAAAAATGGGTGGGAACCAGGCTACATTAGGCGTAGCCTAGATTATGCCGTGTGTATAATGCCTGAATCCAAACTTCATTTTAAGCTCTTAATACCTAAAGACCATATAACACTCAAATCTAAACCTAATGGATGTCTAAACTGATAAAGTTCCTTACTTTATGCCTTTTCATGTCTTAATAGAGCTCGAGACCAACCCCTAGTTCCATAACTTCCTTTAATTACCTCAAAACCTTTCATGGGTGAAAATAGAACCATCAAGATCCCTATTTTATGCTATAAGATCCTCAGAAAGAATAGGAAATGATAACCTCAAGCTCTGGAGTAGCTACTACTTACAAAAGCCAAACTCATGGGACCAAAAAGCATACAAAACTATAGGTTATCCTAGATCTAAACCAAGGAATCATAAATGTGAGAACTTTATACCTCCTGAAGTTGTCAATCGAGATAAAAGCTCTGAATCTTGAAGATTGATCAACACATTCCACAATGATAGAATCCTCCTTCTTCAAAAAGGATTAAAACAAGCTTACAAGGGATTAGGGTTTCGAGTTGGCTGTTTGGGAGAGTGGAGAATGAGGATAAGGAAGGCCTCAAGTGAGTTAACGTCTTTAAATAGGGTCACAACTCTAAAATTTAGGGTTTATAATCCATGCACCAACGCGTTGCGTATACAAGAGTACGCCCCGCATAGGGCTTTAAATGCTCGTGTCCACTTTCCCATTCTATACCCTGCGTAGAGAACTACCTACACACTGTGTAGGACCATATTTGCAAGAATTTTATACTTTAAGCTATAAAAGAAAAGTACATGTGAAACAGGTGTTACATCATCAAACTCCAAGGACATAAAGGTTTTAGGACCAAAACATCATAAAAAGGACCTAAAACACAAGATAGTCATATATCCTAAGGTAAATCCCAATAAAGCATGGAACTTTGTGACTTACAAGAGTCCAAAATATAAATGAAGGTTGACTTCTACAAGGATCAAGCTCCCACCATCAATCTTGCAAGCAACAACACGAAAACAACCCAAAAAGCACCAAACATGGATGTGATGAGAGAAGATATTCTCAAAGTTATAAAAGGGAGACTAGGGTTTGTGATATGTGTGTGTGTCTATATATATATATATATATATATATATATATATATATATTACAATATATCTTAATATTTTTACTCATTTTTATGCTCATTATAGAACAAAAGATACTTAATCTATTATATGTTCTGATGTAGAAGCAAAAGAAATGCTCAGGAGAAAAAAGGAAGTTGAAAGCTAGGAACTTGGATCAATGCTAAAATGAAGAAAATACCCATTCCCATGTCGTGGTGACATTACCACGACGTGGCGTTTTGAAGTTTCCCGTCGAACCTCGAAAACTTGTGGATTACGTGATAAACCTGAAGACCACGTCGTGGTGGACTTGCCATGACGTGGTGGATCAATGTCACACCCCAAAACCAAGAACGACGGAAACGTTCTGGGGTGGAGGACGTCATGTACAATATTACAAACAATGTAAAGTAGTAAACAAGCAACAACATCATCCATTGCATTAAAAAGTAAAGTTTTAATACATGTGTGTTCTTTCAATGTAATAAGACACCAAAAATACAATCAAAATAAAAGACGAGTCTTGTCTATGCTTCGTCTTCTCAAAACCTGGTCATCGTACCTGTCTACTGCTGACCTGAGAATACAAGTTATTTTAAAAGCGAGTATCATCCTAAAGCTGGTGAATTCATAAGTAGTTAAGTGTCATTGTCTTGTTTTGGAAAGCTGTTATGAATACCTTGTAATTCTTTAAATGAAACAATTGATATAAGTATGAAAACCCTAGAAAATCCCTTATTTCCTACTAGTATGAAATGTAGTCTTCTACCAAGACCCGAATGTTTTGCTATGATAATGATAGTTTTTCCTTCTTTTTGACTATTACAAACAGTACTTAGTCTAAATCATCGTTTATGTGAATGTATCACAAAATAAAGCACTAGGAAAAATATAATCATGTAAGTGTTATCCTTTTGTATTAGGATTAACACGACATTGTGGAAAGCGAAATGTATAACCTAATGAACATCCGAAGATTGTTCAATTGTCCTCTGTAGCAGCAGCAGGGCAGATGAAGGGTTAGTCCCGTAAAGGTACTCCTAGTATAAGTAATAATCGTAGGCATCCGTAGATGTTCATCAACCTCTGTAGCGAACAGTAGGCTCGAGGAATGGTTAGTCCCGTAGAGGTACTCCTAGTATAAGTATTAACCGTAGGCATCCATAGATGTTCATCAACCACTGTTGCTAACAGGTGCGATTCGGAATGGTTAGTCCCGTCTAGATATCCCGTTGAACTGGGATAGGCAGGACAATTTACACAAAAGGTACTAATAAATCATCCTCGTGAATCGAGATACAAGTATTCATGTAAGTGTATACAGGTAAATGTATCTATGTAAAGGTACTCATGTAATGTATTCATGTAAGGTATTCATGTAAGTGTATCCATGTAAGCGTACTCATGTAAGTGTATTCATGTAACATGTAATGTACAGTATAGACTCATGAATGAACTGACTCTGATGTAATTCCTTGTAATAGGAATAATGTTTTGTATCTTCTAACTATCCCTATGATAATTAACTGGAAGGTAATTGGTTGTTCAAGTAGGTTTATACACCCTTGTTACGCAAGAGTGTGGGAAACTGAATGAAGGATGAAAACTATAACATCAATACATATATAAGAACATATGTGTATAAGTGTAGTTTTGTTCAAGAAGGTAAAAATGGTTTTGTAAAACATCTATGAGTTTTGAACAATAATTAACAATGACTTGATGTCATTTTAATAAACATTTCATAAGTAATACATTTGATAACAAAGTATTTTTAAGATAGAAAACCATTTCATGCATCACATTTTGAAGTATGTGAAATCTGTTGGATGAAAACATAGTTATAAATACATATGAAAGAGTTGATAACATGTTGTTTTCTACTTGTATCCCCCCCCCCATTAAAGCATTTAAAATCATTTAAACATTGATTAAGGGGTATGAACTCACCTGTAGATGGTGGTTTGGATGTACTGAACGGTGTCGGATTGTTAGGTGTCAAGTGAGGACTTGTACACACACTATGATCCTAATGAGCATATAATCACACATATATGCACCCAATTAGTCTTAAACTACTAATTGTAAATGTTAAGACATCCTAGAACATGATAAACACTTTATATAAGTGTTATAAGCCCTAAGGATTGAATCTAATTTGTTGTGGGACAAGGCTAATGGGTTTAGGGTTCCAAAGGACCCTATACATGAGTTTACTCTCCAATAAACTTCACACAAGGAGTTTACGGTCGTAAACCCTTGGGTTTACGGCCGTGAACTCCTAAGCTTGGTGTTATTTTGTGTTTTGAAGTTCTAAATGACCCCTAAAAGCATTCCTACTTGGTGGATTAATTCTTGGAAGGGTTTAGGGCACTAATACACTCCTTTGAGGAGTTTACGGCCCCAAGGCCAATTCCTTTTGAGTTTACTGCCGTAAACTCATATGGAAGGGGTGTTTTTATGCTTTCAAGTCCCAAGCTCATGTAGGATAGGTTCTAGACAATTATCTAAGGCTAATGAAGGCCTTAGGCACACATTGGTACCCTTCCTTGATGTTCACAGCCCAAGAACCATAACAATTGGAGATTAGGACCGTAATCTGTTTTTGATGTTTTATGGTCCCTAAATTAACTAGGAATAATTAGAGGCTATTATCCAAGGCTTTAGGAGTGATTAAGGCACTCTTTCGCCTTTGAGTTTGGAGTTCACGGTCCAAGAACTTCTTGGGCCGTGAACACCTAAATCTTGGTGTTCATGGTTGATTCCTAGTCTTAAATACACCTACATACAAGCCTAAGGTAGTTACTTAACAATGGGAAAGGACTAGGCATCATTTTAAGAGTTTACTCCCCAAGGTGTTCTTGGCCGGTAAACTCTCGAATCTAGTTGTTTTGTTATGAAATCAATGTTATTAAGCACATTATAATCCATATAGTACAACTAGAGAGAGGTACTCACGATTTGGGATGAAAACTCGAAGATCCGTGAGAGAGAAAATGGCTTTTCTCTAGTTGGAAATGTAAATAATGAATGAATATGGTTCAGATTTCTATATATATTCCTGGGATTTTTGGCAGAAAATATTTTATTCCTGAAATGATCTCTAATATAATAGAGTTTTGGAATAACAGAGTTGCACAAAACCCTAGTGCATCCACTCTCCTGATATCTCCTTAAGTGTAAACCCTGAAATACTCAAACTTAAACGGAAAAGTCTGAAAATTTACTGCGACTGTTCTGACTTCTATTGAAGTGATATTGTTTGTACAGAATAGAATTTCGGGTTGTCACAATCGACTTCGAGAAAATATAAATAGAAGGCACATTCCTCCGAAAACCTAACTTTTTCTGGAGCTTTTGTTAACATTTGAAGGCTAAGAACGTACTTGGAAGCTTGCAGTTGCGAAAGATCGATTATAAGCTTGAATTTGAGAGATTTAAGGCAAAACATCTTATTAATACTTTTTCTTCTTGTGTTTGATCATGGATTACAAGTTGAATTTCGTTTTTATAAGTTTACTTGCTGAAATCATGGGCTAAAAACCCTGACATTCGTTTAGATTAGGTTACTCGTCTTTTTATGAGTTGATTTATGGATTGGATTATGTGGAGTTAGTTATTTGTTATTTTAGCTTATTAAAGAACCTTTTGATGCTTATGATAACTACTTTTCTATGTATTGTTGAGTTTAATTAAGATTTCATGACCATCGTTCTTGATTAACTAGAATCCTATGATCTTGTGAATTTTAAAATTGTAGGACTAGTGTTTTGACAAAAACTTCGGGTTAAATAGAAAAGTGGGTAAGTAGTTGTAGGAGCTAATATATGAGGACGAATAATATATTGAATTTATTTAATTGACCAAATTGATCAATCCATTATAAGTCTAATTTAACTCGAATCTAACACTAGTAAATTTGTTAGTTTATCCTAGGAATCGGTAACCAACGAAGCATTAATCCATTGCACTTCCATTAAATCAAAAATAATAGCAAGTATATCGAAACTAAACGAAAGTCTCTCATTTATCTTGGTTAAAATCATCTTTTTTGTTTGTTTCTTTTTATTTTATTAGTTGATAATTAGATTTAGTTTGATTAATTAAGTTTCTAGTCTTGCAAAACTAGAGAAAACCCCCTTTCTTTTATTAAATAGTAATTTAGGTAATTAGTAGATAAAATTAGCTAATAATTATGTTCCTTGTTTTTGAAACTCGACTATTTCTTCTATTCTATTTTCAACTAGGTACATTGCCTTAGGAGTAATAATTAGTTACATTAGTATGTTAAAACTAGTGCATAATTATTTTAAAATCAGTTTGCTCCCAAGGAACTCTTGATGTGTTGGAGGCTGAGAAATGACCTAAAACACAGAGGTAGAGGCTTTAAATACGAAGGAAACCCTAATTTTATAAGCTTGGGTTGTACAACTCACCACACTGTGATGAACTTCTCACTACACTATGGTTACGGGATTTCACAGATTTCTATTCGAACTTTAAAAAATCATAACTTCTTTGTTCCAGATTCATTTTTAGTGATCTTTATATGCACATGAAGGTATTAACAAGCTCCACAATCCTATCTAATTACCTTTCAACTTAATGCATACTTAACTCATTATTACATGCAAGGGGTCCAACATATCACGTTTTCCTAATTTACACTTTTTAACTCCAAAGCACAATTCAAGGTCCGCTATCCCAAAATTAGAAACTTCTCGAAACCGAATGTTACACCTTATATGGTTTTTCTCTATGATTTCCTACTTTCAGAAAAAACGTGGTAGGAAGGTGAAGCTATAATCCATTTTAATGCCGTTTTTGAGTTTGATCATGTAGAGAAAGGAGATGCACTTTCTGGTAAGTTGTTAGTTATGAGCCAATGATATGATTTTTTTGCATAAAATCTGGATAGATTTTTTTTTAATATTTATGTTTTGTTGACTTGATTGTAGCTATGGAGCTTCCATTATCACTGGAGAAATTGACAAGTTGGAAACTTAGTAAGAAAGAAATTAAATTGTCTTAATATAAGAAAGTGCCTATACTCATGGTGGATTGTCAACCACTAGAAGATTCATCAGGTTTTCCTTCATGATTCCTTTTTATTTTATAACTATACTATATAGTAAATACTTGATATTTTTACATGTTATTATTACATGATATATTAACATATGAATATAAAAAAAAATATTCACATGTAAAATAATTATATATGTTATTCACATGTGAATCATACATGATAATATTAATGTTTCACGATATATTCAAATGTGAATATATATATATATATATATATATATATATATATATATAAGTATATTCGCATGTGAATACGTTATGGTATATTCATATGTGAATATACCATGTAATAATCACATATGAATATATCATGTAATATTCACATGTGAATATCACGAAATATTTCATATGTAAGATTAATACAATGTAATAACCACATGTGAATACCATGTAAGATTCATGTGAATAACATATGTAAGTATATTTACATATGAATATGTTATATTATATTCATATGCAAATACCACACACTATTCATATGTAACATTAATACATTCGAATAATCACATGTGAATTTCGTGTATATTCATACGTTAATATATCAGGTAATAATCACATATGAATAATATATATATATATATATATATATATATATATATATATATATATATATATATTCACATGTGAAGAAGTTTATGTTACATTCATATGTTAATATATCAAGTAATATATATATATATATATATATATATATATATATATATATATATATATATATATATATACTATTTGAAATATTCACATATGAATGTAACATAAACATATTCATATGAAAATAGCACGTATTACTCATATGTAACATTAATATAACATATCAATATGTGAATATATTTATATATGTTATTCATATGTGAATTTTACATGGTATTCACATGTGGTTAATATACTGTATTAATCTTGCATATGAAATAATACATGATACTCACATGTAAATATATATATATATATATATATATATATATATATGTGTGTATTATTCACATGTGAATATTGCCTAAACAATGAGTGTGTTTTGGATTTTAGTGTTTAAGGATCATATATTAAACAAAAGTACTCCATGAGATAGTTCATCATTTTGGCTTATTACATAAATTGAAGAAAATATAACAATTTGGACACGAAGAAATGAAAAGGTTTTGAAATTGCAGAATTTTTTTTATCATTTTTATCTTTTATTGTGTATCAACTAAAAGAATGATACTATATTGTTTAAAGATTATTAAATAATTTTTTATTCTTACTTATGAATATTATAGAATAAGAAATGCATATATACACTTGTAAATATGCATATACTAGAAAAATATGCATATACGTATGTGGAACTACATGATTTTTTTGTAAAAAATATTACATTTCTTTAATAAAAATGTAGATTTTAAAAACTTCGTAGTTTTTATAAAAATAATAGTTTTTAAAAAAACTACATCTTTAAAAAAATTACATTTTATTTTAAAAAAAGTAGTGCTTTCTTAAAATTTTTGAAAAATCTGCATTTTTCAAAAAATTCAAAAATTAAAAAAATAATGCTTTTCTAATGGTATTTTAAAAAACAAAAAACCTATGTTTTTAATTTTATGTTTTAAAATCATTTCTACTTTAATCCGAAAAATTGATTTTTTTATTTTAATTTTTTAGAATTCTTACTAATATATTTCTAAAATACAAAACTACAATAACGATCATGCCCTTAATGAACCTATTATAATCAAACGTTTCATTTTTAGCTTTAGGGTTTTAATGAATATATATGAGTTCTCAACGGATCGTAGCTATATATATATATATATATATATATATATATATATATATATATATATATATATATATATTGTTGGTAATTTTAGTGTTTTTGTAACACTTATACTCTGGTATGTACCTTATGGCCCTTTTATTTTGGAATTGTGCATTTTAGTCCCTAAAGTAGTACGTGGGGAGTAGCACTTGGTACGCTTATCGTACTAGTTGAAAAGCCAGTACGTGGGGTGTACCAATTGGTACGCTTAGCGTACTGAGTTGATGGTGAGTTGGGACGCAGGTCACGTATGTTAGGCGTATGTATGTGTACGTTGGGCATACGTTGACTTTAATGAAATCCTAGTTGGGGGTTTTGCACCCTATATAAACATCCTTATTCATTAGGGTTGGCCTCCTTATCAACCTCTAAAGCCTCAAAACACTAAAACGAGTCTTCACCTCCATTGTTGAATGTTTGAGACTTTGGTGAGAATTTGGTGTTCATTTTGAAGGAGTTGGGGAAGCTTGAAGTTACTTAGCTTGGAGAGAAGGTCTTGGATCCAGAATCACCACCCTTTTTGCAAAGCTTTTGAGTTATCTGTTGGATTAAAACCCATCAATATCAAGTTCTCATCTTGACTTCTAATTGTTTAGATCTCTTTTGGGGAGGATTTGTCATGCTTTTGGCCATTGTGAGTGGATTGTTGAGTTGAGACATCCTAAGGACTTATCCTTTCAAATCTAGGTTTATCATGGGCTCCTTAAGCATAAAGGTGACAACTTTATGGAGTATAGGGCCTCATGAATTCGATAAGTTACTTACTAAGTCCTTGTTGAGGATAAGAGCTTTATTTAGCCATGGATAGATGTAAAGTTAGCAACTTTACATGGTAATCCAGCTCAAGGAGGTCAATATTTTGGAATGAAGTCTTAAATGGGTTAAGAGCTGAAAGTAAAAGGTGGTTGAACTGTAAGAGTAAGTTTGGCGTACAAGCATATACACGCAACTTAGAATCCCTTGAGCCAGTACGCTTAACATACAAGCTGAGTACGCCCGCATACTCAATCAAGAGGCTTTTTGATTTTGGGCTTTAAGTTTGGGCCTTGTTTTGGGCTTAAAAGGTTGGGGTTTAGTTGGTCCATCTAAATTTGAGAGTTTTGGGCCAAGATCATTATTGGGCTTTGGGTTAAGGCCCATGAGAAGGGATTGGGCCTAATTGGAAATTGGACCATATTTGGGCCTTGGTGGATTAATTGACTTTTGGGCCTTTTAGATTGTAAGATTGGGACTTAGTCCTGGACCAATCTAGGTTAGAGGTAAAAAGGTATTTTTACCCCAAGTATGGATTTATGGTTATGATTGGAACCCAAATGTTAATTGGATTTTATTTGATATTGATAGCTCGGAGATTTGTTGGACCAGCAGCCAGGGATTATCTGTTTGATTCAGCAGTGCGAGGTGAGTTTCCTCACTAGGTTTACCGGGTCGAAGGAACCAATGTTGGCCCCTGCTTATGCTATGTTAGTATGCTAGTTTTCTATGTGACTTTGCATGTGTTATGTGCTTATATGCTTACCGGGCAGGGCCTGATGACCATTTTGTATGCTATGTATCTTTGTGATTATTGAATGTGTATATGTTTACTATATATATGTTATATGTTATATGTATGTTTGGCGGGGCCCGATCTGTTTACCGAGCGGAGCTCAATGCCTAGTGGGGCTCGATGACAGGGCGGGGCCCATTATATGTTATCATGTAAGGTATGTGTTATTGTGACAACTGAAAATTTTTGGAACAAGCAAGGTCTAAATTGTAACCGTGTACAATTGAATTCACAACGTAATTTGTTGCAATAAAACTTTGTAAACCAAAAGGGGCATTATTTGTATAAGTAATTATATATGCTTTGAAAATCATATTCGTAATAAACACTTAAAAGTCAACAAGATGGACCATGAATTACAAAAATTCCATTTGCATTTAAAGTGTTATAGGCCTAGGACCCCACCACCCTAGTGATTTCGGTTTGCTTAGGACCGAAATCACCCTTTACTGGGTAACACACAAGACTGAAATCACATGAACCATTGGGACCGAAATCATGCTAAGGACTCCAAACTCCATATCAAGACTGAAATCACCCTTAGTGGGTGATGCCATGGACGAAATCCGAGCTAGGCCGAAATCACACTTTGTCAAAGTCATACCTAGGATCAAAATCACATGTGATTTTGGTCATACTAAGGGGATTTCAAGGGGTTCTCGGCTGGAAAGAAGATAAGGTGTTGATTTTGTGATTTAGATGTTTTCTTCCTTTGCAATACAAAACTATACCCAACATGTATCAATGTTAATAACCAACAGGTAACCAATAAAATATCCCATCAATATCTTTCTTTATCTTAGGCCAAAATCACCCTGATAATTCCCACCATTCACATATTAATTTATGTTACTTCATCTCCTCTCAAAGAACCAAGCCAAAATCCTCCATGTTCAAATTCTCCAAGCTTGTTCTTAGTATGTTGGTAAGCTTTTCTTGTTAATGTAGTGTTTTTATACACTTTCACGTTAGTTTCATCCTATTTACACACATTATTATGTGTTAAAACTCTTATGATAAGATCATTTCCAAGGAAGTTCATCAACCACATTCAAATGTCTAGGCTTGGAAATCTTCACATCATCTCTTCAAGCAACCCACAAATCCACTCAAGGTGAGTTCATACCCCCACATTTTCGATATTTTCCATGTTTTAGGAAGTCAAATTTTGTTTATCATACAAGTACTTGCTTGTGTCATCTTTATGTTAAAGTATAAGCCATTATTTGGATAGGATATGGTTATCACTAGCTTTTATACAATTATTTGTGATATATTAGTTTTGAAATGCAAAACCAACAAAAACAAAACATGATCTATGTTATAAAAATCATGAGAAAAATGATGATTTGAAAAATTACAAGGTTTTTGGAAGCTTTTACCAAACTATAGCTTTTCTAAAAAAACAAGTACATTCTAGTTATTTCACTATTTTGTGGGTTACAACCCAAAAATATGATGTTTGACCTTACATTTTGGAAACTAGGCAAGATGATTACTATGTATTTATATAAATGATTATATAAATGTTCTTGAAAACAAACATGATAAACTATAATTGGTATAGTTTGAGTGTCATAAAATTACATAATCATTTCAGAAGAAACATATAATTATTTAAAGGCATAATTATTTCATTTACAAGAAAAATGAGTTTTCAGTTCACATAAATTGATTGATACTGGTTGTGAGACATTTGGCTTCACCGTACCTACCAGAGTACACACACTAAGACCTGCATTATAACCAGTCTCTCTTGTAGGGAGAGAATGACACTTATGTATAGATCTATACGGGGTTGACAACCCCGTACCTAAACTATTAGCTACAGTTCGACCGACAAGTCTAGGGTGACAAAAGTCGTAACAGTTCCGACGTCTGAAGCACGTCGTTCAGGAAACTCGTCGCATTAGTATGGTTATAATAACTCACATAAGGTATCGAAAACACATTTGTTTTACGAGTTGACATACAATCAAGTAGTTACATATAAAGATAAACCTTCATAACTCCATTCCTCAGTATAATTTTACTTACATTTTTAGTCTTGGGATTTAAGACTTACAACTCATTTATAAAGAAAATATCCGATTTTCTGGAACTATACACTATCTTTTGACTCAAAACAGTTACAAATTCTTCTCATACAAAACGCTTATGAACTCACCAACTTAATCGTTGACAGTTTTCAAAATCACTTGTATTCTCATGAAATCAGAAAGCTAGTAATTAAAGCGTATTTGTAGGATGAGGCATCACCGCATCACGTTATTCATTTTTGTCATATACAATTGGTATAATGTAGAAAATGTTTTGAGCATAATGTAAACTTATTAAATATTCAATACAATGGTTGTAATGCTTTCATCTCTATTATTCAATTGTTATGATACTGTACATGAAGTCATCCGCCCCCAAACGTTTCCGCCGTTCTATTTTGGGGATGTGACGGGTATTTTGGGGAACTCACTATGTTTTGTGCTTATGGTTTTCAGTTTATGTTTCAGGTACTTCTGGTTCCAAGGGGAAGAGCTCGGGTTGACTGCATCGCACACACCACATGGATTCCGCTTTTAAGATATCACTCTGATTGTTTTGATGTTTAGATACTTATTTTCATTTGAGTTGTATGGATGATGTTTTTGGAATATAGATTTATTTCAATTTAAAATGAAATTTTTGGATCATATTTTTTGTACTTTTCAAGTTGGTATCAGAGCCTTGATTTGAGGGATTCGGGTATACTCTCGGTTGTGTTTGAACTCAAACTGAGGATTTGGTCAAGTTTTTTCAAAAAGAAATATATATTTTTAAGAAAAAGGTTTTTCTAAAATAAGACGGGGTATGGTGCATGCAATCAGTCAAGCTCAAGTAAGTTTTCCTAAAATACTCATACATGTTATCTATTATGCTTTAATCTGTGAATCGCATGCTAGTTAGGGCTAAGGATCTGCTCAATTTTTGCATGATTGAATACTAGGAGAGATGCCTTTGTATGCCTATTGTATGAGCTTGTAGAATTGCATGCTAGCACTGATTAGTCGGTGATAGGATGGCCTAATTAGGGAATGTTTGAACCTGGTTACTTGATGCTTGAATGCTGCTTGCTTTGTGCTTTATAGGAGTTCTAACTAGCTTTAGCTAACTAGTAAGCAAATATGCTAAGTTACATATTATGATAACTAAATAATTTGAGAAGGCTAGGTTTTAACTCTATTGTGCAACTCTTGTCTGAGTCTAATTGTTGTAGTGTGACACCTCTCATTTGAAGAATTATCTGGTTATTGTAATATGTAATTGTATTCGTGAGCTAGTTAGAGGAAGCTAGCGGGAGTTCCTTCTGCAGTTGTTGGCAGAGAGTGGAGTGGAGTTTGCCCTAGGAAAACCTAGGATGAGATTTAGTGCTGAGAACCTTACCTGAGAGGGATAATTGTATGGTTATAGAGTGACTTGGTGGGGTCAAGGAAATCCTTGAGGAAAGTACGAATATATGTGGAATGTAGTATGAGCCAGTACTACTGAAAGCATAGGATCCGTACTCGATTCAAGGAGGGTTGCGATGAAACCAGGAAGCTTGTGGAGTTTGTGATTCCCTCGATCTATATATTTTGATGCGTATTTTGATGGTTTATTTGGTCTATTTTCAGTATGGTGACATTGAGAGGCTGGTGAGGGTTCGAGATCAGGTTCTGGAGTCGGGCAGCTTGATGAACAGACGAGGGATTTCATCTCATTTGAGATTATGCACATTATCCTTGAGCAGACTGTTGTGATATTTGGCACGGTTAAGGAGGGTATACTAGAGATTTTGGATGAACGGTTGAGTGCCTTTCGCACTGAGATGGTGGCTTCGGTTGGGATGCGTTCTTTGACCTTCAGGGAGTTTCGGGCATGTGGAGCTCCGAATTATCATGGGGCATGGGACCTGATAGAAAGCAGGAAGTGGTTCGGGGATGTTTCTAATGCCTTTGCACCATTCGTTGTCCTGAAGGGGACAATGTCAGACTAGATTCTTGCCTTTTGAAGGACAGGGCACGAGACTGGTGGGAAGGGGTAAGGAAACCATGGATGATGTGCCAAGTGTGTAGGATTACCCGGATGTATTCCCGGAGGACTTTCCAGGGGTTCCTTTGAAGAGGCAGGTTGAGTTTCGGATCGATTTGGTTCCAGGTGCGACTCCGATACACAAAGCATCGTATCGGTTGGCTCCTCCCAAGTTGTAGGAGTTGTCTACATAGCTGCATGAGCTATTAGACAAGGGATTTATTCAGCCAACCCGTTCGCCTTGGGGAGCACCGATTCTGTTTGTGACGAACAAGGACGGGTCTCATCTTATATCTATTGACTACGGGGAGTTGAACAAGGTAACGGTGAAGAACCATTATCCGCTCCCAATGATTTATGATCTTTTTGACCGGCTTCATGGTGCATCTTGGTTTTCCAAAATTTATTTGTGATCGGGTTATCATCAGATGCAGGTTGGGGATGAGGATGTGAAGAAGATAGCTTTCCAGACTCGTTATGGTCATTACGAGTTCGTGGTGATGCCTTTTGGGCTCATCAATGTTCCATCCGCGTTTATGGATTTCATGAACCACGTGTGCATATCGTTGTTGGATCGATCTATGATTGTATTTATTGATGATAATCTTGGTTTATTCCAAGACTCGGGAACAAAACGAGGAGTACATGAGGGAAGTGTTAGAGACAATGAGGAGGGGGAGACTTTTCGCAAACTTCTCCAAGTGTGAGTTCTGGTTGCGCAAGGTGCAGTTTTTGGGGCACCTATTCAACCAGGATGGTATTCTGGTCAATCGTCCAAGGTTGAGGTCATGATGCAGTTAGAGGTTCTAAGGTCTCCATCCGAGATTCGGAGTTTTCTTGGTTTGGCAGGTTATTATCGGAGATTCATCCAGGATTTCTCCAAGATAGTTGTTCCTTTAACCCGACTGACAAAGAAGATGGTTACATTTTGCTAGGGGCCTGAGCAGTAGGCAGCTTTTGAGACTCTTAGACAGCAGTTGTGTGAGGCACCGATTTTGACCTTGCTGGAGGGTGTCGATGATTTCATGGTTTATTGTGATGGTTACATTTTGCATGGCTCGATCGTCTAAGCCTCAAGGCAGCTGAAGCCCCATGAGGAGAATTATCCGACGAATGACTTGGAGTTGGGGTTCGTGGTCTTTTCCCTTAAGATTTGGCGGCATTACCTGTATGGGGTTCATCGTACTATTTAAATGGACTACAAGAGCCTGAGGTATTTGATGGATAAGCTGAATCTAAATATACGGCAGCACCGGTGGTTGGATGTGGTAAAGGACTATGAGTGTGTAATCCTTTATCACCCGGGAAAGGCCAATGTGGTGGCCGATGCTCTTAGCTGCAAGGCAGTTGCGGCTCCGATCATGGATATATGCTTAAGGATGACTTTGATTACTCCACTTTTGGAGCGGATTCGGGAGGCACATGTTGAGGCTATGAAGGAAGAGCACTGAAAAAGTGAGCGTATGGTGGGTCAGGTGGCTTCCTTCGATTATGATAGTCGTGATTTGTTGACTCTGCATCAACAAGTCTGCGTTCCGTACTGGGGCAGTGTGCACCAGATTCTGATGGAGGAGGCTCATAAGTTGAGGTTCTCCATCCATCCTGGGGCGACGAAGAGGTATAGGGATCTTCGTCCTGATTATTGGTGGCCGTGCATGAAGCAGGATGTGGCATGGTACCTGGAGCGGTGCTTGACCTGCTGGAAAGTAAAGGCCGAACATCGGCGTCCTCACAGAAAGATGCAGCATTTGGAGATTCTCGTATGGAAATGGGAAGACATCACCATGGATTTTATCACGAAGCTTCCCAGGACCGTGCGTGGAGTAGATGCGATATGGGTCATTGAGGATTGTTTGAACAAGAGAACGCATTTCATTCCAATTCAGGAGAGTATTTATGTAGAAAAGATGGTTGAGGTTTATATTAGGGAGGTGGTGACACGTCATGGGGTGCTGGTATCAGTGGTTTGTGATAGGGATGTCTGGTTCACTTCCAGGTTTTGGAAAGAGATTTCATGATGAGTTGGGCACTCGTCTTCATTTCAGTACAACATTCCATCCACAGACCGATGGTCAGAGCGACCAGACCATTCAGACCCTCAAGGTTATGTTGTGCGCTTGTGTCTTGTACTTTGGTGGGAGTTGGGATATGTATCTTTCGTTAGCGGAATTTTCGTATAACAACAGTTATCATACTAGCATTGATCTACCTCCTTTTGAGATGGTCTACGGGAGGAAATATAGGACCCTGGTTTGTTCGGGCGCGGTCAGTCAGTAGGTTATGGGGAGTACCGAGGTGGTACTCAAGACCACTGAGTTGATTCAGCAGGTTTAGAGCATGCTCCAGATAACTCAGAGTTGGCAGAAGAGTTATGCTGATAGGCGCCAATAAGACTTAGAGTTCTAGGTGGGAGATATGGTTCTCCTGAAGGTGTCACCTTGGAAAGGTGTCATCCGGTTCAAGAATTAGTTCAAGTTAGGCCCTAGGTATATTGGTCCCTTAAGGGTTTTGGCCCGGGTGGGTTGGGTTGCGTATCGTTTAGATCTTCCAGCCGAGCTCAGTCAAATTCATAGCACGTTTCATGTCTCTCAGCTGCGGAAGTGTCTGGTAGACGATTCCACAATGGTGTCATTGGAGGATATTTAGGTGGATGACCACCTGAATTATATTGAGAGACAGGTGGCGATTTTGGATTGAAAAATGAAAACCTTGAGGAATAAGGTAGTTGAGTTGGTGAAGGTTCAATAGCAGCACCGCAAGGGTTCGGAGTGCACTTGGGAGCCCGAAGATGAGATGAGGGATCATTATCCATAGTTAATTGGAGTAGTGGACTTCGAGGACGAAGCCTGATTCAAGTGGGGGAGAATTGTAACACATATACTCTGGTATGTACCTTATGGCCCTTTTATTTTGGAATTGTGCATTTTGGTCGCTAAAGTAGTACGTGGGGCGTACCACTTGGTACACTTAGCGTACTAATTGAAAAGCCAGTACATAGGGTGTACCGCTTGGTACGCTTAGCGTACTGAGTTGATGGTGAGTCGCGACCCAAGTCACGTATGTTGGGCGTACGTATGTGTATGTTGGGCGTATGTATGTGTACGTTGGGCATACGTATGTGTACGTTAGGCATACGTATGTTTACGTTGGGCATATGTGGACTTTAATGAAACCCTAATTGGGAGTTTTGCACCCTATATAAACATCCTTATTCATTAGGGCTAGCCTCCTTATCAACCTCTAAAGCCCCAAAATCCTAAAAACGAGTCTTAGCCTCCATTGTTGAGTGTTTGAGCCTTTTAGAGAATTTGATATTCATTTTGTGCATTTTGAAGGAGTTGTGGAGACTTGCAGTTGTTTAGCTTGGATAGAAGGTCTTAGATCCAAAATCACCACCCTTTTTGCAAAGCTTTTGAGGTATTAAGTTCTCATCTTGACTTCTAGTTGTTTAGATCTCTTTTTGCGATGGTTTGTCATGCTTTTAGCCATTGTGAGTGGATTGTTGAGTTGAGACATCCTAAGGACTTATCCTTTCAGATCTAGGTTTATCATGGGCTCCTTAAGCATAAAGGTGCCAACTATATGGAGAATAGGGCCTCATGCATTCATTAAGTCTCTTACTAAGTCATTGTTGAGCTTAAGAGCTTCATTTAGCCATGCATGGATGTAAATTTAGCAACTTTACGTGGTAATCCAGCTCAAGGAGATCAGATCTACATTCTGGAGTGAAGTCTTAATGGGTTAAGAGCTAAAAGTAGAAGGTGGCTGAACTGGAAGAGTACGGTGGGCGTACAAGCCTGTACACGCAGCGTACAAGCCCTTGAGCAAGTATGCTTAACTTACAAGCTGAGTACGCCCCGTGTACTCAGTCAAGAGGCTTTTTGATTTTGGGATTTGAGTTTGGGCCTTGTTTTGGGCTTAAAAGGTTGGGATTTAGTTAGGTCATCTGAATTTTAGAGTTTGGGGCCAGTATCATTATTGGGTTTCGGGTTAAGGCCCATGAGAAGGGGTAATTGACTTTTGGTCCTTTTAGATTATGAGATTGTGCCTTAGTCCTGGACCAATCTAGGTTAGGGGTAAAATGGTCTTTTTGCCCCAAATATGGATTTATGGTTACGATTGGAACCCAAATGTTAATTGGATTTTATTTGATACTGTTATCTCGGGGATTTGTCGAACCAACAGCCAGGGATTATGTGTTTCATTCAGTAGTGTGAGGTGAGTTTCCTCACTAGGTTTAGTACGTCGAAGGCACCAATGTCGGCCCATGATTATGCTATGTTAATATGCTAGTTGTCTATATGACTCTTGCATGTGTTATGTGCTTATATGCTTACTATGAAGGGCCCGATGTCGGATGGGGCCCGATGACCATTTTGTATGCTATGTATCTTTGTGATTGTTTGCATGTGTATATGTTTACTTGATATATGTTATATGTTATACGTATGTTGGGCGGGGCTCGATGTCGGGTGGGGCCCGATAACAGGGCGGGGCCCATTATATGTTATTATGTATGTTATATTGTATTTTGGAGAACTCACTAAGCTTTGTGTTTACGGTTTTCAGTTTATGTTTCAGGTACTTCTGGTTCGAATGGGAAGAGCTCGGGTTGACTGCATCGCACACACCATATGGATTCCGCTTTTGAGATATCACTCTGATTGTTTTGATGTTAAGATACTTATTTTCATTTGAGTTGTATGGATAATGTTATTGGAATACTGATTTATTTCAATGAAAAATAAAATTTTTGGATCATATTTTTGGGACGTTCCAGTTATCAACATATTTTGGTGTAATTAATATTAATAAGGAGATAGGTCGATCTCTATTTAATAATCGAGATAGGTGGTGCTAGGTGCACACTCTGGAATACGGGGGTCCAAGGGCAACGCCCCTGGGTGCATGGTTCCAAGGGGTTGCGCCCCTAGTGGGGTCCAAGGGGCAGAGCCCCAGCGAGGCTTGGGGTAGCTCCCCAAAACCTAAACATATTTTTATATCTGGTATGATTCCAACCATGTATTTTTCTGCCAAAACTCATTTGATGATATCATGATGATGTAGATGTTAGTTATGTCCAACAACTACCTGTTTTGGCACCACATTTGCATGCAATCACCAAAAACTACATTTCCCTCTTGTATAAGAACATTAGTCATATTCCAGAAAACGGGTCACAAAACGATATACTCTAAATATATTTATTCAAATTCAATCTATCTTCAGGAGCACACTAAAGAAGGTATTTTGTGTTTCACATTCTGAGTTAGGCATGTAATTCAGATTGCTTTATTCTTGGATTATCCCACTTTTGAATTCGTGTGCCCCGGACAAAAGGGACGAGTTACAGATTTCAAGAAGTGGTTGTAAACAAGATCCTTGAATCTATCCAAGTTTGTATTTATTGTTATTTCTTATTCCCTAAATTCTAACACACACACACACACACACACACACACACACACATATATATATATATATATAGGCAGTTTTTTGGATGTTAAATACCATTGGATATGTTACTTTTTATTGGCATTGGAAGTACATCAAATTATGGCAGGGTAATGTTTCACATTTTAATGAATCTTCCACTTATTTGATGGGCTGGTTAAGAGATTATTTATGGTTAAACTCTTCACAGCTTATTAATGGATATAACCCTTTTTGTATGTATAATTTATCAGTCTGGGCATGGATGTTTTTATTTGGACATCTGGTTTGGGCTACTGGATTTATGTTTTTAATTTCCTAGCGTGGATATTGGCAGGAATTGATTGAAACTTTAGCATGGGCTCATGAACGCACACCTTTGGCCAATTTGATTCGTTGGAGAGATAAAGTGGTGGCACTTTCCATTGTACAAGCAAGATTGGTTGGATTAGCACACTTTTCTGTAGGTTATATATTTGTAAAGCAGCACGCTGAACTTAAATTGAAGAAGCGAGTCTCTATCAGAGAAAGGAAAGTCGTTGCGCGTTAGCGCATCTGTTTTCTTGCTCGTTAGCGCCCTTCCTTCAGCTGGCTTCGCCTTATCTATTCATCTCTTTTTTCAAATGGATATTTAGGGATCTCTCTTGTTCATAGCTCTTGAAACCAGATCTCTCCCCGGAAGAACCAACACTTAAAGGGTGTAAGCAACGGAAGGTTCTCACCCTGTCCCCGACATTGTTCTCCAACAATGTCCCCTGGGCGAAAGGGGACACCATTCTCTTTCTTTCTTCAATCGTTTCGATCAGGACAAGAAGGTTGGTTCGTTTCGTCCTCCTATCTACGCAATTCTCTGCCTTCGTTCGTGATCATGATGGGAGAAAGGTAATTGTAGAGGAGCATCCTTTAGATAGAGCCCCCTGCTCCTAATGTAGAGCTAGAACTACTGCTATCGTGGAATCCACGGTCACACATAAGTATCTCGCCTTCCAAAAAAAAGTGGCTGCTAATTAGCACTAATGCTAATGGGGACCATCGATCAAGAAGGACTTCGGAGACTGCAATCTAATTGATCAAAAAAGAGTAATAAGGCCTACTCTTCTAGTTGCGCCTCTAACCTTACTACGCTACCCTGATAAAAGGTCGAATTCAGCAGGACTATAGGCACGGACTCATGGTTGGTAATCAACTGAATCTGCTCAGTCTTCTAGCATAGCGGAGTAAGATATATCGAAGAATGAACTTAGCCTTTAACCACGGGGTCCTTTAGGCAGTCGATTGCCCGTTTGCTTCCACTGACTTACGTCGTGAACATTTCTCCAACCCGTCAATGAAATGAAGAGAAGGGCTTTCCTCTTCGATCCCATCCTATGAGCCTTGCGAGCTCACGAGTCGTCAGTGATGGTCAGTCACTCGGAGGATTTTATCGACCGGCCTGAACTAACCGCCCAAATCAAGTTAAGGCGATGAAGCAGGCTTAAGGCCCATTTTCTTATAAGAGTTCTTTCTCTCCCCGGGAATCATAGCCTAGTATCGTACCGGGAATCCACTTCTGACCTGACCTTCTGATGAGAATCCTTTTAATTTCACTCTTTTTTTCAAGTAAAGAATGTGTAAACCGAGGCCATTGTTTAGGCTGGTGAGTGAGATTTCTGCTAATTGCAGTCACCTACGGGTTTCTTCGCACCTGGATAGTACTAGGGCCCTTATGCCCCGGCCCTTGATCGGATAATGCTGCCCGCCCTATGACTCACAATTCAAAATGAGCCTTGCGATGAGATACGAACATTCCCCATGCTGTGGTTCCCTCCAGTCCGTTCCCGAGTTGGGTTAGGGCAACATCCGAGTGATTTCCTTCGCGGATCCAAACGCGCTCACAAGGCGCACAATATATATATATATATATATATATATATATATATATATATATATATATAGGCCTAGGTTATTCTATTCAAATTAATTATTGTGTTATTGTAAGAAAGTGATTAATATATATTATTGAATTAAATATAATTCAGAATATCATCTTAATTAATTACAAGGGTAATTTAGTCAATTGAAATAGATTTAATAAAGGAAAAATGCATTTTTAAGGGATCATAGATTCTATTAATTTTAAAAATCCGATTTTACATATTATAATTTTTTAATTCGGACATTCTGACAGAATATGTTTATGAGTATATTAAAAAAAATAAAAATATTCTTGAACCATAAATAATAAAAATATTCTTGAACCTATTTCTTGATCATAAATTTAAAAACTTCTTGTAGAATAACAAATCCTTGAACAATCAATTGAAGAATAAAAACAAAAAATGCATTATTTCTTATAGAATACGGGTAACAATTGTTAAAAATTACATCAAAATCTAACAACGACTAATACATTCTAAAAAAATAATGTGGTATGTTTCAATTTTGTGGTCCGTTCTTCAAGCATCAACTTCTATGATTGCAACAGAATTAGAATTCGTGATTCCATTCCAACAGAATTGGAATTCGTGATTCCATTCCAATAGAATTGGAATCTCACCAATATCAACCATTGAAGCATCTACAAAAACAAACTTGATACCTTTTCAGAATTCAACATTGTCAAGATCTTGCACTGTCCACATAAATGAATTGTTAAATAAAAAAGAATGAAACAAATTAAAGAAACTAGAGATGAATGAAGAAACAAATTCAAGTTACCAAGACTTCAAGAAACTAGAGATGAATGAAGGGTTGTAGTCTTGTTGTAGTTGCAATGTATGAAAACAAGAACTTGAACAAAAATCAAAATCTTGGAACTTCAACTGTATGTATGGTAAAGCATTCAACTTATGAGAAATTGAATTAACCTAAATCCTCTACTTTGTTCTGTATCCCTATTGTATATAACCTAAAACCAAACATCAAATCGGCCATTGTAAACACACGATGCAACATACGAAATTAATTAAGAAAGTACTGAAAAGTAAATCGATTAATACATCGGTGATATCTACTACTCCGACAGAATTGAAGAGATTAGCCAATTTCTCGCTGTCAAAATCATAGGGTAAGTTACCGACAAAAAGTTTTGCCTCTTCAGGTGGTTCTGAATATGATTCTGCTTCCTCTTCTTCTTCTTCGTTAGTTGCATCTTCTTCATGTACTGGTTCAGTTTCTTGTTTCAATTGTTGTGACCAATCTGAGGTATTGGTCACGAATTGGAGTGACCAATCGAGAAATCGGGATTTTGATCTTGGCTGTAGGTAGAAGTCAATTGGAAAATTGAAACCCTAAAATTATTGTCTATACATATACGTGATTAATATCAAATTACCATAATTATAGGATATTATTTGTGGAAACTAATTATCAAATTACCTATTTACCCTTATTTATTAATTTAATTATTTAATTTTATTTTAAAATTTGATTGATCCACGTTTATACATACAATAACACAATAATTACTTTAAACAAATGAACCTAGCGCTCTCTCTCTCTCTCTCTCTCTCTATATATATATATATATATATATATATATATATATATATATATATATATATATATATATATATATATATATATACTCTCTCTCTCTCTCTATATATATATATATATAGAGAGAGTATATATATATATATATATATATATATATATATATAGAGAGAGAGAGAGAGAGAGAGAGAGAGAGAGAGAGAGGGGTAAAATTAACATATATTTGATTATTGACTATGACCTTGAATCTGAAGTGGCTGCACATGGCCAATTGATCCAATCTGTTGGCTCATAAGCATGTGCTTCATCTATAGGTTGCCAAGAGGCAATTGGTCAGCAAAAATATTAATTAATGACAATATTAAAATTAGTTCATTATGAATTGATAAATTAATTATATATAAATACAAATAGATTAATTTAATTTGTGTTACGTACTCGATTTTGGTAATGAAACTAAATACTTTTCTCGTCAATATAAGTCAAAAACGTAATTTAGCTCATTGGTTATGTCATATTTAACGTGAAAGGTTAGGATGCTTTTTTTTTTCTTCAATGGGAACGCCTTGAATACTATTTCTTGTTTTACAAATAATTCGATCAGATGAAAACTTATAATATTAAAATTATATTTTATCATGTTTAATGTGTAAATTTGTTAAAGTAAATAAGTTTATGAGCATATTTTATACCGCAAACCTTGAAATATTGAAAATTAAGTTTACAATGTATAACTATCATCTATTAATTTTGTAAACTAAATTAGCAATTTGCAAAAATAAACTTTCACCAAACGTTGTTTTCAGTTAGGTCTTTTTTTAATAAAGAACAGAAAAGGTAAACGTATTAAAATAAAGTTATCTTAAAAGTCTAATGTTTATCATCAAAGACAAGTCCAAGTTGAATTTGTTGAGAGAGAATACGTGCATGGTGAAATGGGAAACATAGGGATAAATGAAGTGAACAAAAATTAAATATAATCTGCCAGCAGACGGTATATAAGGGTCTAAAATCTCATGGGTTAATGGTTATGTTAATAAAGTCTATGTGTATTCGAATAATCAGTTAAAACATGTTTATAATAATTTAGAATTTAGAATTTCAATATTATATATTCTTAATTAGTTGATTATGTTTAGCAGCAAACATTTGTGAAGTAAATTACAATACAGCGAAGGAAATAATTTTAAAACGAGAACCTAAAACATTATTATAATTTTATCTCCGTATAAGTAGAACAACCATACATGAATACCAATGATATATCAATAGGCAAACAATAAAAGTTTATCCTTCCAAACATAATTTCTCATGTTAAATGAAAACCTGCAATAAAAATAATAAATTTGGATCATAAAAGTTGTACGAGGTCTAAAAAGTGAGATCCTATAAAACTTTAGCCAACAAAATATTGCTGTGGGCTGCATGGCCTCATTATTCAAGGGGATATTGGCATTGCCTTAGGCCTGTTAGTTCTGAATCAAGACTAGATCCGGCCCAGTAAGGTATGAAATGGCATATCGTGAAAAACATGTGTCTGAAAAGTGAAAAATATAAATAACTAAAAGATAAAAATAACTGAAAGTGTACATTTTGTTGAACGCTAATTAGGATTGTAAATATTTTTTTTTAGTTTCTTTAGAACAAACAAATGAATGGTTATTTTTGTTTGTGTTCTTTTGTTTATGTTCGTTCATACCCTCAACGAACATAAAAGACATAAATGATTATAAAAGAACGAACATAAACAAAACATAAAAATATAAATGGATATAAAAATTCAAATCAAAAATCGTAAAAATTAATTATTATAGGGCATGGTATTTTGTATTTTCACTAAATCTAAAAGCTATAGAACTTAATCACTCTTAGAAGCAATGTTTACAATCTCATTGTTTAAATACTATTATATATAAAATGTAAGATTATAAACAAATATAAATAACCGTAAATGAGGGAACGTATGTCGATGTTCACAAACGAGACCATTTTTTATGTTTGTTTGTTCAATTAGACAAACAAAAAGGGTTTGTTTATATTCTGTCTATTTATTAAATAAAGTGTTTAAAAAATGGAAACATATCATCTAAGCGTCCCACGTCAACTCGCCCCAAGGTCCACATAAGATGTCAATTGAAGATCTATAGTAATATCTTAGACGTGTCATAGTTCGAACCTCACCTCCTATGTTAAATTTAACTCGTATGTTAAATTTAACTCCTTAAGTACTAGACACTCATTGTTGGGTATAAAGATGGTGTGAAGGAGAATTGAACCCATGTTGATTGGAGTTACAAGACACGTCTAAACTAGTTGAACTACACAATGTTTAAAAACTCTAATTATATATATATATATATATATATATATATATATATATATATATATATATATATATATATATATATATAATTGAACCCATGTTGATTGGAGTTACAAGACACGTCTAAACTAGTTGAACTACACAATGTTTAAAAACTCTAATTATATATATATATATATATATATATATATATATATATATATATATATATATATATATATATATATATATATGATCAAATGAGAACACCAAAAAGGTTGAGAACGCGAGAACAAAATATAATTATTTGTAATTCCATGTATTCATTTGTGGAGAAATGATAAATTTTTACGCCTTTAATTTCAATTGAAGAAAAAAAATATATTCATGTTGATTGTGCATAAAAAATTATGATTTCTCCACAAATGAATACATGAAATCACAACTGAATATACATATTCTCGCGTTCTCAACTTTTTTAGTGTTCTCGTTTGATCCTTTCCCTATATATATATATATATATATATATATATATATATATATATATATATATATATATATATATATATTAGTGTTGTAAAAATCGGTCTAGGCGGCCGATTAATCGGGGATTAATCGTTAGGCGGTCTTCAACCGAATAGGATTAAGGCTAATCGGTCGGCTTAATCGGTTTTGGTCAAAGGGGGTCAAAGTCGGAGCTAGACGGTTCTAATCGGTCCTAGGCGGTCCTAATCGGTCCTAGGCGGTCTAATCGGCCAAAATTTCAAATTTTTAAATATTAAACCAAAATTTTCAAATTTGTAAAAGTTCATAGTATTTCAATGTTCAACTAATATATAAAAAAAATAAAATTTAAAGTTTAAAGTTTTTCTCCGAAATTTTAAAATTTTCTATGTTTTCAAATATACAAATACCCAAATTTATTTTTCTTAAGATATATTAAATTTGAATAACTTTTTCTTATTAATTGGATGATAAATTATTGTGCTTGTTAAACTTATTATTAAACTTTTATGCTTATTTATTTATATTCTTACGATTAAAGTGAGATTTATAAATTTTTGAATAATTTTATTAATAATTAATGGTTCCCGATTAATCCTAAGATTAATTCTCGTCTAGTCGATTAATCCCTAGACCCCAGTCTACCGACTAGCTAACGTCTAACGTTTTCTGCAACCTTTATATATATATATATATATATATATATATATATATATATATATATATATATATATATATATATATATATATATATATGTTGAAATATGGATAACATCTATTGTGTGGACGTATTTGAATAGTGGTATTCTATGAGAATGACTATTAGAATAGGTTGGTTGGTAATTTGAATATGTTCAGCCTCACATAACTATTGTCATTATCATGCATTCTCAGTAACTATTTTTAATTTTTGTTCTCATGTATCGTTTTTCATTGTTACCGACTACGATTATCAAGAATTCTGACAGAATGAGAATCATAAAAAAAAAAAAAGTCTATAATACCATTTTAGACGATTTAATTAGTGAGAACACGTGATAATAACGATTTAATTAGCTTGAATGACCTTTGTTTTTTCATTTGTTAGCCTCACGAGTTTAGGACCTGTGAGTTTCTTATGTACAGCTTCAAGCCAACACAAGGGTGTTCTAGACTTTCTACTGAAGATTTATTAAGGATTTTTCGAAGATAGCAAGACCAATGTGCCAACTCTTGGTAAAGGATGTTGATTTCGAGTTCAATGAGGCGTGCAAAGAAGCTTTCGACAAGCTCAAAGAGTTGCTTACATCCGCTCCTATCATGCAAGCACCAAATCGGGATCTCCACTTTAAGATCATGTGTGATGCAAGAAACTATGCTATAGGCATCGTTTTAGGTCAAAAGAATGGAAGAGCCTCCTATGTGATCTACTATGCATCAAGGACACTAGACAACGCTCAAAGCAACTACTCTACCTCAAAGAAGGAGCTATTGGCCATAGTGTTTGCTTTGGAAAAGTTTAGGCAATACCTACTTGGTGCTAAAGTTATTGTGTACTCGGATCATGTGGCCCTCAAGTACTTGATGACGAAGAAAAATGCAAAGCCAAGACTCATCCGGTGGATCCTATTATTGCAAGAATTTGATTTGGAGATTTGGGAAAAGAGCGGATGCGAAAACCTTGTTGTCTATCATCTAAGTCGGATTACTTCAAATGAGACTCCTTTCCCGTTGCGGGACGAGTTTCCGAATGAGCATCTCTTTTCCCTTACTCAATCTATTCCTTGGTATGCCGATATCGTTAACTTTTTGGTCGCGAAAAGGTATCCCGACACATTCACACGTGCTCAAAAAGATAAATTGAAAAGTGATGCAAAATATTACGTGATGGATGAATCTTATTTATGGAAACATTTCCCCGATCAAATTATTAGGCGATGTGTACCCTAAAAAGAACATCAATATATTTTGCAACTTTTTCATGAATTTTCTTGTGGGAGGCACTTCGGACCTAATCGAACTTTGAGAAAGGTTCTTGAGTGTGGACTATTTTGGCCAACCATGTCACGCGATTGTTATTTGTTTTGTAAAAGTTGTGAATGGTGCCAAAGGACGAGGAACATTTCACATAAGAACCAAATGACACAAAATCCAATCATTTGGCAACATTTACATTTTGCTCGCGGTTGACTATGTCTCGAAATGGGTTGAGGCCAAAGCCACAAGATCGGATGATGCCAAAGCGGTTATCAACTTTTTAAAATCTAATATCATTGTGAGATTTGGTGTGCCAAGGGATTTGATTAGTGATCGAGGGACACTTTTTTGTAACAAAATGATGGAGATTTTATTAAGGAGGTATAATGTGACCCACCACATCTCTACCGCTTACCACCCTCAAACGATTGGTTAAGAGGAGGTTTCGAATCGAGAAGTGAAATGTATCCTTAAGAAGACGGTCAACCCAACAAGAAAGGATTTGAATTTAAGGCTTGATGATGCCTTGTGGGCCTACCGGACTGCTTACAAAACCCCGATAGACATGTCTCCATTTAGGTTGGTCTTTGGAAAACCATGTCATCTTCTCGTAGAATTAGAGCACCATGCATTTTGGGCGGTCAAGCAATGCAACTTCAAGATTGATGAAGCGGGAAGACATAGGAAACTTCAACTTCAAGAGTTAGAGGAATTGAGAAATGACTCTTATGAGAATACAAGAATATACAAGGAGAAAACCAAGGCGTTCCATGACAAGTCCATCATCCGAAAAAAAATTAATCTGAGACACAAAGTCTTACTTTACCATTCCCGTTTGAAGTTATTTCTCGAAAAATTAAGGTCAAGATGGATAGGTCCATTTGTTGTGCTAAAAGTCTTTGAGCATGGAGCGGTTGAGATCCAAAGTAAAGAAACGAGGCAAATCTTCAAAGTCAATGGACATCGTTTGAAACCTTTCTATGAAGAATTTCATGCAAATGTCTCAGATGTCATCCAATTGGATGCCCCGGTATACTGAAATTGATAGGGAAGGAGGTCTCGCCAAAGACGTTAAAGACAGACATTTTTGGAAAACATTGTGTTTTCATCTTTTCTAATTCCAAATAAATGTTTTAGATAAATCCTTTTTGCATTTCACATTTCTTCTTCCTTTTTGCGGTGAAAGAGTGTTGAATTGTAAGCCCCTGATGTTCGTTTTGGTCAATCACGAAGATTTGATATTTTCATGGGTTCACAAATGGTCCGCATGTACTCTAAGTTTCGTTCGCATGAGCCATAAATGGTCTGAGTGTACCCGTCCAGGAGGTCCGCATCATCTTTGCGATTAAGAATCCTTACAGAAATACTCACGCGGACCGCGTGTAGTCTAAGCCTCATCCACATTGGGGTCAAAAATGGACCGCGTGTAGTTTAAGCCTCATCCGCAAACCGCGTGTGGTCAAAGTCCTATCTGCATGGCCTATACAAGGACCGCATATACTCGATGTATTTGACCGAGTGAAGTTTCGAATTAAGAACCGTTTTAGTACACCTCACGCAGTCTGCGTGTACTCCAGAAAACATCCGTGTAAGGTGTTGAATTCTGTTGACCCAGGTGTTGACCATGTTTGACCATGAGTTTAACCCTCCAAAATACACCAGTCGGCCCATTCTTCCCCATTCTTCTTCTTCTTTTCCCTCTAACCTCCATTAAAACACCTCCCACCTTCAACACAAAAACTCGATTTCCCGTCAAACCGCCAGTCGGAATTACGTGAAACCACCACCATTCTTCACCATTTTCCCCTCTACAAACCCCACCCAAAAAATCGTTTCGATCTGTTACCGTAATTTCGGGCGCCACCACCACCATCTCGCCACTTTCCAGCCAATTCTGGCTGCCTCTCGCAGTTCCAACACCACCATTGTGTTCCTTTTGGTCAAGACTAACCCCATTAAAAATATTCCTCAAAGCTCGCCAGAAAATTTCACCGGAAACTCAAGCCATTGCCGGATTTATGGGGTTTTCGCAGTAAATTACTTCTCATAGGGTATTAAGCAAAGCTTCAAGCTTGGGGTGGAGTACTGCAAGATTTTCGAATCCCGAATTTTCACGTGTAAATTTTCGACTTTCAAAAGTCGTGGTCACCCACGAGCACATTCTTTCCTTGACTTTAATTGACGAATATGCATGTTTTAGAACAACAATTTATATGGTATTGCATCAAATGAGTCTAGGAGATATTTCTTGCATTGATTGTTGATCCTTTTAGAAGTCCACAGAGAGTCGATTGGTGATTTGAATTGAAATATTATTTTTTGAGATTGTTGTTCTGTGTGGTTGTTAATTTCCTTACAGGTTGGTCATGTCCACGTCAAGAAAGCGCTCGGCTTCTGCCTGAGGCAAGGCCCCCGCTAAAGCTCAAAATGAGGAACCAAACATTCCAAGGTTCCGGGACTCAAAGGCGACTGAAAGCTATAGAAAAGTTATGCCTAGCAAAGTTGCCTCAATCAAATTTGTGTGCTGGCCTACGCTCATTTCATTAGGGGTTCTTGAGGGGGTCAGGAAATTGTTCTGTAACATCAGGTGGGAAAATCTTCTCAATCTCATGTCACACACTTATTAGCTCCCTACTAGAGAGTTCCTTGCTGACTCCAGGTTAGACAATGACAGGAAAAAAGTTACATTCCAACTTATGGGGGACCCGATGTACATCGATTTTGCAAGGGTATATGACATCTTGGGATTACCTTCCTCGCACACATTCATGGCTTTTGACTCACTGCCTCTCGAGTTCAACTAGGGATGAGATTTAGAACCGGAAAACCGAACCGGAATCGGGATCGACCGAAACCGGAACCGTTAGAACCGGTTCCGATTCTGGGTTTCAAAATTGGTTTTATCCGGGTTCTGGGTAATTCGGGTTTGGGTCCATCGGGTCCGGGTACACCGGGTCTAAAAACTGGAACCGATGTTAGGAATCATAACCACTTTTAGGCCGGAACCGATTTTTCTGTAATGTTTAAAGATACGTATCTCATTTGTTTTAACTCCGATTGACATGTGTTTTTTCCAATGTGTAGTTTAGAGTTTGTACATGATTTTAGACTATTAATTTGTCATTTTTAGTTTTATATTCATTGACTTACATTGCTTCAAATTCGAGATATCAAAGCTGAAAGTTTTTAGTTTTTCAGTTTTTTTTGTATTCACTGAAAGTATTAAAACATGCATATCTAATTCGTTTGAAGTCGGATTCATATGTGGTTTTTTTAAACTTGAAGTTTAGAGTTTGTACATGAGTTGTCAATTTTGGTTTAATATTCAATGATTTACTATCCCCCGAAGTCGGGATATCAAAACTGAAAATTTTCAACTTTTCAGCTATTTGTTTTTGTACTTTGTATTCTATGAAAATGTTAACACATGCATACCTCATTCGTTTAAATTCGGATTAACATACGGTTTGTTCCAGAGAGTGTAGTTAAGAGTTAGTACATGATTTTAGACAATAATTTTGTCAATTTTGGTTTCATATTCAATGAGTTACAGTCCCCCAAAGTCGGGATATCAATATGAAAATATTCAAAGTTCAACACACTAAGTAGTAATTAATTACCAAAAAATTCTGGTTTTCTCGGTTCTAAACCCACTTTATCCGGTTCCAACCTACCCACTTTGATGTTTCCGGGTTTTCTGGTTCTAGACCCACTTTACCCGGTACCGTACCCGGAATCGGTTCCTATATACCGGTCCGGTTTTTGGCTCTACAAAATCTCGTTAACTGGTTCCGGGTTTTCCGAGTCCGGGTCCATCCGGTCCGGGTTTGGACCCACATTCATCCCTAAGTTCAACCATGAGACTTTTTGGACGGAAATTACCGGTGGAATCTTTTCTTGTGCCGGCCAAGATAAAGTCGCTTCCATCATTCACCCGTGCCTCCATATTGCCCATCGTATATTAGTGTGCATTGTTTTTGATCGCAAAGAAGTTGGTAAAGTCACGAATATTGAGCTATCTTCCTTTGGTGCATGACTCGACGTGAAAACCCACCGATCCCGTATTTTGCCTCATTCTTTTTCTACAAATGTGCACCCATGAAAACCAAAGCAACCGGTGATATTTGCATTGGAGGATTATTCACCCTTTTAGCCGCGGCCTTGACATTGAACTCCTGGATGACTATACTTCCGTAGACAACAAAAATATCTTGGATGAGCTTGTTCTAACAAACATGCATCACATTCGTTGTAGGACCAGAGACGGTTTTACATGGTATTGTCCTCAAGGGGTCAGATATCTTATTCTTCGCGACCCTCGAGTCTCGAACTTCACTTTCGACGATTGCACTCAATGGAGACTCGAGAGGACCATCACTCAGACATTCAATGAGGATGCGCTCCAAGCTCAAGATGATGATGGGATGCATGTGGATGATGAGTTTGGCGATGAGCCCACCCATGGTCCACAACAAGCCCAGCCGCAGGCACCTCCCGACTATTACTCGTTCCCCCCAATTTGCCGAACGGTCCAAGGCTCTTTGTGTCTCCAACCAAATCATGTCACAACAAATGCACCATATGTGGGGATGACACCAATTACAAAACCACTTTGAGAACGTACCACTTCCTCCTCCATATCCATATCCTCCTCCTGATCCCTCGGTTTAGGTACTTTCGCCTTGCCCCAAGCATTGAGGACAATGCTTATTTCTAAGCTTGGGGTGGGGTATTCACTTTTCTTTTTGCTTACTCATGCATTTTAGCTTAGGTTGCATAACATTTTAGCCTTAATTTGCATTCATTTTTTTTATAAAACTCCAAAAAGATTTATTTTCTTCTTTTTAACTTTTTATTTTTGCATGACATTTAGCTTAGGGCATTAACATTCATGTATTTTTGTTATCTCTTTATTCTCATCTCTGAACATCTTTACTTGAAAGACTCGATACACCTTAAATACAATTCGTTTGGAAACTCACATAACAAATAAGAATCGCTCTTAGGGACTTTCATTTGTTTCATCTTCTCTTATATATACGTGGGGGGAGAGTGCAAGTAGTTATGCATATGAATCGACTCATGGCAAGTGTGGGATAAGTAGAGGGACAACTTAGCCTCGTGTCGACTAGTTCCTCACTTGCATTTTCCTCACAAGCCACAATCAAACCCCAAAGAAAGGAATAAAAACTAGATTTTGCTATTTTGAGATCTTTAGTGTCTAACTGGTACAATTCACATCATATTTCATCACTTTATGATTTAGACACATTTTTCCCATTTGATCTCAAATTAACCTTAGTGTAGTTGTGCTCAACTTTTGCACTTAGTTCCTTTAGATTTGCTCGTTTGGCCTCTTGTTTGGGTTAGATTTAGATTCCACTTATAGTTTGTATATAGTTATGTTTTGTATTTTTTTTTCATGCTATATTTGTAAAACTCTTGTGGTAAACCAAAAAAGTGACCCAATATATATATATATATATATATATATATATATATATATATATATATATATATATATATATATACAAATAAATAAATAAAATTGTTTTGAAAAGTCGAATATTATCGCAATCATAAAATGCGAATATAGTTAAATATTTTCAGTGTTTTCTTCATCGTGTTTTTATAGATTTTTTAGTAGCTCAAGTATTGTAATTGTAATTGTGTCTTTGGCGTTTTGTTGTCTAAAAAACTAAAATAAAAATAAAATTAAATAAAAACAAAAATAAATAAAATAAAAAGAAAAGGTCGGGCCACAGGGTTGCATCCATTTGTTTTCTTTTGTTAGATGTTTAGACCTTTTTGGGTTTTAGTTCATGTAATTTGTTTCTAGTTTGATGTTTTTCTAGTTTAGATTTCATCTTTTGTTGGCAACTACAACGGCGCCCTTTACTCATCACGTGCTCGATTCTTCGCTCTATATGGATCTTATTTTGGTGAAAGCATTTATTATTCTAGATGATTGTAGTTTGCCAGCCTTTGTACATAGCTCGTTCCTTTCCATTTTTGGCCCGAGTTATCTTCTTCTAGCTTTTATTTCTTGGCGTGGGGTTGAAGTTGTGAGGAGTGAGGAACATTCTAACTGAGGGACGCTTTCTTATGGCTTGTGGGCTAGATCGGACCACAAAACAATGTCACATAAACCATAATAGTGAAGTATTCATGCTCATTTTGTATCTTGATCAACATGTATCCCTTGCTAGAAAGGTACCAAAGGATCGTCCCTTAAAGTGATTCTTATCTCTAAAAATGGATTATATGTTTTTATTTTAAGGGCGTGTTGTGAATTTCTGCCTAAGATGTTCGTTCTTTTTTCCTTTTTAGGACAGTTCATCCCAAGTTCATTCTAGTCTTGTCTTACTTGAGGACAACTAAGGTTCAAGATTGGGGTGATTGAATAGTTTCATTTTATTACTTCTTTTCATAGTTTATTTTTAGTTAAAACCATCTCATTTTAGTTAATCTTCATGCATATTTTCTCTTTTTGTTTTTTTCTCCTTTATCGGATGCTTTCCAGTCTTTTGAGCTTATTTGCAGGATTTACTGAAGACTATTCGTCATTGGAGGTATGGAAGGAGTGCGGGACTATTGGAGGCTAGCGATTTGCTTGTGGACTTGGAGTGGTGCAATTGGGCTTGGTGTCAATATAAACAAGAAGTGTGTTGTACTTAATTTTTGTACGACACGACGAGGACTCGAGCTAAGGAAGATTAAAGGAGCATTGGATCAACTTTGAAGGCTTTGTAAAAAAGTTATTGGGATCCCAAGAAGTCGTGCAAATGCGCTGAGATATTAATGAAAAGATTTGGGATACTTTATTAATTAAATGGGCCAAGTCACCCATTCAGCGAGACCCACGCGGTCTGCGTGGATCCACAAACGGTCCGCGTGGATCGTGTTGTAAAGGATCCAGGTTTTTGGCTTGAGTCTCTACTTTGGAGGATTGGTGGATTACTTTTGGCCAACTTTTAGATCTGGGAATAAGCCTCTATTTATTGAAGATTTTGAATAGATTTCATTAACAACACTTAGAAGAACAACTCATTTTTGCTTTCAAGAAGGCCTTGGACAAGATTGGTGTAATTTCATTTCATCTTGCAACTTGAACAGTGTTTAGTACCTCTAAACTACTTTTCATTTATTTTATTTTGGCCATGCTTGGCTAGACTTACACTTGGTTGATTAGGGTTTAGCCCATGGATGATTGGTTGTTTTGAAGACTTATGTTATCTTGTGTTTGAAGTTTATGGAAATGTTTTTTAGTCAAACATCTTCTTGTGTTTATTTATCCTTGATCATGAGCTTTGATGAATGAATGCTTATTTTTGTTGACTAATTTATTGGTTAAGTAATGGACCCTCAAATTAGTAAGCAACAAATGGTTTTTATGTTTGTTTTCATTTCATTTAAACCATGGAAATGTTTCCTCCATAATGACAATGTAAGCATTTGATTATTGTTTGGACTGGGTAACTCTTAGAACTTAAAGCTAATTGATTTTCATAAGATTATATGCTTCATTGATTTTGTAACTTTAATTAAGGAAATGTGTTAAGAGCTCCTCTAACCATTTTAATAACAATGAAGAGTTGAGGTAATTTGTGCTTATGAATTGCTATAGTCAAGTTAAATTAATTCATAAGTGTTGTTCCATTTAGTCTAATGATAAGTCAACTAGGCCATCCATGTGGTGTATCCAGAGATCAACCAACATTACTTCATTGAACTTAACAAAATCATTCACTTGTTTACTTGTCATATTTACATTCTAGCTTACTTTTAATTTTCTCAAGCAGTCAAAAGGATTTAACCCCCCTACTTTTACTCTTGTTTTATAAGTACTTGAACAAGTGATTTACATAGAGATTTAAATTGAATCAATCTCTGTGGATACGATCTCTTTACCACTATACATTATTTCAGTGTGTAACATTTAGGTTGTTTATTTTGTTGGCCTCGACAACCACCACCGGTCAACAGTTGGAAGAAGAGAAGATCAAAGCAAAATATGAGTCACATTCTGATGATTCACCATGTCGTGGTGACCATGCTACGTCGTGGTCATTGGAAAATAAAAATTCTTTTCCTTTAAATTCGTATCAGCCTCCTTTACCATTCCCGTCTTGAGCCATTAACCATAAGTTTGCTAAAGATGTGATGACTAATTGAAAGGAGTTAGAAAAAACATCCACAATCATGCTTAATGAGTTTTGTTCTGTTGCGATCATCAATGGGTTGCCATTCAAAATGGGAGATCAAGGCCAACTTACTTTGCCTCATGAATTTGGAAATTCCACTTCAATAAATTCTTTAGCAAATTCAGGGGCAATAACTAATCTTATGTCATATTCTTTCTACGAGAAGCTTGGTCTACCAAGGCTCCAAAACATAAAGATAACACTTTTAATGGTGGATCAATCAATCACTAACCTACGTAGAATCATTGGAGATTTGTTGGTGAAAGTGGGGAAATTTATTGTTCCAGTTGACTTTGTGGTTCTAGACATGAAAGAAAATTAAGACCTTCCCATAATTTTGGGAAGATCATTCTTTAGTACCACAAGATCCCTTGTTGACATTCATGACTAAAATCTCACACTTCGAGTGGAAGATGAAGAAATTACTTTTGAAATGAATCCAAAAGTGAGTTATAACTTGGAAGGAGAAAGTCTTAATGAGCTAAAAGAGATTGAAAGATTGATAGAAGAAGAGTTGAAGGTTTAAGAGAAACCGCATGTAGCAAAAGTAAAATGTTCCAAACCAAGAGCTTCAATTCCTATGATGTTTGAGGTGTTCGCGTTCACTACACCCAGGTCTCAAGTGGAAGAAGAAAGTGATGAAGAAGAAGTTGATTTAGATGACAAAGGGGAGATAAATGACAAAGAAATGGGTGAGAAATTAGAGAATTCATTTATTACAAATATGGAGTTAGATAAAGAACATCAAAAGGAAGATGAAAAGAAGAGCATGAAGATGAAAAGGGAAAACAAGGAAATGAAACACACGCATGAAGAAAGCGCCAGTTAAAAGAAGAAAGAAAACTCAAAGAACGCGTACATTCGATGAGTTCAAGCATACATGCTCAGGTGGAAAGAGCAAAAGGAGAAAATGGAGATCTCACTCCCTACTGTAAGAACGTAGAGTGGGAAGGAATCTGTGTCATGACTCCTAAAAAGGAAGCGTTTATTGGGAGGCAACCCAATGTTTTAAGATTTTGAATTTTCTTTTCCTTTTTTTCAGTTTTCAGTTTTTTATTTTAGTTTAACCGAATGATCATGTGTTTCAGTAGTCTCTTGATCTTATTTTGTAGTATTGAAAGAAAGTGAAGCAGTGAAGGAGCTTAATTGATAAAGAAGTCGTGAGATTTTTTTTTTGAAGATTACAATTGAAGAACATATTTTTAAATAAGTATGGGGTAACTACCTGATACCAAGAGGAGTTTGAAGAATTTTACAGAAATAAAAGCTTGAGATTGGTCCTCGGTCATCAAGAAGGAAGGATGCATAATTTTGGCTCTTAATGACATTCTAGGAAGTCACTACGACGTGGCCATCATCACCACATCGTGGCATTTGTATTTATCACGACTACATAATCACTAGACGATGTCATGGCATTCTTATTTTTCACGACCATGACAAATTCTTTCTCGATCCTCACGTCGTGGCATTTCATTAACAATGTTGTGGAGGAGGTTCATCACACTTTTTGAAGATGGTTCATTGGTTTATTTTGGTCTAGCATATTTACATTCATGAGAGAAGAGTCCAGAAGTACTATTTCCAGCCATTATACAAGATGTTCAAGGTTTTCCACACACTTTCAAGAATTCGATCTCGCTACTACTATCCTAGGGGAGTCTATTCCAATTTCTCCTTTTTACTTTTATGTTCTTTTATTATTTAAGTATGCAACGGGGACATTGCATCAATTAAGTGTGGGGTAGGGGTCGAATATATGAATGCAAGCATACTGATAAAAAAAATTGAAAAATGACTAGGATAAAAAATTATTAGAAAGATTTGAAACAATAATCTAAAAATTGAATCTAGCTAAGAAATTGTTGTATTGCTATGTTAAGATCTAGGTAGCTATCATTTTGTGAGACGATCTGATGTGAGTTTCGATGTAATTTGAGCCAATATGTTCTAGTGTATTTGTGGCTTCCCTATTCTAATGAAATCATGGAACAACATGACCTTGCTTAGTTTGAGGGCGATAATATGTTTAGCATCATGTACTAGAAATGCATCCAAGAGAGCTTATGTAGTCATTGCACCTTAGACTAATACCTCTAACCAATAAGGGTTTAAGTTGAGTTCCCTTGTTTAAGCATATGTTTTTTTAGGATTATTAGTTTTGTGTGGAAAAAAAAAGAAAAAAATGTGAATAAAAAGTTGCAAAAGTTTGAGATAATAAGAGTCTACAAAGCTATGAAGATCAAGAAATATCATAAAGAAAGGTCAAAAATCGAAGACTTAAGAATAAGGCAATTCGCCAAGTTATTTATTGTGTTTTCTTTTTATTTCTAGGTTACTTTTTCGTGTGTATGCTTGGGGAACTAACCAAAAATTACCTTGAGGTTAAGAAATATTTATGAGGATATATTCGGAGGGATGCATAAAATGAATGTTGTTCAAAAGAAGTGAGGAAGTGTTTATGAGTATTTAGGAATGGGGAAGTTCTTAGAAAAATTTAGACACAAATACATGCATTACGGTCTTGATGTAATGGAGAGGCTTAAATGGATTGTCTTGTGCGATGTTGGTAGCCATGGTTTTAGTGTGATGATATGATAATAATAAAATCAGTTTTGCTTGAGGGAAAGCAAAGCCCAAGTGTGGGGTATTTTGATATGTGCACATTTAACTATATATTTCATACACTATATTAATACTTTTAGCTACAATCATGTTTATTTTGGGAAAAAGGTACTTATTAAGTTGGAAATACGTTTTATAGTAGCAAAGTCATGCTCAGGATGAAAAGGAAGCAAACGAGGAGTTGGAAGCAGGAAAATGTGGGCTAAGGCAAAAAGAAGACAAAGAAGGCTTAGAGTTAGATGACCACGATGTGGTGATGGTCCACCACGGCGTGGCGACTAGAAGATACTCGACCAATAAGTTGACTTGGAGAATAAGAGATATTCATGAAGACTGCAACATGGTGCCTTTTAACTACGACGTGGTGATCAGATTTTAGGAAACTATATATATCCGATCATTAGGTCGAATTGAGGGACTTCTGGCCGATTTTCTGAGAAGGATTACGACTAAAACCTTCGGAATACCTTGGAGAAGACCAGAAATCATTTGGAGCTCAAGAGTTGAAGAGATATTGAGGAATTCTATATAGATCTATTCAGTTTGGTAAACATACTTATGTCTAGTCTTATTTGCATGGATTTTGTGTGTTTTTCTGCTACTGTGAGAGGCTAAAAACCTTATACTTCTATTTGGTGAAGATGAACCTAATCCTTATGTGCTGATTTCGATTTATGGGTGATATATGTTGATTTTACTTGTGTTTTATAATCAAACCCCTACTACGTTTTAGTTCTAGTTTTTATTGCTTAATAATCAAGTTTTGTATGATAGTTGATCATTCTAATTGCATGAACTTGTAACCTAATTGTTTATGATCATTAAATAAATAGAGTTAGGAATAATCACATGTTTATAAAGTAATTAAGGATAATAACTTTAACTTTCTTAGAGAGCATAATTAGTTTTAATTTGTGCTTGGTTGCTTGACTTGATCATAGGAAAGTAACTACTATCATTGATAGACTAATTTGTGCTCATTATCGATTTGGTGTTTAACTTGTGTGTAACATCCCGGAATATCAAGAGTAAAGTTGAATGGCTAAAATAGTAAATTGGGAAGGGGAACTCAGCGAGTCCATGGGTGGACTCGGCGAGTTGCTTGAAGATAGGCTGGAACTCGACGAGTTGGAAGAACAACTCGGCGAGTTGGATGAAGATGGTCTGGAACTCGACGAGTTGGAAGAACAACTCGGCGAGTAGGTTGAAGATAGCCTTAGACTTGACGAGTCTGTTCTTGGACTCGGCGAGTCTTATCGAAGAGTCCCAATCTTTTCTGGTTGAGCCGTGAATCGGTGAGTCAAGGGATGACTCGGTGAGTTGTGTGTGAGTGGACTCAGATTTGTTGAACTCGGCGAGTCTCGGCGAGTTGAGTCGCGGATTGGGGAATTTCTGAGCATGGGGACTCGGCGAGTCATCGGGTTGACTCGACGAGTAGAGTCAGTCAGGGGTTGACTTTAACTTTGACCAAGGGTTGACCAGTTGTCTTCCATGGGTATTTTGGTAATTATTGAGTTCAGTGCTTTGGTGTTGTTCAGTGGAGGAGTTCGTGTCGGAGTTTGGAGCAGTGGGATCTTATCTGTTCAGTCAGTAGTTTCGAGGTGAGTTATCCTCACTATATCAACAGGGTCTAAGGCACCAAGGCCGGCCCTTTATCGGATTGAGATCCGGGTATTTGTTGTATATTATTGCTTTGATATGTTGCATCCTGGTAGCTAGGATGGTATATGTTAGAGACTTGGTTGAGATTAGTATCCTGAGATGTAGGGTGATGCTATGCTAGTGACCTGTTAGGTCGGTATCCTGGTTAGGATGATGATATGCTATGTGATCTGTTTTATCGATTTGTTGACTATGAATGCTTATATGATTGTATGTTTATGTGCACATGGTTGTTTGGACTGGAGTTGGGTTGAGGCGGGTCTTGCTTTGTGTTGTAGGCCAAGATACCCAGGGCGGACCAGTTGTCCCGAAGGCCAAGCGAGCGGTTCGGATAGGCTGTAGGCCCCAAGAGGGCGGACCAGACGTGCCGAGGCTCGGAGAGTGGACCAGGCCGACTGAATGCCCGGTGCGGGCGGACCAGTCATACTGTAGACTCAGAGAGTGGACCAGGTGGATTGAAGTCCTGGTGCGGGCGGACCAATCACACTGCAGACTCGATGTATGTGGCTAGATTCGGAGAGTGGGCCAGGTGGATTGAAGGCCCGGTGCGGGCGGACCAATCACACTGCAGACTCGATGTGTATGGCTAGACTCGGAGGGTGGACCAGGTGGACTGTTGGCCGGTGCGGCGGACCAGTCACACAGTAGACCCGAAGTGCATGACTGTTCTGTGATCGGATATGTTATGGCATGTTATGCGTGTATGGTTTATGTGGTTGGTATTTTGGGGATATCTCACTAAGCTTTCAGGCTTACAGTTGTGGTTTAATGTTTTTCAAGTTCTTCAGGAGACAGTGGCAAGGCGAAGGTGTGATCGTACCGCTCCTCGTTTTTATGTTGTGATGAGATTCTGGGAATACTTTAAATAAATTGTATTGAAAACCTTTTTGTAATAACTTCAATGGAATCGGGTTGTTTTTGAAAATTTTAAATTGGTTGGAATTTTTGGTCGTTACAATTTGGTATCAGAGCCTTGGTTTGAGTGAATTGGAGGAACACTCGTGTGACTCCAGTCTCAAATCGAGGAGAGTTTTCAAAAGAGAATTTAAAATGGTTTTCAAAATGAGTAAAGGAGGACGCGGAGGTACGATCAGCCGGAGCCAGTAAGTAACCCTAAAATACCATACATGATATTTGTTTTTGAGCTTTGATAGAACAGCATGCCAGTGCTAGGCTAGGGATCTTCAGGATTTCATGATAATGCTGCCTGATTTGTGATGCTTGTAGCCTAGGGTTTCCTTGTGGGAGATTTCCAGTGTTCCTCTAGTGGTGAGGGTTGAGCGCTTGTTTGTGTGTTTTCTCTAGGGCGTTGTGGTAGTACTTCATACAAATATGGGTAGGTGTGGAAGGTAGTATGGGCCCGTACTACTGAAAGCACAGGACCCGTACGCGTATCAGGGAAACCATGACCCCTAGGGTTGGGTTGAGAGAGTTGGTTCTCGGGATAGTGGGTGGTGTCTGAGATTTTGTGGTGTTTTTCAGTATGGAGATTCCGAGGCATGCTGGGAGTGGATCCGGGTTAGGATTGGGAGCAGGAGAGGGAGTTACGGGCGGGTCTGTGCCGCCCGAGGTTATTAGTCAGATGAGCACGTGCGAGTTGGATGCGAGGATTCGTGAGATCCTGCGTGATGAGATTGTTGCGTTATTTCCGAGCTGAGTTGTCGGAACTGTTTGGGTCGATCAAGTCCTCCATGGTTGAGTATTTTGATGAGCGCTATGCAGC
The DNA here is from genome assembly GCF_051521515.1 of Lactuca serriola. NCBI lineage: Eukaryota > Viridiplantae > Streptophyta > Magnoliopsida > Asterales > Asteraceae > Lactuca > Lactuca serriola. The sequence continues at coordinate 86,319,675 of NC_136411.1, read as the reverse complement.
TCTCACAGAGACGACTGCCGCGGTGGCTACAGCGGCTGTAGCAACGACAGGGGGAGGAGCTGGTCGGGGTTTTCAGTATCGGGACTTCGATAATACGAAGCCTCCCACCTTCGATGGAGTTCAGGACCCGATTGTTGCTATGAGATGGTTATCGGACGTGGAAGGGTGTTTCTTCACGTGTTCATGCCCTGCTGATCAGAGGGTGAGGTGTGCTCTGAACCTGTTGAGGCTCGGGGCGAAGGATGGGTGGATATTGACCACGGGGTCATATTCGGATGCGCAGAGGGCTGCGGTTTCATGGGATCAGTTCAGAGATATATTCAACACTCGTTATGTTCCGCGATTTGAGAGGGAGAGATTGGCTCAGGAGTTCCTTGAGCTGAAGCAGGATTCGGAGTCGGTGACTGAGATCACCAGGATGTTCACTGAGAGGGCGATGTTTTGCCCTGAGTTCGCTTCAGAGCAGGCTCAGATGTCCCGATATCTGAGCATGCTCAGATATGGGGTATCAGACAGTTTGTTTCTACGCAGAGGTGCGAGACTTTGTTGGAGTTGTAGGAGACCGCCAGGCGGCGTGAGTTAGAGATTGAGTTGCAGTTGCATGAGCTGAGGCAGGCTCCGGTGCAGTTGCAGCCGGCGCCAAAACGGTCCAAAACCGTTGATTCTAGAGTGGGGGATTTGAGTAGCCACACTTGTGGGAAGTGTGGGAGGAGTCACACCGGAGTTTGTAGGTCCAGTGGTGCATGCCGCAAGTGCGGAAAGGAGGGGCACTATGCGAGGGATTGTTGATAGTCAGCGCCGGTTCGGGATTTGAGGATTTGTTATCATTGTCATCAGGTTGGACACTTGAGGGTCAACTGTCCATAGATTACTGCATGACCGGTGCAGGCTCCAGCACCGGCCACTTTGAGGATCACAGGTGGAGGTCAGGGTGGAGCGGAGCCCCCAAGGGCTCAGGGTCGTGCTTTTCAGCTTTCAGCAGAGGAGGTCAGAGCAGTGTCGGATGCAGTCGCGGGTATGTTTCTTTCTTGATGTCTTGATTTTCTTGTATTTATTGTGGAGTATTGTTTATCTGCTAGTCTCTTTGTGTGGTTTTCGGTGTGGTATTCGTTGTTCTTTGAGGGTCATGGTATGCCTATGGGTTTAGTATTGGGAATTTTGTTGGTTATCTTTCATGAGGGGTTGTTAGTGGAAACCTGGCATTGGTCTGAAGGCCGGGTAGCATCTGCTTTCTGAGGAGTGGTTAGCTGCAGATTGAGTTTCTTTCGAGCGGGTTAATCAGTGTTGATATGGGATTTTGTTAAGGTTGTTAGTGCTAGTGGGAATCAGTCTGCGTGTAAGTGTTGGTTTTGTGCAGGGTTGTTTTGGGTGGTCGGTGATGGCAACCGGTGATTGATAGTCAGTGCTATAAGTGGGGGAGAATTGGAAAATTCTCCGGAAGATCGATGAGCATGTGAGGTTGCTTAGCTGTTTGGGATTCAGCAGTGTTCTGTCAGCCCAGAGTGTAGGCTGGTAGGAGTAAGTGTCGGGCATGCGGGGTCGGATACAGACCTAGGGCATTTGATTGTGGAGGGCCTAGGATTAGGCCGGGATCGATTATGTGTGATGGAGATAGAGTTCGGAACCCCTAGAGGGATAGAACAGTATGCATGGGAGGATTTCCCAGAGAGATAGCTCGGAATGATGAATGCTAGTTGAGCGGTCCGGATAGACTGTAGGCCGGTAGGCGTACCAGTCAGGCCGAAGGCTCGGAGGACGGTCCAGCCAGACTGAAGGCACTGAGAGCGGTCCAGATTGGCTGAAGGTTCTGAGAGTGGTCCAGATTGGCTGAAGGCCTGATGAGGCGATCCATTCATGCTGAAGACTCTGCAGGCATTGTTAGATCGGTTCGAGGATATGGATTGTTTATGTGCGGTGTGATAGCATTAGAAGGTCTGGCCCCGGGTATTGATCTTGATTAGTGGAGATTGTGCATGGGCTTGAGAGTCCCTGCGAACAGAGTTAGAGCATGTGTGTTGGATGGTTAGCGGTTACGCTACGAAGGAGTGGTGTAGCGTTGGGCGAGCACCGTGGCACTTGTCGGAGTGACAAGGCGGCCAAGTGGATTTCCTTGGTAAAGGAAAGACAGAGGAGTGTAACTCCAAGAGGGAGTGCAAGTTCACGGAAGTGAAAGCGGCAGAGCAGAGTTATGATTAGAGTGATCCAAGTATGGTCATTGAGCAGCGTGTTTGCGGCAGTGGAATGGAATCACATCCGGTTTGGGATGGTCATTGAGCAGCGTGTCGCGGAAGGAATTCCGCGGGTGTAGAGCCAAGAGGCTCGGAAGGGATGCAGGGAGGGAGTCTTGGGCTCTCAGTGTGATTCTGATCAGGGAATTGTGTATGTAGTAGTGGTTCATCCTGGGGGATGTTTGGAGATGTCATCAGTGTAACGGGTTTTCCCAACCTGAGGGTGCTAGAGATAGTTCAGCATGTGTATGTGATTGCAAGAGGAGGACTCATGGGAGTTGCTCTGAAGAATGTGTCTTTCTGTCAGCGGAATGGTTAGAGTTGGACTCAGATCGGGAATCCGGTGGTGCATGGTTATTTTCTAGCTCATATGGGTCGAGTGATGGTTGTGATTTGGAGCAGTGTTGCATCATGAGTAGTACTCAGTTGTTAAGTGGGGTTATTAGAGGGTAAAGCCGGTGGCCGGCTTGAGACGGTGGTCAGGACACTGTAAGAAAGGAGAAAGTGAGTTTCTGGTTCTATCGTTGAGTTTTGAGGAACCTGGTTGGGTTAATGCCAGGTGGCGTGTTGCGGGAGTATTTATAGAGTTGAGTTGTCGTAGGCTTCGAGGACGAAGCCTAATTTAAGTGGGGGAGAATTGTAACATCCCGGAATATCAAGAGTAAAGTTGAAGGGCTAAAAGAGTAAATTGGGAAAGGGAACTCGGCGAGTCCATGGGGGGACTCGGCGAGTAGGGTCGCGCCTTTGGTCGTGTGTTAAGTAGCCGACTCGGCGAGTAGGCGCTGAGTAGAGAAAACCCTAAATCCGGAGGTTGAGCCCTATAAAAAGAACATAATATCTTCTCCCCAGTCTCCTTATCATTCCTTGAGTTCCAGAAACCCTAAATTCGTGAGGAGACCCCATTGTTGAGTGAATTAGAGCTTGGAGAAGGATATTTGGTGCTTTAAGCTTGAGGATTGGAGGCTTGCATCAGGAAGCTTGGGGGAATCGGGAATCTACAGTTGGTTGGGCTCATTCTAAGGGTAAGGAACCATTTCCTTAAGTTATTTTTCTTCATGGGTTCATGTGTGGTGGTTGATATGACATCTAAATGGAGATAGAAGCTTGGATCTGAGGATGCTACTTCAGGTCTAAGCTTGGGATGGTCTTGTATGTCATAAAGTCCCTGTTAATGAGTGATTGAAGGAGCTATCTTGTCCCAAACCCAAACCCTAGAGTGAAAATGCCTAGATCTCCTTGGATTCACGTAAAGTTTGCCACTTTACGTGATGGATGGCCTTAGGAAGGGTAGATCTATGGTTTGAATCATCTGCATGGCTTGGAAAGCCTCTGTATGGATTCAGACCCGGTAGTACTCGGCGAGTAGGTTGAAGATAGCCTTAGACTCGACGAGTCTGTTCTTGGACTCGGCGAGTCTTGTCGAAGAGTCCCAATCTTTTCTGGTTGAGCCGTGAATCGGTGAGTCAAGGGATGACTCGGTGAGTTGTGTGTGACTGGACTCAAAGTTGTTGAACTCGGCGAGTCTCGGGGTGACTCGGCGAGTTGAGTCGCGGATTGGGGAATTTCTGAGCATGGGGACTCGGCGAGTCATCGGGTTGACTCGGCGAGTAGAGTCAGTCAGGGGTTGACTTTAACTTTGACCAAGGGTTGACCAGTTGTCTTCCAGGGGTATTTTGGTATTATTGAGTTCAGTGCTTTGGTGTTGTTCAGTGGAGGAGTTCGTGTCGAAGTTTGGAGCAGTGGGATCTTATATGTTCAGTCGGCAGTTTCGAGGTGAGTTATCCTCACTATATCAACAGGGTCTAAGGCACCAAGGCAGGCCCTTTATCGGATTGAGATCCGGGTATTTGTTGTATGTTATTGCTTTGATATGTTGCATCCTGGTAGCTAGGATGGTATATGTTAGAGACTTGGTTGAGATCGGTATCCTGAGATGTAGGGTGATGCTATGCTAGTGACCTGTTAGGTCGATATTCTGGTTAGGATGATGATATGCTATGTGATCTGTTTGATCGGTTTGTTGACTATGAATGCTTATATGATTGTATGTTTATGTGCACATGGTTGTTTGGACTGGAGTTAGGTTGAGGCGGGTCCTGCTTTGTGCTGTAGGCCAAGATACGCAGGGCGGACCGGTTGTCCCGAAGGCCCAGCGAGCGGTCCGGATAGGTTGTAGGCCCCAAGAGGGCGGACCAGACGTGTCAAGGCTCGGAGAGTGGACCAGGCCGACTGAAGGCCCGGTGCGGGCAGACCAGTCATACTGTAGACTCAGAGAGTGGACCAGGTGGATTCAAGGCCTGGTGCGGGCGGACCAATCACACTGCAGACTCGATGTATGTGGCTAGATTCGGAGAGTCGATCAGGTGGATTGAAGGCCCGGTGCGGGCGGACCAATCACACTGCAGACTCGATGTGTATGGATAGACTCGGAGGGTGGACCAGGTGGATTGTTGGCCGATGCGGCAGAGCAGTCACACAATAGACCCGAAGTGCATGGTTGTTTTGTGATCGGATATGTTATGGCATGTTATGCGTGTATGGTTTATGTGGTTGGTATTTTGGGGATATCTCACTAAGCTTTCGGGCTTACAGTTGTGGTTTAATGTTTTTCAAGTTCTTCAGGAGACCGTCGCAAGGCGAAGGCGTGATCGTACCGCTCCTCGTGTTTATGTTGTGATGAGATTCTGGGAATACTTTTAATAAATTGTATTGAAAACCTTTTTGTAATAACTTTAATGGAATCGGGTTGTTTTTGAAAATTTTAAATTGGTTGGAATTTTTGGTCGTTACATTGTGCTTAATTATTTCATGGTAATTCATAAATGGATATGCCTAGATATTTTATCACAATAGATAGCTAACAAATTGGTAATTAATACATTCCATCCACTAGAAATCAACAATAGGAGACGGTGAAATCGGAACTAAACAAAAGTACTCTTTAATCTTGAAGTAAACTCGTTTTTATTTGCTTGTTTAGTTGTTAATTTGGTACTTATTTGAATCAAGTTTTTCTGATCTTGCAAAATCAGTAAAAACTCCCAATTTAAGTTTGTTTTCTAGTTTAATTAGAAGTAGTTATATTAATTAATTAAATTTCGTTCCTTTTGTTCAACACCCAACTTACCCAAGCTATTCTATAATCCAACTAGGTATACTGCCTATAGGTGCATAAATTAGTTAAGTTAGTTAGGTTATAAATTTAAAGCTAGTAGTTACTTTTGTGCACATCACTAACGTAGACCAGGAGGTTGAAACCGCTTCCTCTAGTGATACTGAAACCGAAGTAGAACCCGATTCTAGCTTTGACCCTCCCAAGAGATTCTCGAAACACCACCCTTACAACAAAATCCACCCATAATAAACCAAAATCAAATAGTTGAAGGAGAAGAACCTCCCGAGAGAACCTTGAGAGAAATGATGGAAACTGATGTCACACAAACTCCAACCGTATCAATTATCATGTTCTAAAAGGAGGCTCGAAATTGAAGTCAAGCTTAGTCCATCACCTTCCAACTAACTGTGGATTGGAGAATGAAGACCCACACAAACACTTGAAGATGTTCCATATCATTTGCACTAGCATGAAGCCATAAGAGTCAATCGATGACCAAATCAAATTAAGGGCATCCTTCTTTTCTTTGGCCGATAGAGCAAAAGATTGGCTATTTTATCTTCCACCGGGGTAGATCAACTCATGGAACTACCTGGCAAGAGCTTCACTTGATAAGTTCTACCCTGCCTCAAGAGACCCAAGTCTTAGAAATGAGACTTGTGGAATCTGTCAAGGTCAAAATGAGACTTTTCATGATTATTGGGAGAGTTTCAATAACTTGTGTTTGAGTTTCCCACAACAAAAAATTCTGGAACAACTCCTCATTCAACACTATGATGACAAATTGTTACGACTGACTAGTTAATGTGTCTAGTGCTGGAGATGTCTTTAGCAAAACTCCTCAACAAATAAGACAATTCTTCAACACCATAAATGCCAATTCTCAACACTTTGGCCCCCACCAAGACATAAAGAGGGACACACATCAAAAATCCAATGAAGTGATGAAATCAAGCCTTAAGTCCAACTTAAAGATTTGACATATGTTGTTTAAAAGTTAGCCATGGGACAAACTCCACAAGTGATGGTTTGTAGAATATGTGAAACAATGGGACATCCCACGGATATGTGTCCCATTTTTCAAGATGATGTGGAACATGTAAATACCACGGGATAATTTCAAAGCTACCACAACAAGCCATCTAGTTATCAAAATGCTTATAACTCAAGTTGGAAGCCAAATCCAAATATGAGCTACAACCCAATACTATTGCCTCAAAATGCATTCATTAGACCTTATTACCCACCACAACAACCCCATTATAAACATCTACAACCCCACTATCAATCCAAACCAAACCCCCCACATTACCACCAACAAACTCCTTAATCTGAGCTCCATAATGTCTCTTGAAGATATTGTCAAGTCTCTTGCCACTAACACCAACAATTCCAAAAAGATACAAGAACAAGTATTTCTAACCCTGAAGCACAAGTGGGAGATATAGTTACATCCTTGAGCAAGTTGGAGTCCCGTGACAAACTAGCTTCTTAAACCAAAAAGAATCAAATGTCAATGTGGTGACCTTGAGAAGTGGTAAACAAACCGAAGAGAGCAGCTCAACGAAGAAGTCAAGGGAAGATGATGAAGAAATAAAGATCACCCCCATTGAAGATCATATTGTCAAGAATAATGCACAAATCAGTGCTCCAAAGAAGACCACACCTCTATTCACCCTAATAGCCACTCAACCACCATTCCCCTCTCAACTTGCAACTTCAAAGAAGAATGCGGAGGAGAAAGAGATCTTGGACACCTTTAGAAAAGTGGAGTTAAACATCCCACTACTTGATGCAATCAAGAAAATCCCTAGATATGTACAAATTTTGAAATAACTTTGCACAAACAAAACAAAATTGAAAAGTAATAAAAAGATTTCAATGAACGAAAATGCATCCGTAGTTTTACAAAGAAAACTCCCACCTAAATGCAAAGACCCCGGAGCATTTGCGATTTCTTGCAAAATAGGGGATGTTACTTTTACTAGTGTCATGCTTGATCTTGGTGCTTCTATTAATGTCATGCCCTATTCAATATACAAATTGTTAAATTTTGGTCCTTTAAATGACACTAGTGTCATAATTTCACTTACGGAAAAATCAAGTGTTTTTCCTAGGAGTGTATTAGAAGATGTTTTGGTACAAGTGAATCAATTGGTCTTCCCGACAGATTTCTATGTGACTGATTTAGAGGAACAAGTTTCTTCCAAATCAGCTCTAATCTTACTTGGAAGTCCATCTTTGAAAATGGCTAGGACAAAGATTGATGTGTATGTGTGTAGTTTAACAATGGAATTTGATGGTGAAACAATAAGCTTTAACATTTATGATACTATAGATATCCTAGTGATTTTTCATCTTTATATTTTGTTGATGTTGCTAAACCACTAACGTAAGAGTTGTTTGAGTTGAAAAAAGGTGACATGTTGGAGATGATTCTAAGCAAAGGGTTTGATTGTGGGCAGCTAGCCAAGAAATTGAAGTTATATTCTCTAGACCCGAAATTTGAAATGTTGGTTAACAATTTTAAGGTGAAGAAATCCACAAGTTTTGATGTCAAGCAGTTGAGTTACCTCTAACTCACACAAACTTAACATTTTCCCTTATTTAACCACCAAAATTAGAATTAAATGTCTTACACGAACACATGAAGTATACTTATTTGGGAAAGAATACGACTTTTCCAGTTATTATTAATACTCACCTAACCAAGTTTGAAGAAGATCAACTCCTCAAAGTGTTGAAGGAACACAAAGAACCCATGGCTTGGACAATTGATATCGAAGTATTGAGTCCCTCCACTTGTATGCACAAAATTTTGATGGAGGATGAGTACAAGACAAGCCAGGATGCATAAAGAAGACTGAATCCACCTATGATGGAAGTTGTGAAGAAAGAGATATTGAAGCTTCTTTATACAAGAATGATCTATCTAATCTCGGAGAGAAAGTGGGTGAGCCCGGTGCAAGTTACCCTTAAAGAAGACGGGAATCACGGTGGTCGAGAACAATAAATGTATTATGGTCCCCACTTGTGTGCAAAACGAGTGGAGGGTATGTATTAACTACCGAAAGCTTAATGCAAGTACGATAAAATACCATTTACCATTACCTTTCATTGATGAAATGTTAGAAATCTCATTATTTTTGTTTAGATGGGTATTTCGGTTTTCACCAAATCCCAGTGGCACCTAAAGACAAAGAAAAGACAACGTTTACATGTCTATTTTGCATTTTTGCATACTAGAGAATATCATTTGGATTGTGTAATGCCCCGACTACTTTCCAACGTTTTATGGTTATCATTTTCTCAAAATATGTTGAAAACATAATTGAAGTTTTTATAGATGATTTTATGGCATACGGAAACTCCTTTCAAGAGCGTTTGACCAAACTCACAAAGATTTTGAAAGGATGCATTGAAAGAAATTTGGTTTTAAATTTTGAAAAATGTCATTTTATGGTGAGTCAAGTCACATTGTGTCAAAGAAAGGAATCAAGATAGATAAGGCTAAAATTGAGCTTATTCGAAGCTTACCTTACCCGAATTGTGTTCAGGAAGTTCGTTCTTTCTAAGATCATGCGGGTTTCTAACGAAGGTTCATCAAGGACTTTCCAAATATAACAAGACAGATGTGCCAACTCTTGCAAAAGGAAGTTGATTTCAAGTTCAATGAGGCATGAAAATAGGCTTTTGACCAGTTTAAGGAGTTTCTTACATCTGCACCCATCATACAAGCACCAAATTAGGATCTCCCCTTTAAGATCATGTGTGATGCAAGCAACTATGCTATAGGCATTGTTAAGGGTCAAAAGAATGGAAGATCTTTTAATGTGATCTATTATGCATCAAGGACACAACACAATGCTCAAAGAAACTAATCTACCATGGAGAAGGAGCTATTGGCCATAGTGTTCGCGTTTGAGAAGTTTAGGCAATGTCTACTTAGCACCAAAGTCATTGTGTATTCAGATCATGCGGCTCTCAAGTACTTGATGACAAAGAAATATGCAAATCCAAGACTCGTCCAGTGGATCTTACTATTGCAAGAATTTGTTTGGAGATTCGGGACAAGAGTGGATGTGAAAAGCTTGTTTCCGACCATCTAAGCCGGATGATTTCAAATGAAACCCCTCTCCCGTTGCAGGATGAGTTTCTAGATAAAAATCTCTTTTCCCTTAGTTAATTTATTCCTTGGTATGCAGGTATTGCTAAATTTTTGGTCACAAAAAGGTATCTCGAAATATTCACACATGCTCAAAAAGATAAATTGAAAAGTGATGCAAAATACTATGTGTGGGGTGAACCTTATTTATGGAAACAATGTCCCGATCAAATCATTAGGAGATGTGTACCTCAAAAAGAGCATCAATCCATTTTGCAATTTGTCATGAACTTGCTTGTAGGGGAAACTTTGGACGTAATCAAACTTTCAGAAAAGTTCTTGAATGTGGTTTTTTTGGCCAACCATTACATGTGATTGTTATTTGTTTTGTAAAAGTTATGAATGGTGCCAAAGGATAGGGAGCATTTCCCAAAATAATCAAATGCCACAAAATCCGATCTTTGTTTATTAAATTTGTGACGTGTGGGGATTGATTTTATGGGCCCATTCCCGTCTCATTTGGCAACGTTTACATCTTGCTCACGGTTTACTATGTTTCTAAATAGGTTGAAGCCAAAGCCACAAGATCGGATAATGCCAAAACAGTTATCTGGATTTTAAATTCTAATGTCTTTGTGAGATTTGGATTGCCTAGGGCCCTGATTAGTGATAGATGGACGAATTTTTGCAATAAGATGATGGAGACTTTATTGAAGAAGTATAATATGAACCATCATGTATCCACCGCCTATCAACTCCAAATGAACGGTCAAGCGGAGGTTACAAATCGGGAAGTCAAGTCTATCCTTGAGGAAACGGTAAAGGATTGAAGTTTAAGGCTTGATGATTTATGGGCTTACCAAACTGCTTACAAGACCCCAATAGGCATGTCTCTTTTTAGATTGGTCTTTGGAAAACCATGTCATCTTCCTATGGACTTAGAGCACCATGAATTATGGGCAGTCAAACAATGCAACTTCAACATTGACGAAGCAGGAAGGAATAGGAAGCTTCAACATCAAGAGTTATAAGAATTAAGAAACGATTCCTATGAAAAATAAAGAATTTACAAAGAGGAAATGAAGCTTTTCCATGACAAATCCATCACTCGAAAACATTTTGAACCTGGACACAAGGTCTTACTTTACAATTCACGATTGAAGTTATTTCCGGGCAAGTTAAAATCAAGATGGATTGGCCCTTTTGTTGTGATCAAGACCTTTGACCATGGAGCGGTGGAGATTCAAAGTGAAGAAATGAGACAAATTTTCAAGGTCAATGGGCACTGTTTGAATCCATTCTATGAAGGTTTCAATGAAAATGCCCTTGGCATCATCCATTTGGATGTCCCAAGGTGTTAACTCAAAACATGGAGAACGTATTGCCAAAGAGGTTAAAGAAGGGCATTTTTGGAAAGTATTGTGCTTTCGTGTATTTAAATTCAAATAAATAAATTTAAAGATGTTTTTAGGATCCTCAAGGAGTTGTTTTTAAAGAATTCAAATGTTTCTAATTTATTGGGACCTTCTAATGAAAGAATGTGTGGAAACGGGAGCAAAACGAACCAAAAACGAAGAATTGGAGGATAGGGACTACATGACCTGCGTGCCCTTGCGTGGCTGGTGTGAGCGAGTGGACCTGATCGAATGGAAATGCTCGAAATCAACAATTTTAATTGTATGGTCTGTGTGACCCAGGCAAGCCCCTAGACCATTTTGATGGTCTTTTTGACCTGCGTTGACCGGAGCGTTAATGAGTTGACTTGTTGACTTCGTTGACCAAGTTGGTTAAGAGTGCATTAGCTTCTTCTTCAATTTTCACCTGCATTTTTTTCCTCCATAAACCTCCATTTCTCTCAAAAACACAAGCCACCAAACACCCACCTCGCCGGAAAAATCGAGTTTCCCATTGATCTATCTGTTGAAATTCGATGAAACGTTTGCCATTCTCTTAGTTTTTCCAAGCTCTACAAAGCTCACCCAAAAAAATTTCCGATCTGTTGACAAATTAGGGGCACTACCACCACAATTTCGTGGCTTTCCAGCTAACACTAGCCACTTCTCACGATTCCGACACCACCGAAGTGTTTCTTTTTTCAAGCTTTAAACATCCAACTGAAGAAAATTGAAAAATCTCACTGAAAAATTCGTCGGAATTTTTGAACCACCACGATTCGCTTCCAGGTTTTAGCAAGAATTAAGTAAGTAACTTTGTGTTATTGAAAGAGTCTTGCATTTTGGCACTGGTGAACAACCATTAAGCTTGGGGTGTAAGTGAGCGGATTTCGGGTACAAGCTTCAAATTTTAGGGACAATAGTCAAAACGCGTGTACTCTTTCCTTGGTTTTATTTTAATTGAATGCATTAACATGAAAATTACAAACAAATATGCTTTGAAAATTGCCTAGTATTGTTAGTTAGTACTCGAGTTGTTTAAAAAGCTTGATTTGAAAGTTAGTAAATTTGGTTGATATTGGTTGGAAATTTAATAGAAAATTTGTTTAAAATTTGGTTGGAACTCGTTGAAATTGACTAGAATTGCTGCATACTTTTAGTTGGAATTGTCAAATGGAATCGATCGGTATTGTTTAAAAATTTTTTGAATTGTCAAAAGTTGGGTGTAATTATTTGTTGGAATAGTTTGTGTTCGATCTAAATATTGTCATATTATTTTTCAGAATGGTGAGAATAGGGATTACTGTGTGGAGTGGGTTTGCTTTTGCAGGTCTTTATGTATGGCTAGAACTCATACACAGACACACACCCATGGATCAACCGTTGATCCTAACCCAAAAATGAATGCTACTGGAACATCATGCAAAGCAGCCGGAAAACGAAAGAAAGTTGGAGACGATGGAGGCGATCCTTCCCTCACAAACGTGGAAAAAAATATTGCTCCAATCTTAACGATCTAGAAATATGACCAACAAAGTTCTACCATGAGGACTCAATGGCAAAGCTTGGGATCGATGACGGTTTGGTGCATTTGTTCCAAAAATGGAGTGGGATGGCATTCTTAACCTCTATGATAGAAATTTCAAAGAACCAAAATTGGAGTTCCTTAGAACATTAGCTAGGGATGATGAAACACAAATCCTTACCTTCCGGTTACAAGGGCTAAGTCATAGACTTACCTACGAAGATCTTAGTACAATCATGGGTACCAGTTACACATACTGCATCTGCTCCCATTTTGACAGCTATCTTGATTTTCTGCACAACCCTGATGGGTATTTTTGGGGACAGATCACTAGACTCGATTCCTTTAATCTGAGTCGATATAAGGAAAGCATATTGTGAATCCTTGCTGGCATATTTGAAACATCCTAAAATTTCGTTTTAAAATCATTAATAAAAGAAACATAAATGCTAATCATTGTATAAAAACCATAAATTGTGTAACTCAAAATAACATAATATATGTCAATGTATCAAAATCATATCAAATATCAGAGTGACTCATCACAGGCTAAAATTGTGGTGTGTGTCATGTATTCATCCAGAGCTCTTCCCTTTGCTAGCTGAAGTACCTAAAACCAAACCTGAAAACTATAAGCAAGAAGATTAGTGAGACTCTCCAAGCTACCACATACCATAGACATATCACATAAACATATCTTGGGCCCCGCCCCTGCTACATCGAGTCAGGCTCGACATCGAGCCCCACCCCACATCGAACCCTATTCGGCATCGGGCCCCGCCCGACATCGAGCCTCGTCCGGCATCTAGCACATCTCGGAATACATGTGAACGCAATAAAATAATACACATAACCTAAGCATATATCATTAACATTTTAACATTCCTCGGCCCCCTCCCGGCATCGAACTGTAGTCCGGAAACATACTAACATTCCTCGGGACCGCCCCGGTATCGGACCAAAGTTCGGAAACATATAAGTACAAACACATGCAAGAATCACAAAGACATCAAGCATACAAACATTCCTCGGGACTGCCCCCGACATCGGATCAAATTCCAGAAAAGCCTATAAACCTACATTGGGCCCCACCCAGCATCAGACCATAGTCTGGAAGTACTACTAACTAAACGGGTCGGCCTTGGTGCCTTAGACCTATTCTTACTGGCGAAAACTCACCTCATATGCTAGCTATGAAATCTTGTGTGAGGAATCTCCGACGGTTGCTCCAACGACTCCCCGGCTATCAATTTCACAATAACACTTAATCAAAATATGATAATCCTTCTTAGGGTAAAATGACCATTTTACCCCTGGTCAAAGTCAACGTCTTAGTCAAAGTCAAAGTCAAGGTCAACTCCCAGTCGACTCACTCGCTCCCACACTACAAGGAAGTTCTATCAACACCGCTGGTTGCCTTATACATGCAAATTATACACAAAGCGGGATCACATAGGCTGTCGAATAAATGATTCTACCCTAACCCCACAACCAAAGAAAGGAACAAGAAATAAGGCTAAATTAGTCATTCTAGGGCTATATGATCCTCAACATATACAACTTTAAAGCATACATTTAGCAAGTAACTTTTCTGATAATGATCCCAAGTAATACATAGCATCCAATCTCCCTAGGCTACAAGGTATCACGCAAATCAAGCAATTCTTTCATGCAATTACTGAAGATTTCCTTAGCCCTAATCTTGCATGCATTTCACATAATAGCATACTGATTATAACACTTATGTATGGGTATTTTGGGAATCACTTACTTGAGCTCAGCTGATTGCACGCATCTTACCCATTTTCTTTGTAAAAATCTTTTTAGAAAATTTATTTTCTTTTGAAAAGATTATCAATTCCTCAATTTGAGTTTAGATACACCTAAGAGTTTACATGAATCCCTCAAACCAAGGCTCTGATACAAACTTGTAACATCCCAAAATAGATAAAAAAAAAATCATTTTACATACATCAAATCATATAGTATTTGTACAAAAACCCATCATAATATCAAATGTATCATAATCATCAAAGTACAATAATAGTCATCAATGCAGGAGAATCATCAAGGGGATAATGTTGTGCAGTCAAGCTAGGCCCTTCCCTTTAGAACTGGAAGTACCTAAAAATATACAAACCATAAAACCATAGGCATAAAGCTTAGTGAGTTCCCCAAAATACCACATACCATACATACATTGCCATGGGCTACTCTATGGTCTTGCATACAAGTGTTATGGGCTACCCATATGGTCTTTCATACCCTTACCATTAGCTACCCCATGGTCTTTCCACACATTTCCTTGGCTACCCCAAGGTCTTATATAGTTGTGTTATGGGCTACCCGTATGGTCTCTCATACGAAGGTCACAGGCTACCCCGGAGTCTTCCATGCAAGTATCACATAGACAACTAGCATCATACATAGTATAGTGAGAATACTCACCTATCTCACGAAATCAGCTAAGAACACAGCTCACTACCACACGAACGATGCTACGACCCACCTATTGAATCAAACAAGGTTCCACCTTAGTCTAATCTCTAAAACTAGCCATTATGACCAAAAGTCAAACCAGATCAAGAAGTCAACAGTCATGGTCAAAGTCAACAATTTGCTCTTCCATTAGTTTAACCTCACACTATGACCAACTCATGGTTATGTTGTGGGGAACAGACTTAATCCATGTGACATCCCCAAATCTCGGCCAGAAAAGACCGATTTCATTTATGCTTTTTAAAATAATTTCAGAGTAAATCCTTTTGATTTAAATGAGTTGCGGAATTTGTTCCCAAAAACAAAATATGATAAAATAATATTTATCAAAGCATTTCATCAAGAGATGCATTTTCATTATATAAACAAAACTCGGGATGTCATGTTCCGATACAAACCATAAAGCATAAACGATAACATTACAAGTCATTCAACAAATATATACATATACAGACTTGTAAACAAAACAACTTGATGATTCATTCATCTTATGCCCTCGCGCCACTACCTGTAATACGAATAAACTGAGTGGGTCAGGCTTGGGAGCCTGGTGAGCATATAGGGTTTTCAACCCACAATAAATAATTATATTTAATTTCACCAACCAACAATAACCCGATTACCCATTCCCTTTATCCTCACTTTATGTCCCTAAGACAACATCTATCTCAAGGGACCTAATCTAGGATTTTCATTGGGACAGACATTACTGCTAAGGGTTTTCCTCAACAATAGATATCCTAAAGGTAACCATAAGGGGGATAGAGTACACCGGTGAACACATCGTTCACAACACCTACAGGTTATGAACCTGCTAGCGTTCCATAGGTCTGTCTAGAAAGAGTCTGTGGTCGTTATCCATACTCCGCTGAATAACTAGATCAATAACAACAACAACATCGAGGCCTCTCATCTGTTTATCACACATCAACTATCTACCCATGTTCTACCCAAAATATTAGTAGATAAAAATATATATTTTTATACATAGTTTAAAACCTGTATAGCATTCTCATTCAATACATATTCCACATAACAGATGAGGCACACCCACATAACACGTATTTCATAGAGAATAAATCAGATCTATGAGATAGAAGAAAGTGAATATACATTCACACATATAACAACAAAATATACACATAACACGTATTTCGTATAAAATACTTCATAATTATGCATTAGAAGAAAGTAACTACACACTTACTTGATCAGAAGATGATCAGACAACACTACGACTTGTAGAATTAGTATTCTTCGGTAGATCTGGAAGATCTTCACAAAAACCGGGCTCCTCGCAGGCAGAGCTTCGGCTCAGGAATCGCACTTCTCGGGATCTTCGAGGATTCGGGACTTGCTTCGGGGCTCGGGGATAATATCAGGGCTTCGGGATAATTCGGGCACGAAAAACGATGCAAAACGGGAGAGAGAGAAGAGAAAAAGAGCAAAAATATCGGCTGCCCTCGCAAGCCTTTTATAGGAGGCTGAGGCCTCGCATTACGTTGGGCGTAATGCTTTACGCGGGGCATAATGCCTCGGATCGTCACTGCATGTGTCATCGGAGCACTCGAGTCTGAGGCGGTGCATGCATCGGTGTACGCTGGGCGTAGTTCGGATCGGATCGATGACTCCCCTTCGGATAATATCGGATTTATTAATTAAATTTATATTTTAACTATTTAATAAACTTCAAAAATTCATATCTTCTTCATACGAACTCCATTTTCTATGTTCTTTATATCCACGCGTAGGTGAGACTACGCTCTACAACTTTCGTTTAGACTCCATCGGCTAATTTTGACTTTATTTTTATTATTTATTTTTAGTAGGCCGGGACAAGAAAACTCCGTTATAAATTCATAACTTCTTCATCCGACGTCCATTTTCGCCTATCTTTTTATCGCTTCGCTACCACTAACGAGATCTTCGATTCTCGTTTAGATTGTTTCGGCTACAAACCGCTCGCTCTCAAATCGAGTATTCGGGCTGCATACTGCTAAGTCGAAACTTCAGAAAATCATAACTTCCTCATACGAAGTCAAATTTGGGCGTTCTATATATATTCGGAAACCTCGTTTCAGCCACTACAACTTTATGTAAAGATATCGAGCTTATCTCACACTTAAATTTTGACGCTTATTTTATTCTTAATTCATTTAAGCCACATAATTAAGCAATTAAGCATAAAACACATAATATTCAAATAATACATTCTTATTATTTCAAAATGGGTTACAAAGGTTAACCTAGACTAATACATTGCTATTAATGACAAGCCCATAAACACAGGTGTTACAATCCAGTAACAACTCAGTCATGATTCAACTAAATCTCAGCTCAACTCAGTCTCAATGCAAACTATCATCATGTCGTGATGCACAATTCATCACGTCATGGCGGAATCAGTCCATGTTAATCAGGGAAACCCCGGTAATCACATCGTGACGATAAGGGTGTCATATTATGAAAAATGGTTATCCCAGCTTAATGGATCCTACAATGGTGACGGTTGTTGTGGTTGCGGCAGCAACTATCTGCAAAATGGCAACATAGCGCCAATCAAACTCCTTGATCAACACGGTCTTAACCGACCCAAACAGCTTCAGAATCGCCTCCCTAATCGCCTTTACCACCTTAGCAACAATGATCCTGCGAATCTCCTCCTCACTCATACCTGCTCTCCTTGTGCCACCAACACCTGATCCTATACCTCCAAAGGTCATCATACTCAGAATATACCAAGGAAATATCATACATCAAAACATAGTGCTCAACACACCAGGCCACACTCCTATTAGTTTCTTAATAACCTCGAGATTCCTCCTGAATTTCATAAGGATCCTGTACTTTCAGTAGTACAGGCCCATACTACCCTCCACACCTATCCGTAGTTGATTCAGAATTCATCCTAAGGTCTTACGTCACTGTACTAGACCACTCCTACATGTGCTTGTTGGGTTTTGAGCATTCTAACACTCCTAAGTGTACATGAAACCCTAAATATCTTGGATCTATGTTTTCTCTATTATACATGCAAATAAGAACTTCCAAGGTATTATCCTAATCTAGCATACAAAACAATGAGAGTAACAAGATAGAATACATACCTCTTTGATGTAGAAAGTCTTCATGAAGCTTGAGTGCCTAGTGCCCCAAGTGTGACACCTCAAATGGTTCACACAACACCAAATACACTTGGAATAACTTGAGAGAAATCTACACTTCATGAAATCGGCTAGCCCTTCTATTACTCACTCTCTAGTGGCCGATTTTGTCAAGAATAAGATCTTTATATAGTGTTACAATTAGGGTAAACCCTAATGTCATGACTTTCCATTTCCTTGGATCCATGGGTTCAAATACACCATGGAGCATCCATGGACCATCCTATGGGTTTAAGCCCAACTTGATTATCCATGGAGCATTAGCCCACTATACAAGTATGGATGATTTACACAATCAACCCATATATTTAATTAGTCTTCTTTTGATCACTTAATTAATCCTAGATTAATTCTTGATCAATACTAATTAAATAATCTTATTATTCTTTATTATTAATATACTAGAACTTATAATATATTAATAACCATAAGTGTCTTATTTCTCTCATTATAGTCTATCCAAGTGCATGATGCCATGCAACCCAAATGGACCATGCCGGGTCGGGTCAAGTCTTACCAATTATAGTTATGGACTTAGACATTAATCCAACAGTCTCCCACTTGGATAAGTCTAAAACTAATATTGCGTATGACTTCAGGAACTGACTGGCAATCGTAGCTCTCAAAAGCTTCTGTCGAACTCTGACCTTGTCGATGAACTCTGACCTTTGTCAATGACTTGTCCATTAGATAAGGGATCATATACTCCTCCATTCTAGATATCATATGGACTGAGACATGGATTATAATCATTCTCTCTGTCCATTTGTTGTTTCCCGATTTTCGATTTATGATGACTGACTAATTGAACAAATCAAATCAGTCCCGGCCCGGCCGAGCACTTCAATTTGTCATCATCAAATCATCGAGGGGCCTACAGATATCATTTTATCCCGAAGGTAAAAGGAATGGATAAACTTCGACTCATATGGCTTGTTCTACTACTTGTTGAATCATACACAAAGACACGTTTTATAGCACCGAGTTACCAAATGCGTTTTCGTGCAATCAATGTACTATCAACTCATAGTAACAACTCATATCTCTAGGTTTGAAGAATATAAGATATTATCGTCTCATGATCACTCGTGATAAAATCCATAAAGTGATTCCAATGAGCGCGGGTTGAATCCAATACTCAGAACTTATGAGCACTCATGAGTGTTGTAGCCCTTTGTCCAACACCTTAGACCTCTACAAGCCAACCCATGACAGTCTTAATTCATATCTACTTCCAACATATGACCGACTGTGGATGGTTTGAATAACTTAGTCATTCCGGAAGAATAACCCAGTTTATTCGGGAAGTCAAAACATGCAAAGTGAAACACAATAATAATTGAATCCAATATGGTATCAAAACCTATGAACATAAATAAAACACCTTTTATTTATCACCATATGATTACACATTATTCATTGTATACTGTTTCAGCTATCAACTTTATTCTTGAATTTAAAACAATAGTTGTCCCATGCTCCAAGCATGTACACTATGTTTTCTAAACACTAGTCATGCCATACACCAAGTATGCATACTATGTTTGTCTATGATCTTTACTTTGTGAACTAGATCCATTGAACATAACTTCAATGATTCTCTTTTCACACTCCCAAATCCTTACTGCAAATGCAAAAATTCCAAATTCATGCCATTTACTGAAATCTGTTAGACTCTAAACTTATATGCATTGATCCTCTTGTAATGATTATGCACAAAGTCAGAAAGACTTGACAACAATCATTACAGAGTATTCCAAAGGAGATCAGTTCCTTGGGAACATCCTTCTTGCACTAAGTTTCCTAATCTTAAACAGATTGAAAATTCTAACTTTGAAACATTTCCATATTCCATTTTGACTATCACTTCTGAACAGGAGTTGCCTCCTTACAGATTATGTCAATATGGTCCTTCTAGAATTATCACTATACTTCCAACTGTCCTTGAGCACCCAATCTTTGGTAAACCTTAGATTGTCCTCGACAATTGTTTAATCCTTTTAGTCATATCCAGTTCTAAACCTTTTCCCTTCTTAATGCCCCAGGCATTTTGGAAAATTTTAGAAAGGATGAATATAGCACATGTAATCGATCCTATATCCGAAGCATATGGGAATCGATTCATGATGTCTCACATAAAGACTAAACCAGTCTTTTGCTATAACATTTCCATTTTAATTTGCCAAGTTCTCATAATTCAGATTATGAAAAGAGATGCCGTAATCATAATCGAATTTTAGAACGTAAATAATGGACTCATATACAAAATTTCCTTATGTTGAGCCATTCCAACATGAAATTCATATATATCCTTGACTAAATGATTAAAACCTCACGATCTAATCTTATAGATTTGAGATGAAGTATAATTTCCTCTCCCTTAATTATAGCAAAACAACTCTTTCCCAATTGAAACTTTTTGTTTTCTATAATTAACATTGCTAACTTGCAATACTTATCATAATTATCATGCTCCCACTAACATGATGATTATTAGCATAACACTTATGCTCCCACTAGCTTTGACATGTACTCAGAAATCAGCTGAATTTCTTACCAAAGTTCAGATTTCTGATACTAGATTGTTTTGATAAGACTTTATCAAAATCATACACCTTCCCTTAGATAGCACACTTGTGTGTCTAAAGAATTATGAAGAGGGATGCCGTAATCATAATGGTTAGACCTTTTTGCCACTTCTCACAAGTCCAGGTTAGTGTGCCGGTAAACCACACACGCTCCACTAACGACTTTGAGAATGCAAATATCACAATTTCTATCTAGCTAAAATCTACTTAGTGAAAGTGTTTCCTCACCATCATTTTCATGAATCGGAGAGAAACCTTATGACACTTAGATTTAATGGTGTATGTGTTCTTATCCATGTGAATTGTCAAAACCATAGTCACAAGACAAGGATAATGACAAATCCAAACTCATATGGATTGAAATCAATCTTAACTTCTTGCCACCTGGCAGCTCAAGGGCCTGCCATTGCTTCCAAGTTGTTGTGCAACACACTGAGAACTCTAAGACCTCATATGCAAAGCCAACTTTAACTGGAATGGGCACAGAATATATCAACACGATAGGTTATAAACCCCAAGTCGTGTGCTGGTGAAGAACTTCAGGTTCTCTTCTTGATTAGTTCTTGAGACTTTCAAGACCTTTAAGACTCCCACTGTCCTCTTGACCTATAAGACTCCCTTGTCAAACATCCAAGAGATAGTGTGGATTCTAATCAAGACAAACACTTCACACAATTGGCCTTAGTTGGTCTTTGTTTTATCCAAAACATCACAACTTACCAATTTCAAATGTACAAGAGTAGAAAACTTTTACTCTTACATTTGACAAGTGTTTTAAACCTTCTTTGAGACATGTCACTCAAGTTACAATCTTGGAGTATGACTCTAAGACTTGTATTGGAACGAAGTATGAATCATCTTCTTGATTTAACCACTTCAACAATTCATAGCTCCTCTTCTTAGCTATAAGAAAGCACTTAGAGGATGAATTGTGATAAGGTCTCTAAACCATTAAGATGATCATAAAAACTGATACTAAAGTACTCTCCCATCTTTTCAGATTTGAGAAACTTTTATCCTTCTGCCTAAGTTGATTCTTCTTATTCGCTCTACCTTACATTGAAACTTTTCCAATGTCTCAGAATTATACTTTAGCCTGTAAGTATAACCATATTTACTAAGCTTTAGTAAATTATGATGAATAATCTTATCGATCTTTTGTGGTGGACTTAATCAGTGCACAAGAATGTGTACTCGATCCCTTAGTCCGTTACTTGACTCACACATCCATGTGAACAAGTAATTAGTCTTAATTTTTCCAATACTTGAAAGTTCTCATTCATCATGCTATACAACTTGCATGATTCCAAGTTTCGGTCCAATTGCAACTTGGGTGATGAGAATCTTTTCTTATTTGGTAAATTTAGACATTACCACAAATGAAAGAATCAATTTCATATTTCCACTCTTGCTATTAATGGAATCATATAAGCAACAATTTTTCCTCAAATGCCATTGTAAGGATATTTTAAAATAAATAAAATCAAAATTTTCTTTTATTTTAAAACTATGCGGAAAAACTTATCCTTACAATCCATATGAAAACTTGTTGTTATCTATTCCTAAGCAATATCTCATAACTCCTAAGAAGTGGCTCAAGAATTCGATCTTCAAACTATGCGATAGAAATCCATCTACGCCATCAGATTCAGCATATTCTTTTTTTAAGTTTCTTCACTTTTCTTTGATTCTTAAAACATCACCATGTGACCCAGTCACATCATGTATCAAGAATCTCATAATAGAAACTTAGCAGAGTTAGATAGTGGAATTTACCTGAAGTAGTGTCAAACTTATTGACATTAACATCCTTAGGTAAATTTGGCAGCTTTGCAAACAATACCCCTTTCTTTGGCAATATAAACATATGGACCCTTTGATAATGGTACACGGGACTATCACAGACTTTGCTTTTCTCTTTACCATTTGGTTAACCGAGTTGACTATGGCCGATCCCTTTCCATTGGGAAGAGAATGCTTTCTTGGATTTCCTGTGTCACTATTGTCAATGTCCATCATGTTTTAAGGAAGTTGATCTTAACAAATAGATAAGATCATTAAGGGTCTTGTCATAGTCTGTTTCATAGGTGTCCCAAAGGAACTCACTATGTGACTTAGAAAGTGATTGAACCACCAACTTTCTCAAGATTTTGACACCCAACTCTCCCGGCTTGTCAATATGTGACTACATCTCCAAGATGTGAACACTCAATATGTGACTACTTCTTTCACCTCAAGATTTTGACACCCAACCTTGCCTTGCCAATAGGGCCTGAGTGACCTTAAACTTTTCAAGAACTTTTGGGTTGGGGAGAATAATTTGAAGAGGTGAAAGAAGTATGATATCCATGGGACATCATCTTCATTAGGAAAGCTTGTTTCAAGAGATTTGGGAAGATCATAAATGTCTAAACCAGACATCTTTTGGGAGATATTCAAGATAGTTGATCTTAAGTCCTTAATATGACACCCAATATGAAATATTAAGGCTAGGACCCAACAAACTATTTTATAACTTAGAAGAGGGATGCCGTAATCCAAGCTATGAAATATTTGAAGGTAGGTGAATGACGATTCACCAATTTCCACCAAGATAAACGAAATCTATTATTAGGTTTTAATTGGTTTTGAAACTCCTAGATCTTTTGAGATTCATTGAACTGTTCAATGGCATGTTTCAATCTCGAGTGTGCCCTTCAGGTTTTGTGACTGGGATGCCGAGGATCACAAAACAAGGTGTGAAGTAACCATGCAAATTACTTGGTACCCTTAAGTGTTTACCCCTCAATTGATATGCCGGTTAACCACACACGCTCCATCGATACTATGATAAACATCAAGCTACCCTTTGCCTACCTTGTTAAATACGAGTTAGTGTGCCGGTTAACCACACACGCTCCACTAACCGACTTAAACAAAGTGCAAAGTGTAATTTCATGGATTAGCACCTTATTCACATTTTCCTAAGTAACTAAGATTGGGTATTACTAAGAGTTTAGTTACTTAGTATTTATCATTAATACTTTTAATGAAGGGAGAATTATAGTCCTATCAAACCCGTTCGGCTAACGACCCTCCACCAGTCAAGCAAGCGGTGGGTGAGAGTGGACACCCATTAAGTTGCCATTTTATAAGCAACAACCTTATACCCACCTTATAGACCGGCTTCGTGAATGAGGCGTACTAGCGATAAGACTGACTTTACTCTTATACATATATATATTATTAACTTATAATATTATAAAGTATAAGGGTTGAATTTTAACTTTTAAAATTCTAAGGGCTAACTTGGAATTAAAGTATTAATAAGAGAAAACTTTACAAATCCCAAAACTTGAGGGCAAGTTTTGAAACTATTCAAAACTAATTAATTCCATAACTTATGTGTTTAAAGTAGTTTTAATCCAAAAACTCTTCAAGTTCCATAACTTGAGGACAAGTTATGGAAGACTTTAAACTAATAAAAGAATTAACTTTTCTTTATTTTATAACTTATGGAATTAATTAAGGTTACACTTTTTTTTTAATTTATTATTTAATGAAGAGACTCTTGGTACTCCATAACTTGAGGACAAATTATGGAGTCATAACACCTTTTAATTAGAACTAGACTCTTCATTTTTGTAACCTTTGCCAACTTTTATGAGTTTTATGAAACTTAAATGTGACTTTTCATATAACTTGAGGACAAGTTACAAAAACACATTTTAGAATCAACTCTTAAATTAATTTGGATTGAAAACAACTATTTCACTCAACTTTTCTATTAATCTAAGCAACTCATAAGAACAAGATAATTCAAATCAAACTTTTTCATTTAATTAGTCTGAACCTTAAACTAATACAAAACATGAATCTATTGACAATTATCTTTGAAATTGGATTAGCATGAACACTACCACATCAAAAACAAGTTTATAAGCTCAAAAACATCTTAGGGTAATGTTCCTAGTCCAATTCCAGCCAAAAAAGTCGAATTTATGCTGTCTGGGGGTCCAACTCGTCGAGTGCATGAACCAACTCAGCAAGTTGGATCGATTTGATCACTTTTTAGGCATGGATTCGCCGAGTCTCCTGATGGACTCGCCGAGTCTGATGATCAGACAGCAACAACTTCGATTTTTTAAGCAGTTTTGCAAGTATAACAAGAAAACAAGCCTAGGCTCTGATACCACTGTTGGGTTTTGAGCATTCTAACACTCCTAAGTATACATACAACCCTAAATACCTTGGATCTATGTTTTCTCTATTATACATGCAAATAAGAACTTCCAAGGTATTATCCTAATCTAGCATACAAAACAATGAGAGTAACAAGATAAAATACATACCTATTTGATGTAGAAAGTCTTCATGAAGCTTGAGTGCCTAGTGCCCCAAGTGTGACACCTCAAATGGTTCACACAACACCAAATACACTTGGAATAACTTGAGAGAAATCTACACTTCATGAAATCGGCTATCCCTTCTATTACTCACTCTCTAGTGGCCGATTTTGTCAAGAATAAGATCTTTATATAGTGTTACAATTAGGGTAAACCCTAATTGTCATGACTTCCCATTTCCTTGGATCCATGGGTTCAAATACACCATGGAGCATCCATGGACCATCCTATGGGTTTAAGCCCAACTTGATTATCCATGGAGCATTAGCCCACTATACAAGTATGGATGATTTACACAATCAACCCATATATTTAATTAGTCTTCTTTTGATCACTTAATTAATCCTAGATTAATTCTTGATCAATACTAATTAAATAATCTTATTATTCTTTATTATTAATATACTAGAACTTATAATATATTAATAACCATAAGTGTCTTATTTCTCTCATTATAGTCTATCCAAGTGCATGATGCCATGCAACCCAAATGGACCATGCCAGGTCGGGTCAAGTCTTACCAATTATAGTTATGGACTTAGACATTAATCCAACAGTGCTAACATCCACTTCTCCTGCGAGCTACAACTAACATCCTAGGCACTCTTCCTAGGATTATCCTTGCTTCTGCATCACCGGTTGCTTTTGTGCATGCTTGTTGTACATAATCCATGATCATATAGACGGTTAAATAATAGCCTCTACCCTAAGTCCACAACCAAACAAGGAACGAGAAGTAAGGCTAATTCGATCATTCTAAGGCTATTCAATCCCAACCATATACAACTAATCAACATACATGCAACAATCACAAATCAAGTAATATATATATATATATATATATATATATATATATATATATATATATCAGGAAAGAAACTCCCTACATAATAATGCATCATAGAAATCAAGCATTTCTAACCAACAGTTCCTAAAAGATCCTTAGATTATCCACTAGCATGCTTTCCTAACAGTTCACATATAAGCAACATCAAAACTCCGTACATATAACAAGTATGGGTATTTTGGGAAACAATCTCATGTTTGGCTCCGTATCTTCCTGTAAAACCAAAGTTAAGTCAAGTTTCACGTTCCCGCTCCCAAGCCAAAAATCAAACAAGAACATGACAAAAGATTGAGTCCATGTCCCTAACCCAGCCCTAGTTTGTGAAAATTCCCGGATCCTAGTTTGAGATTGGATTCACACAAGTGTTCCTCTAATTCGCTCAAACTGGGGCTTTGATACCAAATTGTAACGTCCTATTTTCAGGACCAAATTTTTTTCATTTTATTTGAAGTAAAACTTCTCAATTATAAAACCATTTTAAGAAAACTATCTATTCTGAATTACAATTATTAAAAATCAGGGTATTATAATGAATGCAAAATCCTCAATGTTGTTGATGAGTGTGGACAGTCACGCATTTGCCTTCCCATAGCCACCGATGATACCTGAAACAATAAACAACTATGTAAGCATAAAGCATAGGAGTTTTACCCAAAATACCCCATATGATAAACATACAATCATGCATAACGGCCCATAACCTCCCGATTTGAATGTCGATGCCCAATTAGTCCTTGGACATGTAACGGGTCCAATCAGCCATCGGGCTGGAATACCCAGGGTTTGTTGGCCTATTGCCTCAACCCAGTTGCTTTTCCCGAGCCTTCGTGACTACATCTTACAGTCACCCTGCACCACGTATCTTGGCCTACATCACAAAGCAGGACCACCTCAACCCACTACTACCATATGTCGACATATAAACAATCAGGATCAAGTAGGCACATAATACACGCAAACAACAATCATACAGCTCGCTACCGCCTACTAGTCCTCTCATAGAAAACAATCCTGCTACCAACTAACCTCCATGAAATGCGTAAACATAAGTACCTAGAAGTGAGATAGCTACCCGAAAAGATGATCCTACTCTAAAGAGACAACCAAACAAGGAACATGCAAGAAATCCTAGATCAAGAGTTCTCAGGATATCCTGCATGACTACATATAGTCCCTAGGGAACTCCATTAGATGATAACTAACAAGTACAGATAGACAAACAGATCTAACAGATCACTACAGCATAACAACATCCTATATACCAGGATATAGATTTAACAGATCACTACAACATAACAACATACTATATACCAGGATACATATCTAATAGACGACTAAAGCATAACAACATACTTAGAGTTGAGATAGACACCCAGATATGTGATCCTACTCTAGAGCCACAACTAAATGAGGAACAGTCAAGAAAGCATAGATCAAGAGTCCTCAGTCTATCATACATGACTATATACAGTCCCTATGGCATCCCTCTACTAAATATAACCAAAAGTAGTGGGCCTTCATTGGTGCCTTCGACCCATGGTACCATGAGGTGAAACTCACTTGAATCGAGGAACTCTAAACACTATGATATGATCCCTTTTCAGCACTGCTTGCCTCTGTGAATTCACTAACATTAGAACCATATATAATTTTAATCAATAGCCCAAAATCCTCAAGTTTGATCCAAAGTCAAACTTGGTCAAAATTAAATGGTTAACAGTTAACATAAGCCAACATTCAGCAGATGCTTACGATGTGACCATCTATGGCTCACATCGTGAGCAACTACAGAACAAAATAGTCGGGTCTTACAACCCTCACGACATGACATGCATTCTCCTCACGTTGTGAGATCCGTATGTACGCCATTTTGATCCAAAAACATCTTAATCCGTTAAGCCACCAATCCATCTTTTTTAGGAGGCTTCCTAACACTCCTAGTATCATAACATCGATGCTTTAAGGTTTTGTATGTTCCAATACAAGACTTGAGCTCAAACTAGGTCATTTATGAAGAAAAAGGAATTAAGTTCTCAAGCATGGACTCAAACATCCTCCACACTTCAGATCCATAAGATATAAGCACCAAGGGACCCCTTGAACCCTTAAAGTTTCCAACTTTATGGAGTCCCAACACTCTAACTCTTAAACTATGGCTAAACATGCATAAAACCTTATATCTAGCAACAAGGAAACATAAATTTTGGATTTTGGTTACTCACAATGGTCCAGAAGTGTAGCTAGCGGTTGCAAATAGAACTTCCAAGCTGAAATTATACTTCAATGGTGATCTCTTCTTCTCCAAGCCACCAAAACTCCACAAAAGATCAAGAATCACAATAAGAGGCTAGGGTTAGGGTTTTACTGAATTTAGGACGAAGGAGGCTGTTTAGGAACCCTAAAATGAAGTTTACGGGGTTTAAATACGAAGTAAGCCCTAAAAGATCATGGGCTTGGGCTGCAGCGCACCTCAAGTCATGAGCTCTTTATTGCTCACGTCGTGAACTCAACATAATTCAACTTCTTTATTTAATTACTCCTCACGTCGTGACCTTTCTATGGTTCACGTTCTGAGCCTTGGTTTTACCGAAAAATAATGCATTTGACTCCTTGAAGCCCTAAATCGGTCCAATTTAGAAACCAGGTGTTACAAAGTTTTATTCCACATTATTCATTTTATGATTTTACTATGAAGTTTGAGAATACTTTATACTCTGACTATCTTTTGAACAAATGGTTTTGGTTGCTTGAAAAATAATTTTTTTACTTAGTACTAATGGGACGTTACAGTAGGGTTAAGGGTAGATTAGGGATTTTTGGTGGCGGTTGTGGAGTACCGGATTTGTGGCAGAGGTAGTGATGGTGGCGAACCGAATGTGACAGATCAGATGGTTGTGTTGTTGGCATTGCTTTCTACCAATAATTGTAGATGTTAGCTGCGGCAGATGCAAGATTTCATAGTAGGGGTGGTACGGGAAATTTGAGTAATGCACAATAGTAGGAAAAAAAACTCTAAATGTTTTGCACTGTGTACGGAAATATCAGACATTTTCGGTGCCACTACGGGCACCATAACAAAGTCTCCCCTGACCGTCAGCAATTATTTTCGATAGAAGAGGTTTCCATTGGTGACGAGGAGTTGAGTCTGGAGCAGCTTAAAACATATATATATATATATAGTAGAGGTGGTGGCGAACCGGATGAAATCTGTTGAGCACCTTTTTCCGGCGAGAATAGTGGTCGTCAGCCACGATGCCAAAAAAGGGTTGCACCGATGATAAAGATGGAAGGTGATGGGTTATTTACTTATTTATTTTATTAAGTTCAAAAAATATAAATTAAATTAATTAAAGTATTACATTAATTAAAAAATGTAAATCATAAAGGGGATAAAAGTAATTTTAAATGTATAATAAAAAAAGTAAATTATAAGGGGATGAATGTAATTTTAAATGTATAGGGACCTAAATTATTAAAATCATCTAAAAATAGATCACTGACTCACTATCAAACTTTTTTGGACGAAAACTATATTTTTTTACGATAAAATAAAACAATTTTTTTTGCAATTTTGTAAAAATATATAGTTTTTTTTAATGGAGCTTCAAGGCAACATGATGCGTGTGAAAAAGAAAGAAAAGAGATGAATCATTCACGCTACTTTTCATAAAGAGGCTCCATTTTGTAAAAGCTTTGATTACTTGCTAAAAAAACCTCTGAGACCGGAAAGTGATTTCAGAATCACTTCCCTTTGGTTCAAATGGCGTTGACATTGTTTCTTGTTGTCGTATTCATGTTCTATCTCGTTGCTTTTGCACTTGTTGTTGCCAAGCAAAGGAGAGTTTATGTGAGTTCTTTCGTTCTTTAAAATGTTCCCAACTTCATCTTCATATCTTTGTGTATGTTGTGTTTGATTTGTTATGGGTATTTTTTGTTTCATCATGTTAGTGATTAGTTTAATGTGTACTTAAACATAATTTAGTGTGATTTTAGTATTTTCTATTCATAGTTTAGTTAATCATCACACATATTTTCCTTTTTTGTTAATTCTCATTTATATCAGGTACTTTCTAGTTTTTTAGCATAATTGCAGATTTGAGAAGACTAGCAGAGCGGGGATGTTCAGAACTTGTGGGTAACGATTGGACTTGGAAGACAAGAAAGAATTTTATGCTTGATGATTTATAAAGTTGATGCAAATTGTGTACTTATTGATAAATTGAAGATTGAAGAAAATTTGGACTTGTGTTAAGAAGATGGAGAATTATTTGATCATGTAGAGTTAGGTGATCGAGCGAGTGCATGAGCTAACAGATGATTTAGAGAATATGAATTAGGCATAAATTGAAGAAAACTTGAAGAACTATGCGCGACTAGTTGATGGGGGAGTAAACTAGGCTATAGAGTTGATGCAAATTGTGTACTTACTGATACATGGAAGATTGAAGAAATTTTGGGCGTGTGTTAAGAAGATTTAGAATTATTTGAGCATGCAGAGTTAGATGATTGAGCTAGTGCATGGGTTAATAGAGGATTTAGAGAATACGAATTGGGTCTAAATTGAAGAAACTTGAAGAACTATGGGCCAGTAGTTGATGGTAAGTAAATTAGGCCAGTGGGCTAAAGCATTGAAAGCCCAATCAGCAGCACCACCTGCGCAGTCATGTGCGGCCCGCGCAAGACCCTGTAGGGGCATTTCCAGAAGATGTTTGGTACTTGAGGAAGTTTGGTGTGGTTCTTTTCCACACATTTGCACATTCGAAAATTAAAGTTTTCTTTGGAGAGTTTAAGCTTTTGGAGAAGGAAAACCTGGAAGAACTTCATTCTTTCATCTTTGAATCTTGATACATGTTTGATACTTCTAACTTTTATTTTAGTTTCTTGAGTTTAGCCATGCTAGGCTAAACCTTCTTTGATTGATTTTGGTGAAACCCATATATACTTAGTTGTTTGAAGACTATTATGAACTTGTGGTGATTTTTATGAAAGTACTTTGCATTTGAACATCTTGCCATCTATATATCTTTATTCATGAGTTGGATGTATGTTTGGTGATTAGTTGACTAATTTATTGATTATGTAATGTATCCTTAAACTAGTAAGCAACAAATGGTTCTTGTGTTGATATACACTTTACACAATCAAAAAATATTTTCTCCAACATGGTAGTGAAAGCATTTGACTCGTCTTGAATTTGTTGACTTTTTAATTCTTAATGCTAGTTAACTTTCACTAATTACATGCTTAATAGGAATTGTGACTTTAACTAAGGAAATATGGTATGAGTTCCTCTAACTATTTTATTAATTAAGAAAAGTCTAGGTGATCTCAAACTTCTTGGATTGCTATAGAAAAATTAAATTGAACCATTAGCCTTGCACCAAAATATCTAATGATAATCAACTAAATGTCCATGTGATGAAAGCCAAAGTCAACCATATTTCTCTTATTAGTTTACATCAAACTTTTATCTCTGTTGAAATGTAATTTCCAAGTCTTAGCTTAATTTTAGTTTCTTTAAACAACCTAAAAGATTAAAACCTCTATTTTTAGTTTTATTTTCACTTTACAAGTATTTGTACAACAAGATTTCCATAGAGTTATTAATTGAAACAATCTTCGTGGATAAGATCCCTTTACCACTATACACTATTTTAGTGTGTAATATTTAAAGTATTTATTTTTTTTGGCCTCGACAACCATCATAATTTTTTTGCGTTGGGGGTCCAAAATGGACAATATTATGATACATACCAGAGGGGGAGGCCACAAAATGGTAATAGAGCTAGGGTATGAGTCAAAGTGTTCGACAGGTACACATCAAACCATATAAATGGGGTGAAAGTGGATGGCACCTTATCCCACATCAGTTGAGAAGGAGAACTAAACATTCTTTATAAGTGGTATGGATGCCTTCCTTATCACAATGCATTTTAAAGCCGTCAGATCACCATCACCATCAGACCATTACTCATCTTTGTCTCGCCTTCATCATAAACCACTGTCTCACCTCTTATTCCCCTTCTTGTCTCTGTCGTCTCTGTAACCTCCAAAAAATAGGCCTCGTCTTTACCTGCACCAACAAATCTTGCTCCTGATGCACTTGATTTCACATTTTGGGGATGAACATATCCACCATCGCCACTAACTAACCGTCGATCTAGGGTTTCCACCAACACCGCTACCACCGGTACGAGTAGTTGTTGTACTGGGAGTGTGATGAGGGTGGTTAGAGGACTCTCCACCAGAAAAAGAAAAACGAAAATAGAATGCATTTTGAGTGGGTTTTATTGTCAGTGGGTGGGGATATTTACTGATGTAGGGTTAGGGTAGATTAGAGATTTACGATGGCGGTTGTGGAGTACCAGATCTATGGCAAAGGTAGTAGTAGTGGCGAATCGGATGTGACAGATCAGATGACTGCATCGTTGGCATTGGTTTTGGGCAAGAATTACGTTCGTTAGTAGTTGTTGTCGATAAAAGAGGGTTACACCAGTGATGAGGAGTGGAGTCTGGATCAGCTTAAAACAGATATGTGATAGAGGTAGTGGTAGTGGTGAACCGGATGAAATCTGTCGAGCACCTTTTTCCAGCGAGAATAATGATTGTCAATGATGATGATAGATAGAAAAGGGTTGCACCGGTAATAGAGGTGGAACTGGTGTTGAAAGGGATTCTTTCCTCCTCGATGTTATGCTAAAGATGAAAGGTGGTAGGTTAATTATTTGTTTATTCACATTAAAAAAATGTAAACTAAATTAATTAAAGTATTACAACAACTGAAAAATGAAAAAAGTAAACTATAAGGGCATAAAAGTAATTTAAAGGTATAGGGACCAAATTACTAAAAATATTAAAAATGGATCACCATCAAACATTTTTTTGATCAAAACCATATATGTTTTACAACCAAAAAGAATATTTTTGTAATTTTGTAATAGTAAGGGATAATGCCATAAAAGCCTCAAGTTTGGCCGATAATGTTGGTTTTACCCTCTGACGGATTTTTGGTTCATTTATGCTGGAAACTTGTCATTTTTGTCGGGTTTGCCCTTTTTTATCTGTAATAATAGGTTTTCAGGTTACCATGAAATATCATTTGCGAAAAACCCCTTAAGATTATATATCTTTATAATGGTCTGGAATATGTTGTTACGGATTCTCGAATTCTTTTAATGAACACAAAGTGACATCAATTCCTATAAAGATTGAATGAAATAAAATCCTTCTTAGTAAGCTTAATATATTTCAATAGAGAGGTGCTTTGAACTGTTTTCCTACCAAACAAACTTGTCTAGTTGTGGTATTTACATTCTTTGTTTCGTATGCCCGAGTTGTAACAAATCTACAAAAATATATCTGACATGTGCTCATCAAGTGTGAAGTGATGTCCCAATTTTTTCTCCAGATAATTCATTGTCGTGATATAGACTTATCTAATCTTATTTTTATCCGTGATTTACATGGTTTTTTGGATTCGTTGTATACATCAATGACTCGTAAAGCAGTTTTGAAGGTGATCATAGTAACTACGTGGTGACATTATTTCCATGCAATTATTTTTTTAAAGGAAAAGGTAAAAATATTTTTTATGTTTAAAATGTTTGTGTTTCAGAAATAATAATATATCACATTTTTTTATAAAAATAAATATGGTTATATAAGTTATTATTTATGAAACATAAATATAAGCTTTTTAAACATATAAAATATAAATATATTTATCTAGGTTATTATAGAAATATATTTCTTTTTATAAAAAAAAAATATGATATATATTATTATTTCTGAAATACAAACCTTTTAAACATATAAAATATTTTTATTTTTCTTTTTAAAGAAAATGAATTGAATGTAATTAATATCATATTATTCACATGTTTAACAAATTTAGTATATGTAGCAACATAGTTAATTATTAGCTAACAAATGTTTTTTTAATTTTGCTTTGAAAAATATAATTAAGGAATATATTCAAAATTTATTGAATTAAATAATTTTTTTAAATTTAAATATCAAAGGTTTATATCGAATCAATATAGCATTTACCATACTTAAATGTAAAAATATGTTTCCGTTTTAATTTTATAATATAGGTACGGTATAATTTATATTGGTTCGATATAAACTTTTGATATTTAAATTTTAAAAAAAATATTTAGTTTTAACAAATATATATATATATATATATATATATATATATATATATATATATATATATTATGTTTATAATTTTAATTTTTTTTTGTAAAATATTTATAAACTTAAGAGCTTTTTACAAATAACATTTCATGTAACTTAAAAACCTACTCTTACATGTAAAAAGTAGACCTGGCAATGAGGCGAGTTTGGAGCGAATCGACCTTAATCCAAACCCTTTTAAGAAATTCTAAAACCCGATCCAAACCTCCTCCGTAACTCGCAGGGTTTTGAATAATCAAACTCATACCCTTATCCACCGAATCAGCAGATATCCAAACTCGTCCCGTAACCCGTAGGTTTTTGAATAATCAAACTCATTTTACTTAAATCATAAAATCACATTTGTTAAGTAGAACAAAAGTTGATTTAGAAAACACATTATGTATTCGAAGAGTTTCGATTGCAATTAAAATCATTATTGTAGTTACTTCCGATTGGTTTTTGACCCTCGATTGCATTGACAGAGAATAACAATTACAAACTTTCTTCTAATTGTTAAATGATTTTATTGATTTATAAATGAAATTGGTGATTATACGATAAAATATAAATGAAATGACATCATGATTATTGGGAGAAGACTGGAAGTCTAGAAGTTGAGTCATCGAGTCCTATGTAAAACCAGTTTAGTCTTTGGACTTTCGATTGGAATATAAAGTAAAACTTAGGAAATATAAAATATAAATGTATAATTCTAAAATTTATATGGGGCGGGTTATAAATGGAGCGGATCGGTGATGATCCATACCCGACCATTTTAATAAAAATGTTAGCGGGTACGGGTCGTTAACGGGTAAATAGATCAAAAACTATGCTCCAAACTCATATAATTGTTAAGGGTTTCAATCGGATCATGGTCAAAACCCGCTCCATTACCAGGCCTAGTAAAAAAAAACTAAAAAAAAAAAAAGTCATAAACCAACCAAAAATTCGTCACACGGTAAAACCCATATTTTAAGGCAAACTTCTTTAAGAAAATAGATTTTTTTTTTTTTTTTTTTTTTTTTTTTTTTTTTTTTTAAGGCAACATGATGCGTGTGAAAAAGCAAGAAAAGAGACGAAGCATTCACGCTACTTTCTCATAAAGAAGTTCCTTTTAACAAACCCACCTCCATTTTTGTAAAGCTTTGATTACTTGCTAAGAAACCCTCTGATACCCGAAAGTGATTTCACAATTCACAATCGCTTCGCTTTGGTTCAAATGGCGTCGACATTGTTGCTTGTTGTCGTATTCGTGTTCGATCTCGTAGCTTTTGCACTTGCTGTTGCCGCCGAACAAAGGAGGGCCTCTGTGAGTTCTTTCCTTCTTTAAAATTTCCCCAACTTCATCTTCATCTTCTGTTTTAGTTGATATGGGTATCGCTCATGTTAGTGATTAGTTTAATGTGTATTTAAAGATAATTTAGTGTGATTTTTGTTTCATTCCTAGTTCCAGTCACTATTAGTAAATTCAAAATCTGCATTACGCCCTTTGAGTTTTTTGAGAAATCTTTTCTATTTTAAGATATTGTTTCCAACAGATCAACTTAGTAATCTGTTCCTCCTAAATGTTCAAAACAATCCTTGTCAATTTCGAAGCTAAAACTGATTTTTATAGCACAGGGAGGAGGAATGTAGATGCTTTACAGGGGTATTCCAATTTCTACAATATGGTACTCTATTTGTTGATTTTGACGAACATTTAGTAATTGTTTTTACTCAATTTCTTGTTCACTATATGTATTGTAGTAGGCCACTTCAAATTTTTAATTAACAAAAGTAAAACTTCCAATTTCCACATCTGCAGTAGTTCTTTGGGTTTTTTTAGCTCAAAATCTTCTTTATTTTAAACTATTAAGCTTTTCTAGATGAATTGTGAAGAATCCTTTTCAATTAGAAGTTAAATACCAGTTCATTTGACTTGTAGAAGTCAAACGTGGACCCTAATTTTGGAAGGTGTAAAATACTTCTTGTCTCACAATTGGATTAGTAAATCACTAAATCCTTCCATGTTTTGACATATGAATGCTTAAATGAATCTTTTGAAATAATTGTTTCCGTTGCTTTTGCTTTTGCTTAATTTATTAAAAATATGGTAGGCCACAATTAGTTTTGAAAATTCAAAAGTGAAACTTTTCAAATTCAAAATCTGCATTTACCCTTTATGTTTTTCAAAGTCAGAATATTTTCTATTTGAAGGATATATTATAAGTTATTGTAGCTTCCTAATATCTCATGATTTTGTGCTTAATTTTGTTTTCTTGGAAGAGTACTTGCTTCCACATTTACTAAATTTCTTCTTTTTATACTAAGTAATAGTGTTCCACAAATAATAATGAAAATTCAAAATCAACATAACTAAATATGGGTTATATTGCAGTTTTTCATTCCATTCCCTATGGCAGAACAAAAGAAAAACACCTCAATTCCATCACCTCAAGAATGGTCCATCCATTCCAACAAGCAAAACAAACACTTATAGTTTTTTTATTCCAATGGAATGAACCATTCCATTCCCTCCCCAATTCCATCATCCTAAACACTAACTTAGGCCATGGTCATGGACCTAGTTGACCAAATGATTTAAAAACCACGGTAGAAATAAGTAAATATTTGACATTTTCTCAAACACCTAAAATACCCTTGACAAACAAACGAATCTCTTTGAATCAATGCTACGAGTCATTTCATAAAGATATAGGTAAATCTAACTTGGATTCCAATGTTTTATTGTATGATAGGCTCGGATTGCTCAAGATACAAATTCAAGATATTGTGTTTATGAGTCAGATATAGCCACCGGTTTGGGTGTAGGAGCACTTTTATTCCTCCTTTTGAGCCAATTCCTTGTAATGTTTGCAACCCGTTGCATGTGTTGCGGACGAGCCTTGAGCCCCGGTCGTTCCAGAGCATTAGCCGTCTTCTTGTTCATTACCTGCTGGTAAAATTACGTTCTTGCCCTTCCAACCTACATTTTTACTTTTCATAGCAAACCATTTATATTCACAAGAAACAAAAATGTAAACTCAGCCACACCTAGAGGGCCGCTATATCCCTAATTTACATATCACATGATGTTCTTGTGACAGGACAGTGTGGGCCAGGGGTTACTGTAAGAATAACTTTTTTGCAGTAACAACTTCTGACAATTTTTTTATGTGTCGGTTTTTTTAGGGTGACTTTTATTATCGCTGAGGCATGTTTGCTTGCGGGTTCGGTTAGAAATGCGTATCACACAAAGTATAGAAGTGTGCTTTCGGCTAATCCTCCTTCCTGTGAGACTTTGAGAAAAGGCGTGTTTGGTGCTGGGGCTGCGTTTGTGGTGTTTACTGGGATTGTGTCTGAGTTTTATTATGTTTTTTATTCCAAATCTGATGAAGGTGTCATCCCTACGAGAGAAAATGGCATAAGAATGGGAGCATTCAACTGAACTTTTGTGAGGAGTTTGATAAGTTGTTGTAGATCGTAGATTTTGTTATTGTTGTACTTGAAGTTGAGGATGTGGTTATTAAATTCATTTTTGTTGTTTAATTGTCGTTTTATTTATTTATTATGTCTTAAGTTGTGACTGAATTGTTAGCGGGGTGAGAGGTGAGAATTGATAAATGATGTCTTAAGTTCATGTCTGAATGTGATCTTTTTGTTGTGGGAAGATTGTGATTTACATGATCATGGATTTTGATTACAGTCGTTATGTTAATATATGGTTAGATAGCTCTTGCCTCTTGTATGCACTATGCACATATAGTACAAGAAAGATAAATAAATTTTTAAATTGTAAAAAGATTTGTTTTTTGTTGTTTTGTTAAAGATTGTAATTCCATTCTAATAAATAAAAACCCTTTTGTTATTTGTCATATTTTTATGGGTTACGCCGTATGTCATTGCTAATTTTAAATTAAATTATATTTACATAATGTTATTTAGGGTTTTTTTTTTTTTTTTTTTTTTTTATTAAATACCATCTAATATTTATATTTAAGTTTAACTTTATTGTAAATGTTCTTTCCAATTTAAACATCCTAAATTTTAGCCTCATTACAAAGAAAGTTTCCATGATTCGTTGTATAAACGCTGTGACATACCTTATAATTTCAAATTCATTTTGAAATTCAATTATTTATTCCGTACACAACAATTTGTGCTTTAAAATGTTGTATTTGTATAACTCTATAATGCATTGTTGTGCACGAATCACTTCCCTTATTTTTATTAACAGAATATTCTTGAATATGTCTATGAAATTTTCTTAATTTAAATAACTAAATAAACTTTTTAAATATTTATGTAAACATTAATTGTTATCATATTTATCAAATTTGTTTGATCTTTTATCTTATAAAAAATGGTTTATTACTTTTATCTTCTAACATTACAATAAAGTAAATACCTTTTTAACCATCCAATACAAAAATACTCTTTTGACCACATATGTAATTACTTAATCTACTACCTATCGTAGGAGGGAGAACAATAAACATTTCAATGTTATAAGTTTTTTTTATCATCTAGAATGTTGTTTTAAAAAAAATTAAAAATATATCCTGTGCGATATGAATTGTCTCTAATACAATTTTACGAAAAAGATTTTCAAGTCCTACACATTTTTATTTATAACCAAACCTATCAGAGTAGAGAATGATTAAAACTATTAATTTTGGATAATGATCATAGACTTATAAATACCACTTCTAATGTTATGTATAAAAACGTGTTAAAAAATGTATGAAAATATACTTAAATTATTTTTTTATAAGATCTTTTTTTATTGATGATATATTTTTATTCATCATTTAATTTATAACTATTTTAATTGTTTTGTGTTAATGTATTATATTACTATTATTATTATTATTATTATTATTATTATTATTATTATTATTATCTTCATTGTTGATTTTCTATTTCTATTTTTAATTTTTATAATTATATATCTCATTATAAAACATAATCATTTTATCCGTAATAATAGACATAAATAATGTTGCTTTTATCTTCAAAAGATATTACAAAATTAATTTAAAATTAACTAAACATCAATGTTGCTTACATCCAACGTTATATTTAAAGAAAACTTTAGAAATTTGTGATTCAGAACAATTCTGTAAAATATGTTAATAATTTTTTTTATTAGTATACATTAAATTACATTTATTCATCATTTTGGTCATATTTATTTAAAAAGTATACTTTCAAAATGCTAAATGTTCAGACCTTCATATTTATTAGTAAGATGTTTTCCTTGTTTTGATTATTCATGGGTTCCTGGTTGCAAATCGCAAGGCTTGTGTGCTCCTTATGAAAGATGAAATATCTAAGAGTAAATTACATAATAAGGGCATTATTGTCTTTTCACTTGTATTAATAGAATAACATATATGGTTAAGTCCTAAGGTGTAACACCCCATTTTCGCATTCCAATAAAATTCAATAAACCAAATTGTCCGTAAATCGTAAAAATGAGTGCGACAAAACATATATGTATTATGATATATTTAGAAAGTACACGTCTTCCCGATACCAAAAATATAAATTTCATATAAATTCGACTCCGTATGAGTTAGATATGATTTTTATAAGATATAAAAGTCAGTCGCACATAAGGAATGTGTGACGGAAAAAGCTATGAAAAAGAGAATGATTAACTTTTGGGTAAAGTAACTAAAAGGAAAATCGTAGTATTTTTTAAGAAAGAAATTTTGGTAAAACGAACACCAAAATCGAAGTCCGTACAAGAGAGTTATGATTTTTGGAAACTCATTAAATCATATAAAA
This sequence comes from Lactuca serriola, assembly GCF_051521515.1. Lineage (NCBI taxonomy): Eukaryota > Viridiplantae > Streptophyta > Magnoliopsida > Asterales > Asteraceae > Lactuca > Lactuca serriola. The sequence goes on along the minus strand of NC_136411.1, from coordinate 86,279,869 downwards.
ATAAAGGCTAAGAATAAATTCAGCATTAGCCGATGGAGCCTAAAGAAAAGTTGTAGTACTCATTGAGAGCTATGCGTGAAAAAAAAGAACATAAAAAACGGAGTCTGTATGAAGAAGTTATGGAATTTACAAAATCTGTGTTTTACGTCGCGCACAGTGTGCGACGCGCGCTTCTAGAAGGTGAAAACGCAGACCACGGAGAGCTTGACATGAGCTACAAAGTGGATGGGGAGACGTTACCTTAAAATGTGTGACGTGCACCCCTTTTGCACGCCGCACACCCCAAAAATGGCCTATAAAAGGGCAGCAACCCTCATTCTCACCCTCACACCCTCCAACTCTCTCTCTCTCTCTCTCTCTCTCTATATATATATATATATATATATATATATATCCATCTCTCTCCCACTCTCAAAATTCTGAGTTATAGTTCTGAAATCTCCTTATTATTTAGGATAGTTTGGAGAAGTTTTGAGGCCCCGGAGAGCCCGACAACTAGTAGCCATCAGGCCGGAGTTCTGTCAGTGCAATTTCTAGACTTTGTCTGGGAAATCTCTGTAAGTTAAGCTACACTCTATTGTTTTTAGTGTAACTTATATTTATAGTCATAAGTTATTATTATGAACCTATAAATAATATTTATCAATAATTCCAAGTCAAAATACTAATTGATCTACTTACGGGAGATGTGTCTAGAATGGTCACATTGGCTTGGTTGTTGGATTTCAGAAAACCTATATGCCGAAATGATCTTGCCTCCCAACTGTACTGTCTAGCTGATCCTTACTTGATAGAACTATCGGTATTCATTAGAACTAGTGATAGGTCTATCCTACATTACCGGATTCCCTTAGGATCTAATAAGCTATAGTATTATAGGTTAATACTCGTTAGGCTCGTCGCTCGTCAGTAGGATCGTTCGGATAATTGTTAATCTTTGAAATAACTATCCATGTGGGTTCATCTCACTATATTATGTATTCCAGTATATATCCATGTATGTTAGGATATAGAAGCTAATGGAGTAGAACCCATAGTGTAGTTTCTATGTGCCTATAAAGTCGAATGTGTTGTATTTATGTACATAATTGTTGATATGCTTAAAAGTTAGTGAAGGTTGATGGTGGAATGAATAAAGTACAAGAGCCTATAGACCCGTATTTGTGTAGTTAGCGTCGATGGTGGAACAAAATAAGTACGAGAGCCTATAGACCTGCATAGATCTTATGTCAGAATGACTAAAGTACGGGTGCCATTATTTGTATGCATGTATAAGTATTGTGGTATATGGTATATTGGGGGAACTAACTAAGCCTAGCGCTTACCCAGTTGTTTATAAATGTTTTTCAGGAGCTTCATTGATTCATAAGAAGGGCAAGGTCTGACTGTACATACGCACATTCACAATCATGTTTCCACATAATGTAATAACTACTCTGATGTAAATAAATATTTTGAATAAATAAAAATGAAAATTTTTGGGTTAAAAATCAGGACGTTACACAGGGACCAAAGTTGTTACCAAACATTGTAATGGGGGCCTTCCATGATCAAATCACAATACTAGACCAAAACCGTTATTTCATGCAAACCATAGGGACCAAGACTATAATTTACTCTAATAATAATAATAATAATAATAATAATAATAATAATAATAATAATAATAATAAAAGGAAAAAAAAAGACGAATTTAGCCAAAATCTTAAATCTCTTATAACAAAAAGTAAAAAATTAAGAAATGATGCAAATAACCTTAAAAATCGAAGTTTGGCCTTCATATGAACTTTGATTGGCCAATTTTTTTTTCATTATGTTCTTTCTAGCAAAGATATTCCACTGATATTACAAAACATATTTGGACATCGAAAAAGTCACCCTTTCAAAGCCCTAAAGAAAGCATATGGGGCTATTGGGACATTTGTTTTCCTAGAATAACAATTTTTTCTTATTATTCAGTTCATGGAAAATTTTCCATACCTTAAAACGTGTAACACCCTGTTTCAACCCATTTCATAATTTGGGGTCGTGACCAGAAGACCAGTTATCATAAAGCTTAGGCCTTTGGGAAAGAAACTTAGTCCCTTTCGAGTGTGGTTAATGTAGATTAGATGATCAGGGAGTTCAGTTTATGTTTTGGAGTCCAAGAGCATATCAGTAAAGTGAGAGTTCGAGCCTTTTATGAATTTTGGATTTTAGTTCGAAAAGTTTTATGGAAAGGGGAGCTAATAAAAGTGTAGATCTTCTCATTACCTTTCCGTGGATATAATGATCGTCGGAATCGGAATTAAAACGAAGAAGTTATGGCCATTTGAAGTTAACAAAGAATTGGGGCAAAGTCGAGTACGCTGGGCGTACAGGGAGTACGCTGAGCCTACTAGCTCTCTGAATGATCGCAGGTTCACCCACATACGCTGGGCGTACGTGGGATTTCGATAGGCGTATGCAAGGATTGCGTAAACCCTAATTTTTAGGGTTTTCATCCTATTTAAAAAACTTATAGTACCTCTTGGACATTTATTGATTAGCCTCCATAACCTTATGCCCTAATATCGAAACTCTAAGTGTATTTGGTGAGATTTGAGCTTTGAAAGTGAGTTTGTTGGTGTTTTGTGGTGAAGAAGAAGAAGAGGAACATTTGGAGGGTGTTTGGGAATAGCTTGTGCTTGTAGATCTAGATTTATCTTCACATTCGCAAGCCTTTTGAGGTAAAAAGCTCTCACCTTGTTGGTCCTTTGTGCTAGATCCATTTTATGGTGTTATTTGTGCATTTCTTAGTCTTTTGAGTTAAAGTTGAGCTTTTGATATGCTCCAAAAGCCATGGATGTTAGATCTTAGCTCAAATGAGGTCCTTTGTTCATAAAAATGCAAAATTTATGGAGAATATTGGTCTATGCAAGTATTAAGATATTTATTAAGCTCCTTTTTAAGCTTTGAGTCCCATTGAGCCATGCATGGGTGTAAATTTGCCAACTCTATGTGATAAGTTACCTACTAGAATCAGAACTGAGAGTTTGGCATGTTGTCTTAACTGATTAAGTGCTTAATAGAGTGGATTGGTGATCAGGGGAGTACGTTGGGCATACCCAGCTGGTACGTTGTGCGTACTGGCCCCAGAAGGAGTATGCTAAGTGTACAAGCTGAGTACACCCCGCGTACTCAGCAGATGGACTCTTGGGCTTGACGTTCTCGGAATTGGGCCATGCTTTGGACTTTTAAGGTTGGGCCTTGTTGGGCCATTAGATTTTTGATTTTGGGCTTTTGCTAATATATTTGGCTCTCTTTGATTTAGGCCCATGTTGGGTTTTGGGCCCTATTTAGAAGATTGGGCCATATTGGGCTTCGGTTTGCTATTTAGGAATTTAGGCCTTCTGAGTAGATGGGTTGGGCATTGGTTTTGGGCCATGTAAGAAAAAGGGTAAAATGGTCTTTTACCCTAGATATTGGTCAAGTAGTTTAGATTCTTAATTATGGGTCGAGATCCAATTATTAATTGGATATTTATTTGATAGTGTTAACGTAGGGATTTTTCCGGACCAGCAGTCTGAGATGTATTAGAGAGATACTGTAGCTTGAGGTGAGTTTCCTCACTGTGTTTTTAGCAGGTCGAAAGCACCAATGTTGGCCCATGGTTTTTTATGTTTAGGACGCTAGATTTCTGCATGACTCTTGCATATGTTATGTGTTGATATGTTTACCAGGCAGGGCCCGATGCCGGACGAGGCCTGATGACTATCATGTATAATATTTATATTTGTGATTATTACATGTGTTCATATGATTATGTGTTTATATGTTTATATGTAAACCGGCTGGGCCTGATGACTGACAGATCTGTTTACCGAGCGGGGCTCGATGCCGGGCGGGGCGGGGCCCATTATATGTTTGATATGTATGGTATGTGGTATCTTGGGGAACACACTAAGCTTTGTGCTTACGGTTTTCAGTTTATATTTCAGGTACCTCGATTTAAAAAGAGAAGAGCTTCGGATGACTACATTGCACACACCACATTGTTCTGCATTTTATATAACTCTGATGTATTTGGATGTTTATTGACGTACTCTGAGTTCACTATGGTTTTCATGATATTGTTTTGGATAATGGTTTTATTAATTTAAAAATCAAAATTTTTGGTCTTAATTTTTGGGACGTTTCAAGTTGGTATCAAAGCCTTAGTTTGAGGGATTCGAGCACACTCTCGGGTGTGTCTAAACTCAAATTAAGGGTTTGGTAGATTTTTTCAAAAAGAAATGTTTTATATAAGGGGTTTTTAATACAAGAAAAAGTGTGTGGTGCATGCAATTGACCGAGCTCAATTAAGTTTTCCCAAAATACCCATACATGTTTTGTGATATGATTTGATTTGTGAAATCACATGCTAGTTAGGGCTAAGGATCTGCTCAGGATTTTTCATGATAGAATGCTAGGATAGATGACTTGATATTCCTACTGTATGAGCTTGTAGACTAGCATGATAGTACTGATTAGTCAATGATAGGATGACTTGTTTAGGTTATGCTTGTTCCGATTACTTGATGCTCGAATGCTGCTTGCTTTGTGCTTTTAAGACTTTCCATTAACCTCAACTAACTAGTAAGCAAGTATATTAGGTTACATATTGTTGAGACTAGATAATTTTAGAATGTTAGGTTTTAACTCTATTGCGCAGCTCTTGTCTGAGTCCAACCATTGTAGTTTGACACATTTCATTCAAAGAATTATCTGGTATTGGTGATATGTAATTGTTTTTGTGAACTAGTTAGCGGATGTTAGGGGGAGTTCCTTATGGAACTCATGGTGGGGAGTAGTGTGGTGGTTGTTCCAGGTGCATCAGTCTTTTTATGTTTTGGCCTGGTGGTCCGGATTGCTTATCGCTTGGATCTTCCCGAGTTGTTTACTTAGATCCATAACGTGTTTCACGTCTCTCATTTGCGGAAATGTTTGGTGGATGGATTGGACTGATATGTCAAGCCTTGTAGCCTAAGAGGAAATGGATGTTATGCTAGATTTGAAATCTTTCTTGGTAGGAAGTGAGATTGATACTTTTTTTTTTGTTATTTAGTGGTTATTATATTTATGTTACGACAAATTAAAATTAAAAAATCAAACAGTTTATTTATTGAGAATTAATGTTTCAATGTTTGATATATGCGATTTATAATCATTAAAATACGAAAACTAGCTAAAAAAAATTTAAAATGTTACCTGCAAATTAAATCCTATTTTTATATGTGATATCAATAGTTCAAATTCAACCTAATATTTTTCAATTTGATAATAAACTAAAATAAAGAAAAATTTTAATTTATCCAAATAAAGAATAAAAGAGATAATAAGAGTTGGACTCTAAGATTAGTCTAATTATATTTTTCAATAGCAGGAAAATAAAAACAAAAAAAAGTATAAAAGAAATGATAAGAGCCCAAACCAAATTGGACCGAGAACCAAGTAAAAAAAATATGAACCTTAACAATATAAAATTTTAAAAAAACATTACCGATTCAATTTAAAAAATAAGAAATGTTAACAAAAAATGGTTCTGACATGGTTTATCGAATTTAAGTTCATTTACTTGAATCAAAATAAATAAAAACATTAGAAAAACCATAAATAACTAAAATTTAAAAAAAAATAGAAAACAAATGGTAAAAAAATGTTATCGAATTGTTGATATATATATATATATATATATATATATATATATATATATATATATATTCAAATTTTCAAAATTGATCTTTGAGGTACACGTAATTTTCATATTTAGTCCAAGGGTATATTGGTCATTTAGAAAAAAAAACTAACTAGTCAAAAGTTAAATTTAACATGAGAAGGACCATTCACGGAATTTTCAAAACCATAGGGACCTGTGATGTGATATTTTTCATAGAAGGCCTCAAAATGTAATATTTTGCAAACCACATGGATTAATTATGAAATTTTGTCATATATATATATATATATATATATATATATATATATATATATATATATATATATATATATATATTAGTTATGTTTTTATTTTCTTAAATTTATTTCTCCTTTTTTTGTTAAAGATTTTATAGCAAACTTATTGTTATAACCTTGTTTCGAATTATGGTATCCGAGCCAAGAATGATTTTTGGGGTGATTATCTGTGATAGATTTATCTCAAATTTGATTAATTTTTGTTTTATTGACACTTCTAAAGGCTGGGACAATTTCTATATATATATATATATACAAAAAACGACGAGGACTGCGAAGAGATTTCTCTTCCAATCATGTTCATTAAGGGAAATTTTGTCAAACAAAAATTATATCGGGCTGAAAAACAAATGAAATAGGTTAGGATTAGTCAAACCAAAAAGGATTATGAGCTAAGAATGATAGACTAACATTGCGTCGACATTTTTGTATGTTCATCAAGGAAACACAAAGAAAATCTTGAAGATCTTAAAATGTTGATACCTTTCTACCTAAATCTTCAATATTTGATTCAAATCAGGCAAATCATGTTAGATTCGGACACTAAAAATGTGTTTTACTGTTAATCATAATCTTTTGTTTAGAATCACACAAAATTTGCTTCGATCATAATGAATTTGTTTATGAAATTAAAAGGTTTATCTCAATTTTCTGTTGAAAACGATGATTTAAAATTAGATTCATTAATATTTTAATCCTATGTGTATATAAGAAGATTTAGTGGAAATGAATTTAACAATAAAATGGATTGTTAAAATACGTTTATTGGTGTCTAATAGGTGCTCGATGAAATGCCTGAAAGAGTTCATGATCTCATGAAAACAAAGGAAGTTGGGGATTATCTATTAGAAAATTAAAGTAGTTATATGAAATAGTTTGATAGACTTTAAATAGTTTTGGGTTAAGGAATGTGAAGATTTTTTTTGGAAAAAAGTTAGATTATAGGTGAATGCACTCATTTTCAAGAGGTTTAATCAATCGTCTCTACCCCTTCTTCTTTTCACCCCCTTTGACTACTAGTTATAATATTCCAAATATATTTTTGGTGTATCAATCTCTATGTTATATTTTCACACTCTGTACTAGAAACAACTGTATTTTTTTTTCTTAACCACCAGGTGGTGACCTTGAGTTAACCTAAAGAAACATTATTGTGCTTGCTTTTTCTCGAATTTGTTGAATAAAGACCTATTTTATGGATGACGTTGACTGTGTTTTACTGTTTCATCAGCACAACTTGTGTGGAGACTTTGACTAACCCCTCAAGTTATTGGTATTTTTTTTTATCTAGTTAGAGTTTTGAGTATTGGTTCTGCTTGATTTCATTCTTAAAAAAGGGTGTTGCAACTTCTTTTATTCTTAATGGGGTATATAGATGTAGCTTCTAGATTTATTTCACATAAATTATACAAATTAGTTGTGGTTTCATATAAGTGGTTCCTTTTAAAATGTTTTTTTTTCTGCAGCTTCATTTATGATTAATCTTGGTGGTTGAGTTCCCTTCTCATTGGTTTTTTCAATTATGCTCAAGTTATGTTTCACCTTGGTCAAGCTTCTCATGATCTTTACATGTCTAGCTTGTGATATTATGTAATTTTGCTAGTTTTGTGATGTTTAAATATTTTTTTAATTTTTTCTTACTTGTATTTCTCCAACTCGTTATATGTTGTAATATTATGGAAACAATCTAGTTGTAATATTAATCAACACACAAGTGGTTCCAGTTGTCCACACAAAGTGTTGACATGTAGTTTTTGTGTCATAAAGTTTTTGTATCATAATGTTTTTCAACAATATAACAGATTTTTGGAAAACAAATCTTTATAACTTGAATTATATATTTAAAATCATACTATTTTAGATCCTAACATTTTGAAGCATATAATTTGGATCATAATATTTCGAATCATAACATTTTGTATCATAACACTTTAGATTATATCATTTTGAATCATACACCATAACTCTGAAAACAAATTTTTATAACTTTAATCATATTATTGAAGTCATATCATTTTGGATCATAAATTTTAATCATACAATTTTAAATTATATCTATCATTTTTAATCATATCAGTTTTAAATCATCCGATTTTGAATCATATGTTTTGAATAATATAACTTTAATGAAGTTAAAATCTTCACATAAGTTATTGTTCATAAACAAGTTTTTATTTTTTAACAAATTTTGGATCATCACTTATTAATATGTTATGATGCAAATAGTTTTATACTCTGATTTATCATATGTTACATAACTTTTTTTTGTTGGTATCATGTTTTTAATATGTTATGAAACACACTTGAATACACATCAAATGGTTATATGCTCTAAATCATACCATTTAAAATGATATCAAATTTGAATAATATAATTTAGATTATGTCAGTTTTTTCACATTAGTATCGGTTCGTAACATGTTTGGATCATAACAAGTTTTGAATCATAAAAAGTTTTGGATCAAATTTTTTTTTGGTTCATAATAATGATATATGAAAGCTGAATAATATGACATGGAATGTATATAATTTTTACATTGAATAACTAGAGAAAAATACATTATATAGTTTTTACATGTTTGGATCATATATGATTATTTGCATCAAAACATTGGAATTATAATGATATGTGATATATATTTTGGATATTGTAATGCATGGATAAAAAAAAGTTTATCATTCAAAATGTCTTTGATCCAAAAAAATATATGACACAATTTATATGACCCAAAATATAATAGGAGTAAAAAACATTTGGATGATGATTATGATCCATAAATAAACTGATCCATAATAATATGATATATACATTTTCTGATTATTTATCATAGATGGTTTGTAAAAGATATATCATAAACTTTGAATCATTACTATTGATGATGCACACATTTATATAAGATAGATCATCAATGTTAGAATTAAAAAAATTAATATTTTAATCTTAATAAATTTGTATCATGATTATGATTCACAAAATAATGATCTAGCTAATATGATCCGTAACTTAACTTGATCTAAAACATTTTTTATTATGATGAAGAATTTCCATAAAATAGTTAATATAAGTTTAAAATTAATAATTCAATTTGAATATCCAAAAGCTATGAACATAATTTAATATCCAAACCGTATTTTATAACCAGAACCATGTAATACAAGAAATTAAGAGTGTATCTTAAAAATGTTCATAACCGAAACATATATCAAAGTTGTAACACCCATAAAATTCTAGCCGGTTTAAAACTTTTTAAAACATTTAAAACAATTAAGTTATTACAGTTTAATTTTAAAATAATTTAAACATCAGAGTATCCCCATAATTAATCATGAAAAATGTAAGGAGGTGCATCACGCCTTCGCCTTCTTGCGATCATCATAATACATGAAATAATAATCGATAAATGTAAGCTTGAAGGCTTAGTGAGTTACCCCCAAAATACCAATGCCATACAATCATAATCATATCATATAACATATAAGCAAACAAGATGCATAATGAGCCTTCAGCCTAACTGGACCACCTCGCAGGCCTTCAACCCATCTGGACCGCTCTCCGAGCCTTCGACACGTCTGGACCGCCTCGTAGGGCCTACAGCCTATCTGGACCGCTCGTCAGGCCTTCGGCCTAACTAAATCCCCTTGCAGTGCCTTCAGTTTATCCGGACCGTCGTGGGTATGTTGGCCTTCAGCACAAAGCAAGACTGCCTAAACCCAACCCCCAATCATCAAACATGTGCACATACATATCATACACTAGCATATATAACAGCCAAACTGATATAACATATCACTAATCATAGCAACATCCTATTACCATGATACAGACGTAACCGGTCACTAACATAGAATCTTCCTATATATCAGGACACCGACCTAACCAGGTCATTAAGCATATCACCATCGTAACTGCTAGGATGTAAATCAATAAGCATATCATGCAATAAACCCGTATACAAATCCGATAAGGGTTGTGCCTTAGACCCAACTGATATAGTGAGGATAACTCACCTGGCACTGCTGAAGTCCGACAAATAAAACTCCAGCTGTTGGTTGACAGATTCCCAAACCGTCAACATCAAAACAACACCTAATTAATAATTGGGTTCCAAGCCCAAGGTACAACTCACCCTCCAAAGGCCCAAAAGTCAAGTAATGGGCCAAAGCCCAACATATGGCCCAATTTTCCAAATTGGGCCTAAACCTCTACATGGTCTTTTCCTTAAGGCCCATCCAATTATTCTAGTCCAAACTCTTGCTATTCTCATGGCCCAATATCTCATAATCATAAAGGCCCAAATATGGCCCATCTATGGCCCAAATTTCCAAATTGGGCCCAAGTCCTTCACACGCGCCTTATCTTAAAGCCCATATAATTATTTTGGTCCATTTACTTGTTCTTGGATAGCCCATCAATAGCCCAATCACCAAATCCCAAAAGAAAGGCCCAACTCGAGGCCCAAGTGAAATTAGGGTTTTCACATGAAATGACGATTAGAGATAAGTGTTCCTTTTTAACCCATTAAGGACTTACTCCGTTAAGTCCAATTTTCCTTAGGTTAATTTGCAAATGATTATCAATTAATATTTTAAGTTTGTTAATTAATTCAAGTGTGGGTCTCGATATTTCCCAAAATTAGGGTTTTCCAAACCCTAATTAGGCTTTCCAACCCAATACTAGCCCATTAGTCACATGGTTGGGCTTTTAGGTCAATTAGGTTTTCATTGGGCCCACTTTGTCCAAACATCCCCAAACGAGTCGACACGCAAACGAGGCACACTGCCACCCAACGCGACGGTTGGTACCACCTCACGGTGGTGGTTATGGATTTTTCTATTATTATTCTTATACCGATTACAATTTACAGCCCAATCCAAATAACACACTCACATACTAATCTAATAAAAACACACACACACAGCCGCACTGTGGCGGTAGGTGGTGGTAGATGGTGGCAGCCACCACCTTACGATGGTGGTGGTGGCTTTTCTCATGAAATTTGGCCAAGATAACCACACACACATGCTTGTCTGTTTTCAAATGAGTCCAGCCACCCACCTGGAGGCGTACGACAGCGAATGTGACACAAGGAGGCGGCAGCAACGGTAACAGCTTCGTTAGCGGCGACAGCCACCATGGCCGGCAACCATGGCGGTTTGTCTTTGGGCTTTTTTCTGTCCATCAAGCGTCCATATCAAAATCTGCAACCCAAAAACACCCCCATGATTGTGATACACGGGTTGAAACACTCACACAACAGCCATCCTTGGGGTGGCGGATGTTGATCGGAGTAGAAAATTATAGAGGCGGCAGCGGCGGACGAAGGCTATGAGGTATATCCCTATGACTTCTTACTGCTGTGACTTTGCTCATCAGTCTCAACAGTCGTTCGCTACACACATTGTCTTCGTAGCAACATTGTGGCGGCGACGTTCAGTGGTAAGGCAGTGGCCCACCGATTCAACCTCCACGAGAGACTTTTCATTATTGTCGGCTGAAGAAGGAGAAGGAGAAGAATGACAGACGTCCGGTGGACGCCGTCTTTGCCAAATGATCGGAAACAGGAGTGAAAGGGTGGTGGTTGCGTCCAGAGGGAGGCCACATGTTGAAGGTGATGACTACACCTAACTTAGGGTTAGGGTTTAGTGGGTGACAGGTTTATATACCCCGATCCCATAAACTTCATTCCATAACAACGCTTTTGGTCCCCCCCCCCCCTTTCTCCCATTTCTTTCAATTTCGATCCAAATTTTACCATTTCTACCCTAGCTTCAAAAATCCCTTTCAAGTCCAATCCGTAATTTACACAACAGCCCCTCCCTCTACAAATCCTCTTCAACATAGGTCCAGAATTTACTCTTTAGTCCCTGCTTCCATGAATCCTTACATATTAAGTCCAAATAATACCAAACACCCCTTGACTTATGAAAATATTTGCAAATTAAGTCTTAAAATTACACTTTAACCCCTAGAGATTCAAATCTTGTCATTTGGCTTCCCGAAACCAACTCTCAGCCAATTATTATTTGGTTTTGGATTATAATAATATAAAATAATAACAAAAATTACTTCTCAAGGTTCCGAGTTTATTATTTAATTATCTTATTTTAAACGGGATGTTACAAAACTAACATTGTTTTCTTAAAGCACTTGCCATGAAATACATTAAGAAAATGCAAATATAAATTAAAAACAAACATATATGAGATTCTTTTCCTTAAAGCACTTGCCATGAAATCCATTAAGAAAATGCAAATATAAATTAAAAACAAACATATATGAGATTCTTTAACAACAACCAAACGAACAATCTATCTTGAAATACACCCGAACCAACAATCATAAAATTCGAATTCCTGTAATCGTAACTTGAACTTTTTGAAATATGATGCGTTGTAAATCTTCTTTTTCTTCTTCTTGTAACTTTTATAATGACCAAAATCTTCCTAAGTTGTCAGAAAGCTACATTTTCACATATTAAAACTAGATAACATCATTGGAACATATTTGTTCCTTTCTCTTCCAATTATAGAGCTTAGTCACCAGATTCAGGTTCTAAATCAACCTCAACATTATCGGCTCCATTATCATGATACACTTCATATGAAACAACCCATAGGCAACATGATTGTTTTTTATGGGAGTGTAACAAAGTTTCAACCTTATGAAGGTTATTTTTGTTGCTTTGGAAGAGACAATATGTAACACACCATTTTTCCAACATCATTATACCATATATTTAGTTAATATATAAAAACATTCATTTAAAACCTTATGAAATTAAAAACTTAATCTTGAAGATTGATTAGATCTTAAACAGGTAAATAAATATTAAACAGCAAGAACACGAAAATAAAGAACAAGTCAAGAATGAATCAAACGAGTCGAATGATTAAAATTAAACCCTCAGAAGAACTCGATCAAGAACATCAACTGTAGAGGGTTGGATGGTTTACAAGAACGATAAAGAAAATCAAAGCTATCGTAATTCTCTATCTTGTAATCTAGATCGTTTTTCTCATTATGCATGCAAGCATATACTTATATAATAAACCTAACAGGCTCTCGGTTGGACAGGCCCAAACCGGAGTACAAAATAAATGGACTAACAGTCGAGCCCAATGACGCAATCTTCAAATGAATCTTTAACCCAACAATCTCCCCCTTTGCGTCAATTGGAGCGAAATCTTCACTTGTTACTAGGGCCAGCAGCAGCAGGTACCTTCTTCTTCACAGTCTGAAACAAACGAGAGATCAGAGCAAGTATTGTCTGCCTGAATCTGATGTACCATTGGATCATGTCGTTGAAGTACTTGACATCGTCTGCTGCATTCTCTTTACACCTTCGGATGATCGACAACACGTGCTCTAGACAAGCAGTGGTGTAAAGATGTTTGTCAGCTAAAGCAAAGAGACATTTCTGTCCTTCTGCTCTAGTGAACATGACCGAATTGCGTCTCGGGTCGATCTTGCCCATTTTCATTTGATTGAGATCACTGGCCGATCCGACAGGAGCTATCTTCGGTTTCTTCTTGAAGACTGTGGCTACCTCCTGATCCATTAGGGCTACCTCCATGATGTAACAGACTAACATCCTTTTGAGATGGTCTATAATCGGACCATATTCAGCTTCATTCGCCAAGAGGATGTTATGCAGAACGATCCAATCATGAGGATTTAGGTTCGGTAGATCTGCCAGGGATATAAGATGTTCAGTTCTTGCAGACCCTCGAATCACCTTGAACCGAACATTAATGAATCTTCCTTCGGTATAAGGCTTCAAAACCCGAACACTCACTATCTTCTGGGCGCTCCATGTTTGATACTGAGGACGAGCAACCTTCAGATAGAATTCAATCAGCTCCCTATCAACCTCAGGATTAGGATGAGGGACTTCAAAAATATTGGAGAAGGCGTGGAAGATAAACGCCTTTCGAGTCAACGGCATATCGAACTGTGAATCGACAAATTATAGCAGTCGAAGGAGATCACCGGCTCGAGCCATAGGATGCTAGGAGTATCTATGGCCTCCTTAATCATTCGCTCCCGAGTTCAGGCAGGGAAGAGAGTCTTCCTGCTCTCAAGGAGATCGTGGGCTTCTTTCTTCTTGCGTTCGGCTTCTTCAGCCTCTCGCGCCACACGATTGATATCATCATCAACATTGCGACTGTTTTTACGTTTCAACATGTCCGCAATGGTTTCTGTATCTTCATCTTCATCTGCTTCCTCAGCTATGTTCTTCCCTTTATCCTTCACACCCGAACCCAAAGTTTGACCAGTCGGAGGTGGTTCGGTTGTGTGAGTAGCTTTGGAGGAAGGAGGTGGTTTCGATCCGGAGTTCTTCCCTTCCCCCCTTGTTTCGGATCGGACACGAAACTAGGTAAGCCTTCGATTTTGCTAAGAAGGTCCATGGCAGGAGAAAGTTTTTCAGCAAGGGTTCGCCTCACCGAATGATTGAGAATCGGATCGTGTGCTTATAGGATGTTAGATAGGGCAGCGTGTACATCCAAAACACATGTTTTTATAACCTCCCGTTAGGATCGAAGAGCTTCAAGCTGTTGCTGTGAGTTTGAAAGTTGAGTGCTCTTGACCTTGAGGGTGGTGGTTTTGCTTGCCAGAGCGTCCATTAATGAGTTTTCAGCTGCGAGATCCTCTTGAAGCTTAGCGAGGCGCTCATCAATGGAGACACGAAGGGCCGAGTTGTCATCGCTAATGGATTGGCGAAGGTTAGCGAATGACTGTAACTCCGTTGAGACGAACTTTGCCAATTGCTGAACGATTGGTTCCAAAGTTGTCTTGGTGGCATCAGCGCTTTCCTGTAAGGACTTCAACAGGGAAGAGGCGTCTGAGAATAGTTTATCGACTTTTGCGGTCTCTGCCTCACAGGCTTTTGTGGAGGCGTTTATTGCTGCAGTGGCTGAAGCTACAGAATCATGCTGAGCCCTGGAGAAGGCATCAACAATCTTCTAAAGTGCGGCTTCAGAGAGAGAGGAATGAGAGTTGGTGGATGACGCAAGAAGTAAGTCAACCTTCTCGTTTAGCTCCTTTAGATGCTTCTTTGTTACTGGAGCATCGTCCTCATCGTCAATTTGAACCTGAAACGGACTAAAGTAGACCGAATCGAAGGTCATGTTTTCACCGCCAAGGAATGGGTTATCTCCATCAGAGGCATGATCTGGAGATGGTGGGGGTGGTGAAGCTGGGGGTGTGGTGGTTTTTGTAGGTTCAGGTTGAGTGTTGGTTGGGGTAGTTTCGGGTGGTGGTTGAGTGTGGGTAGGTTCGGTTGTATGCTGGGTTTTGGTTTGAGGTGGTTCGGTTACGGGTGGTGTTTCGGTTACAGGTGGTGTTTCGGTTACAGGTGGTGTTTCGGTTTCCGCTGTGAAAATGGGTGGTGGTATAGGGAAAGATGTTGGAGGAATAGTGGTAGTGGGGGTTATGGTGGGAATGGAAGTAGGGATTGTTTGAGTGGGTGAAGGAATGGGTGAATTATGGATTTCCATGTCTGGGGTAGGAGATCGGGGTGGAGTGTTGCCTCTTGGAGGGGTTTCACCTCGTTGAGAGCCGTCCGAATCCGAACTCTCGCCTTCTGAGTCACTCGAAGAGGAAGGGATGATAAGCTTTCGCTTCGGTTGAGTCTTCCTTCTCTTCGGCTGCGGGGATGTTGCAGGTTTGGTTGGTTTCCTCTTCCTGGGAGAAGGACCTTTAGCAGCTTTGGTCACTTGCTTCCCTTTATTCGCCTTTTTACCCCTATGAACAGGTTTGTCAGCATCATGGATGGACTTGAGCATTTCCTGTGTGAGTTCCCTCGGTCCTGACTGTTTGAACTCCTTAATCGTCCTGATGATCCTGCTGTCAGAAGGAACATCGCCGTACATTGTCTTCGGAATAGAGCCAATGAAAGAAAACTTGGATGCATCTGAGACGATGATCTTCGTGGTATGAAAAGTACCAACCAAAGACATCGATGCACCAGCAGCAGTGGGGACGTCGAACTTATCCATTGCCCACTTTGTGATGAGAGTCCAGAACCGGGCATACGACACCTCAGAATGTCGTGAAGAAGAAGAGAGGCTCTGGATGAGTTGTTGCCAGAGAACGAACCCATAGTCAAGATTGACTCCGTTGTAGACGCCATACATAATCGACAAGAACAGTCGACTAGAACCATTGGATCCTGAGCTCCGTTCAGATAAGCCCTTGAAGAGGACTGTGAACATGCCATTCCACTGCGGTGGCAAGCAGGATTTCTTGAACTTTGCGACGGAGGTGAGCACCTCCGTGTACCCCATATTGTAAAACATGTTGTAAAGGTGGCCCACCGGAATCGTATCCGAATTGATTCTTGAAGGGTCAGTAGCAAACCCTAGCAGTGTACCAAATCGTTGCCTTGAAATCGAGGTCTTGTGATCAGACACCTCGAAGAACACCCTGTCGACTGCTTTATCGTAATGAGCAGTCGCATACACCTGCGATAGGAGCACCATGGGCACAGACTCAACCCGAGATAGTGCAGGAGCGATTTGCGAGTACTTCAGGCACTCGATGATCGGAAACATGTAAGAATCATACGCCTGAGGTGTTAGGTCAATCACCAAGCATTGTTGAGGACGAATGGGAAGGATGTGTGAGGTGGCATGGACGGATGATGATTCTGCCATTGTTGAAGGTAGGAAGAAGAAGATGAACAGGAAAGCTTTAGGGAAATTTTTGCTCTCTTGGAAATCCGGATGCAGTAAAGAGGTAAATGGGAGTGGAGACTGCCTTTTATAGTGATTGTAAGGAGAGAGAAAAATCTGTCCAAATCTTCTATGGAAATACGAAAAGGTTTCCCGGAATGACAGATGCGTGACAGTTAAGGCATGCGATGATCACGTAGGAGAGAGAGTGTCAGATTCCTAGGAACACGCCGCCCAACAAGCGCCATTTCCAAAACAAACTGTTTCAAATCCTCACGCGCCTTTAAGTGCCAGAGAGGAATCGCTTGAAATTCGCACACGCGTCCATTATGTCAGTAAAAGAGTGGGCGTTTCAAATTCACACGCGCCCCTTTATTTCCCGCCTGAGTCAGCAACCCTTCGTCTTATCTTTTGAATCGCATCTTTTGAATAAATTGCCCACGTGGATGATTGTTGAGCACATCTTAATAATTAACCACCAATGCAATAAATCAGCCTGAAATTATTAGAACCAGATTTTTGGAAAATCAAGGATTTTCGTGCTAAGAGTGTAAAAGGAAAAGAAATAAAGAAACTCTTTGTAGGAAGGAATGTGATGTCAATAATGACACGAAACAAATGATCCCGGGCACGAATCTCTTCCTTCAAGGTCAAGAGAGACCTTAAAGTGTTAATGTGGATTCCCGTTGAATTACGATCAAACACTTATTAATAAATGTTGAAAGGCTTCTTTTAATTAGGCTACTTCAGGGTGGCTTTCGTTTTGATGCAACAATTCTAATCTTGAAATAAGAAAGAAAGTGATCAAAGGACTTGTGAGACCGGTGTAGTCTGTTGAACAAGTAGGTAGGAATTAATTTTAAATTGGCTTGGAAAATATAAAATCTCGAAAAAAAATTAAAATCTGGATCCCAAGGGAAGAAACGTTATGGTGTTTAACAATTTCATAGGAATCACTCAAAAAATAAAAAGTTGAGATTTCAGTAAGATACATCCGTCGATTCTTTGGTGAAAACTTGAGCAAATTAATTGTTCACCATCAATTCAGATTTGGTGTTGAATTTTGGGTTTCACTCAGCTCGTAGTGGCACGAAACTAAGATCATAAACGCAGCTGTTGTGTAACCATAAACCTCAGTGGTAATTTCTGAGAGTCTCAAGGGTTACGTTGATGAAAAGAATGTAATGAAGAAATGTAATGGAGATGGTGTAAGAAAATAAAGTACCTCAGCTGCAAAAAGAAGGACCAAGCAGAAAACTCTTATCTCATGTGAGAAGAGAGTGAGGTAGCTCACGATTAGAATAAATCTGGTAGCCTAATTGGGAAGACAAGGTTTGTTTATACCAAGTCATTAAGGCGATTATTCAGAATCTTATGAGGCTTGGGACACATACAGCAGCATGCTTCTAGGGACACTTAAGTAATCCAACAATTATATCCCCATAAATGAACGAACACAAACAAAATTAAAAGAGAAAAATATTTTTGGAATTTTTGAAATAATAAGACTTGGAAAGAGTAAGAAAAAAAACTTTGGAAAACTTTGAAAAACCGAACCCGAACGTTCGGTTGGTTTTGGTTGGGAAAAATTTGAATAACCGAACCCGAGCGTTCGGTTGGTTTCGGTTCAAGAAAATTTTGAAAAACCGAACCCGAGTGTTCGGTTGGTTTCAGTTCAAGAAAATTTTGAAAAACCGAACCCGAGCGTTCGGTTGGTTTTGGTTCAAGAAAATTTTGAGAAACCGAACCCGAACCTTCGGTAGGTTTCGGTTTTGGAAAATTTTAGAAAACCAAGGAATTTAGACATGGAATCAGAAAATTCTATTAACAATAAGATAAACAACTGTGTACAAGAAATATTCAACCAAGAAAACTACCTTTGTGGTGATGAGCGAGTCAGATGATTTAACCGAACCTGAACGTTCAGTCAATTTCGCTTCTTACGTTTGAGGTTGAGAGGTAGTGTGGGGAACTGACTCTGATTCCATCATACCTAGCCCTTGCAGTATTTTGTTGAATGATGCTTCAGGAAGAGCTTTGGTAAAGACGTCAGCCAGTTGATCAGTGGTTCTGACAAAGTGTACTTCGACGTTTCCATCTTCCACATGATCTTTGATGAAGTGATACCTCAGTGCTATGTGTTTGGTTTTAGAGTGTTGCACTGGGTTATGACAGATCCTAATTGCACTTTCAGAGTCACAATATAATGGGATCTTCTTCATATTGAGTCCATAGTCTCGAAGTTGACTCTGGATCCAAATCACTTGAGAGGTGCAGGATGCAGCGGCTATGTATTCTGCTTCGGCAGTAGACAACGACACGCACGCTTGTTTCTTGGATTGCCAGCTAACCAACTTCCCGTCAAGGAATTGACAGCCACTAGTGGTGCTTTTTCTGTCGAGTCCACATCCTCCAAGGTCAGCATCTGAATAGGCTTGAACGAAGAAGCCTGAGTTGGAAGGATACCATAGACCTAAGGAGGTGGTTCGCTTGAGATAGCGTAAAATGTTCTTCACTGCAAGCATGTGAGGTTCGCGTGGGTTTGCCTGAAATCGAGCACAATAACATACAGAAAACATGATGTCAGGCCTGCTAGCAGTAAGATACATTAGTGAGCCTATCATTTGACGATAGAGTGTGATATCAATAGCCGGTTTGTCTAGAGATGGAGTTAGCTTGGTGCCGAATGCCATTGGGACTTTGACTTTGGAGTCTCCCATCATACCAAACTTTGCTAGGAGAGTCTTCGTGTAAGCTTCCTGATTGATAAAGATGCCTTCGGGTCCCTGTCTAATATTTAAACCAAGGAAAAAGTTAATAGGACCCATTGAGCTCATTTCAAATTTAGTCTCCGTCAGCTTTCTGAATTCAGCTGTTAGGCTGGGATTCGTAGAGCCAAAGATGATGTCATCGACATAAATTTGAACTATCATAAGGTGGTTACCTTCCTTTTTGCGAAAGAAGGTTGGGTCAACCGAACCTTGTTTGAATTTAGACATCTTTAAGAATTTAGTTAGCGTTTCATACCAGGCTCTCGGAGTTTGTTTGAGGCCATACACAGCTTTATCCAGAATGTAGCAATGATTTGGATACTTTTCGTTCACGAACCCAGGAGGTTGCTCCACATACACGGTTTCTTCGAGTTCTCCATTAAGAAATGCACACTTGACGTCCATTTGGAAAACTTCAAAGTTTTTGTGGGCAACGTAAGCAAGAAATATTCTAACAGATTCCAGCCTAGCTACGGGAGCGAAAGTCTCTTCATAATCAATCCCTTCCTCCTGACAATATCCCTTTACTACCAGACGAGCTTTGTTCCTTATAACATTCCCTTCCTTGTCCATTTTATTCCTAAAGACCCATTTGAGACCAACAACCGAGGCATCTGGAGGAGTTGGAATGAGGCGCCAGACTTTGTTCCTTTCAAATTCGTTCAGTTCGTCTTGCATCGCTTGAACCCAATCGGAGTGATCGAGAGCAGTATTAACTGTCTTCGGTTCAACTTTTGATACGAATGAGTTAAACATACAAAACTCAACCTTTGAAAATAAGGATGTCTGTTTTGCCTTCAGTTGTGATCGGGTCAGAACCTTTTCGGAGACATCACCAACCACTTGAGAGATAGGATGATCTCTGGTCCATTTGGTAAGAGGAGGATAGTTTGGATCAAAGGTTGGGTCTAGTTCAGCATTGATCATTTCTTCTGGCTCGGATTGGCTTTCGTAGTCAAGTGACATATCACCATGCTCCCCCTCGATTGATGAGCTATGAGAAACTTGAGGTTCAGAGGTTTCTTGTGGTGCTGGACTTTCAGGCGTTGATGCACCTTCGGTTGGAGAAGCACTTTCGGTTGCAGTTGGACTTTCGGTAGCAGTTGTAGAGCTTGGCTCCCCCTCAACATGTGAGCTTGGCTCCCCCTCGACTGAAGCATCGTTGGATGGAGGTTCATCAGAATTCGATCCTCCTTCATTCATTCTCCTGGCAGCTTCTTCGACAATTTGCTTCATGTGGTCTACCTTGTTGTCTGCTGCGCCTGCTTCTGAGAGAGTAGCTTTCTCTGGTTTGTCAAAGAGCTTCATAAATTTCTCCTATAGATTAGCGATCGAGACTGTGACTTGGCCAATTTGAGGAAAGATTTCCCCATCTGTGTCTTCTTTGGCCTGTAGCTTTTTGACATAGCTATCGTTAAAAGTCACGTAATAGGTCTCTTCGATTTTTCTCGAACGCTTGTTTAGGACTCTGTATGCTTTGGAAGTGAGAGAGTAACCCAGAAAGATTCCCTCGTCGGCTTTGACATCGAACTTGTTGCGGTGTTCTTTAGAGTTAAAGATGAAACACCGTGAGCCGAACACATGGAAAAATTTCACATTGGGTTTTCTGTTGTTGAGAATCTCGTATGGTGTGTGTGTGAATCGTTTGTTGAGATAAGACCTGTTCTGTGTAAAACAAGCAGCAGAAATTGCATCAGCCCAAAAATAAAGAGGTAAGGAAGCGAAACTTAGCATAGTTCGGGCAGCTTCACACAAAGATCGGTTTCGTCTTTCGACAATTCCGTTCTGTTGAGGTGTGTAGTGAGCTGAGAAGTTGTGACTTATTCCCTTTTCTGCTAGAAATTCTTCAAATTCCCTGTTCTTGAATTCCAGACCATTGTCGCTTCTGATGTTGCGAACGACCTTCTTGAGCTGTACTTCAATCTGCTTGATGAACACTTTCAGCTTATGAGTCGCTTCAGATTTGAGCTTTAGAAAGAACACCCATGTAAATCGTGAAAAGTCATCAACAATAACAAGAATATACTTGCTACCACCGATGCTTTCGATAGATGATGGACCACACAAATCAATATGAAGTAATTCGAGTGGTTCAACAACTTTTGTGTTAATTATAGATGGATGACTTTGACGACTCTGCTTCCCCATTTCGCATGCAGCACACAAATGATCTCTGTCGAACTTGAGCAATGGAAGGCCTCGAACATGACCTCCAGTGACAAGTTTGTTGATATCTTTAAAGTTGAGATGAGAGAGTCTTCGGTGCCATAACCAGCTTTCGTCAGATTGAGCTTTTGATAACAAGCATATAGTTGGGTTTCCTTTGATGGGTTAAAGGTTTAGAGGAAACATTTCACCCTTACGCTCCGATTTGAGAATTACTTTCTTCGTCTTCTTTTCAATAATTTCAGAACCTTCATCGTCAAATGAGACTTTGAGACCTGTACCTCCAACAAGCTGAGATACACTGATGAGGTTGTGTTGTAGTCCTTCCACATAAGCCACCTTCCTTATAGTAAAATCACCATTAGTTATCATTCCGTATCCCTTTATGGTTCCGAAAGAGTTGTTTCCGAACTTGACGTTGCCACCGTTTGAAAGAGACCTGTATTCCCTGAGCTCTTCTTTCCTTCCTGTCATGTGACGCGAGCAGCCACTATCGATGTACCAAGATCTCTTCTTTCCTTCCTGTCATGTGACGCGAGCAGCCACTATCGATGTACCATTCTTCGTCGAACTGCTCGTCACTTATAACCTGCAAAAATTAAGCAGATTTAGGAACCCAAAGTTTCTTGGGTCCACGTGAGCTTTTCATAGGAACAGGAATAGTAAGAGAGATGTCAACAAGATATGTTCGTTTTATAAGTGTTGTTTCATCTTTCTTTTTGATGGTAAAGACTTTTATTTTATTAGGATTAGGTGCGTTCGGTTTAGACTCTGGATTGGATGCATTAATCTTCTGTTTGCCCTTTTGTTCAGCTGACAAATGAGATTTTTGAGAACGAACGGAATGAGCTTTTGAGTGAAATGGAGATGAATTGGAAGAAGTAGAAGAATTAGATGAATGAGAAGGAGTGGGTTTAGATTGAGATGACTTCTTAGCTGGAGACTCTAGGTGACCCTTTTGCTTTTGATCATTGATGGGACTGACCTTAGAGTTGTGATTTCCTTTGATTTCAGAAACGAACCTATGCTTTCGGTTGGAGTCGTTCTGTGAACCGAACCTTTGCTTTCGGTTGAAGTCATCCTTAGAACCGAACCTTGGCTTTCGGTTGTTGTGGCTCTCATGTTTTTTGACAGGATTGTTCTCAAACTTCAGATTCTTGTCTTGATGTGAGAAATATGCATTCTGGTATTGCCAGAATTGTTTCCTTTCAGAGAGATTCTTCCTGTATCTCTGGTTCCTTTCACGTTTCTTATTCCTCATCTGCTTCGGTTGATGATGAATATTGGCTTTCATTTTCGGTTTCTCCTTGGCTGGTTCACTTTGAACTGTGGGAGTTTCACTTTGAACTGAGGAACTAGAGGGAATGTCTTCTTTTGCCGAACTTCCATTCTCTTGAGGAATGTCTTTCGTACCACTAATACTTGGCACATCGAAATTATCTGGCTTGTTCAGAGGTTCTGGTATGTATCTACCTTTACTAATCCATGAAGTCTTTTCTGACAAGCCCACCGTTTCATCTGCATTATCGATTGGAGCTGACCAGAAGAACTCATCACAGCCATCAACATTGTCTTCGTTTACAATAGCTGTGAGTTCAGCAGTTTGATGTTCGGTTACTCCAGTGACCTTGTACACTTGATTTGGAGTGGTCCGGACCTTTTGATATACAACCACTTTTTCTGCTAAGATCGGGGACTTTTGTTGGGACAATCGAGCGAATTCCACTGAATTTTCAGAAATTAGATTCTTGTGGTTTTCAGGTTCGTTTTTTACAAATTCTGAGCAGTCAACCGTGTCCTCTACAGAAATTTCACTCATGTTGTCATCCTCATTAAGCTCAGATGCATTTTCAACATCAATTTTGTTTTCTGAGCTCAATTTGGCGTTTAAAGAGTCAAATTTTTGTATGGTTTCGGTTCTCAGTTTAAGTCTATCATTTTCATCCAAAAGGTTTTTAAGCATGTCCTTGTGGTCCTTGGATTTAATGAAGGATTCAATTTTGTCCAGTCCATACATATAGGTCGGATTGACGTCATCAGATGATATCACACTCTCACAATTATAAGCTTCGGCATCAATTTCATCCTCCTTAAACTCAAGGAAGGGCAAAATCATGCGATGAATCTTTTGGCCTATTTCACAGTCCAAGTGAAGCTGAGTAATATTAGTATAAAGACGTTTTGCAATCAAACAAAAAACATTACGCTGTTTTAACAACTTTAAATTGTCTCTTTGTAAATAAATGTTTTCATCTTTTATTTTAACTAATTCAGACTCCTTCAACTCGATCCACATGCGCCGCTCCTCACTCTTCGAAGACACCCTGCTTAATTGATCAGTTAGGTTAGAATTGGTGACTCGAGTTTGAGTTAAACTACTATCTAGATGAGAAATTCGTGAATTAACATTTTTTTAGTTCTTTTTCATATGAGGATTGTGGTACTTTAAATGAAACAAAAACCGATTGTACCTTCTTGATCAGTTCATCGAGCTCATTGAACTGCACGCTGAGCGGTTTGGCCGTAAAGCACATATCCTGTTGTTCCTTCGGTTCATTACTTCTATCATCAGTGTTGTATCCCCTCATCTGAGACACTTCAGACACCATCAGGCACCTGCCTCCACTTCATCGTCTTCTGAGTCGGTTGACCAAACTTCCACGCCACCGAACTCGTCATCAGCAACTGAACCCTGCACAATTAGAGCATTCATGGAAGGGTTAGCGGTAGATTTCTTCTTTCTCATCTCATCAAGCCTTTTCTGCAACAAAGCTTCCTCATCCTTTTCAACCATCTTTTTGAGGACACAATCCTTAGCATAGTGGTTTTTCCCACCACAGTAGTAACAGCTTACTCCAGAATCACCATCTGCCTTCGGTTCCTTCTTGGGCTCTTCAACCTTCGGTTCATTGTTAACCTTTTCTGAACTATAACTCCCTTGCCAGTTTCGGTTTTTGTTGCTGGGGAATCTCTTCTTAATGAACCTCTTGGGGTTAGACACCATCATAGCATAGTCCTCAGACGTGAGGTCATACTCCTCCAAGTTGAGGTCTTCATCCTCCATCACAGCTTTACTTTTTGACAGGAGGGCCAGGGAACCTAGGCTTGAAACAACGTTCTTTTCCTGCAGCACAATCTTCTCCTGGGACTTGAGAATACCCACAAGTTTCGCCAAAGAATATGATTTAAACTGCTCATGGGCTTTAACTATAGACACCACTGCTCTCCATTCTGACCTTAGACCATTTAAGAACGTAACCTTCTGCTCGATAAGCTTCCTTTCGATGTCATGTTTGATCATCTTGCTAAGAAGATGATTGAAGCGATCGAACGTCTGGGTCACAGTTTCTTCGGCTCCTTGTCTGAATTCTCCAAACTCAGATAAGAGCAAGGTTTGGATAGAATGTTCAAGATCCTCGTCTGTAGAGTACAGTTCACGAAGTCTATCCCAAACTTCCTTTGTCGTCGTGCATGAGCTTACCAACCTGAAAGTGTCGGACTGAAGGGCGAATCTGATCAATCTTAACGCCTTGATATTGCACTGGAATTTATCCTTTTCATCTTGCGCAATATCTTTAACATCCTTCAGCAGATCATTGTACTCCTTTTGAGTTTTGATAATCCTCGACGTTGCAGAGTGAGAAAACGGTCCATTGATAATTGCTTCCCATATGAGGTATCCATTATCCTCAGATCCTATAACATAGTCTTCGAAATGATGCGCCCAAACTTCATAATCATGGGTATATAAGATGGGAATATTCGTGGTTGAACCAATGCTGTTGGAAATATTGATGGGATTCGATTGCGACTCATCCATAATGATCGAATAACCTGTTTAAAGATCAGACTTGTAATAAATCAGATTAGGGCAAAACAATAAATATCAAGATACGTCAATAATGAGATGACGGCTCAATAAATATCAGTAATTGCGGAAAAACCCTAATTGAAACCTTTTCACAGAAAAGATGTGTATCGATTACACAGCCTCCTGCTCTGATACCAATTGATGAAATTAAAAACTTAATCTTGAAGATCGATTAGATCTTAAACAGGTAAATAAATATTAAACAGCAAGAACACGAAAATAAAGAACAAGTCAAGAATGAATCAAACGAGTCGAATGATTAAAATTAAACCCTCAGAAGAGCTCGATCAAGAACATCAACTGTAGAGGGTTGGATGGTTTACAAGAACGATAAAGAAAATCAAAGCTATCGTAATTCTCTATCTTGTAATCTAGATCGTTTTTCTCATTATGCATGCAAGCATATACTTATATAATAAACCTAACAGGCTCTCGGTTGGACAGGCCCAAACCGGAGTACAAAATAAATGGACTAACAGTCGAGCCCAATGACGCAATCTTCAAACGAATCTTTAACCCAACAAAACCAAATGACGTCAAAACAAAGAACTTATAATAACAAAAACAGAGAGAATATTCAATGACTAAAAATGTCTAACAATTTAATTTCAAGAAAAAACATCGATCATTGTTATAAACAACTACATCAGTAATTATCACATATAGATAAATGAAAACAACAAGAAAATGTTCAAGAATTCAATTTTTTAGCATATGATTTTTTTGAGACATTAGATAAAACACCTTGTGAGCATCATTCTATTAAGCTTCACTTTTATGATTTTAGATAAATTCTTCATCCATAACTATTTTCAAAACTCAAAAACTTAAAAGAATTAATCTCAATATTCAATATACATTGAAGCTCAAATCGACAAGAATATGAAAACTAGGGTTTCAAAAATCAACATTGTAACTATAATTAGGGATTATTATAACAAATTGCATCTCATTACATATTATATACATTATCTATTGGTACCAAACCCTTTGTAGTTCCTTAGATCAAATACAAAAAGGAAAGCACAACGAAGAACACAAAAGTATCACAAATATATCTTCCACTAACAAAATGGGTGCTCTAACCAAGAGAATGAGGTCACAAAGACGAATGGAACAAATCCATCACAAAAACACACATTAGGGTTGCTGTAACGCCCGTAGATCAGGTTAGTCAATTTAGAGACGATAAGCATCAAAAATGACTTTTTTATGGAAGATTATTTAGAAGGATTAATCTTAACTAAGTTGTATTATATGTTATAAGGATTCTGTACATATAAAGAACGCCGAAATCCGAGTTATAACGAAGAAGTTATGACCTGTCGAAGTTTCGCGACAGAACCAGCACAACACAACGCGACGTAAAAAGTGAATTTACGTTAGAGTGATATTTAACCTTAGTGATCTAAATGAAAGTCGTAGATCTTGTTATACCGAGAGCGTGCATAAAAAAGAACGTCCAAATCTGACTTCGTATGAGGAAGTTATGATTTTTCTAAATTTCAGCTTAGCTGTATGCAACCTGAAACTCGAATTTTAGATCGAGTGATTTTTAGCCGAAACAATCTAAACGGGAATCGAAGATCTCGTTATTAGTAGTGCAACGATAAAAAGACAGATGAAAACGGACGTTGGATGAAGAAGTTATGAATTTATAACGGAGTTTTCCTGTCTTGGCCTACTAAAAATAATATAATAAAAATAAATTCAAAATTAGACGACGGAGTCTAAACGAAAGTTGTAGAGCATAGTCTTACCTACGCGTGGATATAAATAACTTCAAAAAAAGAGCTCGTATGAGGAAGATATGAAATTCTGAAGTTTTTAAATAATTAAAATATATTTATAAAAATTATAAATTCGGATAATATCCGAAACCATGACACGTCCGATCCTATCCACCCGGTACTCCCAGCATACCAGGAGTACGCCTAGCGTACTCCGGTCTTGTGTGGTCCGAGAGACGGCCACGTAGCCCCACCGAGACTTCG
The DNA here is from genome assembly GCF_051521515.1 of Lactuca serriola. Lineage (NCBI taxonomy): Eukaryota > Viridiplantae > Streptophyta > Magnoliopsida > Asterales > Asteraceae > Lactuca > Lactuca serriola. Next base: position 86,252,420 of record NC_136411.1, on the reverse strand, counting down.
CCACCTGGTAGCCCCATCCGACTACGCCCTGCGTAGATCTTCATACGCCCAACGTACGCATGAAAGAGGCGTTACACTCCGCGTACATGGAAGTTACGCCCACTGTAACCCGATGACCAACCCCCTATAAATAGAAGACGAGGGTTGCCGATCTTGTTTGCAAATTTTCATTTCTCTCCCCTTTTTCTTTCTTCTTATTCAAAATTTATACTCCCGAAGCCTCGGTTTCAATCCCGACACCTGAAGCAAGTCCCAAAGCCCCGAAGATCCCAAGAAACATAGTTTTCGAGCTGAAACTCCATCCGCGTGAAGCCCGGTTTTGGAGAAAACATCCCGGTTTCAGCAAAGAATATTATTTTAATAGACGAGGTGCTGTCTGATCGTCGTCTTATCAAGTGAGTGCATATTCCCTTTCATAAACACGATCTTAATACAAGTATTTTTGAATGTATTAAGTATATGTTTTGAGTGAGTCTTTAGTTACTTTCTTCTACCGCATAGATATGAAGTATTTGCTATGAAATACATGCTATGTGTTTATACGTTGTTTGTTTACTTGAGATGGTTTTTGAATGAATGTTTTATACAGGTTTTTAAATGATTTAAATTATATATATGTAATTTATATCTACAAATATGTTGGGTAGAACATGGGTAGATGAAATAGTCGGTGTGTGATGAAAGATGAGTTAGGTGATGAGAGATACGTGATGATAGAAAGGTGATGATATGTAGGTGATAAGAAATTGGTGATGTGAGATGAGAGGAGGTACCATATCTTCGACCGATGATGTGGCGATGTAGTCATCTACCAGAGTATAGATGGCGACCACTGACTATTCTAGACAATCATGTGGAAACACCAGCGGGCTCATAACCTGTAGGTGATGCATTACGATTTCAGGCGATGTTGTAACTACGTATTCATGCAATGATACTCTAACCCCTTACTATGAATTACGAGTTCAGACGCCGTTGTATCTACGTATTCATGCGATGATACTCTAACCCCTTACTATGAATTACGAGTTCAGGCGATGTTGTAACTACGTATTCATGCGATGATACTCTAACCCCTTACTATGAATTATGAGCTCAGGCGATGTTGTAACTACGTATTCATGTGATGATACCCTAACCCTTATTGGACACGTATTGACCCTGGCGGCTATAGATTTAGTCCCTTATAATAATACAATGGTAGCTATGGATTTAGTATAGTGTAGATGAACCGTGGTAGCTATGGATTTAGTACTGTATAGATGAACCTTGGCAGCTATGGATTTAGTGTTTGTTATAGGAACCTCGGGCAACAATGGACTTTGTGCCAATTCCTTAGGTCAATCCTTAGGAAAGAATGAAGGAAGGATAGTCGATTCTTAGGGTAAAACCTTAAGAAATAAAGAAGATAATGGGGATGGGTAATTGGGTTGATTGTTTGATGATCGAATATAATAATTATATTATTGTGGGTTGAAAACCCTATATGCTCAACAGGCTCCCAAGCCTGACCCACTCAGTTTTCTTTGCATTACAGGTAATGACAGAAGAGTATAAATTGGTGGACTTGACGAGAGATTTTGGATTATAGATCAGCAGTTACAACTAACTGTTGTAAGGTCTATTTTATATTGTTTATGCTTTTGGTCTGTATCAAAACATGACATCCCGAGATTTTGTTATTTAATGAAAATACATTTCTTTAGAGAAATGCATTGATAAATTCTTATTATATTTTGTTTTGGGAACAAATTCCGCAACTTTTTTAATCAAAGGATTACTCTGATTTTATAAAAACAAAGCATAAACAAATCGGTCTTTTCTGGCCGCGAAAATCGGGATGTCACAGTTTCACCCCTAACGTTTAATAGATACAAAACTATTCTAATGAATCCCTTCAATTAAGGGTTTTTATATAATCTACATATTAACTAATCTGGTATATAAGGAATGGATATGATCAGATCTTCTCCAGATTTGGATATCAGCACCAACACATCAGATGATGATTAAAGCATCAGCTTTAGCGAGTCTCGCTGATTAGGGCATCAACGTCAACATCTGGGAGATCAACTTCAACTTTAGCCTCAACATCAGCTTCAACAGATAGTACCATCATCAAGTGTCATCAGCGTATCACCTGATCGGTGTGTCATCGGTGTATAATCATTAGTGCCTGGATACATTGATCTATCTTCGGTAGATGGTGTCTTCATGCCTTTGGTGTTGATAGAGTCTTCAGGGTCTTTCAGTCATCAGGGGATGTTGTTTAGTCTTTGACATATGAACTTCCATCAGCATATCTTCATATTAACTGACTATAACTATGATGTATATATTTTGCATCACCAAATCTATACAATTGAGTGACGCAAAAAAATCCCCAATTTGATGATGTCAAAACCAAAATAATTAAGAATTAAATAATAGATAAGTACAATGAAAGTGATATGCTCATTTTTCCCCCTAGATTTAGATCCCCCTTATATTTATAACTTTCTTCTTTCAAGAGTGTCTTCTATTCAAGGAATGATTAAGTAACAATGTAGCAGAACTAGATATTTCTCCCCTTTTTGACAACATCAATAGGTAGTGCCTTTTTTTTTTTAAGAAGACAACAAGAAACCTGAAATGAAAATAAACATCAAATAAAGTTAAATGGTAGGAGAGGATTTGGTGTATCAGATTATTACGTTGTTGCAATAGTAGATCATTTACATAGTTTTGTGTAGTCTCATCAGTGCATGGTTTTATATATTGAATCATTAACTACTTCTACTAGAAGAAAAAAGGTGAGAATGGGTAAGTGCGTGTAATACATCATAGTACATGATGTACCCATTTGCATAGATTTTTGAAAGTTTATCAATATGTGGTATTACGCAGTGAATCATTAAGTTCTTATAAAGAAGACTTGTGGGAAAGAAGTAGGATGTCTCAATCACGCCGAGGTGAAATTAGCGTGAGTCATTGACAGTGATAACCCATCAGCAAGAAGTGGTTTAATCCTTGCGTCATATAGTTAATTGCAGACTAGAATCAAAGATTCATTGTCAAATCATAGTGTTACCATGTCATACTTCAATCTTGGAGGTCAGGGAAATGAATAAACCTTTTTCATTTAAGGACCAGACAAGTATCTCTTACGCTTATATTATGTAATCAAGGTAAGCCATTGGGTTATGCTCGATGTTTCAGCAAAACATGAGACTTGATGCATACATCAATCATGTTTCCAGGGATGAGAATCAAGTAAGAGACAATTAACTAAGAAAATAAACACACAAGCCTTTCTATAATTTTCTTATTTGGACTAGGTAATCTCACTTTGAAAGTTTAGACGAAGCTAGAGAATCAGCATGAGTGGGTGAATCAATGTCATCTCAAAAGGTGGTCTCGTTGATGAGATACTTAGAGAGATTTGGGCATATACAACATCATGCTTCTAGGGACAATATTTTTCAAAAGTTACACACTAGGCTTACAAAATGCCATCATCAAATCATGAAAGGTACAATGATTTTAAAATGAGTGACCATACTAGGTGAAGCATATGTTTCAACTTCAAAAATCATTACTAAATGTCAGTTTGTCTTAGGATTCACCATGAGAATTAGAGAATTAGAGCTACATATATGTCCCTGAAATCAATAAAAAGATAATAATGTTAAGCCTTTATTGCTCCCCCTTCGATGATGATCCGCATTTGTGCCATTCCCACCTATATTTCTATTAAGCAGATAGAAAATATAGACTTAAAACTTTTCTCGAGAAAACCAACAGGACTTGTGGCTACCCGACGAATGCAATCAATGCTTCTAACCATTCCTCCTTTTTCTTTTGGCAACCGGACTAAAATGCCCCTAAATCCTTTCTCACGTAAGAGAAACAAAATCAACTTTCTTCATTGACCTTTTTCTTTCTTTAAACAACCATGCCATCAAAAAGGACACATGTTACTTCCTTCTTTTTCCAATGAGACAAGGAATGCAGTTTTTGACCAAATCTTTTGTCCAACATGAAGGAACATGTTGATCAGGTGTTGTAGAGCCTTGCTATCATCACCTTTTACTTTATTTGACCACCAATGTGCCTTTTAAGTTTAGCTTTACATTGACATCCTTTCTTGTTAAAGCTTTAAACAAACTTGCTGCAAAGCCCATGAGATTACACAATAACCGTTCAGACCATAGGCTTGACTTTCTTGGTACTTGACATCTTTTAAGATTATGTTGAATGTTTGAATAATGACAACACATCAGATTAGCTGCTGTACATTTTTCAACAACTTTTTTCAGCTAAGTCTACACATATAACTATGCTTTGATACGTGATATACGTCCATCTTAATTGAGTTTTCGCTTTCTTTAAACAACCATGCCATAAAAAAAGACACATGTTACTTCCTTCTTTTTCAAATAAGACAAGGAATGCAGTTTTTAACCAAATCTTTTGTCCAACATGAAGGAACATGTTGAGCAGCTGTTGTAGAGCCTTGCTATCACCACCTTTTACTTTATTTGACCACCAATGTGCCTTTTAATTTTAGCTTTACATTGCCATCCTTTCTTGTTATAGCTTTAAACAAACTTGCTACAAAGCCCATGAGATTACACAAAAACCATATGGACCATAGGCTTGAATTTCTTTGTAATTGACATCTTTTAAGATTATGTTTAATGTTTGAATAATGACAACACATCAGATTAGTTGTTGTACATTTTTCAACAACTTTTTTCGGCTAAGTCTACACATATAACTATGCTTTGATACGTGATATACATCCATCTTAATCGAAAAATGATAGAAATGCCCTTGTAAAGAAATTCTTTTTGTTGGATTTGGTGTCTAAGCCCATAACTATAACCGGGATGTACTTGACCTGATTGTAGCATGGTCCTTTTGGGTTGCCTTCACCAGTGCAATTTGATTGGATGGACTTTTGAGAATAAGGTTATTTATGATTTATTAATATATTAATATGAAATCATATTATTTAATTAGTATTGATCAAGAATTAATTTAGAATTAATTTTGTGATCAAAAGAGACTAATTAAATATATGGGGATTGATTGTGTAAATCAATGATTTTTATAATTTGGGCTAATGAACCATGGTTATTTAGGATAGGCTAAACCAATAAGATAGTCCATGGAGGTTTTAACCCATGAAGCTTAAGTAATATGAAAAGTCATTAGGGTTTGCAAAGATGTAACCCTAGCACTATAAAAAGGAACCCCTCATGGCCAAAATTGGTTACACATAGCCACAATATTCTTGGAGAGTGTGTAATGATTTTGTGCTAAATAACTTATTCTCTCAAGCCTCTTCTTGCATATTGGTGTCTGTGAACCATTGGAGGCATCACACTTAAGGTGCTCAAGCTTTCAAAGGTCAAGAACTACAAGTCCTTCTAAGAGGTAAGTCATCTAACTAGTTGTATTGCCTAAATGTCAATTTGTATGCTAGTTAGGATGTATGCTTTAGAAAATTGAAAATACATGTATAATTAGAGAAAACATAGATCCAAAGCATTTAGGGTTGCATGTGCACCATAAGAGTGTTATAGTCCTCAAAACCCAACAGTGGTATCATAGCCTAGGGTTGTTTTCTATTATACTTGATGGTTGCTAATTTTCAAAGTTGAAAAAATCGATTTTCTGGCCTCTGACTGATGAACTCGTCGAATCCACTGGTTGACTCAACGATTCCACTCAGTAACAAGGGTAAATTGATGAGTCAGTTCAAGCACTCGTCGAGTCCATGGCTATGGTTGCAAAATTTTGAGTTTTCTTGGCCTAGATTGGATTGGAATCACTACTACAAGCTATTTTACATCATTAAATTTATTTTTTATGCTATGGTAGTGACTATGCTCATCCAATCGCAAGATAATTGTCAAAGTTTTACGATAATTATTGATTCATACGATAAAAAAAAGTTGTTTGCATATTGTTGACTTGATATTATCTTGTTTATGAGTTTAGCTAGATCAATCTTGAATTATATGATATATTTAGTTGTTGAAAATTTGATCTTAAAGATTTTAATGACCTCCATAACTTATCCTCAAGTTATGGAAAATGAAAAGTCTCATCTTTAAAAATGCATTAAACTCATAAGTTATGAATTCCAAGAGTCATCAAAAGATAGTCGTCAAAATTCTTATGATAGTTGTTAGTTTATATGTTAAGAAAATTACTTTTATAATTTGACTTGAATCTATTTTGCCTTATGAGTTAGTTTGGATCATGATTAAAAATTATATGATAATTTTCCTTGTTAGAATTGATCTAAATGTTCTTTAATGAGTTTCATAACTTGTGCTCAACTTATGCAACATGAAAAGTCTTATCATAAATGTTTTAATGAACTTCATAACTTGTCCTCAAGTTATGAAATATCAAGAGTCTTTTCATAAAACCAACATTAAGCTCATAAGTTATAGAAATGAAGAGTTTTGACAAGTTTTAAACTTGCCCTCAAGTTTTGGAATTTGTAAAGTCTCAATAATGAAACTTTAATTCCGAACCCTAGAGTTTTAAAAGTTAAAATTTAACCCTTATACTTCTACTATATTAAAAGTTAATATATATATATATATATATATATATATATATATATATATATATATATATATATATATGGGAAAAGTGAATATACCCTTAAGGGTATATAAGCTTAGGTACCTAAACATACCATAATACGTCGTTTTGTTTGATATAATCATTATAATGTTCTTAAACTCAAACCCCTAACTTGATTTAATTTCTAGATTTTCGAAATTTCACTATTACATTTCTCTTACATCACATCTTTTTGCCGAAAACCTACTAGGTTATATATATTGTAGTTGAAAGTAAAAATTATATAAGAGGAAGATAAATGTGTAATTTATAAAAATCTTGGAAGTAAATCAAGTTAGAAGTTAAATTATAAGAACATTGGACAATTAGAATGTATTATATGATACAAAACGACGTAGTATGGTGAGTTTGGGTACCTAAGCTTATATACCCTTAAGGGTATATTCACTTTTCCCTATATATATATATATATATATATATATATATATATATATATATATATATGTGTGTGTGTGTGTGTGTATGTATGTGTAGGACAAGTCAGTCTTACCGTTAGTAGACCTCATTCATGAAGCCGATCTATAGGGGGGTATAAGGTTACTGCCTTTAAATGGTGGTTTAATGTGTGTCCACTCTCACCCATCGCTTCCTTGGCTGGTGGAGGGTCGTTAGCCGAACGGGTATGATAGGACATTAATTCTCCCTCATTAAAAGTATAATGGTAAATATAAAGTAACTAAACATTTATTAAATTCCCAATCTTAGTTACTTTAGGAAAATGTGAAAATGGTGCTAATCCATGAAATTACACTTTGCACCCTTGTTAAGTCGTTAGTGGAGCGTGTGTCGTTAACCGGCACACTAATCTGGGACTGAAAATGTGTGGAAAAGGATAGCTTGATGTTAATCATAGATCGATGGAGCGTGTGTGGCTAACCGGCACATTGATTAGGTTATTTGTAACGTTGAGTGTACCAACCTAGTTTGCATGGTTATTCACACTTTGTTTGTGATCCTCGGCATCCCAGTCACAAACTTGAAGGGCACAATCGAGATTTAAACATGCCATTGAAAAGCTTAATGAATCCCAAAGAATCTAGGAATTTCAATCCAATTAAAACATAATAACCCATTTCATTTTTCATGGTGGAAATTGGTAAATCGTCATTTACCTACCTTCAAATATTTTACAATTGGATTACGGCATCCATTTTCGCAATTGTAAAATATTGTGTTGGGTCCTAGCCTTAATATTTCGTTTTGGGTGTTATATTAAGGACTTAAATAAACTAACTTGAATTTCTCCCTTTATAGATTTCTAGGCCAGACAACTATGGTCTTCCCGAATCTATTGGAAAAGGCTTTCCACATGAAGATGATATTCCACAATATCATAATTCACTTCCTCCACCTCCTCCAATTATTCTCCCTGACCCACATCTTCAAAGACTTGAAAAGTTCAAGGTCACTCAGACCCTATTGGCAAGCAAACATGAAGATGGAAGATCTGTGTGAGCACATGTCTTGGAGATGAAGTCACACATTGACAGGATGGGAATGTTAGGAGTTGATGTCTCAAGGAAGTTGGTTGTTGACTTGGTACTTCGGTCACTTCCCGAGTCGTATAGTCATTTTATTAAAGACTACTATATGACAGACCGCGGCGTGACCCTTATTGGTCTTACCTATTTGCTTGTTGTTGTTGTTGAGTCTGCAATGATTTGGCGTACTGGTAAAGAAAATCTGATTAAAAGATCTACTTCCCAAACTTCCATGGACATTGATAATGGAAACATTGTAAGTCCAGAAAAGATTTCTCTTTCCAAGGGAAATGGAAAGGCTAAGTCTGAGATTGTCCCGTATACTATTCCCAAAGAGTCCATATGTTTCTATTGCCAAGAGAAGGGGCATTGGTTGCGAAGCTGCCCTGACTACCTGAGAGATGTAAGAGATGGTAGAATCAAATTGCATGGTTCTACTTCAGGTAAGTCAACTATGTAACTCTATTTAGTTCCTATTTGTAGATTCTTAATACATGATGTGATAAGATTACATTTTGATGTTTTGTAGTATCAAAGGAAGCTTAAAGGAAAGGCATGCAGAGTCGGATCGCGAAGAGATGGATTTCGATCGCATGGTTCAATGATCGGAGTTTTGAGCTGCTGCTTAAGAGTTATGATAGATTGCTTAGAAATTTGTAATAACATAGTTTTCATTTGTAATTGCATTGTAAGGAAAAGTTTTTCTGCAATTATATAAATATAGAAATTTTTTTATCTTATTTCCTTGCAATGGCATATATGAAAATTGATGTTTGTATTTTTAGCAATATGGATTTGATTCTTTCGTTTATGGTAGTGTCTAAATTTACCAAATAAGGAAAGATTCTCATCACCAAGGTTTCAATTGGACAGAAACTTGGGATCATGCAACTTGTATTGTATGATGAATGATAGCCTTCATCTTTGGGAAATTAGGACTAGTTCCTTGTTCACATACAGAGGTGAGTTTAGTGAAGGACTAGAGGATCGGGTACACTTGGTTGTGCGTTGGTTAGGTCCACCACAAAGAACGATAACACTATTTGTTATGGTTTACTAAAGTTAGTAAATATGGTTATGCTTACAAGAATAAGTATAATTCTGAGTCATTGAAAAGTCTCAATGTATAGCAGAACGAATAAGAAGAATCAAAGTCGGTAGAAAGATAAAAGCTTCCCCAATATGAAAAGGTGGGAAAGTACTTGAGTATTGTGTTTTATGATCATCTTAATGATTATGAAAACCATATCACAATTTGATCCGCCAAGGACGACTTAGTGCATTTGCTTGGCTAAGAAGAGGAATCAGGAATTGTTGAAATGGTTAAATCAATTAAGATGAACCATACTTCATTCCAAAATCATATCTTAGAGTTATACTCCAAGATTGTACATTGAGTGACATATCAACAAATGTAGAGTAAAATGTTTTCTACTCTTATACATTTGAAATCGGTAAGTTGTAATGTTTTGGGTAAAACAAAGATCAACTAAGACCGATTTTCAAAAGTGTTTGTCTTGATAAGAAATCACACTAACTCTTGAATATCTGTTTGTCAAGTAATGTTTCTTGACAGAGAGAAACTTATATGTCAAGAGGTCAGTGGGAGTCTTAAAGATCTTGAAAGTTTTAAGAACTAATCAAGAGTCAACCTATTGTTAATCACTAACACACGACTTGAGGTTTGTAACCTATCGTGTTGACATATTCTTATTTTTGTGCCCATTCTAGGTGGTCGACTATGCATGTGAGTTCTATGAGTTCTCAATTGCTTGCATTACAACCTGGAAGCAATGGTAGGCCCTTGTGCTGCCAGGTGGCAAGGAATTAAGATTGAACAAGTTTAGTACATATGAGTTTGGATTTGTCACTAACCTTGACTTGTGATTTTTTTGGACAAATTCACATGGATAGGAACACATACACCATAAAAATCTAAGTGTTATAAGGTTTCTCTCCAATTCATGAAAATGATTGTCAGGAAACACTTTCACTAAGTAGATGTTAAAGATTTAGCAATTGTGATATTTTCATTCTCAAAAAGTCGATTATGACTACGACATCCCTCTTCATAGTTCGAGTTGTGAGAAATGACAAAAGGTCTAAACATTTGAGACTTGTTGTTGTAAGTTCTAAAATTGTTTAGACACACATATGAGCTTTCTAATAAAAGGTGTGTGAGCTTAGATAATGGATTATCGAAGCATCTCGTGTCAGAAACCTGAACTTTGGTAAAAAAAAAGTCAATAAAGTATTTATTTCTAGAAGTCCAACTGATTTCTGGATTTATGTCATAGCTAGTGGGAGCATAAAAGTTATGCAAGCAACAAAATAATTGCTATGATAGTGGGAGCATAATTATTATGGTAGGTGTTGCAAGTTAGCAATGTTAATTATAGAAAACAAAGCTTTCAATTTGCAAAGTTGCAGGGTTGAAAAGTTGTTTTGCTATAATTAAGGGAGAGGAACTTGTACTTCATTTCAATTCTAAAAGTTTAGATTGAGATTTTAATCAAATTTAGTCAATGATTTATATGAATACCATGTTAAAATGCTTCAACATTGGAAATTCTATATATGGAAATATTTAGCAAAAGACTGGTCAAGTATCATGTCTTTATGTAAGACATTATGAACCGTATCCCATATACTTCAGGTATAGGATCGATTGTATATGCTATAATATTCACGTGTTCTAAATTTTCCAAGTGCCTAGGACATTAAGAGGGAAAAAGGACTAGAACTGGATATGACTAAAGTTATTAAACAACTGCTAATAACAATCCAAGGTTCGCCAAAGATTGGCTGTTTATGAATAGTTGGAAGTATAGTAATGGATGGACCATATTGACATTATTATGGATAGACAAGATTCTATTAACAATGAGTTTTCATATGGCAAATATGGAAATGTTTCCATAATGGGAGTTAGACATCAATAATCTATGAGAAAGTTAGAAACTTTTATGCAATAAGGATGCTCAAGGGAATGTGCTTTGTATATGAGACTTAGGATCTATGGAATTTTCTTGTAACAATCTCCAATGGAAAGTGTTGTAATTAACAAAGTCTCCGTGACTTGTGTACATAGTCATTACAAAAGGATCACTGCATATAAGTTTAGAATCTAACAAATTACAGTAAGTGGCAAGAACTTGGTATACTTACACTTACGATAAGGATTTGGAATTGTGAAATGAGTATCCTTAGAAATGATTACAATTGATCTATTTCACAAAGTAAGTATTGTAGGTAAATATAGTGTGCATGCTTGGAGCATGGGATATCTATTGTTTTAATTTAAGTATTAGTTGATAAATCGAAACAATATACAATGAATAATGTGTAATCAATATGGTGATTAAATAAAAGGTGTTTTATTTACACTTAAAAGTTTTGGGGCCATATAGGATTAGTATTATTCTTGTGTTTCACTTTTCTTGTTTTGACTTCCAGAACAATAAGATTATTCAAACCATCCACAGTCAATCATACTTTGGAAGTAGGTAATGAGGCTAGACTGTCATGAGTTGGCTTGTAGATTGTCTAAGGTGTTAGACATAGAAAAAGTTTGCTACGCCATTTATGAGTGCTCCTGAAATAAGATTTGAGTATTGGATGCAACCTACGCTCACCTGAATCACTTCATGGAATTTATCATGAGTGATTGTGAGATGATAACATATAATCTTCAAACTAAGATATATGAGTTGTTGACTATGAGTTGGTTGTGCATTGATGATACGGAAACGCGTCAGTAACTTGATGTTATAAAATGTATCATTCTGCATGACTTAATGAGTAGCTAGTACAACCATATAATGTCGAAGTTTATCTATTCCTTTTATCCTAAGAGGATTAAAAGCGATATCTTGGGCCCCTCGATGATTCTGTTTTGACAATGTGTTGGGCTCGGTCAGTACCACATTGATGTGTTCAGTTATGTTCAATGTTAGACAAATCGAAAATCAGGAAACAAATTGCAGGACAATAAGTATGACTATGTTCCATGTATTTGTCTGCATAGATATCTTGAGAACAGAGGAATATATGATCCCTTATCTGAAGGACGCGTCACTGACTAGGTTAGAGTTCGACAACGGCTTTTGAGAGCTTACGACCGCTAAGTCGGATCCTGAATTCGTATGGGCAGTTATAGTTATTAGACTTATCCAAGTGAGAGACTGTTAGATTTGGTGTCTAAGCCCATAACTATAACCGGGATGTACTTGGCCCGATTGTACCATGGTCCTTTTGGGTTGCCTTCACCAGTGCAATCTGATAGGATGGACTTTTGAGAATAAGGTTATTTATGATTTAATAACATATTACAAGCATAATATATTAATATGAAATCATATTATTAAATTAGTATTGATCAAGAATTAATTTAGAATTAATTTTATGATAAAAAGAGACTAATTAAATATATGGGGATTGATTGTGTAAACCAATGATTCTTATAGTGTGGGCTAATGATCCATGGTTATTTAGGATGGGCTAAACCAATGAGATAGTCCATGGAGGTTTTAACCCATGGAGCCTAAGTAATATGAAAGGTCATTAGGGTTTGCAAAGATGTAACCCTAGCACTATAAAAAAGAACCCCTCATGGCCAAAATTGGTTACACATAGCCACAACATTCGTGGAGAGTGTGTATTGATTTTGTGCTAAATAACTTATTCTCTCAAGCCTCCTCTTGCATATTGGTGTTTGTGAACCATTAGAGGCATCACACACTGAGGTGCTCAAGCTTTCAAAGGTTAAGAACTACAAGTCCTTCTAAGAGGTAAGTCATCTAACTATTTGTATTGCTTAAATGTCAATTTGTATGCTAGTTAGGATGTATGCTTTGGAAAATTGAAAATGCATGTATAATTAGAGAAAACATAGATCCAAATCATTTAGGGTTGCATGTGCACCATACGAGTGTTATAGTGCTCAAAATCCAACACTTTTTAGCTAGTGCACATCTCTTCTTAACATTGTCTTTCTTTTCTTGTTCTTGCAGACATGTACAATTCCCACTTCCATGCTTTTTATGTTATATTGCAACTTTTTCTTTTTTAGGTTACATGTAGTTACTCTAATTTATCTTTAAATGGATGACCTTTTGTTGTGGATTGAGAACCCATATGATTGCTTGAATAAATAAGGTTTCTACCATGTGCATCAAGAGAAGTACCGAGAATAATATGAAACGTGACAGAGGAAACCACAATGTGGACTTCAACCTTCTATGATTTCGACGATAATGAGACTTTCTCCTTTCTTTTGACTCGTCTTGATCCTGATTCTTTTGAACCATGATAACTTTGCACTAAGTTTCTCCTTAGCTGATGATGAAGGAGAGGACCAACATAACACAACCGTCTCTTCATTTGTTTCCATGATTTAAGAGAAAACCGGATCATTATACCTTTGATTCTCTTAAGAAGAAACCTTTCACCAAAAAGAATCGATTTTGAATTTATTTGACAGTTCATCCATGCATTTCTGGGAGACACTAATATCTAGTGTACAAGATTGTTGCAGGTGGCTGGGATAGAGATGGAAGAAGCAAGTAACATATGTGAACGTAAAAAAAATCTTGAAACTACATGAAATGGCGATGATGAAATTTGTATTGTTGTTGGTGAGATGCTGAGAAATTCATGAAGTTGATGGGAATAGTTGTAGCTTGAACTTATGTCAACGAGAGTAAAAAACTTCATCCCAAAATTCATTTCTTGATAACCTAGCCATTGAAGTGTCAATGTAAAAGAAGATATTAGACGTGTTTGAAACTTGTGTGAGTCCTACTTAGAAGTCTTTTCCTTTTTACTGTTGCTTTTTTAGAGATTTGCAAGCATTAGCCATGTTAATGTGAGAGAGAGAGAGAGAGAGAGAAGTGTAGCGTGAACATTGATTTTCTCTTTCATTTTCAATCTTGACATGACTATTTACTGATGCTTTTTGATACCACTGGCTATTTTTCAATTATAATTTATAACATATCAAACAAATACAACAAACATTACTCTACTTAGATTTTATCCCTAATGAGTTGAAAAACTCTTAGATCGATTTGATCTTCAACAGGTTAAACAGCCGAAGCAAACAAACACAATAAACACGATATAGAATCAAGTAATGCTTAATGATTCAAAGTAGTCACGCCTCAACAGAGCTCGATGAAGAACTTCCACTGTAGAGGCGGGCTAAGGTTTGTAGTACAATGATCAGAATAATAATTAAAGCGGTGTCTACTAAGGATGCATGCATGCACCTTAAATACTAAACCCTAATAAAACAATCACGGTTGGACAGGCCCAAACCGGATAACAAAACTGGGCTAAGGACCAAGCCCAATGACGCAACACAATTAGACCCAAAAATCTCCCCCTTTTTGTCAAATAAGGCGAGAGACTACTTTGGTTGAGTGACCTTGACCTGCTTCACAACCTTGAACAGTCGAGGGATAATCGCAAGAAGTGTCTGCCGAAACTGAATGTACCAACGAAGCATATCAATGAACAACTTCTTGTCAACTTCACTGTTCTGATTACATCTGTGTATGATCTCCAAAATGTGCTCCAAGCAAGCAGTAGAGAACATGTGCTTGTCAATAAGAGCGAACAGGCACTTTTGACCTTCGCCCCTAATGAACATCACTGTATAAAACTTAGGATCGATCTTGCCCTTGATCATTGCATTAACATTGCCAGTTCTTCCAATTGGTTTCATCGTGGTTCACTTGTGAATGGAAAATGCGATTTCCTAATCAATCTTTGCTACTTCGTGAATGTAACAAACAAGCATTCGCTTGACGTGATCAATGATCGGATGATACTCCTGAGGATTGGATAACAAAATATTGTTGAGGAGTATCCAGTCGTGCGGGTTCAAGTTCGGTAGATCAGCCAGAGAAATAGTATGGACCGAGCTATCCGAGCCTCGGGTTACTTTGAATTTAACATTAACAATTTCCCAGTCGAAGAGGGATTCACTACCTTGACCGTTGTAATCTTCTTTGGGCTCCATGTCAAGTATTCTGGCTGAGCAATCTCCAGATAAAACTCCAATAAATCCCGATATACCTTCGGGTCTAGAGAGGGAACGACAGCCGTGGAGACAAAGCAATGGAAGATAAATGCCTTTTGGTTGATTGGCATATCAAATTGAGCATCCTTTGAGTTCTCAAGATCTAATGACATAACAGGTTCAAGCCAGTGAGTACTCGGTTCATCAATGACTTCCCTCTGGAGCGATTCAATGGTCCATTCCGGAATCATGGACTTCTTTTTCTCTAAGAGCTCCTTTTCTTTCATCTCTTTCTCCAAAAGATTCATCTTCTCCTAAATCTCTTGATCAGAAGGCTTGAATTTCTGATTAGGTTTAGATGGATTCCCTTTCATGATGTCTTCAATATCTGTTGAGTCTATTAGATTGCGTCATGGACTCGGTCCTTAGCCCAGTTTGAATGCCGGTATTGGGCCTGTCCAGCCGTGCATAATTTTGTACTAGGGTTTAGTATATAAGCTGCATGCATGCAGACTTAGTAGTCATCACTTTCACTGTTTATTTCCTTCATAGTTTTTGTAAACCCTAGCTCACCTCTACAATGGAAGTTCTTCATCGAGCTCTGCTGAGGCGTGACTCTGTTTTGAATCATAAGCACATTTTTGATTCTGTTTAGTGTTCATTCTCATATTGTTCTTAAACTATTTGATTTCTTTTATCGTACTTGTGAAAGATATAATCGATCTAAGAGTTTTGAACTCATCAATTGGTATCAGAGCAGGAGATTGTGTAATTCATACACATCTCTTCTATTGAAGAAAATCTTAGGGTTTTTAATTCCGCATTGATTGATATTTCTTGAGCCGTCACTCTATATTGATGTATCTCATTAATTGTTGATCTAACCCTAACGATATATTACAAGTCTGATATTTTACAGGTTACCGATCAAAAGTATTTACAATGTCCATGGATGATTCACAAACCAATCCGATCAATATCTCCAACAGCACAGGGTCTACAACAATAATACCAATCTTGTATACACAAGACTATGAAGTTTTGACGCATCACTTTGAAGACTACGTGATTGGATCGGAGAATGATGGGTATTTAATATGGGATACTATTTCTGCAGGCCCATTTGCTCACTCAAGCACATCAAAGATTGTTAAAAAATAGAAAAAATACAATCAGCTTGTCAATGACGTCAAAGACATTCCTCAGGATGAAAAAGAGAAGTTTCAATGCAACATCAAGGCCCTGAGGATGATAAGGTTTGCGCTGCAATCGGATACGTTTCGTTTAGTGAGTTCTTGTGCTACAGCTAAGGAGATCTGGGATAGATTGAAGGAATTATATTCCACAGATGAAGACTTGGAACACTTTATCCAAACTCTCTTGCTATTTGAGTTTGGTGACTTTAAGCAGAAGCCTGAAGAAAAACTTGTTCAAACTTTCGATCGCTTCAATCATCTTTTAAGTAAGATGATAAAGCATGGAATTGAAAGAAAAGTTATTGAACAAAAGGTTACTTTCATGAATGGCCTCAGACCTGAATGGATGGCTGTTGTGTCAACAGTTAAAGCTCATGAAAAGTTCAAATCTTACTCTCTGGCAAAACTAGTGGGTATTTTAAAATCCCATGAGAATGCTTTATCTAAGGAAACGACTGTGGTTTCTGGTCTGGGTTCTTTAGCTCTTGTCTCCAAAGGAAAAAGTTCGGTTGAAGAAGAAGAGGATTTAGATCTCGCAAATTATGATCTAACCGGCGAAGAATACGCCATGATGGTGTCCAATCCTAGAAAATTCATTAAGAAGAAATTCCCAGCCAACAAGAACCGAAACTGGCAGGGTAGCTACAATGCCGAAAGGATCAAGGAGGAACCGAAGATAGGGTCAAAATATGAAGAGTCAAAGAAGGAAGCTAAAGTTGGAGGAGACTCAGGATTCAACTGCCATTACTGTGGAGGCAAAAATCATTTTGCTAAAGACTGTATGTTGAAAAAGAAAGAAGAAAAGACAAGCAAAGAAGATGAGGAAGCGAGCCTCCTGAGAAGATTGGAGGAAATAAAGAAAAGAAAGTCTGCTGCTAATAACTCTACCATGAATGCTTTAATTGTGCAGGGTACAAACAACAGTGATGAGTTTGGTGGTGTGGAGGTCTGGTCCACAGATTCTGAGGATGATGAAGTCAGGAAGCCCACTCACGGAAATGCTATGCTGGCGAAAGCAGATCATGCAACAGGAAGATGCTTTGTAATTACCGAGGGAGTGTCCCAAATGAGAGGATACACAACTGATGGGGGAGTTGAAGAGGTAAGGTAGCGAGAGGACAAATGTTTTGTGGCCAAGCCTGTTAGTGCACAGATCAACGAATGTGATGAGTTGATAAAAAATGTACAAAATTGTAAGTCCTTAATTTTCCTGTGTATCAATCAAATCCGTTTGATGGTGCGGAATCCCAATCAAATGGATGATGTCAGATCAAATAGAAGAGAATGAGAAGAAGAATAACATGAATCTCTGTATGAATTGATTAGAATTAAAGTTCCAGATACAAAAGATTCACACAAAATGCTCTCTGGCCGTAAACTCTCTTCTCTCTGGCCGCAAACTACTTAGGGTTCATCCATCTCAACTCCTCACCCTAACACCTCTATTTATACTTGGAATATGGGCCGGATAACACATGGGCCGTAAATGAGTTTACGGCCGTAAACTCAGCCGTAAACTAGACCATAAATTCATAAATATTACAGAAAAATATAATTGCCCATAAAAGCAAAGTGTAAACCATATATTGACCCAACAAAAATATTCTTGCTTCTCTAAAAATACCTATTAATGATTATGAAAAGGAATTAAATAAATTAAAGTCAAAATTCTCAAGCGTAAGTAGCCATATCACCCAAACCCGTGTCACAAATTCTAACCTAACTGATCAAATCAGCAGGATCTCTTCAAAGAGTGAGGAACGAAGGATGTGGATCGAGCAAAAGGAAAAGGTGTTAATTAGATCTAAATATGATTCTATTTATTTGCAAAGAGACAATCTTAAACTTCTTAAACAGTGAAATGTGTTTTGTTTAATTGCTAAGAGACTCTATTTTAACATCACTCAGTTGCATCTTGATTGTGAAATAGGGAAGAAGATACATCGTATGATTTTACCCTTCCTTGAATTAAAGGAGGATGAAATCGACGCTGATGCCTACAACTGTGAAAGTGTTGTATCTTCTGATGAAGTGTCTGCAACGTATAAAATTGGTCTGGACAAAATTGAATCCTACATAAAGTCCAAGGACCACAAGGACATGCTTAAAAATCTGTTAGACGAAAATGATAGATTGAAATTGAGAGCCGAAACTATACAAAAATTTGACTCCTTGAATGCCAATTTAAGTTCGGAAAATAAAATTGATGTTGAAAATACATATGAACTTAGTGAGGATGATGATATGAGTGAAATTTCTGTAGAAGATTTGGTAGACTGTTCTGAATTAGCCAAAAATGAACCCAAGTCCCATAAGAACCTAATTTCTGAAAACTCTGTTGAGTTTTCTCATTCCTCTACCGACAAATCCAAAGTTCTCAAAGCTAAAGTTGTTGTATAGCAAAAGGTTCAAACTATCCCAAACCAAGTCTACATTGTACCGGGAGTCACTCCACAACAAACTGCATAATTAACTGCTATGGTAGAAGAAGACAATGCTGGGGGATGTGATGAATTCTTCTGGTCGGCCCCAATAGACAACGCAGATGAGACGAAGGGTCTTTCTCATAAAACCTCATGGAAAGTGAAAGGTAGACACATACCTGAACCACTAAATGAGCCTACAAAGTACGATGTGCCGAGCACAAGTGGAACTAAACCCCCTTTGGACAAACCAATGCAAACCACAAGTGATACTTCTTCAACAAAGAGTGAATGTTGTGCCCATACTTCGAAAAGAAAGGCTAACATTCATAGAAATCCAAAACAGGCGGCTGATCGAAAGCATCAAAGAAATCTGAGATATAAGAAGAATCTATCAGAAAGAAAACGATTTTGGAATTCTCAAAATCCTGATTTTGTAAGGATTGAAAGGAAGAATAAATCAGAAGAAAACTCAAGGAACCAGAAGAGCAGTTTCGGTCCTCATAACAATACCAACCGAAAGGAAGGTTTCGGTCCTTCAACCAACAGGAACCGAAAGGGTAGTTTCGGTCCTCCAACCGATAGGAACCGAAAGGGTAGTTTCGGTCCCTCGACCAATAAGAGCCGAAAGGGTAGTTTCGGTCCCTTGACTGAAAACAACAAAAAGGAGAGTTTCGGTCCATCACCCATTAACAACCGAAAGAACGGTTTCGGTCCCTCGTCCTATAACAACCGAAAGGAGAGTTTTGTTCCTTCATCCCATAGCAACCGAAATAGTAATTTCGGTCCCCATGCTTACAAGTTCGATCAGCAGAACCGAAAATCTAATGTCTCTCCTAAATTCAATTCTCTAAATTCTAATTCCTCAGTTAAAAACCCCAGTCCTCCTAAATCCACAAAAAATTAAAGTTTTTACCATTAAAAGAAAAGATGAAACAACTTTAATTAAACGCACATATATGGTTGATATTTCTCTTACTATTCCCTGTCATGTAAAAGGCTCACGAGGACTCAAGAAACTTTGGGTTCCTAAATCTGCTTAATATTTTGCAGGTTATACGTGACGAACAGTTTGACGAAGAATGGTACATCGATAGTGGTTGCCCGCGTCACATGACAGGAAGGAAGGAGGAACTGAGAGAGTTTCGTTCTCTCAAAGACGGTGGCATTGTAAAGTATGGCAACAACTCTTTTGGAACTATCAAAGGCTATGGGATGATCACTAATGGCGAGTTCTCTATAAGGAAGGTAGCTTATGTTGAAGGACTCCAACACAATCTCATCAGCGTATCACAACTGGTGGTTGGTACCGGATTAAAAGTATCATTCGATGATCAAGGCTCAGAAATTGTCGAGAAGAGATCAAACAACATTCTGTTGAAATCAAAACGAAAAGGGGAAATGTATCCCTTAAACCTCAACCCAATAAGAGGTAAACTAGAAGTGTGCTTACTCAAAAAGGCTCACTCTGATGAAAGCTGGTTGTGGCATAAAAGACTATCTCATTTGAACTTCAAGGATATCAACAAATTGGTATTTGGTGATCACATTCGAGGGCTTCCAGATCTAAAATTCGATAAAGAACATCTCTGTGCAGCATGTGAAATGGGAAAGCAGAGTTGGCAGAGTCATCCTTCTATTATCAACACTAAGGTGATAGAACCATTGGAATTACTGCATATTGATCTATGTGGTCCATCATCCATCGAAAGCATTGGAGGAACAAATACATTCTGGTTATTGTGGACGATTTCTCAAGGTTTACATGGATTTTCTTTCTCAAGCAAAAGTCTGAAGCCACTCCAAAACTCAAGCTCTTCATTAAACAGATAGAAACGCAACTAAGAAAGGTAGTTCGTAATATAAGGAGCGACAATGGGCTGGAATTCAAGAACAAAGATTTTGAAAGTTTTCTTGCTGAAAAGGGGACGACTCACAATTTCTCAGCCCCCTATACTCCACAGCAAAATGGAATTGTTGAAAGGAGAAATCGGTCCCTGTGTGAAGCTGCTCGCACCATGCTATGATTCGCGTCCTTACCTTTGTATTTTTGGGCTGATGCAATTGCGGCTGCATGTTATACTCATAATAGATCATACTTGAATAAGAGGTTCTCAATTACCCCTTACGAGATCCTGAACAATCGAAAACCAAACGTGAAATTCTTTCATGTGTTCGGTTCAAGATGTTTCATTTTCAACTCCAAAGAGAATCGAAACAAGTTCGATGTTAAGGCGGATGAAGGAATTTTCTTAGGCTACTCCCTGAACTCCAAGGCGTATAGAGTTCTCAATAAACGCTCAAAGAAAATTGAAGATACATACTATGTCACCTTTGATGATATTATGTTAAGAAATTGAAACCAACAGAAGATGCATCGCAAGACATATTTCTAAAGAATGGTCAGGTTACTATCTCCATCTCAAATCTTTTCGACCAATTCATGCTCCTGTTTGATGAGCCTCAAAAGGCGATTGACTCTGAATCAACTGCAAAAGACAACAAAGTTGATAATCTGAAACAAGTTATAGATGATGCTGCTAAGAAGATGGAATATGATCAATCCAAAGAAACCGAAGGTGCAGACGCAAGCGAACCTTTTGGTGACTGTCCTACTATCCAGGGGGAGGGTTCCTCTCCTCATCATGATCAAAGTTCTTCATTCCAGGGGGAGAAATCATCGCCAAATACATCAAGCTCTACTAAAATTCCAGCCAATAAAGGGGATACAAATGCTGGTCCTGAACAGGAATCATTCTTCGAGGGGGAGAACACCAATATTGGTGATGATGACATTTTGTCTGAACTAGAGGAAGAAATCAATGCTGAATTGGATCCTATCTATGATCCAAAGTTTCCTCCACTTATCAAATCGACCAAAGATCACCCTCAAACTCAAATTATTGGGGAATCCTCAGAAAAGGTGTTAACTCGCTCTCAAATCAAAGCGAAACAGGCTGCACTATTTTCAAAAGTCAAGTTTTGCATGTTCAATTCATTCGTTTCCAAAATTGAACCAAAAACTGGTAACTCAGCTCTTGATCATTCAGACTGGGTTCAAGCCATGCAGGATGAGTTAAATGAGTTTGAACGAAACAAGGTATGGCGTCTTATTCCAACTCTAAAGGATGCTTCGGTTGTCGGTCTCCAATGGGTATTCAGAAACAAGATGGACAAAGAGGGGAATGTCATTCGTAACAAAGCAAGGCTGGTGGTCAAAGGATATTGTCACGAAGAGGGAATTGATTATGAAGAAACCTTCGCTCCCGTGGCAAGATTCGAATCTGTTTGTATCTTTCTTACATATGCTGCTCATAAGAACTTTGAAGTCTATCAAATGGACGTCAAATGTGCCTTCCTCAACGGTGAACTTGAAGAAACCGTATATGTTGAGCAACCGCCAGGCTTCATGAACGAGAAGTATCCCAATCATTGTTATATCCTTGACAAAGCTGTCTATGGCCTCAAACAGGCTCCCAGAGCATGGTATGAAACTCTCACACGCTTCTTAAAAATGTCTAAATTCAAACAAGGTTCGGTTGAACCAACCTTCTTTCGTAAGTGCGAAGGTAACCACCTTATGATAGTCCAAATTTATGTGGATGACATCATATTTGGCTCCACGAATCCTAGCTTAACAGTTGAATTCAAAAAGTTGATGGAAACTATGTTTGAGATGAGCTCAATGGGTCCAATTAATTTTTTTCTTGGATTGAACATTAGACAGGGACCCGAAGGCATTTTTATTAATCAGGAAGCATATACCAATACATTGCTAACCAAGTTTGGAATGATGGGAGACTCCAAAGTGAAAGTGCCTATGGCTTTTGGAACTAAACTCACACCATCATTGGAGAAACCAGCAGCTGATACAACACTTTATCGACAAATGATTGGGTCTCTGATGTATCTTACAGCTAGTAGACCTGATATCATGTTCTTTATTTGTTACTGTGCGCGATTTCAAGCCAACCCATAAGAACCTCATCTTCAAGCTGTGAAGAACATCTTTCGCTAATTGAAGTGAACCTCCTCTCTCGGTCTGTGGTATCTAGCCAACTCAGAATTCTTCGTTCAAGCATTTTCAGATGCTGATTTAGGTGGCTGTGGATTGGATCGTAAAAGCACCACTGGAGGATGTCAATTTCTAGATGGTAAATTAGTCAGTTGGCAATCAAAGAAACATACCTATGTTTCGTTATCCACCGCAAAAGCCGAATATATTACTACAGCATCCTGTACATCTCAATTCGTATGGATACAAATTCAACTTCAGGATTATGGGCTAAACATGAAGAAAATCCCACTATATTGTGACTCTGAAAGCGCAATTAGGATTTGCCACAACCCAGTGCAACACTCGAAGACAAAACATATAGCACTGAGATATCATTTCATCAAGGATCACGTCGAAGATTGTAACGTAGAGATTCACTTCGTCAGAACGACTGATCAACTGGCAAACATATTCACAAAGGCCTTACCCGAAGCAAGCTTCAATAAGATTCTACAAGGCCTAGGAATGATGCAAGCCGAGTCTGTACCGAAATTTCCTTCGCTTCCATAAAGGTTACAAGCGAAATAGAGCGAACCGAAATGAACCGAACGTTCGGTATATTTTGGGTGAAGTTCGACCATGAACCGAAATGAACCGAACGTTCGGTCTATTTCGGGTTCGGTTCTTCTGAACTCGTTCATTTTTTTTAAAAGGCATTTCAACTGTTTTCTTATGTACATCTTTTCATTACTTCTTTTCTACTTATAAATCCCAAAAATATTTCTTTTCTCATAAAGATACTTATAAAATCCAAAAATATTTTTTATTTTATTTATTTTATTGTTTTTTTATCTAATGTTTTTTTTATTTTTGTCTAAGTGTGATTCTCGTGGCAAAGCTAAGGCTGGTAAATGGTTTTATTAGTTAGGAGTCCCGAGAAGCATGTTGTTGTATGTTGACTAAAGCCTCGACTGATTTTGAGTGAATCCTTAATAACATGATGTTTACCAATCATGTTTTCCCAATCCAGGCTATCAAGTTCACTCTAATCATGAGCTACCTTACTTTACTCAAATTGAGTTTAGAGTTTTCTGCTTAGTCCTTCTTTCTTTACAAGCCGAGGTACATTCGCTTCTTATACCATCTCCATCACCATTCTCCATTATAATTCGTTTAGCCAATATAACCCCTAAGACTCTCAGTATTAACCACTGAGGTTTATGGTTATACAAAATCTGTGTTCATGATCTTAGTTTCATGCTACTATGTACTAAGTGATACCCAAAGTTCAACACCACTAATGAATTGACGGTGAATTCAAAAATTCAAGATCTTACTTGTTACCCAGTGAAATCTCTTTTTTCTTTTGAGTGATCTTTATGAGTTTGTCTTTCACCAAGGCTTCTCTAACCCTAAAAGATCCAGTTAATTTTTTTTTTGAGATTTCTTTACTTCTCTCGTCACTATAAAGTTTTTCATACCTACTTGTTCAACAGATCACAATGATCTCACAAGTATTTCATTCAGTTTCGGTCTTATGTTAAGAATCGAAATTATGAATTGAAGCGAAAGCCACCCTCTTTAACCTTCAAAAGATGCCTTTCAAAACTTCTCAACAAGTTCTTGATTGTTATTCAATGGGAAACCAAGCAAGCACTTTATTGTCTCTTTTGACTTTGAAGGAAGTGATTTTTTCCCAGAATCAATTGTTTTATGTATGAATACGACATCACAGATTATCCATAAAGTTTCGTTTTATTTGTTTATCTTTTACACCCTATGCACAAAAAATTTTAATTTTCCAAAATTCTAGTTTTGTTCAGAATGATAATTAAAATGATTAAGGCTACAGAAATTCAAACGTCGTATGGAGAAACGATTGGGATAGAGTGGAAGCTGACTCAGCGGCTATCCAAACGGTTTGGCGATTTGAAAAAGTGAGTTTTATGAAAGGGTGTGTAAAAGGGAAATGTCTTTTCTCTCTCCTGCGTCATCTTCGGCATGCCAACTATTCACACATCGCGTCAGGCGCTATTTTTGAGATAATCCAAGATTTCAGCCGAATTTTTCTCTCTCTTCTTTGTACGTATAAAAGGAATTGGAACGGTACTCTCTCAACCTTTATCACTTCCAAAAATCTCTCAAAGAAACCCGATGATTCTCTGCAACTGTTCATCATCTTCTCCAAGCTACTACAATGGCAAAATCATCATCCGTTCACGATACCTCAGTTCGTCAACCACTTCTCACCATCAAACCCCAACAGAACCTGATCATTGATCTCACCCCATTCATCTATGAGCCCTATATGTTGTATGTGGTTGAGTGTCTCAAATACTCACCACTCGTCGATGCACTGACTAAGGTTGAAGTGGTTCCCATGTCGTGCTTGTCTCTTGTCTACTCTACTGCATTTTATGACAAGATTAATGAACGGATTCATTTTGAACTCCACGATGAGAAGACCTCCATCTCCAAGAATCGATGATGTGCCCTAATTGGTCTTTCTCAAGATCCATCTCTGGTAAACCCTGATTCCATTACAACTGGTCAATTGTTCTCTATGTTCTATCAAATGGGTATACCAAAACTCTAACCACTGTTACGAAGTTCAAGAAGTCCTGCCTTCCTTCTCAATGGAATGGCCTTTTCACGCTATTGTTCACGGGATTTTCTGAGAAAAGCGCTGGCTCCGATGGTGCAAGAAAGTCATTCATGACGGTGCTGTATGGGTTGTACAATGGCCTGAACCTAGATTATGGGTCCATTATTTGGCAGCAGTTGGTTCAAAGCTTGGTTTCTTCATCCAGGCATTCTGAGATCTCATGTGGGTGTTTCTGGTCTCTCATCACCAACTGGGCAATAGATCGTCTTCGTGTTCTAATAATGGCAGACTCCTTGCTCTCCTCTATTGATACCTTTCATACGACGAAAATCATCGTCACTGACCCAACCAAGTTTTCATTCATTGGACCAATTCCTGAAGCCATGCTCGGTCGTATTTCAGCATCGAGTAATGTTCTTCAACAGTATAGGAAGCGTCCATCTGTTGGCCCAAGAGAGCTTACACCGGCTATGCTTCGTTCCATTGAAGAGGCTGACAAGCCAGCCAAGAGGGGTAAGAAGCCTGAAACACAGAAAGAGGGACCGGTCATTAAACCAACCAAGGGGCAATCCTCCAAGAAGCGAAAATCTGATAAAGCTGCTACTTCTCAGGCTCAACCGAAAAAGCAGAAGAAGCCCGCTAGGAGACTTATTCTTCAATCCTCAAGTGATTCAGATTCAGAATATGTCCCTCCTAAGCAGAAGAACGCTCATCCTTTAGAATCTGAGAGTGAAAGCTCCGATGAAGAGGCTTCGGGCCGAGGTGACACTCCGCCTCGCTCCCCTACTCTAGAAATTCCGGTTCGTTCTTCTCCTCCTTCACCTCCACCTATTACAATCCCAGTATCCATCCCTCCTATCTCTCCAACTACAACCTCTCAACCATTCACTACAATTCCTATTCCCACTCCCATTTTCACATATATAACCACTACCACTACTACCAGAAAACCTGACTCTACTATTCCTAATCCACCTGTAACCGAACCTCCTGTCACAACCGAACCTCCACCTTCTTCAAAACCCTTGTCTCCCACACAATCTACTGAAACAACCCTTATTTTAGGCGGTGAGGACTTGGAATTCGATTCCACATATTTCAGTCCCTATCGAGTGCAGAGCGATGATGATGACGATGAGCCTGTTACAAAACTTTATCTCAAGGCAGTAAACGACAAGCTTGATCAACTGCTTCCATCCTCTTCCTCTGGTGCCTATTTAGAAGCTGCTTTAAAGGCCTTGTTCTCTTCAGTCGTTGCCGAACATAGTGCTACTTTATCTGCTGCAGCCAAGGCTATTGAAGCCTCCACTTCCCAATGTCAACAGGCTTCTCTCGCTGTTGACGCCTCTACTAAGGAGTGCAAGGATGTGACCGCAAAAGTCGATAAACTAGTTTCCGAAGATCACTTATTTCTAGACTCCTTGCAGGCTGCTACTGCCAAAAATGCTGAAACTGTCAACGCTTCAGTAGAGCATCTTCAAAGGTCTCTTCAATCTGAGTGCTCGAACCTTGAAGCAGCACAACAAGCCATTGAAGAAGCCAATGAAACGCTCCATGCTAATGTCAACGAAAGCTTTACTCAACTGGAAGCGGAATTAGTAGTGGAAATCAGATTATGGATGAGCTCGACAGACGTACAGCCCAACTTAAATTGCAAACACACAAGCTACGTACTGCTAGTGCTGAGATTAATGACCTCAAGTCAGAAAGGGAGGTCATTAGGAGTTCATTTGCAGATGTTCACTCCATCCTTCTTCATCTAATTGAGGCTTATGATCCGATTATCACTATAACTGTCAGACGGCATTTGGCGGACAAGCTCAGACCGGTACTGGACGTTCTCAGCCGTATCGAGGGTGTTTCGGTGACCGGGGTCCAACCGAAACAAGGGGGAGAGAAAGTGTCAAAGCAACCTCCTCCTTCTGGATCAAAACCATCTGCTGAACCGAAGGGTAATGAATCTTCGGTCAGTAACAAAGATAAAAAGAAGAAGAAAATTGGTGAAGACGATACAGACAATGAAGATGATGTCTATGTCAAGATTCCCAAGAAACCCATCCAGAAGGTTAACACTTCTGAAAAACAAACGAAAGAAAACACCAAGAAACAGCAAGTTGAGCTAGAGCTAAAGCGAAAGGAGGCGGAGCTCCTAGAGAAGAAAAAGTTCATGTTTCCTGTGTGGACAAAAGACTCGCTTCAAAGATGTGCAATTGATGATCCAAGCATTCTCTGGCTTGAGCCTATTATGTCCTTTGGTCTTGAAAACTCCAAAGATGCACAGTTCGATATGCCAATCACTCGAAAGACATTTATCTTCCACTGCTTCAACTCGACTGATGCTATTCCATCCCCAGACCCGAAGGTAGATAGGGATCTTCTGGAATTTTACTTGGAGTTTGCTCACCCCCAATACCTGACTTGGAGCTCAAAGAAGATAACCACAGTCAAAGTAATGAAGCCCTATTCAGCAGGGAAATATATCAATGTCAAATTCAGGGTGACTCGAGGAACCGAAGGCTCAGTCTACCATTTTACCCTCGCATATCTACCAAACCTCAATCCCCATGACTGGATACTCCTCAACAACATTCTTCTGTCGAATCCTCAGGAGTGTCAACCTATAATCGATCATGTTAAGAGTATGCTTGTTTGCTACATACATGAGGTAGCAAATATGGACCAGGAGATTGCATCTGCCGTACACAAGCGAACAACGATCAAGACCATGGGCAGAGCTGGCAATGTTAATACCATGATCAAGGGGAAAATCGATTTCAAGTATCACACAGTTATGTTCCTCAGGGGCGAAGGTCAAAAATGTCTGTTCGCTCTTGTTGACAAACACCTATTCTCAACATCTTGCCTTGAGCACATCTTGGAGATCATTCAGAGGTGCGACCAGAATAGTGCTGCTGATAAGAAATTATTCACTGATATGCTGAGATGGTGCATACAGTTTAGACAGACTCTTCTCGCCATAATTCCTCGTTTGTTTAAAGTTATAAAGACGGTGAAGCCTGCTCAGAGGAAATAATCTCTCGCCTCATTTGACGCAAAGGGGGAGATTGTTGAGTCTATTAGATTGCGTCATGGGCTCGGTCCTTAGCCCAATTTGAATGCCGGTATTGGGCCTGTCCAGCCGTGCATAATTTTGTACTAGGGTTTAGTATATAAGCTGCATGCATGCAGACTTAGTAGTCATCGCTTTCATTGTTTATTTGCTTCATAGTTTTTGTAAACCCTAGCTCGCCTCTACAGCGAAAGTTCTTCATCAAGCTCTGCTGAGGCGTGACTCTGTTTTGAATCATAAGCACATTTTTTATTCTGTTCTATGTTTATTCTCATATTGTTCTTAAACTGTTTGATTTCTTTTATCGTACTTGTGAAAGATCTAATCGATCTAAGAGTTTTGAACTTATCAATATCATCATCTTCATCTTCATCTTCATCGTCTTCTCCAATCTTCTTCTTTTTCTTTTCCCTCTGACTTACCGAAGCTACATTATCCGTCAGTCCAGCAGTAGCTTTTGGTTCTGGAGGGGGTTGAGGTTGAGCCTTGTTAGCCTTGCCTTGAGGAATCTTTTCTCCCCCCTTGTTTCGGAAGAACACTAGTCTTTGGAACACCCTCATTCCTACTTAAAATATCTAAAACAGGACGTAGCTTCTCAGCTAAGTGACGTCTAATGGAGATAGTTAAAATGGAGTCATGGGCGTCCAGGAGATGTAACAAGATTGAATGGACATCACCCACGGAGCTTCGAATCACCTCTCGTTTAGACTTTAAATCTTCAAGCTCTTTAGTTGCAGTCCGGAGCTTTAAATTCTGAATTTTGAGCTAAGAAGTTCGCTTGTCCAGCTCATCCATTATGTTGTTTTCGACTACAAGCTTGGTCTCAAGCTAAGTTAAGCGAGTATCAACTTTAGTGTGAAGCTCTTCGTTAGCAGCTTCAATAGCTTTTCGATCCACTTCAAGTTGTGTCATATCTGCCTCCAGTGAACGTGTGAGAGTGTCAACAGATGCGTTCAACATTTGAGCATTTTTTTGAGCAGCTGCTTGCAAAGAATCCAAAAATATTTTAGCCTATGATATTAGTTTTTTGAATTTTGCGGTCGCATCCTTGCAGTCTTTTGCTGAGGCTTCAACAGCAAGCGAAGCCTTCTGGCATTGGGAGGTAGAGGCGTCAATAGCCTTTGCAGCATTGGAGATTGAGGTATCATGTTCTTTGACTATGGAAGAGAACAAAGCTTTGAGAGCAGATTCTGAATAAGTACCAGCAGTGGATGAAGAAAGTAACTGATCAAGCTTATCAGTCACAACCTTGAGATGTCGCTTGGTGAGAGGAGTGTCTTCATCATCATCGCTTTGGACACGATAAGAACTGAAGTAAGTAAAATTAAACTCCAAGTCCTCACCACCAAGAACGGTATTGGTTTCTATGGATTGGGTAGGTGATAGATGTTTGGTGGTAACAGGGGTTTCGATTGGTGAAGAACGAACCCCCATATCAGATATATTGGCTTGAATGCCAGTGGTGGTTGTAGTTGTAGCTTTAGAGAAAATAGGTTTAGGGATGTGAATGGTAGAGGAAGGTTGTGATGTTATGACTGGGAAAATGGGAGGTAAGGAAATAGGAATGGGAACAGGTGGAGGAGAAGGTGCTTTGGAGCGAACATGTACCTCTGGTGTAGGCGAACGAGGTGGGGTATCACCACGAGCCGAACCTTCATCATTTGAGATTTCACTCTCAGATTTGCTAGGAATGGGGTGTTTATGACCAGTTGGTACGTACTCGGAGTCTGATTCGCTTGATGATTGAAGAATAAGCTTCCGAGAAGGTTTCTTGGTCTTCTTCTGCTTGGGATGGGAAGGTGCTGCCTTCTCAGACTTTCACTTCCTTGGAGTCTGAACCTTTGATACAGGACCTCCTTTATCCCCCTTTTTCGCTTCTTGCTTCTTGCCCCGCTTAACATGTTTGTTTGCTTCCTCAGGAGATTTAATCATTTCAGGAGAAAGTTCCATTGGACCAGAAGAGGGGAGCTTCTTGTACTCCTGAATAATCTTGCTAGTAGGGGACACACAAGCATACAATGCCTCATGAATTGAGCCAACGAAGTGAAACTTTGACAGATAAGTAACAATGATGTTAGTGGTATGAAAGGTAGCAATGGAGGAGAGAAGTAAGTCTGCCATGATAGGAACATGATAACGCTCCACAATCCATTGAGTGATAATGGTCCAAAATCGGGCGCACGAAACTTCTGTGTGGCGAGAAGCACATGACAGACTTTGGACAAATTGAAGCCATAGAACCAAACCATAATCGAGGTTGATACTAGTGTACAATCCATAAAGCAGAGTCATGAAAGACTTGCTAGCACCATCAGATCCAACACTGCGTTCAGAAAGCCCTTTGAAAAGAAGGGTGAAGAGGCCATTTCATTGAGGAGGAAGCCATGATTTCTTGAACTTGGTCACAGTAGTTAGGGTTTCAATGTACTCCATGTTGTAGAACATAGAGAAAAGCTGACCGGTGGAGATGGAATCGTGTTTCACCATGGATTCGTCAAAAGGAAGCCCTAGAAACGAGCAAAATCGACTCATGGAGATCGAAGCTTTTTGGTTGAGAATGTCGAAGTAAATCTTCTTTGCACCTTTTTCGTATGTAGCAGTGGAATAAAGTTGGGAGAGGCATGCCATTGGTACGACTTCCACCGTTGAGAGAGCCTTGACGAGTGGAGGATATTTTAGACATTCCACCACTTGATACATATAATTATGGTAGAGGAACGGTGTAAGATCGATCAACAGGTTCTGGTTGGCCTTGATTGCGAGAATAATGGAGCGTCCAGTGGTTTCTTGAACAGAGGAAGATTCTGCCATTTGTGGAGCTTCAAGAAGAAGAAGATGAACAGTGATCGTCTTTTTTCTTGAGAGATTTGAAGAAGGGTAAAGAGTAAAATCCCAGTTAGCAAAACCCTTATATACAATTCAGTGGAGAGAGAGAAATCCGGAGTAATGATTCCACCAATTTGGGAAACGTCGCCGAAAAAGACGTGATTTGACAACTAGCAACCCCGATAAAGCAGCAGATGACACAAGAGTGGGTAACGGTTCAGAAGCACGCGCCTTTCCATACATATCTTTTTTTAAATCCCTAATCATTTAGACTTCCAGCTGACTCACCCCTTGAACCTTTAATGGAATCTTTATCGCCATAAGTACCAAAGGTGTTATATTTACGCATCCCTTCGGTGTGGCCTGATAAACAAGTAGGTTAGTGACATATTCAGTGACTTGTTGATATTTATTAATTAGAAATCTCAAAAAAAAATCTGGATCCTTTGGGAAGAAAAATCTTGGTAAAAGACATTTTCATAAGGATCTCTTAAAAAATAAAAGGTGATTTTAGGATACATCCACAAAAGTGGTTTTGTTAATTCAAGGTAAAAGCTAGAACATTTATTTGTTCACCATCAATGCATTATAGGTATTGAATTTTGGGTTTCACTCAGCACGTAGTGACACGAAACTAAGATCATAAACACAGAAGTTGTGTAACCATAAACCTCAGTGGTAGTGCTGAGGGTCTCAAGGGTTACAATTATGAAATGAATGATTAATGGAGAATAAGATTAAATGAGTTAAAGAACGAATATACCTCTGCTATAAAATAGGACCAAACAGAAAAACTCTTAACTCATGTTAGAGTAGAGTTAGGTAGCTCATGAGGAGAGTGAATTTGTCAGCCTAATTGGGAAGACATGATTGGTATAAATCAAGTCATTAAGGCTTCACTTAAAATCTTTAGAGGCTTGGGTCAACATACAACAACATGCTTCTAGGGACACTTAGCTAATATAAAGATAAAGAATTATACTTGTCCCAACGGGTGGAATTTCCACAACATGGGCGTTCTTCTTAGCAAGAATTATTGCAGTAGGATAATGGCTAGGAGGATTTGAAAGGCATTATGGCATTAAGATTTCCAAGGTTTAGCCAAGGCTTAGCTCAGGACCCTCTCCATCATTAAGAATGTTCCTTATACATTGATAAGATAAAGACTGAATAATTTAAAATAAAGAAAAATAATTTTGAGTTATGGTTTGCGTTTTTTGAAAAGAAATAAAAATAGAAATGAAAAATATTTTTAGATTTTAAAAGATTTTCTGAAAATGAAATAAAAACAGAAATAAAAATATATTTTTTTTGGATTTTATGAAAACAAAGGAAAAACATAAAATAAATTATAAGAAAAGAGTGTATACATACTATACAACTGAAACCGTCACTTGAAAATAGAAAAGTGAACCGAGTCCAACAAGACCGAACTCGAAATGGACCGAGTGTTCGGTTCATTTCGGTTCCCAAAAGAACTGAACCCAAAATGGACCGAGCGTTCGCTCTATTTCGCTTCCAACTTTTATTGAGGCGAAAGTGACTTTGGTACAGATTCAGCTTCCATCATTCCTAAGCCTTGTAGGATTTTATTAAAACTGGTTTCAGACAAGGCTTCAGTAAAGATGTCTGCCAATTGATCAGTGGTCCTAACAAAATGAATTTCCACATTACCGTCTTCCACATGATCTTTGATGAAGTGATACCTCAATGCTATGTGTTTCGTTTTTGAGTGTTGAACTGGGTTATGACAAATCCTAATTGCGCTCTTTGAGTCACAATATAGTGGGATTTTCTTCATGTTCAGGCCATAGTCTCGAAGTTGACTTTGAATCCATATGACTTGAGAGGTGCACGATGTTGCGGCTATGTATTCTACTTCGGCAGTTGAAAGTGAGACACAGGTTTGTTTCTTTGACTGCCAGCTAACCAGTTTGCCATCCAAAAATTGGCATCCTCCTGTGGTACTCTTTCGGTCTAGTCCACATCCTCCAAGATCAACATCTGAGAATGCTTGGACAAAGAACCATGACTTGGCTGGGTACCATAGACCGAGCGAAGTTCACTTCAGGTATCGAAAGATATTCTTCACAGCTAGCAGGTGTGGTTCGTGTGGATTAGCTTGAAACCTAGCACAATAGCAAACATAAAACATTATGTCTGGTCGACTTGCTGTTAGATACATTAGCGACCCTATCATTTGACGATAGAGTGTCATGTCAGCAGCCGATTTGTCCAGAGAAGGTGTTAACTTTGTGCCAAACGCCATAGAAACCTTCACTTTTGAATCTCCCAACATTCTAAACTTGGCCAGCAAGGACTTCATGTAAGCCTCTTGATTAATAAAAATACCTTTAGGACCCTGTCTAATATTCAAGCCAAGGAAAAAGTTAATCGGACCCATTGAGCTCATTTTAAACTTAGTCTCCATCAACTTCCTAAATTAAGTTGTTAAGTTAGGATTTGTGGAGCCAAAGATGATGTCATCGACGTAAATTTGAAGTATCATAAGGTGGTCATCCTCTTTCTTTCGAAGAAGGTTGGGTCAACTAAACCTTGTTTAAAATTGGACATTTTAAGAAATCTAGTCAGAGTTTCATACCATGCCCTTGGTGCTTGCTTGAGACCATAGACTGCCTTGTCCAGAATGTAACAGTGACCTGGATACTTCTCGTTCACGAAACCCGGTGGTTGCTCTACACACACCGTCTCTTCTAGTTCTCCATTTAAGAGGGCACACTTCACATCCAGTTGGTATACTTCAAAGTTCTTGTGTGCAACATAGGCAAGAAAATACGAACTGACTCCAGCCTAGCTATGGGAGCGAAGGTCTCTTCGTAATCAATGCCTTCTTCTTGACAATAACCTTTCACAACCAATCTTGCTTTGTTGCGAATTATGTGTCCTTCCTTTTCGATCTTGTTCCTGAAAACCCACTTAAGTCCAATCACAGAAGCATCCTTTAGAGTTGGAATCAGTCTCCACACTTTGTTTCACTCGAACTCATTGTGTTCGTCCTGCATGGCCTGTACCCAATCAGAATGATCGAGTGCAGTGTTGATCGTCTTCAGTTCAACCTTGGAGACGAACGAATTAAACATGCAAAATTCCACTTTAGAGAATAGTGTAGTTTTTTTCGCTTTCAATTAAGAGTGTGTGAGAACTTTTTATGATGGTTTACCAATAATTTGTGTTTGAGGATGTTCTTTGGTCCATTTGGTGAGTGGTGGGTAATTAGGATCATAAGAGGGATCCAGTTCAGCATCCACTTCTTGTTCGCGTTCTAATTGAATATCATCATCGTTTGAATTTGCATTCTCCCCCTCGAACGATGATACTTCCTCCGGTTCAGGCTTAGAATACTTTCCATGGACTTGGCTTTCGGTTGGTGTTGATGATGATGGACTCTCCCCCTGGAATGATGAATCTTGGTTATTTGGAGGAGACGAACCCTCCCCCTAAACATAAGAACTATCTATGGGAGGTTTGCTTGAGTTAGACTATTTGGTTGCTTGTGGTTGTTCATCTATCATTTTCTTTGCAGCGTCATCGATTATCTTCTTCAGGTGATCTACCTTGTTGTCTGTAGCTTCAGATTCAGAGTGAATGGCCTTTTCTGGTTCATCCAATAACAGCATGTAGCGCTCAAAGAGATTTGAAATGGGTACCATAACTTGACCAGAAATGAAAAATATTTCCTCCACAGAGCCTTCAGTTGTCTTCAGTTTCTTGACGTAGTTATCATCGAAGGTAACATAATAGGTCTCCTCTATTTTCTTTGAATGCTTGTTGAGAACTCTATATTCTTTGGAGGTTAAGGAATAACCCAGAAAGATTACTTCGTCTGCTTTGACATCAAACTTGTTTCGGTGCTCCTTTGAATTGAAGATAAAACGTCTTGAACCGAACATGTGGAAAAACTTTACATTGGGCTTTCGTTTGTTCAAGATCTCATAGGGAGTGATTGAGAAACGTTTGTTGAGATGAGATCTGTTCTGTGTAAAACACACAGCAGCAATGGCGTCAGCCCAGAAGTATAGAGGTAGAGAAGCAAAGCTCAGCATGGTTCGGGCTGCTTCACATAGTGATCGGTTTCGCCTTTCGACAATCACATTCTGTTGTGGAGTATATGGAGCCGAGAAGTTGTGGGTTGTTCCCTTCTCTGCAAGAAAATCTTCAAAGTCTTTGTTCTTGGACTCCAACCCGTTGTCGCTTCTTATGTTGGGAACTACCTTTCATAGTTGAACTTCTATTTGTTTGATAAAGAGTTTAAGTTTGGGAGTGGCCTCTGATTTCTTCTTTAAAACGAACACCCAAGTAAACCGAGAGAAGTCATCTACAATGACATGTATGTACTTGTTACCACCAATGCTTTCGATTGAAGAAGGACCACATAAATCAATGTGCAGTAATTCGAGTGGTTCAATAACTTTTGTGTTGATTCGAGAGGTATTACTCTGCAGAATTTGCTTTTCCATTTCACATGCGGCACACATGTGTTCTTTATCGAACTTCAGAACAGGAAGACCTCGAACGTGATCCCCAAGCACCAGTTTTTTGATGTCTTTAAAATTGAGATGGGAGAGTCTTCGGTGCCAAAGCCAGCTTTCGTCTGAATGAGCCTTTGCTAGCAAGCAAGCTACTGGTTTTCCTCGTATGGGATTGAGATTCAAATGGTACATCTCTCCTTTTCGCTTCGATTTCAACAAAATATTGTTCGTCTTCTTTTCAATAATCCCTGAGCCATCGTCATCGAACGAAACCTTTAACCCGGTACCAACCACCAGTTGAGAAACACTGATGAGGTTGTGTTGTAGACCTTCAACGTATGCCACTTTTCATATTGAGAAATCACCATTGGTAATCATGCCATAGCCTTTGATTGTGCCAAAAGAATTATTACCATACTTGACACATCCATCATCTTGAAGGGACCGAAATTCCCTCAGCTCCTCCTTTCTTCCTGTCATGTGACGCAAGCATCCACTATCTATGTACCATTCATCATCAAACTGCTCGTCACGCATAACCTACAAAAATTAAGCAGATTTAGGAACCCAAAGTTTCTTGGGTCCTTGTGAGCCTTTTACATAACATGGAATTGTAAGAGAAACATCAACAAGAAAGGTTCTTTTTATTAGTGTTGTTTCATCTTTTCTTTTTATGGTGAAAACTTTGATTTTATCAGATTTGAGTATTTTAGGATCAGTTTTGGATTTGACATTAGCAATGTTCCGGTTCTCCAATTTAGGTTCAAACACCTTCATCTTTTCAAGTCTTTGAAAGAGCTTTTCTTTTCCCTTACGATCATTCTGTGAGTGAGAGTGAGAAGATGAGACTTGTGAGCAGAATTAAGCTTTTGATCAAAGCCCTTACTTGGTTGAGGGTCAAAACTACTTTCCCTTCGGTTCCTCTCAATAGTTGATTTAGGAACAAAACCATCCTTTCGGTTTCTCACATCTTGAGGTCCAAAACTTCTTTTCCGGTTAGCGTCCATCTGATGACTGAAACTTCTCTTTTGGTTGCTATGCCTTTGTGGGCTGAAACTCTGTTTTCAGTTATCTTGGTTTTGCAGATTGAAACTTCTCTTTCAGTTGTCTTGACTCTGAGGACTGTAACTCTTCTTTCGGTTGTCTTGACACTGAGGAATATAAGAAGCTGAGTTTGCTTTTGTTTCTTCTTTTGACCTAGAAGCCTTTTCATAGCGAACGTAATTAGGATTTTGAGATCGCCAAAACTGCTTCCTTTCAGTGAGATTCTTCTTTTATCTCAAATTTCGTTGATGCATTCTCTCTAACACTTATTTTGGAGTTTTATGGATGTTGGTCTTTCGCTCTTTAGAGAAGAGGTTTCGCCTGACATCTTGACTGGTTCGTCTGAGTCAATTTTAGTACCACTTGTACTTGGCACATCAAATCGTGTAGGATCATTAAGTGGTTCTGCCACATACCTACCTTTCACTCTCAATGATGTTTTCTGAGATAGACCTTCTGTTTCATCGACATTATCTATAGGTGCTGACCAGAAAAACTCATCGCAACCATCAGCATTATCTTTTTCTACTAATGCCGTTAGTTCAACTGTCTATTGCTGTGTAACTCCTTGAACCGTGTAAACTTGATTTGGAGTTGTTTGAACCTTTCGATATACAACAACCTTTGCCTTGAGAACTTTAGTCTTGTCTTTTGATGAGCGAGCGAACTCAACAGAGTTTTCAGAAATAAGATTTTTATTGGTTTCGGGTTCGCTCTTGACAAATTCAGAACAGTCCACCTCATCTTCTACAAATATCACACTCATATCATCATCCTCATTGAATTCAGAAGTGTTTTCAATATCAATTTTGTTTTCTGAGTTCACCTTGGCATTTAAAGAGTCAAATTTCTGTACAGTTTCGGTTTTGATTTTTAATTTGTCATTCTCATCCAACAAATTTTTGAGCATGTCCTTATGGTCTTTTGACTTCATGAAGGACTCTATTTTGTCAAGGCCAATTTTTTAAGAGGGAGAGATATCATCAGAAGAAATAACGTTTTCACAGTTATATGCATCGACATCAATTTCATCCTCCTTGAACTCAAGGAAGGGTAAAATCATACGATGTATCTTCTTTCCTATATCACAATTAAGATGAAATTGAGTAATGTTGGAATATAATCTTTTAGCAATCAAACAAAAAACATTTTGTTGTTTCAAAAGCTTTAAATTATCTCTTTGCAAATAAATTGTTTCATCCCTAGACCAAATCAACTCCTCCTTTTGCTCTATCCACATACACCTCTCCTCACTCTTCGATGATACCCTGCTGATTTGATCTGTTAGGATAGAGTTTGTGACGCGTGTTTGAGTCAAACTACCACTTATACTAGAAAATTTAGATTTTAATCCAACTAGTTCTTTTTCATAGTTTGTGATGGGGATATTTAAAGAAACAAGAATAGATTTTACCTTCTTGATCAACTCAACGCATTCATTGATCTGCACACTGACAGGTTTCGCTGGAAAACACCTGTCTTCTCACTCTTTTGCTTCTTCTCGTCCCCCATCAGTGGTATAACCTCTCATTTGTGACACCTTAGAAGCCACCATCAGACACTTTCCAGCAACGTTTTCTTCTTTCACCAACAGAGCCTTGCCATGAGTGGGCTTCCTCACTTCTTCATCTTCATAATCAGTCGACCAAACTTCAACACCGCCAAATTCGTCGTCAATAGTATTTCCCAGCACAATTAAAGCATTAATTGTGTTATGAGATCCAACTTTCTTTTTCTTGATTTCCTCCAATCGACGTAAGAGGTTCCCTTCCTTGTCATCATCGTCATTCTTTTCAGACTTCTTTCTCAACATGCAATCTTTGGCAAAGTGATTTTTGCCTCCACAATAGTGACAATTAAAGCCTGAGTCACCACCAAGTTTTGTTTCCTTCTTTGGTTCTTCAGGCTGAGGAACACTCTTCGGTTCCTCCTTCACCTTCACAGCACTGTAGCTTCCCTGCCAGTTTCGGTTCTTGTTGGCTAGGAATCTTCTTTTGATGAACTTCTTGGGATTGGAAACCATCAAAGTATAAAATCTTCACTTGTTAGATCATACTCAGAAAGATCTAAATCTTCTTCTTATTCAGCAACATTCTTTCCTTTGGAGATTAGAGAAAATGACCCCGTGCTAGAAACCATGTTTGTTTCTTTAGACACTACACTCTCATGTGACTTTAATATTCCCACCATCTTTGCAAGAGAGTAAGCCTTGAATTGTTCGTGTGCCTGCACAGTGGACACCACAGTCATCCATTCGGTTCTAAGGCCATTCATAAATGTGACCTTTTGTTCAATGACTTTCCTTTCTATCCTGTGCTTTATCATCTTACAAATGAGATGATTAAAGCGGTCGAAAGCTTGAATAAGCTTCTCTTCAGGCTTCTGCTTAAAGTCACCAAATTCTGAGAGCAATAAAGTTTGGATGGAATGCTCAAGATCTTCATCTGTGGAATATAGTTCCTTCAACCTGTCCCATATCTCCTTCATTGTTGTGCATGAACTCACCAATCAAAACGTGTCCGACTGTAAAGCAAACCTAATCATCCTTAAGGCTTTGATGTTGCACTGAAACTTCTCTTTCTCATCTTGGGTATGTCTTTCACATCATTAACGAGTTGATTGTACTCCTTTTGAGTTTCGACAATTCTTGAAGTGCTTGAATGAGCGAATGGACCAACTGTTATCGCCTCCCAGATCAAGTAACCATTGTCTTCTGAGCCAACCACGTAGTCTTCAAAGTGATGCCCATACCTCATAATCTTTAGTGTACAAAATAGGAATCCTTATCGTCGATCCTATGTTGTTGGAGATATTGATTGGGTTTGACTGAGATTCATCCATTGAAGTGACGATTTTTGTTCAAAAACCTGCTTAAGATCAGACTTGTAAATAACGTTAGGGTAAGATTGAATAATTAAAGAACAACGTCAACAACAAATGACGGCTCTAACAATACCAATCAAAGCGGAACAACCCTAAAATCTTCTTCAACAGAAGAGATGTGTATGAATTACATAGTCTCCTGCTCTGATACCAATTGATGAGTTGAAAAACTCTTAGATTGATTAGATCTTCAACAAGTTAAACAACAAAAACAAAACAAACACAATAAACATGATATAGAATCAAGTAATGCTTAATGATTCAAAGTAGTCACGCCTCAGCAGAGCTCGATGAAGAACTTCCACTGTAGAGGCGAGCTAGGGTTTGTAGTACAATGATCATAATAATAATTAAAGCGATGTCTACTAAGGATGAATGCATGCACCTTAAATACTAAACCCTAATAAAATAATCATGGTTGGAGAGGCCCAAACCGGATAATAAAACTAGGCTAAGGACCGAGCCCAATGACACAACACAATTAGACCCAACAATCCCAAAGAAATTTCACAACATGACATGTTAGACACAACAAAGATAATGAAGCTTGAATTAGTTTACCAAAATGCCCCTCGTTGAATAGGATGAATAGTACATTCCTATTCATGTTTTCTCATTTATCTAACATTCTGAAAAGGGACCATGATTTCCACTCTTTTTATGTCAACTGAACACCATTCTTCGAAATGCCTTGAGTGTGATAGCGTATAATCAGAGCAACACATAACAAGGACATATTTGTCCATCGTAGAGACTATGCACCCATATCTTTGCTTTTATGAGTCTTAGATGAATTGTCACATTAACGGATAAATCATATAGAACAAAACTTCCATAATTTA
Source organism: Lactuca serriola (assembly GCF_051521515.1). NCBI lineage: Eukaryota > Viridiplantae > Streptophyta > Magnoliopsida > Asterales > Asteraceae > Lactuca > Lactuca serriola. The sequence goes on along the minus strand of NC_136411.1, from coordinate 86,211,891 downwards.
TTTGTAAACATAGAATAATCACATATACAAGGCTTTACATTTTTATTTTTAGTTTTTTTTTAAGTTTTTTATTTTAGAAAGAGAGAGAAACCAAAAAAATGTGAACTTGAAAATTTTTTGGAGTCTCTCTCATTTGACAAAACTTAAGAGGAGATTTTAGGAACTCAAATGAATTTTGGTTGTTGGACATACCTCACTTTTTCACCATGTTTCTGATCAAATGAAAAAACATCAGCTTCAGGTTTATAAAAAAATTCCTTTTTTTCCCTAAAGGATTTTGATTAAAAAGCTCCTTTCTAAGTCCATTTGTTGGCTCTGTTTCAGGTTCAGAAGATGATTTCTTGATAACTCAAACTTGCTTCATCTTCCTTGATTCTGGAGGTGGCTTCTTTGGAACCCACGTCTTCTTTGGCTTTGTATGACTTGACTTCATTTTGCGTTTGTGTTTTCCCTATAGAAAGAATTACTTAAACAAGAGCATACATTAGAGAATTTACCAGCAAGAGATATTTTGATGTTTGAAGATGGAGCTGGAGCATGAGTATTGACAGAGTAAGATGAAGTCTTCACAACTTGAGATATCTTGATAGTGCCAAAAGTCTTGTTGGCTTGAACAAACTGATCAGTGTGAATTGATTTGTCATTGTGAAAAACCTTGTCAGGGCAAGCTGAGTTAGCAGCATGAGGCTTATCAACGTGAGGCTTGTCAGTACAAGAGTTGTTGTGATGTTCATTAGGCTGAAAACAAAGGTTTCTTGGTGATGAACACTCTTCTGGTACATATTCTGTTTGAACACTTACAAATGAAAATATTTTCATCTGAACATTTGATTGATGGTTTTATCTTTCAGATCAAGTTCAGCCTCGAAGAAAACAGATAAAGGTGCCTTTGGATCATACATCATTTTAGGAAAACATGACAAAGGACTTGCATCAACTATCCTTCTATTTTTCAAACTATTCTTTTTATCTTCATCATCAATAACATTCGTATATTTGTTGATCCTTCCACATAAGAATAGTTCTCTCACATGAGAAACATTATAATGACCATCCATACATGAGACAGTTAGATAGTACCAAAGATAAGTAAATATAACATACTCTCTTTTCTGAATGTCTGATGTATTCTTCATATTTGAATGATTATATAAGATATATTCTTCTTCTTCTCCGTCTCCTGATTTTTGAGTTTCTAAATAGAGAATAAACTTCTGAATCTTCAACAGATCCTATAATGAATGTTCTAGCCTGCTCTGATACCATATGTTGGTCCTAAGCCCTTTGTATTTTCGTAGATTAAATATAAATAAGAAAGCACAATAAAGAACACCAAAGTATCACAAAGATATCTTCCACTAAAAAGGGGTGTTCTCACCAAGAGAACGAGGTTACAAACACGAATGGCATAAAGCCGTCATAAAAACACACATTTGGGTTTCACCCTAATGTTGAATATATACAAAACTATTCTAGTGAATCCCTTCAATAAATGGATTGTATCTAATCTATATATTAACTAATCTGGTATATAAGGAATGGATATGATCAGATCTTCGCCAGATTTGGATATTAGCATTAGCACATTAGATACCGATCAAAGCATCAACTTTAGGGAGTCTAACTGATCAGGGCATCAACGTTATCGTCTGGGAGATCAACTTTAGCTTCAACATCAACATCAACTTCAACAGATAGTACCATCAACAAGTGTCATCAACTTATCATCTTATCAGTGTGTCATCAGTATATAACCATCAGCGCCTGGACACACTACTCAGTCTTCAATAGATGATGTCTTCATGTCTTTCGGGCTGATAGAGTCTTCAGGGTCTTTCAATCATTAGGGGATGTTCTTCAATCTTTGACATTTGAACTTCCATCAACATATCTTCATATTAAGTAACTATTTATAATTATAATGTATATATTTTGCATCATAAAATCTATACAATTGAGTGATCCAACATTATCACTTATAAACTTACCTAACAACGACAAATCAAATAAAAATCAAACAATAAACATCAAAAATAGCTCAGATCAAGCCAAAAACGAATCTAAAAATAGTAGAAATTAAAAATGAAAGTTTACTTGCTTCCATAACTTGAAATTGAACCAAAACAAGACTTAAACACGAAGAATTAAAATGATTACGGTATCAGATTAGGGATTTCCTGAATCATTTAGAGTAACAGAGAGTGTTCTCCATAGAATTAGATGGAAACTTACAGTTCATTGCTCATCTAGGAGTTTAGAATAAAATTATGCCCTAGCACTTTGTGCTCTTCAAAGGAAAGCCACAAAAAACTTTGAGTTATTTCCAAAAATATCATTGCCCCCTAATGAAAAAAAGCAAAAATCTGAAAAACCCATAGCCATTCATTTTTTTTTCATATGAATGTCTCATATTTGTACTCGTAGTCCTCACCGAAATTGGAGTCATCACCCAATTATATATATATATATATATATATATATATATATATATATATATATAGGGTGCGGTTCAATAGAGAACCATAATTAACAAGGAACTAACGAACAGATCGTGAGCGTCAGAAATCATAATGATCAACGACCAAATAAATAGATGTACACGTGTACATTGGACGCACACACACCAGATTATACCAAAAAATCCACATCCTTACCAAAAAACCCACATTTTGTTCGTTTAAATTTCTTTAGGCCAAATTTTTTATCGAAAAAAAAACCGAATATACCGTTGTTTACAATTTTTCGTCCTCTTTCCATAGAGATCCATGTTGATATATAAAAACGATTTTTTCGAAAATAACCCACTTCATTTTGTTATTTTTTTCAATATTTAAGTTTAGTTTTATCCAAAAAAACTAATTATACAAAAAATATTAATTTTTTATACTCTATTAATAAACATCAACACCGATTAAAAAACACAAAGAAGTTTTGGTTCACACTGTGAATTTAAACTGTAAATATTACAATCTATAGCATTCATAATGTGAATTTGACTTACTATTTCAACTTTTCGATCATTCGCAATATAACTTAGTGAATTTTACATATGAATCAAAATATGTTCCATGTATTTTTATAATATTTTAGTGTTTTCATTACTCATAAATTAGTTTTGTAAAATCAACAAATTGATTTATTCAAATTATGAATATGATTTACTATTATTCAAATTGTGAATCTGAAGAGGTTCACAATGTGAATCTGAACAGGTTTACAATGTGAATCTGAACTGAAATTTTGATTTTTTTAAACATTAATATGAATCTATGTTTAAAGAGTACCGAAAAATATGAATTTTGATATATTTATTAATTTTTTCTACAAAAAAAATTGATCTTCACTTTTCAATAAACAAAGAAAATTAAGTGGGTTTTTTGAAAAAAAAAATTAATTTTTATATATCAATATGAATATCTACGGAAAGAGAACGACAATTACGAACAATGATATATTCGGGTTTTTTTTTTTCGATAAAAACATGGCTAAAAAAGTTAAACTAAAAAAAAAAGAATGAATTTTGTTATAATTTGGTGCATATGCATCCATGTAAAAGTCTACGACCTTTTATTTTGACATTGTTCGTTTTAAATTTCGTCGCTTTGGATTGATTCCTTGGTTTCGTAATTAATAACAATTCTCTATTGAACTTTTGGTATGCATGTTAGAAAAAGGATTCGTGGGTTTATAGTTCGAGTTTGAGAAGTTGTTAGAAAAAGGATTCATGGGTCTATAGTTCCAGTTTGAGAAGTTTTTATGTAAAGCAATGTCGACTATTCCCTGTTTCCCACATCGTTTGCTACATAAAAGGAGAATTGGGTATGTAATTATAAATGTAAAGAAGTACAAGTTTTATGAATAAAGCAAATATATTACTTCCCACATTGTCGGTGGGTACAATGAGGGTCGGTGGGTACAATGAGGGTAGCAAACAGAAATTCTATAAAATCAAATACGCGTCTTGCGGTAGTGTTGCTATCAAATGGGCTACGCTATCAGTTTAAAAGTTGATTTTTATAAATTAATTAAAAAAAAAAAACTGTTTTAGATGGTTGAACGGGCCAAGAGGGCAAGTCAAACCGGTTTTCTGGTAAAACGTCTGGTTTTCTTGGGTTTTTAGTATAACTAGTTTTTGGGTTTAAAAAAAATTATAAGTTGATTTTTATTAAAAAAAAAAAAAAAAAAAAAAAAAAACTGTTTTAGATGGTTGAACTGGACAAGTCGAACTGTTTTTTTTGGTGAAACGTCTAGTTTTCTCTGCTTTTTAGTATTATCAGTTCGTGATTCAATTGTTTGAACTGACCGTTTCGGTCCAATTTTCAAAACCATGAAAATAACTATGTTTGCGTCATGAACTTTTTCTGTAAAAGAAAATTTATAAGATAGTATTTCAAAAAAATATTTTTCTTTGATTCGAGCTATTTTTTAAAACCTCTAAGATTGGAGGTATCATACGACACACATATCAAACTTTTGCACTGCGGCTTTACTTTTTTCTTCATCCTACGAAACTGATGGGTGTAATATCACATCTTACCACATCCAGCACAATACACATTTTTATGCATAAGCAGGGGCGGATTTAAGGGGGTTCCGGGGTGGCACCGGCAACCCCTAAATTTTCCGGCCGCAGTGGAATATTTTTCAAAATTTTTTAAAATTTTTATTTTTTCTACTATTATGCAACCTCTAATCTTCCCGTGCAACCCCTACTATGAAATCGTGCGTCCGTCCCTGTGCATAAGGTACAACATTTGAAGGAATGTTTTTTTTCCGAAGCAGTAAAGTGGTAACACAATGTATGACTATCAAAAGCGCATTGCATTTAAACCACAGCGCTCATAGTTATGTTATATTTTAATTTTGTATTACTGATAAAAAGACATTACGACCATTATAGATACAATGTACTATAGATATAATGTGACGCAACCCGAAGGTAATTAAAGACAAAACTGCAAATTTGGTCCCTATGGTTTATCAAAAATTGTGGATAAGGTCTAAAAAAATTTCAACTTGCACCATTAGTCCAAAATGAAAATTTTCTTATGGGTTTGGTCCCTTACAAATTTGAAAAGAATATCATACCCTTTTAATTTCTTTTCTATATTTTCTAATATTTATTTATATATTTCTAGAATTAAGAAAAATAAAAAATCTCACCATATCTCTGCCCCACTGGACCCCCCGCCCGTCTCCTCCTTCCCCTTGTTCTTGATAAACCAGATTTTCTATAAACCCAAAAATTTGAATGCAGACAAATCAAATAAAAAACCCAAAACATGAAGCTTTTGAGAAAACCTGTTAACAACTTTAACCCATGGAAGATGAAGTGATAGGTTGTTACGATTTTGGAGCCTATTGCGATTTTGTCAAAACCCAGCAAATCGAAAATCAGATGTAGCAAAATCGAAGTCCTCCGTTGCCCCCTGATTCGAACCTATTACGATTTTGGAGTTAATACTTATTGTTGCTCGATTTTGTGTGATATGCCCTATGATTTCTCTTTGTTCGATTCTTTTTGTGATGGCTAGATGTGCTTTCTAAAGAATCAAACAAATCCATTGTTCGATTTGGAGTTAATCCCGACTGATGCCTGATGGAACTCGTCGCCGGTAACCCAGGCATTCTAGAAACGTTGCTCAGTTTTTAGGATGAATCAATTGAACAAGATCTATATTTTCTTGAAAAATCCACCTTCCCCGATTTTGTCTCTCCTTCTCCCTGATCACACCCAATGTTGTTGATGGTATAAAAACTCAAGAAACTACACCATTTTCTTGTTTCATTAAACTATTTGATTTATTTTATGTTTACATATGTTCGGTTTTTAGCATAAGATTTTGCCAAAAAAAAACTCATATTTTTTAATGGTTTCTATGTTCTCCGTAAACTTACTTTCATGGATTGATGTCGACCCCCTGTGCAGTTGAAGATATAGTTGTTGATGTTGTTTTTAAGCATGTATATGTTGTTAGGGTTGCATCAATTATAGAAGAAGTGTATATCGGTATGTGTGATTGGGAAGAGAAGAAAAAGAACCAGGTGGGAGGCGTTAGGTCTTGTGGGAGGTGGGTCTAGATGAAGTTTCTATGTGGGTGGGTGTGGATATGGGTGGGCTACTTGAAATTTTCTGGGTTTAATTTTGATTTTAGGCTTCAGCCATGGATATCTTTGCTTTAGGTCTTTCTCAAATTTGTATCAGTTTTAAGTCCAACCTCATTACAAAGCTCTTCACTTGAAAAAATGGTGGAGATGGTTGTGAAGATGATGAACTCATACTGTGAAAATGACAATGGCTAAAAGTGTTTTTTTTTTTTTTTTTTTTTTTTGAGAGAGAGAGAACGAGAACGAGAACGAGAACGAGAACGAGAACGATGACGATGGGAGGGGTGGGGCGAAATTCTTTTTTGTAAAAATATTAAAGTGAATATTCAAAAATATAAAAGAGAAATTAAAAGGGTATTATAGTCTTTTTAAGTCATTCTAAAATTTATTAGGGACCAAAACCACAAAAAATATTCAATTTTAGACTAATGATGCAAGTTAGAAACTTTTTGGACCTCATCAACATTTTTTGACAAACCATAAGGACCAAATTTACAGTTTACTCGTAATTAAATAACATACTATTGTTGAGAGTTTTACAAAGAAGTTATATTTTTTGGGTTTCCAGATTCATTCAAAAGCTTATTTTTAATTTAGTTTTATATGGCAGATTTAGGTTTCATATATAGGTACTGACAAATATCACAAAATTAAATTTGACAACAAATTGCTCAAATTAAATGCCTAATCAATCTTATAATTTACGGAAATTATGACAATCACATGATTTTACAATTAACCTAAATGTGTTAAAATGGAAAGTGAGCCAAGGTTGGGAAATTCCAACACCAAAACAGTGAAATTGTGTCTTAGGAGTGGGGCACTTCGGCGTGCTTTTCCTCCGTCAAAAATGGAACCTGTATTTTTTGATAGATCGAAAATTATGTTTATTAAAAATTGTACACTTTTTTTTTTCATAAGCACTTAGTGTCCTGTGCTCTTTGAATATAGCGATTGAGACGTAAAATTCCATAAAATAATGTTTGAGATTTTGATATCGATAACATTGTCATATTATTATATCAAAAAGAAATTACAAGAGTTTCCAGAAAAAAACATTTTGACTACAAGGGTTCCATAAATACTAGTTAGACAGAAACCTGATGAGATAAAAACAAAAATAGTCCATAAACAAACCGACTAATAATATAGACTAAGAGGTATGTCCAAAATACACTAGTGCGTCATGATCTATAAAATATATTTTGCATTATTATATTTAAAATCAATCATTTTAATATAAATTAATATTGTTTTTGTACACAAATTTTCCACTGGTTCAATTTTCACACGAACAAGAATAGGAAAATCCAAAGAATCTTCCATCTTATCTACATCAACTCAAAACATTGGAAGTGGATTATAGACCCCAAATGTCTCTCACATGTACGTCCCAAACAAATTTCTTCCTATCACCATCTATCACCCAATCCTAGATACCTTGGTTAGGTTTGGATTCCATTAATTAGATATTATCAATTTATATTGACAGGTTATGCTATTTTTCTTTATAAATCATCTTATACAAGTATAAGATCGATTCAAACTTATAAATAAAGTTCATCGAATTATGTTGTACATAGTTTCATCTTGTCTTGTTCGTCTTTGTCCTAGTTATGGTTTTGATAATCTAGCGACTTGTTAATTGACTTACATACAATAATTTAAATTACCTTTTTATTAAGAAAGTCTACTCCCAAACTCACTATCGACTCTTAAATCTACACTTATTTATTTATTTATTTTTTCACTTCAGTGAACCTACAACCAACTTGGTTGAGAGACACCAAACCAACAACATCTGATACTAGAAGATCAAAGGCCCTTAGGAAACGAAATCTCTAACTGTGTGTTTTTTCAGAAATAACTCAGATTAATCTTCTTATCTAACTAAGATTTAACATATATAACGACCAGGTGTAGGATCTTTAATATGGTTAGTTACAGTTGAAAAGGTAAAGCAAATGGTGGTCTATATTCAAGAAAATCAAGAACGATATAAAGAAAAATATGCTCAATATAACTTTAAAGCAAGATCATATAGATACAAGACTTTCTTAATACCATGTCACCTCATATTAGGTTCTGAATGATTGATCCTCTCAAGGTTTATCAAGATCATCAGGAATCATAGAATCAAGATCGTTCCAGTTCCAATTATTTAGCTCCAAGAAATTGCTTGTGCTAGGAAGTTGGCATTGTTGAGAACATGGCATGATCATGCTTGCTGTTGTAATAGTTGAATCATCATCATTTTCGAGCAATTCGTTACAAGTTCTTGGAATATACGAACTAGCGTTTGTCTCGAAACAATTTAAAGTTTTTGAAAACTCTAATTTTGGATGATCATCCTGATCAGCCGATTGTTGCAATGTACAACCTATAAAGCTCCCATTGAAATCCCACGAAACCAAACCCTTTAACTCTTCAATATCTGTGTATGATTCCACATCATATCTCATTTCACAGCCAATTTGTTTAACGATTGATGTTTTAGCAACGTCAGACGTATCTTTGGGATCACTTATGATCCTGAGAAGACTATCTTCATCTTTAGATGGGCTGTTCCTTATAGCCAAGGTAGCGGTGGCGGTGATGGAAGGTCGTCTGAGTCGCTTGTTTTTCCGTCCGCCACCAATGGGGACACTACGAAGAATGCCACCTTCCGTCCAATGCCTCTTACAAGCTTTGCAAAAGTATCGAGGTTGCATTTTGTTGTAGTTGTTGTAGTAGCAGAACTTTGTGTTTGTTGATTCACATCTTGGGCATTTTAAAGGGTCGGGTTGTTGCCTTCCAGAGAATTGAGATTTTCGCGATTCCAAACTATCTGACTCTGACATGATTCAAACACAACTGAATGGATGAAGGAAGCTTGACTGCAAAAATTTAAAAGTTGAAAGGATATAGATGGGTAGAGCAACCTTGCTTTTCGTTTTAGAAAAGTAAATAATACAAAGATCATGTGTAGATGGAAGGAAATGTAAGGGAGAAAGTGAAATGCATAAAAGGTAAGGAGAACTGAGTGTGTGTATATATATATATATATATATATATATATATATATATATATATATATATATATATATATATATATATATATATTATAACCCGTAGGAACCACGGTTATACAATTAATTAAATTTTTTTAAAAAAATCTAAAACTTATTAATCAATTATTTTAAATAAATTATTAATTAAGAGATTTTTTTAGTTATATAAATTTTAATCATTGATTTAAAAAAAATGTGAAATGATATCACTTTATAATTTGTGTTAAGCTTATTTTAATTTTTATTCTAATGTTATTAATTTAATGTAATTAGAGTGAGAAATTTAAAATTTAAAATTTGAAATGGAGAATCAATAGGTTTACAAATGTCATGTATTAATTAGGAGATATAATATGATGACACATGACAAAAAGAGAATAAAATGTGCATTAATTAAGAGGCTTAATAAGATGGCACATGTCAAGAGGGGAATAAAACTATTTTTTATTAGATAGGGAGATTTTGTTTTCATTATCTATTGTGTCCATGTATGATTGATTCTGGACGAATCATTTTAGTTATTTTAAGAAAGTAATTAATGCATATTACATGTTGAAGATATATTGTATATTAATTAGATCTTCATCATTTAATATGCATTAATTACTTTCTTAAAATAACTAAAATGATTGGTCCAGAATCAATCATACGTGCACACAATAGATAGTGAAAACATTTGAACCTAACTCTCTCTCTCTCTCTCTATATATATATATATATATATATATATATATATATATATATATATATATATATATATATATATATATATATAGGGTTAGGTTCATGTGAGACGACCTAATTTTGTGAGACCGTGAGACGCATTTTTTTATTTTTTTATTTTTGTTTTTTTAGTTAATTCAAGTTCCGAAAATAATATTAATTTTTTTTTATTTTTCCATTTATTTTGCATTTTAAAATTATTTTTTAGAATATGTACAATTTAATATTCTATTAGAATATTTCACGTATTTAAAAAAAAATAGAATTTTATTTTATTTTTTTTAGTTAATTCAAGTTCCGCAAATAATATTTAAAAAAAGAATTTTTAGATTTTTCCATTTATTTTGCATTTTAAAATTAATTTTTAGAATATGTCAGTGTAATATATTCTATTAGAATATTTCACGTATTTTAAAAAAAAACGGGATTTGTTTTTTATTTTATTTATTTATTTTTATTTTTTTTAGTTAATTCAAGTTCCGAAAATAATATTTAAAAAAAGAATTTTTGGATTTTTCCATTTATTTTGCATTTTAAAATTATTTTTAGATTTGGTCTCACGGTCTCACAAAATTAGAATGGTCTCAAATTAATCTAAACGATATATATATATATATATATATATATATATATATATATATATATATATATATATATATATGCCTAGGTTATTGTATTCAAACTAATTATTGTGTTATTGTATGCATAAATATGGGCTAATCATTTTACTTATTTTAAGAATTGATTAATACATATTATTAAATTAAAAATAATCGAAAAATATCATCTACTTTAACTAAAAGGGTATTTTAGTCAATTAACATAGATTTAATAAAGAAAAATTGCATTTTTTAAGGGATCATAGATTCTATTAATTTGAAGCTGGTGAGATCATAAGTATTTTAGTGTCTTAATTTGTATGTAAGAATTTGTAAGTATTGAAAATGTATGTAAATCGTAAGTATTGAAAATGTATGTAAAACAACTATAAACGTTTGAAAAACTCTAGAAATCCCTATGATTTCTACTATTATAACAGGGAGTCTTCTACCAAGACTTAACTGATCTTTATGTAGCCTTCTACCAAGGCATCTAGTGTCTGTGTGTGTGTCTCTAGTAAGAATGTGTATTTTCCCAAGTCTGACTATCATTAACCAAAAATATAGTTTCTACATTACCGTGCGTCATGTGAATGTTCACGAAGTGAATGTAATGGGAAAAGAAATAGTACTATGGTGTAGTGTCGAACTACAACCGTACCTATTACCTTAAATCTAGGGTAATACTTCCAAGTACTGTAGTATTTGATATAAATAACTACATCGGTACTCAACTGCCTTATTTGAGGGATAAGGTATAATGTGATGTCTAGATCCCAGACTATACGCTCCCCTATCAAAGGGATTTTGGGACCTACCCACGACCACTGCATGTATGCAAGCCGTGAGCATCCACATTACTATGATCATGTATACTCGATATAACTATCACAATTGCGTTGTGATTCATCAGTATAGTTAGATCCTGAACTGGTTCCGTGCTATAGCACCTAGTAACGTCTGTTCTATGTATATGTAAGCGTACTCATGTAAGTGTGATCATGTAATTGTACTTATGTAAGTGTGATCATGTAATAGTATAGAAGTGTACTGTAATGTTCTACGTGTGCTAGCTGTTATGTGTGTTCTCTCTCTATCTAGCATGTATAGTAATGTACTGTAATGTTCTAGCTGTAATGTATGCTCTCTCTATCTAGCAAGTATAGTAATGTACAGTAATGATCTAGAAAGTATTGACTCATGAATGAACTGACTCATTGTATGATATTGCGTTCTAGTAATAGTTCTAGTATCTTCCTAAACTACCCATATGGTAGTTTACTAGTAATCTAACTGGTACGTATGGACATGGATGTATACCCTTGCTACCCAAGGGCATGGGATGAACTGGAAGGACCTTTTATGACTATATATGTACACATGATATATAACTAATATTTAGACGACCTTCGGACGAGTACCCAATATTCTATCAGCCCACATCCAAATCGAGAAAAAGGACACAAGATGGATAGCCTTCCTAAGTCTTTTAAACATTACTTATATAACCATACATATAGAGGCATGCAATTTATAATATAAAAGCTTAAAATAAGTTTTGTAAAACCGTTGAACATAATTATTATCTAAGAAAAGATCGACTTGATGTCAATCTATAAAACAGTTTGAAGGCATGGGTTTAATAAAACAGTTTAGTATAAAGAAACATCAGTTTGAAACACAATTGTAAATAAGTTTGAAATGTAATATACAGAGTAAAATGTACAGTGTAATAAGGAGTTTTAAAACATATAAAATGTTTATGAAAATCATTTGAAGGAAACTGTTTGGTAAAACGGCTAATGAGTATTAAATCATATAAATGCTGCTTATTAATCACATGTGATTGATAGAATAAGTAGCATGATTCTACTTGTATCCCCCCATAAAACATTTAAAAATATTTAAAACATTGATTAAGGGGTATGAACTCACCTGCAGTATGTGACTGGAATCGAACGGACTGTTATCGTAAGGAAGGATCGGACAAGTGCTTGGTGTCAAGTGAAGACTTTAGACACACACAATGATCCTAATTTCATATGAAGACATATGTGTATAAATAATTAGTGATTAAAACACTAATTGTACAAGTATAAACATTTTAACGCGGGGAAAACACTTTTGGTCAAGTGCTAGGAGGCTAATGGGTTGCAAAAAAGGAGTGCAATGCCCCTAATGGGAGTTTATGGTCTAATGACCATATGCTTTGGAGTTTACAGCCCAGGGGAGTAAACTCCTGGCTGTAAACTCTCAACTACGTCTCTAATTGAAGCTTAGAATTAATACAACTCAAGTGGTGAAGGGCTTCTAGTCTTAAACAAGTGTTTGGGCCTCTTTTTAACTCCATTTAGGAGTTCACGGCCTTGGGACCATATTCCCTTGGAGTTTACAGCCGTAAACTCCCTTGGGAGGGTGTTTATGGTGTTTTCAAGTCTCTAAATTAACTAGGAACTAAACTAGGCTTTTGTACTTGGCTTTAGAAGAGTTTATGGCACCATTTGGCACCATGTTATGGAGTTCACGGCCCTAGAACCTTTTGGGCTGTGAACACCTTACTCTTGGTGTTCTAAGTGTGTTAGCTAGTCCAAAACACATTAGGGTACTTGTCTAAATTACCCTCTTGGCTTAAGGAAGGTTTTCAAGGCATTTTGGCAACCAAAAATGGAGTTCATGGCCCAAAAACTTCCTTGGCCGTGAACTCACTTTCACCATTGATTCCTAATTTTTTTTGGGTCCTAAACATGCAATGGTGGGTTCTAGTTCGAGTTCTAAAGCTTTGAGGGTCATTGGGACACTTTTAGCCCTTAAAATGGAGTTTACTCCCCAAGTGTTCTTGGGCGGTAAACTCCCAAATCTTGGTGTCTTGTTCCGATTTTGATGTTTTCTAGTCATATACACACTAGCAGACAAGTCTAAGGTAGTTACAATTCACGGGGAAAGGACTAGGTAGCATTTAAGCCACATATTGGAGTTTACTCTCCAAGAACGTTCTTGGGCGGTAAACTCCCGAATCTAGTTGTTTTGTTATGAAATTGATGTTTCTAAACACAATCTAAGCTATATAACATAACTAGATCGAAGTACTCACAATTTGGGATAAAAACCCGAAGATCCGTGAGAGAGAATTTTGGCTTTTCTCTAATTGGAAATGTAACTAATGAACTATTTGGTTCAGTTTTCTATATATAGTCCTGGGATTTTTTTGGCAGAAAATAGTTTTATTCCCGGAATGAACTCTAATATCCTAGAGTATTGGAATAACAGTGTTGCACAAAACCCTAGTGCATCCACTCTCCTAATATCTCCTTAAGTGTAAATCCTGAAAAACTGCCAAACTTATACTCGAAGTCTGAATTTTCACTGTAACTGTTCTAACTTCTATTGGATTGATATGGTTTGTTCAAAATGGAAATTTCGGGTTGTCACAATGATCACTGTAGGATTTCATGCATACAAAGTGTTTTCCATATTGTCTGAAAGAAGCTAATAAGTGTGATGGTGGCATTTTATGTGAAAATCATTAACTTTGAACCCACATTAAGCCAAGCTTTAAGGCCCGTAGGTTAAATTGAATTTCACATCTCTATAGCCAAATAAGTAACCAAAAATCATCTTAAAAGTGATAAACTTTAGACTTAACCATTAATTCCTTAATAGAACACCAAATGTGATTTAGAAGCTATTATGATACTTTTCCCAAATCTGTCCCCCAACTTCTAAAATTCGTGAAAGTCAATAAGAACATCTAAAAAATCATGAGACTTACTTTTATGGAAATATTAGTGTGTCTAGTTTCTTCAAATATTAAATCTCATTTCGAAATTTGAAATCCTTGAGGGGTAAAATTTACAATCTTCTCAGGCTGGTCCATGCTATCACAAATTTCATACACTGTCTTCAAAAAATCATAATAAATTCATCAGAACTCCAAATGCCAAAATTCCAAATCCTATAGTTAGATATGGGTGTATAGTTTCCCACATATAAAGGGTCTTATGTAATTCTTAGTAGATTGGTATAGTTTGTTCCAAGAGTGTTGAGTAGTCCAGAAAGTGACAGCTTAAAGTTACTAACTTGTAAATTTATTATAAAATCAACCAAAAATTGTTAGAACGAGATCTTTATATTCATGAAAAGATAAAAGGGGGAACTTTAACAAAATTATTTTATCGAAATTTAAGAATGGTTTGAAAGGTAAAAAAGTAGATCCCAAAAAGAGCACTACAATCAAAGAGAAAATAGGGAAATATGTACATAAGTTCTATAAGAGTAATACAACAAAGCACAAGCTAAATAATGTTATAATTGTTGTGTAGGTTCCTGGAAAGTAAATGATCCATCTAGCTCAAGCTAGCTAGTTTTCAAGTTCAAGATGTGAGTTACAATAACTCTCCTATTATGTAGGAATTACTTGTTTTATGTTATTGTTCACAGATACCCTAATCCGGTAGAGTGAACAAGAAAAGGTAGAATGTAGTTTGTTCTCTAGTGAGACAAGTAGAAAAGATTCATTTATGGTTCTCGATTCGTTAATTATTCTTGTATATTAAATCACATATGATTGTTGTTGGATAAGGTGTCTAAGTCCATGACTATTTATGGTATGTACTTGACCCGACCCGGCATGGTCCATTTGGGTTGCATGACACCATGCAATTGGATAGACTAAATGAGAGAAATAACACTTGTGGTTTATTAATATATTATAAGTTCTAATATATTAATAATATTATTTAATTAGTTTGATCAAGAATTAATTTAGAATTAATTAAGTGATCAAAAGATAACTAATAAAATATATGGGTTGATTATGTAAATCATCCATAACTTGTATAGTGGGCTAAGAGGCTCCATGGATAATCAAGTTGGGTTAAACCCATTGGATGCTCCATGGGAGTTACAAACCCATGGGTCATGGAAATGAAGAGTCATGACACATTAGGGTTTACATGGTGTAACCCTAAATGTGTCAACACTATATAAAGCTCATGTTTCTCCAAAAAATCGATTACACATGCATACTTGAGGGCTAGAGCTGATTTTTAGAGTGTTATACTTTCTCTCCAAGTTTACTCCATAACATTTGGTGTTGTGTGAAGCATTTGAGGCATCACACTTGGGGTGATCACAAGGTTTCAAGGATCAAAAATCAACAACAAGGTATGTACTTCTATCTTTCATTTAAGTTAAAATTGTTCCCCATGTATGCTAGATAGGATCATAACCTTGGAAATAAACTTTGCATGAGAATTAGACAAACATAGATCCAAGGTTATTATGGTTGCATGTACACTTAGGAAGTGTTAGAATGCTCAAAACCCATCAATTATATGATCTAATTGTTGGATTAATGTCTAAGTCCATAACTATATTTGGTATGTACTTGACCCGACCTGACATGGTCCATTTAGGGTTGCATGTACACCATAGGAGTGTTAGAATGCTCAGAACCCAACAGTGGTATCAAAGCCACGGGTTGTTTTCTGTTATATTGATTCAAATATTTTATTTTCAAAGTTGAAAAAAAGAAAAAAAAAACAAAAAGTTTCTCAAATATGAAAAAATGAAAGGTCATGACAATTAGGGTTTACATGGTGTAACCCTAATTGTAACATACTATATAAGCATCATATTATTCACCAAAATCGGCCACTAGTGTGTGTAAAAGAAGGCTAGCCGATTTCATGAAGTGTGGATTTCTCTCTAAGTTATTCCAAGAGCATTTGATGTTGTGTGAGCCATTTGAGGTGTCACATTTGAGGAACTAGGCACTTAAGCCCCATGGAGTCAAGCTACACTACAAGAGGTATGTATTCTATCATATTATTACCCAAGTATCGATGATTGTATGCTAGATAAGGTAATACCTTGGAATATTAGTATTTGCATGCATATTAGAGAAAACATAGATCCAAGGTATTTAAGGTTGCATGTACACCATAGGAGTGTTAGAATGCTCAGAACCCAACAGTGGTATTAGAGCCACGGGTTGTTTTCTGTTATATTGATGCAAATATTTTATTTTCAAAGTTGAAAAAAAGGAAAAAAATAAGATGAAGTTTGTCAAATTTTAAGATAATTACTTGTTCTTGTTAAAAACTAATTATTTGTAAAATTTGAATAATTTGCTATATGAGTTGAATTAGGTCAAATTTAGTAAAAGATAAAATGATATGATTATTTTATTAATCTTAAAAGTTTGATCTAAAGAGTTTTATTTTTTGAAACCTCCATAAGTTATGGATATGAAAAGGTTTTAAAAAAAATTGATTCAAAGTTTTTATGGAGTTACAAAATTTGGTGTTAATGTTTTAACGAATTCCATAACTTAAGAATAAGTTATGGATCACCAAAAGTTTTTTGTGTTACCTTGTTTTATGAGTGAATTTAGATTAATGAAAAAAAAAATTATGTGATAGTTGGTTTTAATCAAAATTAATCTAAAAGAAGTTCATAAAATGTGTTTATGTAACTTAAAAGTCACATTTATGAATCTTAAAACTGATAAAAGTTGCCATAGGTTACAAAATGAAGAGTCTTTTTCCTCATTAAATTGTTTTATGACTCCATAACTTGTCCTCAAATTATGGATGTTCAAGAGTCTCTTCATTAAAGTTTTTAAAACTTTAATTAAACTCATAAGTTATGAAAATCCAAGAGTTTTGAATAGTTTCAAAACTTGCCCTCAAGTTTTGGAATTTGTAAAGTTTTCCCCATGAATACTTTAATTCCAAGTTAAGCCCTTAGAATTTTAAAAGTTAAAATTCAACCCTTATACTTTATAATATTATAAGTTAATAATATTTATCTATATATGTATAAGAGTATAGTCAGTCTTACCATTAGTAGGCCTCATTCACGAAGCCGGTCTATAAGGGTGGTATAAGGTTACTACCTATAAAATGGCAGTTTAATGAGTGTCCACTCTCACTCACCGCTTCCTTGACCGGTGGAGGGTCGTTAGCCGAACGAGTAGAACAAGGACTAGAATTCTCCCTTCATTAAAAGTATTAATGATAAATACTAAGTAACTAAACTCTTATAAATACCCAATCTTAGTTACTTAGGAAAATGTGAATAAGGTGCTAATCCATGAAATTACACTTTGCACTTTGTTTAAGTCGGTTAGTGGAGCGTGTGTGGTTAACCGACACACTAACTCGTATTTAAAAAGGTAGGAAAAGGGTAACTTAATGTTTATCAGAGTATCGATGGAGCGTGTGTGGTTAACCGACACATCGATTGAGGGGTAAACACTTAAGGGTACCAAGTAATTTGCATGGTTACATCACACCTTGTTTTGTGATCCTCGGCATCCCAGTCATAAAACCTTTAGGGCACACTCGAGATTGAAACATGCCATTGAAAAGTTCAATGAATCTCAAAAGATCTAGGAGTTTCATATCCAATTAAAACTAATAATACATTTTGTTTATCTTGGTGGAAATTGGTGAATTGTCATTCACCTACCTTTAAATATTTTATAGCTTGGATTACGGCATCCCTCTTCTAAGTTATAAAATAGTTTGTTGGGTCCTAGCCTTAATATTTCATATTGGGTGTCATAGTAAGGACTTTAGATCAACTATCTTGAATATCTCCCAAAAGATGTCTAAGTTCAGACGTCTATGATCTTCCCAAATCTCTTGGAACTTTACTTCTTTCACCTCCTCCAATTATTCTCCCTAACCCACAAGTTCTTGAAAAGTTTAAGGTCACTCAATCCCTATTGGAAAGCAAGGTCTATGTGTGATCACATCTTGGAGATGAAGTCACGTATTGACAAGCCGGGAGAGTTGGGTGTCAAAGTCTAGAGGAAGTGGATGTTCAATCACTTTATAAGTCACATAGTGAATTCCTTTGGGACTCCTATAAAATAGACTATGAAAAGACCCTTAATGATCTTATCTATTTGCTTGGTGCTGCTAAATCAGAAATGATTTGGTGTACTAGTAAAGCAAATTTGATTAGGAGATCAACTTCCCAAAACATTATGGACAGGGACAATAGTGACACAGGAAATCCAGAAAAGCATTCTCTTCCCAATGGAAAGGGATTGGCCATAGTCAACTTGGTTGACCAAATGGTAAAGAGAAATGCTAAGTCTGAGATAGTCACATGTACTATTACCTAAGGGTCCATATGTTTCTATTGCCAAAGGAAGGGGCTTTGGTTACGAAGCTACCAAACTTACCTAAGGATGGTAAAGTCAATAAGTTTGACTTTATTTCAGATAAAGTCCATTGTCTAACTCTATTAAGTTCCTACTTGGAGATTCTTATTACATGATGTGACTGGGTCACATGTTGATGTTTTAAGAATCAAAGAAAAGTAAAGAAACTTAAAGGAAGTATATGTTGATTCTGATTGCGAAGATGGATTTCGATCGCATGGTTCGGTGATCAGAATTTTTGAGCTGTTACTTAAGAGTTATGATATATTGCTTAGGTATAGATAACAACAAGGTTTTCATATGGATTGTAAGGATAAGGTTTTCCGCAAAGTTTTAAAATAAAAGGAAAATTTTTTGATTTCATTTCTTTTAAGTATCCTTACAATGGCTTTTGTGGAAAAATTGTTGCTTATAAGATTCCATTGATAGCAATATTGAAAATGGATTTGATTCTTTCGTCTGTGGTAGTGTCTAATTTTACCAAATAAGGACAGATTCTCATCACCCAAGTTTAAATTGGACCGAAACTTGGAATCATGCAAGTTGCATAGTATGATGAGTGAGAATTTTCATCTTTGGAAAATTAAGACTAATTCCTTGTTCACATGTTTAAGTGAGTCAAGTGAAGGACTAAGGGATCGAGTATACATTCTTGTGCACTGATCAATTCCACCACAAAATATCAATAAGACTATTCGTCATGTTTTACTAAAGTTTAGTAAATGTGGTTACACTTACAAGTTTAAGTGTAATTCTGATACATTGGAAAATTTTCGATGTATGGCAGAACAGATGAGAAGAGGAATCATGAATTGTTGAAATGATGAAATCAAGAAGATGAGTCATGCTTCATTCCAAAAACAATTCTTAGAGTCATACTCCAAGATTGTAACTTGAGTGACATATCCTAAAGGAAGGTTTATTAACACTAGTCAAATGTAAGAGTAAAGTGTGTCCTACTCTTGTACATTTGAAATTGGTAAGTTGTGATGTTTTGGATAAAACAAAGACCAACTAAGACCAATTGTGTGAAGTGTTTGTCTTGACAAAGAATCCAAACTATCTCTTGAATATTTGGCAAGATAGTCTTATATTTCAAGAGGACAGTGGGAGTCTTAAAGATCGTGAAAAGAATTTCATGATCTAATCAAGAATAAAAACCTGTAGTTTAACACTAGCACACGATGTGAGGTTTATAACCTATCGTGTTGACATCTGTGCCCATTCGAGTTAAAGTTGGCTTTGCATATGAGTTCTTAGAGTTCTCAATTGGTTGCATAACAACTTGGAAGGAATGGCAGGCCCTTGAGCTGCCAGGTGGCAAGAAATTAAGATTGAGTTCAGTCCATATGAGTTTGGATTTGTCATTAACCGTGTCTTGTGATTATGGTTTTGACAAATTCACATGGATAAGAACACATACACCATAAAATCTAAGGGTCATAAGGTTTCTCTCCGATTCATGAAAATGATGGTGAGGAAACACTTCCACCAAGTAGATTTAAAGCAGATAGCAAAGATCTAAACAATTGAGACTATGATTACGGCATCTCTTTTCATGGTTCTAAAATTGTTTAGACACATCTGTGAGCTATCTAAGATAAGGTGTATGATTTTGATAAAGTCTTATCTAGGAAATCTTGTCTCAGAAATCTGAACTTTGGTAAGAAAGTCAGTAAACTATTGACTTCTAGAAGTCCAGCTGATTTCTGAGTACATATCAAAGCTAGTGGGAGCATAAGTGTTATGATAATAATCATCATGTTAGTAGGAGCATGATAATTATGATAAAGGTTGCAAGTTAGCAATGTTAATTATAGAAAACAAAAGTTTCAATTCGTGGAGTTGCAGGGGTTGAAAAGTTGTTTTGCTATCATTAAGGGAGAGGAAATTATACTTCATTTCAATTCTAAAAGCATAGATTGATATTTTAATCATCTTTAGTCAAGAATATCTATATGAATTTTATGTTGGTTTGGTCCAACTTAAGAAAATTCTATATATTGTGTTCTTAAAATTCGATTATGATTACGACATCCCTCTTCATAGTCAAATTTTGAGAACATGGCAAATAAAAAATATTGTAGCAAAAGACTGGTCTTGAATCATGTCTTTATGTGAGACATCGTGAATCGTGTCCCACTTGCTTTGGGTACAGGATCGATTGCATGTGCTATAATATTCATCCTTTCTAAATTTTTCCAAATGCCTGGAGCATTAAGAAGGTAAAAGGTCTAGAATTGGATATGACTAAAATGATTAAGCAATTGTCGAGGACAATCTAAGGTTTACCAAAGATTGGTTGCTCAGGGACAGTTGGAAGTATAGTGTTAATTTTTGGAAGAACCATATTAACATATTCTGAAAAAAGGCAACTCTTGTTTAGAAGTGATAGTCAAAATGGGAATATGGAAATGATTCCATAGGTGGAAGTTGTTTAATTTGTGTAAGATTAGGAAAAATTAATGCAAGAAGGATGTTTCCATGGAGTTGATCTCCATTGGAATACTCTGTAATGTCTGTTGACAAGTCTTTGTGACTTTGTGCATAATCATTACAAGAGGATCAATGCATATAAGTTTAAAATCTAACAGATTTCGATAAATGATATGAATTTGGAATTCTTACATTTTCGATAAGGATTTGGGAGTGTGAAATTAGAATCA
The DNA here is from genome assembly GCF_051521515.1 of Lactuca serriola. Taxonomy (NCBI): domain Eukaryota; kingdom Viridiplantae; phylum Streptophyta; class Magnoliopsida; order Asterales; family Asteraceae; genus Lactuca; species Lactuca serriola. Next base: position 86,190,569 of record NC_136411.1, on the reverse strand, counting down.
TTGAAATTATGTTCAATTGGTTTATTTCACAAAGTAAGGATCATAGAAAAACATAGTGTGCATACTTAGTGTATGGCAAAGCTATTGTTTAGAAAACATAGTGTACATGCTTGGAAGCTATTGTTTAGAAAACATAGTGTACATGCTTGGAGCATGGGACAAGTAGTGTTTTTTTAAATTCAAGTATAAAGTTGATAAAACCAAAACAATGAATAATGAGTAATCAGCATGGTGATAAATAAAAAGTGTTTTATTTATATTCATAGTTTTGATACCATATTAGATTCATTTATTCTTGTGTTTCATTTTGCATGTTTTGACTTCTAGAATAAACTAGGTTATTCTTCCTGAATGACTAAGTTATTAAAACCATGCACAGTCGGTCATATATTGGAAGTAGATATGAATCAAGACTATTATGGGTTGGCTTGTAGAGGTCCAAGTTGGTGGACAAAGTGGTGCTACAACACTCATGAGTGCTCATAAGTTCTGAGTATTGGATTCAACCCGCGCTCATTTGAATCACTTCATGGATTTTATCACGAGTGATCATGAGACGATAATATCTTATATTCTTCAAACCTAGAGATATGAGTTGTTACTATGAGTTGATAGTACATTGATTGCACGAAAACACATTGGTAACTCAAATTATAAAACGTGCCTTTGTGTATGACTCAACAAGTAGTAGAACAAGCCATATGAGTTGAAGTTTATCCATTCCTTTTACCTTCGGGATAATAGCGATATCTGTGGGCCCCTCGATGATTTAGTGATGACACATGTGAGTGCTTGGCCAACCAGGACTGATTTGATCTGTTCAATCAGTCAGTCATCATAAATCGGAAATCGGGAAGCAACAAATGGATAGAGAGAATGATTATCAATCCATGTCTCAGTCCATATGATATCTAGAATGGAGGAATATATGATCCCTTATCTAATGGACAAGTCATTGACAAGGTCAGAGTTCAGTTACAAGGTCAGAGTTCGATAGCGGCTTTTGAGAGCTACGATTGCTAGTTGGGTTTCGAAGTCATACACAATAATAGTTTTAGACTTATCCAAGTGGGAGAATGTTGGATTAATGTCTAAGTCCATAACTATATTTGGTATGTACTTGACCCGACCCGGCATAATCCATTTGGGTTGCATGGCATATTGGCATCATGCACTTGGATAGACTAAATGAGAGAAATAAGACACTTATGGTTATTAATATATTATAAGTTCTAATATATTATTAATAAGAATAATAATATTTAATTAGTATTGATCAAGAATTAGTTATGTGATCAAAAGAAGACTAATTAAATATATGGGTTAATTGTGTAAATCATCCATAACTTATATAGTGGGCCAAAGCTCCATGGATAATCAAGTTGGGTTAAACCCATAGGATGCTCCATGGAAGTTACATAACCCATGGGTTATGGAAATGAAAGGTCATGACAATTAGGGTTTACATGGTGTAACCCTAATTGTAACATACTATATAAGCATCATATTATTAACTAAAACCGGCCACTAGTGTGTGTAAAAGAAGAGCTAGCCGATTTCATGAAGTGTGGATTTCTCTCTAAGTTATTCCAAGAGCATTTGATGTTGTGTGAGCCATTTGAGGAGTCACATTTGAGGCACTAGGCACTCAAGCCCTATGGAGTCAAGCTACACTACAAGAGGTATGTATTCTATCATATTATTACCTAAGTATCTATGATTGTATGCTAGATAGGGTAATACCTTGGAATATTAGTATTTGCATGCATATTAGAGAAAACATAGATCCAAAGTATTTAGGGTTGCATGTACACCATAGGAGTGTTAGAATGCTCAGAACCCAACACTAATCACATATGACTTATATGTACAATATTCATTTTTGTGTTTTCGATTCAATAGTGGTTCTTTGTCCATATTAATCGTATGTGATTAAATAGATAAAATGGCATATGATTAAATACATGATAGCAACTAGATTAAATACATGATAATAACTTTTGAATTGTAAGCATGAATTTGAATCTTATTCACATAAATCATATGTGATTAGATACGTATAATCACATGTGATTATATACACGAGAACAATTATTGAATCAAGACCATGAAAACAAATATTGTCCACATAAATTATATGTGATTAGATACATATAATCACATATGATTATATGTATCTAATCACATATGATTTATGTTGCTAAGATTCATTTTTGCATTCTCGATTCAATAATTGTTTTTTTCCACTATAATAATATGTGATGAAATATATTTACTCAGATGTGATTATATGTTTCTAATCACATATGATTTTATTTGGAAAAAAAGAATTTTGTCTATATAAATCATATGTGATTAGATACATATAACCACATGTGATTATATACACAATAAAAATATTGAATTAAGAACGCGAAAAAAAAACCTTTATCCATATTAAACATATGCGATTAAATACATCTAATCACATGTGATTATATGGATCTAATCACATATGAATTATGCTTACACAATTCATTTTCGCTTTGTCGATTCAATAGTTGTTCTCGTGTATTTTATCACATGTGATTATATGTATAATCGCATGTGATTAAATACAGGAGCACAACTATTGAATCGAGAAGGCAAAAATAAATCTTGTCCACCTCAAATCATATATGATTATATATAAATATAATCACATGTGATTAAATACACAAAACCAATTATTCAATCGAAACCGCAAAAGTAAATATTGTCTACATAAATCATATCTAATTAAATACATATAATCACATGTGATTATATGTATCCAATCACATATGATTTATGTGGATAAGATTCATTATCACATTCTCGATTTAGTACTTGTTCTTTGTCAACTTTATTCATGTGTGATTAAATATATCTAATCAAATGTGATTATATGTGTCTAATTACATATTATTTATATGGGAAAAAAAGAATGATGTATATATAAATCATATGTGATTAGATTCATATAATCACATATGATTATATACACGATAACAACTATTGAATCGAGAACACAAAGATAAATATTGTCCACATATATCATATATGATTAAATGCATATAATCATATGTGATTATATGTATCTAATCACATAAAATTTATATGGAAAATATTCATTTTCGCATTCTCGATTCAGATGTTGTTCTTGTGTATTTAATTACATGAGATTATATGTATCTAACCAGATATGATTTATATGCACAATATTCCTTTTTACAATATCGTTCATTAGTTGTTCTTTTACATCTAGTCACATATGATTTATGTATACAAGATTCATTTTCGTGTTTTCGATTAAATATTTTTTCTTTTTTCCACATTAAGCATATGTGATAAAATACATACAATCACATATGATTAAATAGATGAGCAAAAATATTGAATAAAAAAGGTGAAAACGAATATTATCAATATAAATCATATATGATTTGATACATATAATCACATGTGATTATATACATGAGTACAACTGTTGAATCGAGAAGTAAACAATGAATAGTGTCCACATATATCATATGTTATTAGGTACATATAATCACATGGGATTATATGTATTTAATTATATATGATTTATGTGGAAAATATTCATTTTTGTGTTTTTATTTCAATAGTTGGTCTCGTGTATTTAATCTCATTTGATTATATGTATCCAGTCACATATGATTTATGTGGATTAGATTCATTATCACATTCTCGATTTAGTAATTGTTCTTTGTCAACTTTAAGCATATGTGATTAAATACATCTAATCACATGTGATTATATGTATCTAATAACATATGATTTATATGGAAAAAAAAGAATTCTAACATCCCTATTTTCACGTCTAGAAAAGACCGATTTGTTTATGCTTTATTTGAAAATCAGAGCGTACCTTTGAAGAAATATGTTGCAGAATTTGGTCACAAAAATATGATAAAGAATTTATCAAAGTACTTCGAAAGAAATGTATTTTCATTATATTAAAAAACCTCGGGATGTCATTGTCAATACATATCTAAAGAGTAAAAAGAAACAACATAGGCCTTACAACATTCTATTTATTTCTGCTGGCCAATAATCTATAATCATTCATCAAATCACCGCATCTATGGTCTTATGCCACTACCTATAATACAAGAAACTGAGTGGGTCAGACTTGGGATTCTGGTGAGCATATAAGGTTTTTAACTCATAATAATTAAGTTTATTAGTTTCATCAATTAAATCAACCCGATTACCTATTCCAGTTATCCTCACTTTCTATCCCTAAAGCATCAAAACTAAGAGACCTAGCCTAAGGGTCATCATCGGGATGACAATACTACTTAGGGGATTCCTCAGAAATATAAGTCAGTAAGGCAACCATAAGGGGGATGGAGTACACCGGTGAACACATCGTTCACAAACACCTACATGTTGCGAGCTTGCAAGCGTCCCACTAGACTGTCTAGAATAGTCAGTGGTCGTCATCTATACTCCGCTAGATGACTAAGTCAGCTTAAACATCGATGCATCTCATTATTTTAATTCATCTCTCATCATCTATTTTATCTATCCATCCTTACTCATCATAATTATAGGTATAAAATACATATAAAGTTTAAATCAAATAAAACATTTATATTTTGTTCATCCAACATAGATTTCAAGAACACATACAATATGCACACATAACACGTAGTTTATATTAAATACTTTATATCCATGTGTAAGATGAAAGTAATTATGCACTCACTTGTTAAAGTGATGATTCCAAACTAGGGCAGCGCTTCGCTTCTAACAATTCTATTTTCCTTCGAAGAAACCTGATATCATTACCTGTGACAACCCGAAATTTATATCTTGTACAAACCATTCACTTCAATCAAAGTCAGACTTCTCTCTACTAACTTTTAGCACTACTTAGAGTCTCTTTGAGCATTATGAGCTTAGTACACCAAGGGAATGAGTGAAAGGAAGTGCCAATTGAAGTTGTAACCTATCAAACATGACATAAACCCTCAAATAAGGAGTTTACGGCCAGGGACCATGAGTTTACAGCCGTAAACTACATGCTATATATATGGTCCTTAGTCATTTTCAATCACTTTTCACATTTCCAAGACTAGAAATCGGATTCTCTCTCAAGAATCATAAGATTTTTGCTTCCAATCTTCAAAAATGTAAGTAAATCCTTCCATATATGTGTTAATACACCACTTATCCTTGATAACCCTTTGAATTCATCCATGAATTTCATCTTTTGAGTCTAGATCTTCAAGATCCTCAAGAACATCAAGAACACTCTTGTTCTTTGGGACGAAAACTACTCCATCTAGCTTCTACAATATGAGTATCCTCTTATATACTTACTATCTTGTTAGAACCACTGAATTAATCCTTGAAATCAAGCAATTACACAAGAACATGAGGTGTTTACGACCAAGGCTATCTCCTTTAGCCGTAAACCTTAATTAGTGGTGCAATGGTGCCACTACTCCTTCCTAAGCCTTGGACTTGAGTCTAGAACACTTCAAGGAAGACCATAGGATCTTAAAACACAAAATGGTACAAGATACCATGAGTTTACAACTGTAAATCATTTGGCCATAAACCCATGGGCCGTAAACTCATGGGGGTTTTACCATTGGACCGTAAACTCCTATGTGAGGCCCTACACCCCTTGGATGCAACCCTTTGTACTTCTAGCACTGGAATTGAAGTGTTTTTCATGTCCTAGGGTGTCTTTACTTGCATAATTAGTTGTTATAAACACTAATTAGATGCATGTATCTGTCATTATATGTTAAATAGGATCCGTGTGTGCTCAAGTCTTCACTTGACACTTAGCATCCTATACCGATCTTTCATTCACATCACGCACTACAGGTGAGTTCGTACCCCTTAATATACCTTTTAAATGATTTTAAATGCTTTTATGGGGGGAATACAAGTTGAAACATCATAGTTATTATATCAATCACATATGATTAATAACTATCAAACAAATGGATTTCATATACTTCAAACTGTTTTATCAAACAAACTGCTTTTAAATCGTTTTATAAACTGACGACAAGTCATTATTATTTATTTAAAAACTCTTTAAATGTATTACAAAACCTCTTTTAAACTTATATATTGTCAAAAGCATGTCTATTTATATATAGTTATATAAATAATGTTTAAAGGATTTAGGACTACTAATTCGCCTTATTTTCTTTTCCTTGTATTGATGTGGACTTAGGGTATCGGTTATTTGTCCGAAGGTCGTCTAAATATTAGATATATATTATGTATACATATGTAGGTATAAAAGTACTATCATTCAGTTCAGTACCTTTGGGTAGCAAAGGTATACATTCAGTCATCAATTCAATTACAGAAATCACTAGTAAACTATAATAGGTATAGTTTAGGAGAATACTATCATATAAAAATACTATAACAGAGAATACTATAACAGAGAATACTATAACAGAGAATACTAGATAGAGAATACTATAACAGAGAATAATAGACAGAAAATACTATACAAAGGACACTATACAGAGCATACTATACATAGAATACTATTACTATAACAAGTATACTATAACAAGGTTCAGAAATAACATAATGTGAGATAATACTTCATGACACAACGATCAATTCGTTGTGTTACGTTTTGTAACCAGAATCTCCTAGAGGGAGAGTGTGAGTTTGCATATAGATCTATATTGGATTGACTATCCTACACCTTGTTGTTCGCTATAGTGGGACTGGCAAGTCTACGGGTGCCAAATGTCATTTCTTCCGACGTCTTTCATCGTTGTGTTATAGTCGGTTTAGTATGGTAACAATCTTAACACATTTTGCCTAAATTAATGTAACAACCCGAAATTTCATGTCATTTCTTGTACCACAACTTGTGATTCAAATCCGATCAACCCAACGTCATTTTCAATTTCGTTTCCAATTTCTCCATTTCATTAAGTCAATAGTTTATATTGACCTAAAATGACTTAATGGGTGTCTTAATACATTTAGAAATCATTTTAACACCCAACTTTAGTGATCGGAATATTTCTAGAAACTACCATATCGGGTTACGGTAACTCAATCGGGTACGACCAAAACCTCAATTAACGTCGGCATCGGGTAGAATTCTATCGTGTCCAATTCCCGAACACTATATAAACATGATTTAGACTCCATTTGAAGCCTTTGGCCAAATTCACACTAAACTCTTACAACCTCTCTCCTCCAAGCTAGAATTAAGGTCTGAATCACAAGTTTAAGGCTTCAAATCTTTAAGGTAACCTCTCTAGCATGTTATTCATCATCTTTAGCCTTCAAATTGATGAATTAATTGAGTTTTAGGGTCAAGAACAAGAGTTTACGGCCAAGGAGCAAGCTTGGGCCGTAAACTCCATTTTATGGGGTTTTAAGCTCTTAAACTCCTTCCTAAACTCAATTGGACTTTAGATATGGATAAGGGACTTTAAGTTATGGACTCTAAACAATTAAAACATGAACTTTGTGAAGTTTGGAGGAGTTTATGGCCAAGGATCATTCTTGGGCCGTAAACTCATTAATCTAGGGTTTTTATGCCTTTAAACCCTTCCAAATCACTTCTATGGCTTAGATATAAATTATAGGACCTTGGATATAGCATTTGGACACTTGAAACATAACTTTCGAAGGACTTATGAGAGTTTATGGCCAAGGGGAGTGCTTGGGCCGTAAACTCCCTAAAACAAGGCATAAAATCAATTTTAAAGTGTTAGAAAGCCATCCAACACCACCAAAAGCCTTGGAATAAATCAAGGGACCAACCAAAAATAGTTTAAGGGACTAAAACACTTCATTTGTGGGTTTTCTAAGAGTTTACGGCCAAGGCTTGTTCTTGGGCCGTAAACTCCAAAATTTTTGATGTTAAAATGCAAACTAAACACCCCTAAAGCCTTTAGATGAATTTTAGAAGCCCTTCTATGCAAGTTATAGACCTTCAAACACATTATATCACCCTATATTAGAGTTTACGGCCATGAAGAGGGTCTCATGGGCCGTAAACTCCATAACACCCCTCAAATGTCCAATAAAACTCATACTAGGTCTTGGTATAAATCCTATTAATCACATGTGATTGTTTTAAGCATCAAAAAACTATCTTTTCATGGGTAAAGGAGAGTTTACGGCCTTAGAACATACCTCTAGGCCGTAAACTCCAATAAATGTGTTAAATGATGTTCTAAATTCATAACAAAGCTTGGAAAATTAACTAGAATCACATGTGATTGTCCCTTGTAGCTTAAACTAACCATTCTTGGCCATGGGTGAGTTTACGGCCGTAAACTCTAAGAGTATGGCCGTAAACTCATGTTTAAATGTTGTAAATTCATTCTAAGTGTTCCAAGTCATTTTAGATAAATCATTCTAGCATTTCCCATGTCCATGTAAGCCATTTAAGTCACTTAAAATCATCAAAACCACACCAACATGAGTTTACGGCCGTAAACTCATGTGTGAGTGTGTTTTATGGTTGTAAACTAATTTAAATGTTTACTTATGGAGAGTAAACCCAAGTCCCATGTCCCTAGTGCCTTTATACGTCCTTAAACGCCACCCGGGTTACTCCAAACGCTCATTTCGAGGTATTTGACCTCATTGGAGTATAATGTTCCATATGATTAGTGAATGTATCCCTAATTGTATATATAAGGACATTATTTCATTTTACATAGGGTCATCGCGAGTAATCAAACCCCGAACCAACGTCTAGCATTCAAAACCGACACGTTTCCGAGTCCGGTGAGTTCATACCCCTACCCTTTTCACTGTTTTTCACTGTTTTCAGGGGGGAACACGAGCAAAGTACAAGAGTTTTCTTGTACTCAAAACTTAATTTTCATGTGTGTGTTTCACATTTCATATGTTTTTAATATTGATTACACAACTGATAACTAGTAGAATATACAGATCACTTAAACATTTATTTGTGAAATGGGATCCATAAACTGTTATGTTTTATATATTTCACAAATGTTTTTTTTTCACATTTTATAAGTTAAAAGTTTGATTATACAACACATGAACAATATATTTCGTACACTGTCTTGTCCTCGGTAACATTCCACAGAGATACGCGAATGGAGGATTATCCTAATATTACTAGTAAATTTGTTATTCCGTATGATTGGAGACACGTCCTCGGCAAACACTCCACAGAGATACGCGAGTGGAGGACTACACCCGTAACCAGAATCTCTGGAATTTAGAGAGCGTGACTTGAGTGTATAGATCTATACGGGGCTGACTACCTCACACCTGGCTGCTAGCTACAGCCGAACCGAATTGGTTCAAGGGTGACGAAAGTCATAAGGTTGTGGACTACTTATTGCAACAAGGTTGTGGACTACTTATTGCCACAGGTTCAGTCTTTAGTATGGTTATGGAACTCGCAATTAGGATAACAGAGATTTACTTACAGTAATAATGAACCATATACTTCATTTTACAGATAACCAGGAATCAATTTACATCTCTTACATCTTTTACATCTTTTACAAACAATAACCAACATTCAGGAAGGTATGGGACCTTCCTGGGGAAAACTTTGTACATAACCAGGTCTATCAGAATACATCTTTTACATTGAAAACAAACATACAGGAAAGCATGGGGCATTCCTGGGTAACATTCACATAACCAGAAAAGAGTAACCAACTGATTATCACTACATCTTTTACAATAACTAACTATTCAGGGAAGTATGGGACTTTCCTGGGAATACACTGATACATTTTCAGAAACAGAAAGGAAACATAAACATTTTCACAAAACAAAACTACTTATGAACTCACCAGCTTTATGCTGATTTTCAAATCGCTTGTGTTCTCAGGTCAACGTTAGAACAGGTACCCGAAGATTCCTTTTGATCAGAAGATGGAGTACATGAAGACCCGTTTCATATTGTCTATATATACTATGTATTACAACTATACAAACTTTACTTTTGAAACAACTGTAAAACTTTATTATGTAATGTAATGGTTGTTTTACTTTACTTACTATGTGCATTGGATTTGATACTCAACGTGGAGTCAACCTCGGAAATATTTCCGCCTTCGGTTTTCGGGGTGTGACAATTAAACCATTGGTTTTAAGGTAGTTATTACTTTAGTAGTTAATACAAATAATACTGCAGTACACATACATTTTCCCATTATATTCAAATTGTGATCTTCTCACATAATGGGTAATATAAAACTATATTTTGATAATGATAGTCATATTTGGGAAAAGCATCCACTTTTACAGAGAGACAAACATACAAATAAGTTGGGTCTTGGTAGAAGACTACTTTTTATACTAGTAGAAAATATAGGATTTTCTAGGAGTTTTCAAACATATACAAACATTTACATTGAACATTTACAAACATTTTCATACAAACATTTACATTGAACATTTACAAACATTTCCATATAAACATTGACACTAAAATGCTTATGAACTCACCAGCTTTAATGCTGATAAACTCTTTCAAAATAACTTGTATTCTCAGGTCACCAGTAGATAGGTACCGATGACCAGGTTTTGAGAAGACGGAGCACGTTCAAGACTCATCTTTTATTTTTAGATTATTCATTTTTTGTGTCTTACTACTATTAAAGAACTCACTTGTATGAAATTATACTATTAATGCAATGGATGATGTTGTTGCTTATTTACTACTTTGCATTGTTATGATACTGTACATGACGTCCTCCGCCCCAGAATGTTCCACCGTTCCGGTTTTGGGGTGTTACATTACCACTAGATTTTTGTCTAATATTTATTGTGACTATTTAGGATCTATATTGTTTTATAAGTGTTACAAAACACTTTTCGACCACTATGTATAGACACAGGCCAGACATGAAACAACAGAGAGCAGGACCATTTTGGTATTATAGCACTTCTAAAATCCAACAACCCTATGCGGCCCTTTAAACCAGATTCCTCGTACCATGAATAATTAAAAGATATTATAATAATACTTTGTATATTATATTTTATAATATATATATATATATATATATATATATATATATATATATTATAGGTTCATAATAATGATATTGAATTTAAACATAAGCTATACTTAAAGTAGGGTAAACATAGCTCACTTACTAAGAGATTTGGCTAGGAACCGAGTTTTGTGAGGGTAGAACTTTCGAGCGGAAAGCTCTTCTTCTCGGATCCTTCTAGCGCTCCGCGACTCACCTCTAACACTTAGGAAGTACTAGGGAAGGGGAGGGATAGTTTTGGAGTGTTGAGAGAGAAAGAAGAGTGAAGGTGTGAAGAATTGAGGAGAACCATACACCTATTTATAGGATCTTGCCTCGGACTATGCTGGGCGTGCTTCTTGGAGTACGCTGCATGTGTGAGGCTATGTTATGCGTACGAGGAGGCAACTTTTGGCTTCGGTTGCGGGACCGTGGAGGACAAGCAAGGGCAAGGATTTTTCCACGTCACCCTCTTCGTATCAGCCTATTCCCAACTTCTTCCGTAACTTTCATATACGAGCTCCATTTTTGATGTTCTTTATATCCATGCGTAGGTATTGACGGGATCGAAAACTTTTGTTTAGACTCGGTCGACTAATTTTGAATTTATTTTTAAAGTTATATTTTAATAAGCTTAGACAGGTAAAGTCAGTTAAAAATTGATAACTTTGTCATCCGACGTCCGTTTTCGTCTGTCTTCATATCGTTGAGTTCCTATTAACGAGATCTTCAATTCTTGTTTAGGTTGTGTCGGTTAAAAATCGGTCGATCTAAAATTCAAATTCTGAGTTGGACGTTATTTTTATCCATGCTCTCGGTTTAATATATATAACGAATTTCTTTTATATCACTAAGGGTAAAAGTATTTTATCGCAAACTCACTTTTTATGTCACACAGTGTCGTGCTAGTTTTGTCGCGAAACTTCGACATGTCATAACTTCTTTGTTATAAGTCGGATTTCAACGTTCCTTATATCCCCGAAATCCTTATTACAGCTACTTCAACTTTCTTCAAAGATATTGGGTCTATCTATTATTTTATTTTTGACGCTTATTTTTATTATTATTTTATTACATCGCTATAAGCAAGTATAATTCACATAAAATCACATAATTAACATAATACTCAAATAATTCCTTCAAAATGGGTTACAATTCTCGACCCTAACTATTACATCATACTATTAATGCTTAGCCTAGAAACACGGGCGTTACAATTCTCTCCTCCTTAGGATGGTTCCGTCCCGGAATCATGCATCAGCAAACAGATGTGGATAGTGACTCATCATGTCACTCTCTGTTTCCCAGGTGAGGTTCGGCCCATTCGCATATTTCCATTGCACAAGCACCATGTCGACCATCTTGCTTCGCGACTTCTTTGTCTTACGGTCAACAGTTGCCTTAGGCTCTTTGATTAGCCTCTTATTGTCATCCATCATTAATTCCGAAAGTTGAATCATATCGGGAACTTATCCCGTAAACTTCCTCAAATAACACACATGGAAAGTGTTATGAATTCCATCCAGTTCTTTCGGAAATTCCAGCTTGTAGGCTTGGTTCCCAATCCTCTGAAGAACCTTGAATGGTCCAATAATCCTTGGACTCAGCTTTCCTCTCTTTCCAAACCTTATAAGTCCCTTCCACGGTGAGACTTTGAGCAATACTGAATCTCCAACTTTGAATTTCATCGGTCATCGCTTTTAGTCAGCATAGCTCTTTTGGCGATCTTGAGCTGCCAACATCCTCTCTCTAATCACTTTTAGCTTTTTAGCAGTCTGATGGACTATTTCGGGCCCCATAAAATGCTTTTCTCCAGCTTCAAACCAACAAGACGGCATACAAAACTTTTGACCGTATAAAGTTTGATAAGGTGTCATCTTAATGCTTGAATGGTAATTATTGTTGTAGGAAAACTCTACCAGAGGTAAATGTTTGTCCCAGTTACCTTGGAATTCTAGGGTACATGCTCTTAACATATCTTCTAGTGTTTGATTTGTTTTTTCGCTCTGACCATCAATCTGTGGATGGTAGGATGTACTTAAACAAAACTTTGTACCCATTTCCTCTTGTAGACTCCTTCTAAATCTTGATGTGAAACGACTATCACAATTTGATATAATAATTAAAGGAACACCATGAAGTCTTACTACCTCCATCATGTAAGCATTTGTAAGCTTATCCATAGATTAGCTCTTAGTGGTTGCTATGAAGTGTGCACTCTTTGTGAACCGATCCACGACTACCCAAATCATGTCGCGGTCATTCTTCGTCCCGGGCAGTTTACTCACAAAATCCATGGTGATGTCTTCCCATTTACCCATGGATACAGGTAAAGGTTCTAAACTCCCATACAGTTTCTGATGTTGTGCTTTTGATGGGTTTAATACAAACAATCCTATGTGAGCATGTAACCCTAGATACAGATCTATGTTTTCACTATTAGTCATACAACATTATGAACACAAAAGGAAACCTAGCATGCATCTACTATTTTTGAAATTGACATAGGAGAATAGAATACATACCTTTTGTTGTTATATAGTAATAACAACTAATTCCTTGAGTTTGCTTAGCTCTTGAAAGCAAGTACCACAAGTGTAGTACCTCTAATGGCTCACAAACACACTTTGAGTGAGAGGATGAATATGAGAGAGGGGAGGAAAGGTACTAAGCTCCAAAATTCGGCCCTAGTAGGGTTTTCCCAAGGGGTGGTCGAATTCTAGTGCCTTAGGGTGCTATTTATACTTGAGGCTAGCTAGGGTTTCAAGGTGGAAACCCTAATCCCTTAGCTTAAGGCCTAAGCAAGTCCATGGACTCCTTTCCTTAAGCCCTTGGACGAAAACTGCTAGATCCTTCTAGGATTTTCGTTCAAAGGTGATCCAATAGCCCAAAGTCTCAACTATACAATAATTACAAAATAGCCCCTGTACTTCTAATTAATTCCTTTAATCCCGAAATTAATTCATAATTAATTTCTGATTAAATACTAATTAATAATATGATTCCAAATTAACATATTATTCATATAATATATTAAAAAAATCATATTTATACCCCAATTTATTATTCTTAACAATAAACCAGCCTCTCTCCTCAACAATCATCCTGTCTAGTCACTAGTGTGAAGGCAACCCAAAAGGACCATGCTCACAATCGGGTCAAGTACATACGGAAATAGTTGTGGACTTAGTCACTAATCCAATAGTCTCCCAATTGGACAAGTCTAATAACTATTCTGCGTATGACTTCAGAACCTGATCAACAATCGTAGCTTTCAAAAGCCGCTGTCAACTCTGATCTTATCAGAAGTGTGTCCTTCAGATAAGGGATCATATATTCCTCCATTCTAGATATCGTATGAACTGATACATTGAGTTTAATCATACTCTCTGTTCACGTGTTGTTTCCCGATTTCCAATTTATGATGATTGACAACAGACTACAATTGAACACGTCAACTTAGTCCCAGCTTGGCCAAGCGCTTAGGGTGTCATCACTAAATCATCGAGGGGCCCACATATATCGCTTTTATCTTACTTTGGGTAAACGGAACAAATATACTTTGAATCCAATGCTCGCTTGTACTCACTCACCGAATTACACACAACAATACGTTTTATAACACCAAGTTACTGGTGTGTTTACATATTATCAATGTGTAACCGACTCGCAAGATACAACTTACACATCTTGGTTTCAGGAATAGAAGATGTTATCATCTCACCAATCACTCGTGATAAAATCCATGAAGTGATCCAAGTGAGCGTGGGTTTATTCCAATACTCTAATCTTATAGCAGCATTCATGAACCCTGCTGCAAACTTTTTGCTATGTCTAAAACACTTTAGACAATTATAGTTAGATTCATGACAGTCTTCTTTCATTCCTACTTCCAAAGAATGAGCGATTGTGGAGGGTTTGAATAATCTTATTATTCGGGAAGTCAAAACATGCAAAGTGAAACACAAGAACAATACTAATCATATATGGCCGCAAACCTTTGAGTATAAATAAAACACCTTTTATTTAATCACCATATTGATTACTCATTATTTGTTGTTTCGGGTAATCAACTTCTTACTTGAATTATAACAACAATTGTCCCATGCTCATAGCATGCACACTATGTTTTCCTATGGCCTTTACTTTGTGAAATAGATCAAATGAACACATTTCCAATGATGCTCATTTCACAATTCCTAACCCATTAGTGAAAGAATACAAAATTCTCGCCACTATTAGAATATGTTAGATTCTAACATTTTATGCAACGGTCCTTTTGTAATATCACAGCGCCAAAGTCACCAAGACTTTGCCAATGAAATTGCAAAGCACTCTATTGTAGATTGTTACAAGACTATTCCATAGTCATGAAGTCTCATATTCAAAGTACATTCCTTTGAACATCCTTTTTGCATAGAAGTTTCTAATCTAGACATAGATTCTTAACGTCCAACTCCCAATAAGGAAACATTTCCATATTTGTCATATGACAACTCATTTTAAATAGAGTCTTATCTATTCATAATAATGTCAATATGGTCCATCCATGACTATACTTCCAACTGTCCACAAGCGACCTATCCTTGGCGAACCTTAGATTGTCCTTCACAGTTATTTAATTATTTTAGTCAAATCCAGTTCTATTTCATTTTTCCCTCTAAATGCCATAGGCATTTGGAAATTTTAGAACGGTCAAATATTATAGCATATGCAATTGATCCTATACCTGAAGCGTATGGGATACAATTCATAATGAACAATGGGATACTTTACCAGTTTCTTACTATAATATTGTCATAATATTTCTATTTGTCGTGTTCTCGAAATACGAACTATGAAGAGGGATGTTGTAATCATAATCGTATTTTGAGAATGCAAATAATAAATATACCCTTGACTAAATACAATTTAAATTTCTCGATCTAAGCTTTTATATTGGAAACGAAGTATAACATTATCTCCCTTAATTATAGCAAAAATAAATTTTCTATCCCTGCAACTTTGCAAAGTGAAACTTTTGTTTTTCTATAATTAATATTTCCAACTTGCAATACTTAAATTATAATCATGCTCCCACTAACATGATGATTATATCCATTCCAGCATAACATTTATGCTCCCACTAGCTTTGACACGTATTTAGAAACCAACCAAACTTCTAGAAAACAATATTTATTGACTTCCAAAGTTCATTGTTTCTAATACGATATGCTTCGATAAGCCTTTATCTAAGCTTCTCAAAATCACACACCTTTCCTTAGACAGCTCACATGTGTTTCTATACTAATTCAAAACTTATTTTACTAAGTCCCAAATGTTCAGCCTAATTGCCAAATCTCACAATTCGAACTATGAAGAGGGATGCCGTAATCATTATCGAATTTGAGGATGCAATTTACATAATCGATATCTTCTTAAAATCTCTCTTAGTGAAAGTGTTTCCTCACAATCATTTTCATGAAGGAGAGAAACCCTATGAAACTTAGATTTTATGGTGTATGTGTTCCTATCCATGTGAATTTGCCATAACCATAATCGAAAGATAATGTTTGTGACAAATTCAAACTCTTATGGACAGAACTTGTTCATTCTTAATATTTTGCCATCAAGGGTCCCACCATTGCTTCCAAGTTATCTAGCAGCTCACCTATGCCAGTAAATGTACTTTCATTGAAGAAGGTGCTTGCCTTATGCAGTCTATTGAGAACTCATAGAACTCATATCCATAATCACTCAACAGGATTGGCACAGAAATAGAATTTTGTCAACACGATAGGTTACAAACCTTAGGTCGTGTGCTAGTATTATGTGTTAGTGTGTGTCTATATCAACACAAAAACATTACACACATTCGGTGTTAGTTGGTTCTTGTCTTCTCCAAGACATCACAACTAACCAATTTCAAACATGCAAGAGTAAGAAAACAATTTTCTACTTCACATTTGATGAGTGTGTGTCAATTCACAGTCTTGGAGTACGATTCTAAGACTTGATTTTGGAAAGAAGTATGACTCATCCTTTTGATTTAATCATTTCAACAATTTCCGATTCCTCTTCTTAGCCATACTAGTGCACTAGGATGTCCTTAGAGGATCAATTGTGATATGGTTCTTAATCATTAAGATTATCATAAAATTTGATACAAAAGTACTCTCCCTTCTTCTTAGATTGGATAAACTTTTATCTTTCTACCTAATTGGTTCTTCTTATTCGTGTTCCCATTCATTGAAACTTTTCAATGATTCAGAATTACACTTAATCTTGTAAGTATAACCACAATTACTAGACCTTTTGGTAAATTATGACGAATAGTCTTATTGTTATTTGTGGTGGATTTGACTAGTGCACAACATTGTGTTCTAGTCCTTTAGTCCTTCACTTGACTCACATACCTGTGTGATCAAGGAATTAGTCTTAATTTCCTAAGTACCAAGATTTCCATACATCACATGATTCAAATCATATGACTCCAAGTTTCTGTCCAATTGAAACTTGGGTGATGGGAATCTTTTCTTACTTATAAAATTTTGACACTACCATGAATAACATAACTAAGAATCACATCCATTTATAGAAATACACAAACATCAATTTTTCATAACGATTTCATTGCAAGGATATATATATATATATATATATATATATATATATATATATATATATAAGACAAATCAAAAAAATTTATTTTATTCATAAAAGCAGCGGAAAACATGTCCTTACAATGCAAAAATCAACTGAAAAACTATGTAATCAAATATTCCTAACAACTCTATCATAACTTTCTAAGCTCAAAATCTGATCTTCGAGTCCATGCGATCGTGATCCATTTCTTCGTGATCAGTCTCATCTTGCTCTTCCATCAAGCTTCCTCTCTTTTCTTTGATCCTGCAAAAAACATTCAAATTTAATCTTATAACATTATGTATTAAGAATCAATGAATAGGAACTTAATGGAGTTAAATAGTGGATTTTACCTGAAGTAGAGCCATACTTCTTGATTCTCCCATCTTTTAGATTCTTCAGGTCCTCTTGGCAGCTTCGTATCCAACGCCCCTTCTCTTGGCACCAGAAAAAGGAGGCTTCTCCTGCAGCGACCACAGAAGCATGGTTGGTTGAATTACCAAACAAATATGCTCCATTACTTTGCCAAATCATTTCTGATTCAGCAACACTAAGCATTTAAGTTAGGTCAATGAGGGTCGCGTCAAGATTCATCATATAATACTCTCTTATGAACTTATCATATGATTTAATGAGTGACCAGAGAACCCAGTCTACATCCAACTTATTTTGAAAAGATGCACCCAACATTGTCAACCTACCGATGTGTGATTTCATCCCTAGGACATGAGCACACACGAATTTTCCATTTTCATGTTTCATTGCCAACATGGCTTGAGTGATTTTGAACTTTTCAATTCTTCGATCTTGTGGGTTTGGGAGAGCAACAGGGGGAGGTGGAGGAAGTGAAACCAAGCTAGTCCACAATGCAGGGATCGATCTTTCACCTTCATTGTGCAATAGACTTTCACTTTGAGCAGGAAAACCTTTTCCATGGGATTTGGGAAGACCACAGTTAGATTCAGACATCTATAAAACGGGAGAAAAATCAAGTTAGTTGATTGATTGAGTTCTTAATAAATCACCCAAATGAGATATTAAGGCTAGGACCCAACACAATACTCCACAACTTAGGAGAGGGATGCTGTAACCCAAATCGCAGAACATTTGAAGGTAAGTGAATGAAGATTCACTAATTTTCCACCATGAAAAATGAAAAAGAGATTTGGTTTTAAATGTATTGAAAAACTCCTAGATCCTTTGAGATTCATTGAACTCTTCAATGGCAAGTTTAAATCTCGATATGCCCCTCGATTTGTGACTGGGATGCCGAGGATCACAAAACAGGGTGTGAATAACCATACAAACTTACATGGTGCCCCTAATGTTACAATCACCTATTTGATGTGCCGGTTAACCACACACGCTCCACCAAACTATGACAAACATTGAGTCACCCTTTGCTACCTTTGCTTAGAACAATTTAGTGTGTCGGTTAACCACACACGCTCCACTAACGTCTTCACAAGGGTACAAAGTGTAATTTCATGGAATTGCATCAAATTCACTTTTACCTAAAGTAACTAAGATTGGGAATTTTGTAAAACACTTAGTTACTTTAGAGTGGAGCAGTGGGTAAGAGTGGACACCTATTAAACAGCCATTTTATAATGTAAGGCCTGTGTTTCTAGGCTTGTCATTAATGATGATGTAATATTCTAGGTTAACCTTTGTAACCCATTTTGAAATAATAGAAGTGTATTATTTGAGTATTATGTGTTTTGTGCTTAATTGTGTGTCTTAATTTAATTAAGAATAAAAATAAACGTCAAAATTAAATATTAGATAAAGCTGATATCTATGGATAATGTTTTAGTAGTTGAAACGAGGTTTCCGAATTTATAAAGAATGCCAAAATCCAAGTTATAACGAAGAAGTTATGATCTGTCGAAGTTTCGCGACAAAACTGGCACGACACTGAATAACGTAAAATATGAAATTAAGATAGAGCGATATTTAGCCCTAGTGATCTAAAATAATGTTGTAGAGTTCGTTAAACCGAGAGCGTGCATAAAAAGAATGCCCAAATCTGACTTCGTATGAGGAAGTTATGATTTTTCTAAGTTTCAGCTTAGCAGTATGCTACTCGAAACTCGAATTCGAGATCGAGTGATTGTGGGTCGAAACAATCTAAATGAGAATCGAAGATCTCGTTGATAGTAATGCATTGGTGAATGAGAATGCTATTTAAGTTTTAAACAATGTCATAGATATGATTTATTCTCTATGAAATACGTGTTATGTGCATGTGTCTCATCTGTTCTTTGGAATATGTATTGAATGAGAATGCTATACAGGTTTTAAACTATGTATAAAAATATATATTTTTATCTACTAATATGTTGGGTAGAACATAGGTAGATAGTTGATGTGTGATAAACAGATGAGAGGCCTCGATGTTGTTGTTGTTGATCTAGTTATTTAGCGGAGTATGGATAACGACCATAGACTCTTTCTAGACAGTCCTGTGGAACGCTAACAGGGTCATCACCTGTAGGTGTTTGTGAACGATGTGTTCACCGGTGTACTCTATCCCCCTCATGGTTGCCTTTAGGAAATCTACTGTAGAGGAAACCCCTTTGCAGTAATGTCAGTCTCGATGAAAATCCTAGATTAGGTCCCTGGTAATAGATGTTGTTTTAGGAACATAAAGTGAGGATAACGGGAATGGGTAATCGGGTTATTGTTGGTTGGTGAAATTAAATATAATTATTTATTGTGGGTTGAAAACCCTATATGGTCACCAGGCTCCCAAGCCTGACCCACTCAGTTTTGTTGTATTACAGGTAGTGGCACGAGAGCATAAGTTGGATGACTTATCAACATCTTTTGATATTAGACCAGTTGTTATATGTAATTGTTGTATGGTCTATCTTTTGTGTTTATGTTTTTGGTCTGTTTATCGGAACATGACATCCCGAATATTGTTATATAATGAAAATGCATCTCTTGATGAAATGCTTTGATAAAATTTATTTTATCATATTTTGTTTTGGGAACAAATTCCGCAACTCTTTTAAATCAATGGATTTACTCCGAAACTATTTTAAAAACATAAATGAAATCGGTCTTTTCTGGCTGTGATTTTGGGGATGTTACAGTTGGCATCAGAGCATTAGTTTAAGCGAACTAGAAATTTGTAGGATTTCTAGACTTAAACTTAGAATGCTAAGTGGATATTATGAGATGTGTCTGTTATATTATAGACACGAGCACTAGTATATTTTAGGAAGCTGCCTAAAATGCTTTTATGTGCTAAATGTTATATGTTGCCATATATGATATTATTTGTTCGGATCTATGGTCTGTTGCCGACTGGATTTGGAAACCTTATGTGTTTAGGATTCTAAGTGTATGACGACGGTATTAGAACTAGCATGTAAACGTTTCGGAGTGATAAGGATGATTTAATTATCTATCAGGGATGAGGATCTAATTTCACCTTATTCGGTGTGTAGATAAAAAATGGTAAGAACTAGGAGTGGAGTTGGAAACGCGAATGAAAACAAGAATCAACCACCAATGATTGAGCAAATACCTGTCGTAGATGCTACACCGGAGCCAATAACAATGGCTGGGGTGCAAGCCATGATTCGGTCTATGTTAGCCGAACAAAGGGAAGAAATGTGACAGATGTTGCATGATAATAGGGACGAACCAATCATGCCTATTGGGGAACCCGAGCTGATTCCCGAACAATCGGTGGAAGGAAACAATAGTTGCGCTGTGAGTCAAGTTGGGACGAACCAATCATGCCTATTGGGGAACCCGAGCTGATTCCCGAACAATCGGTGGAAGGAAACAATAGTTGCGCTGTGAGTCAAGTTGGGACTCAAGGCGAACGAAGGAACGATCCAGAAAGGGGAAACAATAAGGATGGGCGAATGTACAAGAATTTCTTGGGCGCCAAGCCGCCAAGTCTTTCTAGAAGCCCAAAGCCTGCTGAGATTATGGATTGGATCTCTGAAATGGAGATGGTATTTGAAAGTTGCGACTATAGAAACAAACAGAAGACTGTCTTTGCAGTTAGACAACTGAAGACCGGAGTCTTGAGTTGGTGGAAGTTGTTGGCAGATACTATGACATGAGGAGAAGCCCTGAAAATGTCATGGGAGGAGTTCTTGGAACAACTAAGGGTGCAATACTGTTCAGAAATAGATCTGATTGATCTGAACAATGAGTTCCAAAACTTGAAGAAGGGGAGACTGAGCGTAGACGACTATGCTACTGCATTCACTAAGAAAATGAAGTTATTTCCGTACTAAGTGCCAACGGAACTCTCCAAGATTGAGAGGTTCGTTAATGGACTGCCTGCCGACTTTGGCCCGACAGTCAAGATGGCAACCACTCTGAAAACAATTGTTCGAGCAGCTAAGAATGTGGAGGCCTAGCAGAAGGAAAAGGGCCTGGAAAGGATAGAGGTTGGTGAAAAGAGGAAGTTCGATGGACCTTCAGGGTCCAACAAGAAAAACAAGTTCTCGAAGTCTAGTTCGAGAGGAGGAGGAGGCGAAGCGAAATGGTGCGAAAAATGTAAGAAGAAGCATCACGGAAAATGTGACGTAGTGGCCACATGCTTCAAATGTGGAAAGCCAGGGCATTTTTCCAACGAATGCACTATGACCAAGAAAGTTTGTTATGGTTGTGGTGAAGAGGAACACATGTCTAGGGACTGCCCGGAAAAGAAGGAGGCAGCAAGACCCAACATTCTGCCAGAGCCGAAGGTGAGAACCTTCCAGATGACACTGGAAGCTGCTAAAGATGAAGCTGATGTCACTTCAGGTACCTTTCTCGTTAACAAATTGCCTGCCCGAATTTTATTTGATTCTGGAGCCAACTATTCCTTTATTTCGCATGAGTTTGGTAGAAAACTAGCTTTGCCTGTCGATAGACTATATAATGCTTTATTAGTTGAAGTTGCTAGTGGCAAGTTTGTACCTGTTAGCCATCGTATGAAAAACATCTTAATTTACTTGAATGTGAATAAGTTTCACGAGGGATTATTGCCTATCGAACTAAACGGTTTCGACATCGTGCTGGGAATGGATTGGCTTAGCGTCAATGACGCCGAGATATTGTGCAAGAAGAAGATTGTAAAGGTAAACCCGCCAGGGAAAGAGTCGTTTATGGTGTATGGAGATAAACGCAGAGTAAATTCTAGAATCATTTCATTAATGAAAGCCAGAAAGTGTTTGGCTAAAGGATGTACATCGTATCTAGCATTCGTGATCGATGCTAAGAAGGAGAAAAAGGAGATGTGGAGCATTCCCATCGTGTGTGATTATCCGGAAGTATCTCCCGAAGATCTTCCCGGATTACCGCCTGATAGACAAGTGGAGTTTAGAATAGACTTGTTACCAGGGATGACACCAATAACAAAGGCACCTTTACCGATTAGCACCGACATAGATGAAGGAGATGATGATGCAACTTCAAGAATTATTGGACAAAGGTTTCATTAGACCTAGTTCATCACCCTGGAGAGCTCTGGTGTTATTCGTTAAGAAGAAAGATAAAAGTATGAGAATGTGCATCGATTACAGATTGCTAAACAAGGCAATAATAAAGAATAGATACCCGTTGCTGAGGATTGATGACCTGTTCGATCAACTACAAGGTTCTAGCTATTTCTCGAAGATCGATCTTAGGTCAGGATATCATCAGTTTAAAGTAAGAGAGCAAGATATAGAGAAGACTGCATTCAGAACACGATATGGACACTACGAGTTTTTGGTTATGTCGTTTGGACTAACCAATGCTCCAGCAGCATTCATGGATTTAATGAACAGAGTTTGTAATCCGTTCCTTGATAAATTTGTGATAGTGTTCATAGATGACATTCTGATTTATTTGAAAAGCCAAGAGGAGCATGGCAGATACTTACGATAAGTGTTAGAAGTCTTGAAGAAGGAGAGGTTGTATGCTAAGTTCTCCAAGTATGATTTTTGGATTCGAGAAGTCCAATTCTTGGGTCACGCGGTCAACCAAGAAGGGATAATGGTTGATCCAGCAAAAATTGAAGTTGTGATGAAGTGGGAACAACCAAAAAGTCCCACGGAGATCCGAAGCTTTTGAGGATTAGCCGGATATTACCGAAGGTTTATCCAAGGCTTTTCTTTGATTGCTACTCCATTAACAGCTTTGACCCACAAAGGAGTTACTTACTCTTGGAGTGATAAGCATAAAGAAGCATTCGAGAAGCTAAAGAAGAAACTATGCGAGGCACCAATACTTTCTCTACCCGATGGAGTTGAAGACTTCGATGTTTATAGCGATGCATCAGGTGTTGTGTTGGGTTGTGTTTTAACCCAAAGGGAAAAGGTGATCGCATATGCATCTCGACAGTTGAAAGAGCATGAAAAGAACTACCCAACTCATGACTTGGAGTTGGCGGTGGTATTTTTCGCTCTAAAAATATAGAGACATTACCTCTATGGCACGAAGTGCAAACTTTTCACTGATCATAAGAGTCTCCAATATCTCTTTAGTCAGAAAGAATTAAATATGAGGCAACGACGCTGGCTTGAATTACTTATGGACTACCACTATGAGATACTTTACCACCCCGGTAAAGAAAACATTGTTGCTGATGCTCTCAGTTAGAAAGTCAATCTTGAAAGAAAGAGGCCAAGAGCGTTGAGAATTGAAGTTGTCTCGACAATTATGGAGAGTATAAAGAAATCTCAAGAGGAAGCTTCTGAGAAGAATGACCGAAAGGAGGAACATTTGGGCAAAATGTTGGTGTTCGGTATAAACAATCATGGACTGAATGTGTTCCAAGATCGGATTTGGATACCTAAGACAGGAGGAGTCAGAGATCTTCTGATGGAAGAAGCTCACAAGACCATGTACTCGATTCATCCCGGTAGCACTAAAATGTATAGAGACTTGAAACCCTACTACTGGTGGCCGACGATGAAGCTTGATGTTGCAAAATATGTGACCGAGTGTGTGACTTGTGCGAGAGTAAAGACACAACATCAGAAACCATACAGGAGTTTAGAACCTTTTCCTGTGCCTATGGGTAAGTGCGAAGACATTGCTATGGATTTTGTCACTAAACTTCCAAGAACGAAAAGTGGTCACGACATGATTTGGGTGGTCGTTGATCGATTCAATAAGAGTGCGCATTTCATAGCAGCCAATGAGAAATGGTCTATGGAAAATGTTGCGAATTCTTACGTGAAGGAAATTGTGAGGCTTCACTATGTTCTGTTAACGATTGTGTCAGATCGTGACAACCGTTTCACCTCGCGATTTTGGAGAAGTCTACAAGAGGAATTGGGTACCAAGTTGTGTTTGAGTACAACTTACCCTCCACAGACTGATGGTCAGAGCGAAAGAACAATACAAACACTTGAAGATATGCTGAGAGCATGTACCCTAGAATTCCAAGGTGATTGGGATGAACATTTACCTTTGGTAGAATTTTCCTACAATAATAGTTTCCACTCGAGCATTAAGATGGCACCTTTATCAAGATTTGTACGGACAGAAGTGTCGTACTCTGTCTTGTTGGCTTGAGGCTAGGGAAAAGCAGTTTATGGGACCAGAGATAGTCCATCAAACTGCTGAAAAGTTGAAAATCATTAGGTAGAGAATGTTAGCAGCTCAGGATCGTCAAAAGAGCTATGCTGACAACAAGCGAAGACCGATGACTTTTGAAGTTTGAGATTCGGTTTTGCTTAATGTCTCGCGGTGGAAGGGACTTATAAGATTTGGTAAAAGGGGAAAGTTGGGTCCAAGGTTTATTGGAGCGTTTAAGGTTCTTCAGAGGGTTGGGAACCAAGCTTGCAATCTCAAACTACCAGAAGAATTGAATGGAATTCATAAAACTTTCCATGTGTGTTATTTGAGGAAGTTCATGGGAGAAGTTCCCGACATGATTCCACTTTCGGATTAGTGCTTGTCCGATGGAAACATACGAATGGGCAATCATTGACCGAAAGACTAAGAAGTTGCGACGCAAGATGGTCGAATTAGTGCTTGTCCGACGGAAACATACGAATGGGCCAAATATCACCTGGGAGATGGAGAGTGACATAATGAGTCGCTACCCGCATTTGTTTGTTGATGCGTGATTCCGGGGACGGAATCATTCTAAGGTGGAGAGAATTGTAACGTCTGTGTTTCTGGGATTTTCATTAATGATGATGTAATAGTCTAGGTTAACCTTTGTAACCCATTTTGAAATAATAGAAGTGTTTTATTTGAGTATTATGTGTTTTGTGCTTAATTGTGTGTCTTAATTTAATTAAGAATAAAAATAAGTGTCAAAATGAAATATTAGATAAAGCCAATATCTATGGATAATGTTGTAGTAGTTGAAACGAGGTTTCTGAATATATAAAGAATGCCGAAATCCGAGTTATAACGAAGAAGTTATGATCTGTCGAAGTTTCGCGACAAAACCGGCACATCGCTGAATGACGTAAGATATGAAATTAAGATAGAGCGATATTTAGCCCTAGTGATCTAAACGAATGTTGTAGAGTTCGTTAAACCGAGAGCGTGCATAAAAAAGAATGCCCAAATCTGACTTCGTATGAGGAAGTTATGATTTTTCTAAGTTTCAGCTTAGCAGTATGCAGCCCGAAACTCGAATTCGAGATCGAGTGATTGTTGGTCGAAACAATCTAAACGAGAATCGAAGATGTCGTTGATAGTAGTGCATTGGTGAAAAGACAGGCGAAAACGGACGTCAGATGAAGAAGTTATGAATTTACAACAGAGTTTTCCTGTCGCGGCCTACTAAAAATAAATAATAAAAATAAATTCAAAATTAGCCGACAGAGTCTGAACGAAAGTTGTAGAGCGTAGTCTCACCTACGCGTGGATATAAATAACGTCAAAAACGGAGTTCGTATGAGGAAGATATGAATTTTTGAAGTTTATTAAATAATTAAAATATTAAATTTAAATATAAATTTCGATATTATCCAGGGGGGGGGAGTCAGCGACCTTATCCAGGTTACGCCCAGCGTACCTAGAATTACGCCTAATGTAATTCGGGTTTCCAGCCCCCTATATAAGGAAGTAGAGTGCAGCCGAGATCTTTTGCTCCATTCGTTCTTTCTCTCGTGTTTTTACCCCGTTTTGCGTGCAACTTATACCCCGGAGCCCCGATATCATTCCCGAGCCCTGAAGCAAGTCCCGAAGCCCCGAAGAGCCCAAGAAGTGTAATTCCCGAGCCAAATCTCTACCCGCGAGAAGCCTGATTTTTATGAAGATCTTCCAGATCTACTGAAGAATACTACTTCTACAAGTCGTAGTGCTGTCCGATCATCTTCTGATCAAGTGAGTGTGTAGTTACTTTCTTTTAACGCATAATTATGAAGTATTTTGTACGAAATACGTGTTATGTGTATATTTTGTTGTTATATGTCTGAATGTATATTCACTTTCTTATATCTCATAGATATGATTTATTCTCTATGAAATACGTGTTATGTGCATGTGTCTCATCTATTGTTTGGAATACGTATTAAATGAGAATGCTATATAGGTTTTCAACTATGTATAAAAATATATATTTTTATCTACTAATATGTTGGGTAGAACATGGGTAGATAGTTGATGTGTGATAAACAGATGAGAGGCCTCGATGTTGTTGTTGTTGATCTAGTTATTCAGCGGAGTATGGATAACGACCACAAACTCTTTCTAGACAGTCATGTGGAACGCTAGCAGGCTCATAACCTGTAGGTGTTTGTGAACGATGTGTTCACCGGTGTACTCTATCCCCCTTATAGTTGCCTTTAGGACATCTATTGTTGAGGAAACCCCTTTGTAGTAATGTCCCTCCCGATGAAAATCCTAGATTAGGTCCCTGGTAATAGATTTTGTTTTAGGGACATAAAGTGAGGATAACGGGAATGGGTAATCGGGTTGTTGTTGGTTGGTGAAATTAAATATAATTACTTATTGTGGGTTAAAAACCCCATATGCTCACTAGGCTCCCAAGCCTAACCCACTAAGTTTTGTTGTATTACAGGTAGGGACGCGACAGCAAAAGTTGGATGACTTATCAAGATCTTTTGATATTAGACCAGTTGTTATATGTAACTGTTGTATGGTCTATCTTTTGTTGTTTATGCTTTTGGTTTGTTTATCGGAACATGACATCCTGAATATTGTTATATAATGAAAATGCATCTCTTGATTTAATGCTTTGATAAACTTTATTTTATCATATTTTGTTTTGGGAACAAATTCCGCAACTCTTTTAAATAAATGGATTTACTCCGGATCTATTTTAAAAGCATAAATGAAACCGGTCTTTTCTGGCCGTGATTTTGGGGATGTCACATATAGGCCATAACCTTATACCCCCCTTATAGATCGGGTTCGTGAATGAGGCCTATTAACGGTAAGACTAGCAGTTTAAGTTATACATATATAATATTAGACTATTATTGTTATATATAGTATAAGGGTGTATTTTACACTTTTAAAATACTTGGTGGTTTAATTTAATAAATTACACTTTTAATTAAATATAAACCATATGATTATGGATTTATTAATTCTCTTTTAATTATACTTTTAATTAACTTAAAAAACCATAAGGGGTGTAATTTGAACTTTTCAAAAAAAAAAAAAACTAGGGTTTTAATCAAATTTAAAATTTCTAAAATTTAAAACCTTTTAATTTAAAATTTTAAATACTAAAACTTTGATTTAATAATTATCTCAAAATTAAACAATTAATTTGAATTATCAAATCTTGAAGAATTATCTATTAAATTAAACAATTAATTTAACCTAATCCTTTAAATCCCCTAAAATTCGAAAATTTGGATAGGATAATTCAAAAGATCTTTAATTATCTATTTAAACAATTAAGGGATTATTACAAGATATGACATTATCCAAATCCCTAAAATTTGGGAATCTTATCATGGCAACAAGGCAAATTTCGAAATCTAATGGTTAGACAACCCTAATTTCGAAATCTTGGTGGCTAAGGAAAAGGGTTTGGGAAACCCTAATACAATTCAAAAACTAGGGTTTTGAAACCCTAATTTCGAAAATCCAAGCCCTAGGGTTTATTAGCCATAAACCCTAATTTGTCAAATTCATACATTTGTATTGAATCTATTTGAAAACAAAAACCAATGTGTCTGATACCACTGATGGGTTTAATACAAATAATCCTATGTGAGTATGCAACCCTAGATACGGGTCTATGTTTTCACTATTAGTCATACAACATTATGAACACAAAAGGAAACCTAAAATGCATATACTATTTTCGAAATTGATATAGGAGAATAGAATACATACCTTTTGTTTTTATATAGTAATAACAACTAATTCCTTGAGTTTTCTTAGCTCTTGAAAGCAAGTACCACTAGTGTAGTACCTCTAATGGCTCAGAAACACACTTTGAGTGAGAGGATTAATATGAGAGAAAGGAGGAAAGGTACTAAGCTCCAATATTCGACCCTAGTAGGGTTTTCCCAAGGGGTGGTCGAATTCTAGTGCCTTATTGTGCTATTTATACTTGAGGCTAGCTAGGGTTTCGGTGGAAACCCTAATCCCTTAGTTGAGGGCCTAAGCAAGTCCATGGACTCATTTCCTTAAGCCCTTGGACGAAAACTCCTAGATCCTTCTAGGATTTTCGTTCAAGCCTTAATAAAGGTGATCCAATAGCCCAAAGTCTCAACTATCAAATAATTACAAGATAGCCCCTGTACTTTTAATTAATTCCTTTAATCCCAAAATTAATTCCTAATTAATTTCTGATTAAATGCTAATTAATAATATGATTCCAAATTAATATATTATTCATATAGTATATTAAAAAATCATATTTATACCCCAATTTATTATTCTTAACAATAAACCAACCTCTCTCCTCAACAGTCATCCTGTCTAGTCACTAGTGTGAAGGCAACCCAAAAGGACCATGCTTATAACCGGGTCAAGTACATACAAAAGTAGTAATGGACCTAGACACTAATCCAACAGCTTTAACTCTCGCACATGTCACACAATCTTCCACATACTTTGCAACATCGAGCTTCATCATTGGCCAACAGTAGTAAGGTTTCAGATCCCTATACATCTTAGTGCTACCGGGATGAATCGAGTACATGGTCTTGTGAGCTTCTTCCATCAGAAGATTTCTCATTTCTTCCATCTTAGGTACCCAAATCCAAAATTGGAATACCTTCAATGCTTAATTATTTGTACCGAATACCAACGTTTTTCCTAACCGTTCTTCCTTTCGGTCATTTTTCTCCAAAGCTTCTTCCTGAGCTTTCTTGATGCTTTCCACAATCCTTGAGACAACTTCTATTCTTAACGCTCTTGGCCTTTTTCTTTCCAAGTTTACTTTTCGACTTAGAGCATCAACTACGACATTTGCTTTATCACGGTGGTAAAGTATCTCACAGTCGTAATCCTTGAACAACTCTAGCTAGCACCGTTGTCTCATATTCAATTCTTTTGATTAAAGAGATACCAGAGACTTTTATGATCAGTGAAGATCTTGCACTTGGTGTGATAAAGATAATGCCTCCATATCGTTAATGTGAATACTACCGCTGCCAACTCCAACTCATGAATGGGGTAGTTCTTCTCGTGCTCTTTCAATTGTCGAGATGCATATGCTATCACTTTATCTCTACGGGTCAGAACACAACCTAACCCAACTCCGGACGCATCGGTATAGACTGAGAACACTTCGACTCCGTCCGGTAAAGAACGAATCGGTGCTTCACACAAATTCTTCTTTAATTTCTCGAACGCTTCTTCGTGTTTCTCACTCCATGTATATGTAGCTCCTTTATGGGTCAAAGCTATCAATGGAGCAGCTATCGAAGAAAAGCCTTGGATAAACCTTTGCTAATATCCATGCAATCCCAGAAAGCTTCGAATCTCGGTGGGACGTTTTTGTCGTTCCCATTTCATCACAACTTCAATCTTTGTTGGATCATCCATTATTCCCTCTTGGTTAACTACATGACCCAAGAATTGGACTTCTCGTATCCAAAAATCACATTTGGAGAACTTTTCATACAACTTCTCCTTCTTCATAACTTCTAATACTTCTTGAAAGTGCTTACCATTGTCACAACTAGTATTTTGGCTATGGAATTCTATCTATATGTAGTCAATTCTTGATGTATCTTGTAACTTCAAGTTTAAGGATATACGTGTTATTCATTTCAAAAACAAATATTCAAACCAAAGCTCACTCATGAAGCCCAAAACCTAATTCTATACATTTCATACACTATACTTGGGGTTGTAACCCTAATTTCCCGATTCAAACATTTGTTGGGCCAGGAATCATTTATTGAGCCTAATGGGCCAATAAACCAACAACTTGGTTATTTTGGGCTAAGAATCCTTATTTGGGCCCTAAATGGACCCATATTCATTAGACTATAACATTTTGGGCCATAAGACTTTTTATGGGCCTTATTGGGCCTAAAATGTCTCACTTTTTTTATGGGCCTTATTGGGCCGAAAACTACATAATTAATTCTAATCGGTCGACAACCCATTTCCTTTGCCATTTTGGGTCGTAAACACATATGTGGGCCCAAAAGGCCGAAAAAAATTCTTAATGGGCTACATGCTTTCGATGGCTATCAAGTTCAAGCCCAATCTAATCAAAGGAGCTTGCTAGGGCCGAAATCTCCTCTCATCTCTTCACCAAAAACTGATCCATCACCCCAAAGTGATTTCATACCCCTTATTTTCAGTTTTTACTATGTTTTGGGGAAGGATACAAGTTGCTTTGTGTTAGATCTATGTGTTTGTGCATATTTATGTGTGTTTTCTTTGTTATATGTGGTGATTATGTGATGAAATTTCATAAATCTCGAAAACTATACCAAAACTTGGTGATGTTTGTAAACTAACACACATTATACAACTTACTATGTAGTGAAAGGAATAAACATGTTTTGGAACACTAGAAAACTAAACAAAACCGTTTAAGGGGCCATTTTTGGATAAATAAACAAAATGGTGAAGCCTTTAGGATATTCACGGTTTTTCAACGACCAAAAGAGTCATTTTTATATAAAAATGGGTCTTGAAGATATTTATGGTTCTAAAAGGGCCAAAAGTGTTACATTTCACAAAATGGGCTTAAAGATGGGCCTACACAGTTTCATGGGCTAGATCTGTAAGCTTTTGACTTTTGTGGGTTAAATCTTCATTTTAAACAAATTTAGGCCAAAATTGTAAATTTTCGGTTTAAAAGGCTGAAAATGTGAATTTTGTTAACTTGGGCCGAAAAAGTAAAATTCTATACATCTGGGCCGAAAATGTCAATTTTACATAAAAATTGGACCAAAATGTTATTTCTAACAAGAGTGGGCTAAAAATGTTATTTTTCTTGAAATAAGCCCTTAAATGTAAACTTTTGGGTCTTAAGGGACCTAAAGTGTCATTTTTACCAAAAATGTGCCTAAATTGTAAATTTTCAGTTTTATGGAACAAAAATGTCATTTTTACAAAAGTGGGCCTTTTTTTGTCATTTTGGTAAACAATTGAGCTTAAACAACCAACGTAATAACAAACAGACTAAATACGCTATTTACATGCTTATTGGGCCTGGAATATACATTACATGTTTATTGGGCCGTAGTGGTCTATTTACATGCTTATTGGGCATGGAATATACATTACATTTTTATTGGGCCTTAGTGGTCCATTTACATGCTTATTGGGCCTGGAATATACATTACATGTTTATTGGGCCTTAATGGTCCATCTACATGTTTATTGGGCCTGGAATATACATTACATGTTTATTGGGTCTATGTAGTCCATTTATATGCTTGTTGGGCCTGGAATATACATTACGTGTTTAATGGACCTTTGTGGTCCATTTGCATACTCGTTGGGCCTTGTAACCTTAAAAGATACTCGAAAACATCATTTACTACATTAATGAGTGTGATACAATATTTGTGTAAATATAGTTAAGGTTCTTATGAGACACGTTCTTTCATTCGTACCTACATAGTGTACAACCGTTAGTCCTGTAGTTATAACCAGAGTCTTCTGGAGGGAGAGCGAGAGTTTGTGTATAGATCTATACGGGGTTGACAGCCCTACAACTGAGTTGTTCGCTACAACTAGACTAGGCCAGTCTAGGGTGACAAATGCCTTACCTTAAACAAGTCGACGTATGAAAAACGTCATGACAGACAGATTCGTCATATCAAGCATGGTTATAACGACTCACAAATAAATTAGCTCCACTGTAAAATTTACGGAATACATAAACGATTCTACAATTACAATTCTATACAAACATCAATTTATGGTCTTTGGGTTTAATACCACAACACTTTTACAAGCAGAAAATATCGGATTTTCTGGGAAAACATACATTATACATTACCTTCATCTTTCAATAGAAACATAGGATTTTGTGGAATACTCTCTTTATACATTTTCAAAACAGAAAACACACATCATTTAATACAAGATTTGATACAAAGCGTTCAAACCATTTATTTCTTTTACATAAAATATCAGATTTTCTGGTGTTTACAAACTGCTACAAACCTTTCATACAAATATACTTATGAACTCACCAACATTATATATGTTGACCATTTTCAAAATAACTTGTATTCTCAGGAAATCGTTAAGCAGGGTGGCTTTCAAGAACTCATGGATTTGTTGTATTTTTGCTATCATCGTACACTTATATTTTGAGAATGTAACTTTTGTAAAAAATTACAATGATGTAAACCCAATATTGTTGTATTATTGTACGTATGATGATGATGCTTGCCTTATTTCAATTATATTCACTGTGATGATATTACAAGATGAAGTCACCTAAACCCCCGGACATCTCCGTCGTTTCTCCGGTTCGAGGGTGTGCCATCCATGCTCCTGCTGGCTTTTTGAGTAAATCAGAATGTCATCTATGAACACTATCACAGATTTATCGAGGAATGGTTTACAAACCATGTTCATTAAATCCATAAATGTTGTTGGGGCATTGATTAGTCCAAATGACATAACCAAGAACTCATAGTGTCCGTATCTCATTTTGAATGCGGTCTTCTCAATATCTTGTTCTCTCACCTTCAGCTGATGATATCCTGATCTGAGATCAATCTATGAGAAATAGATCGAACCTTGCAGCTGATCGAACAGGTCATCAATCCTTGGCAATGGGTACTTGTTATTTACCTTTGCCTTGTTCAGCTCTCTATAGTCTATGCATATCCTCATGCTTCCATCCTTCTTCTTCACGAATAACATCAGAGCTCCCTAGGGGTGATGAACTAGGTCTAATGAAACCATTATCCAACGACTCCTGAAGTTGCATCATAAGCTCCTTCATCTTTGTTGGTGCTAACCAATATGGTGCTTTCGCTATTGGTGTTTATCCTGGCACAAGTCTATTCGAAACTCCACTTTTCTATCTGGGCGCAATCTAGGAAGATCTTCAGGAAAGACTTCCAGATAGTCACACACCATTGGTATTCTTTGTATCTCTTTCTTTTCCTTCGTTGCATCAATCACAAATGCCAAGTATGATGTGCATCCTTTGGACAAACATTTTATGGCTTTCATCAGGTAAATGATTCAAGAATTTGTTGGGTTTTGAGCATTCTAACACTCCTAAGTGTACATGCAACCCTAAATACCTTGGATCTATGTTTTTCTCTATTATACATGAAAATATGAACATCCAAGGTATTATCCTAATCTAGCATATAAAATAATGGATATAACAAGATAGAATACATACCTTTTTCATGTAGAAAGTCTTCATGAAGCTTGAGTGCCTAGTGCCCCAAGTGTGACACCTTAAATGGTTCACACAACACCAAATACACTTGGAATAACTTGAGAGAATTCTACACTTCATGAAATCGGCTAGCCCTCTCTAGAATCATACTAGTTGCCAATTTTGTCAAGAATAAGATCTTTATATAGTGTTACAATTAGGGTAAACCCTAATTGTCATGACTTTCCATTTCCTTGGATCCATGGGTTCAAATACACCATGGAGCATCCATGGACCATCCTATGGGTTTTAGCCCAACTTGATTATCCATGGAGCATTAGCCCACTATACAAGTATGGATGATTTACACAATCAACCCATATATTTAATTAGTCTTCTTTTGATCACTTAATTAATCCTAGATTAATTCTTGATCAATACTAATTAAATAATCTTATTATTCTTATTATTAATATACTAGAACTTATAATATATTAATAACCATAAGTGTCTTATTTCTCTCATTATAGTCTATCCAAGTGCATGATTCCATGCAACCCAAATGGACCATGCCAGGTCGGGTCAAGTCTTACCAATTATAGTTATGGACTTAGACATTAATCCAACAGTCTCCCACTTGAATAAGTCTAAAACTATTATTGCGTATGACTTCAGGAACCGACTGACAATCGTAGCACTCAAAAGCTTCTGTCGAACTCTGACCTTGTAGATGAAATCTGACCTTTGTCAGTGACTTTTCCATTAGATAAGGGATCATATATTCCTCCATTCTAGATATCATATGGACTGAGACATGGATTATAATCATTCTCTCTGTCCATTTGTTGTTTCCCGATTTCCGATTTATGACGACTGACTAATTGAACAAATCAAATCAGTTTTGGCCCGGGCGAGCACTTCCATTTGTCATCATCAAATCATCGAGGGGCCCACAGATATCGCTTTTATCCCGAAGGTAAAAGGAATGGATAAACTTCAACTCATATGGCTTGTTCTACTACCTGTTGAATCATACACAAAGGTACGTTTTATAGCACCGAGTTACCAAATCCGTTTTCGTGCAATCAATGTACTATCAACTCATACTAACAACTCATATCTCTAGGTTTGAAGAATATAAGATATTATCGTCTCATGATCAATTGTGATAAAATCCATGAAGTGATTCCAATGAGCGCGGGTTGAATCCAATACCCAGAACTTATGAGCACTCATGAGTGTTGTAGCCCTTTGTCCAACACCTTAGACCTCGACAAGCCAACCCATGACAATCTTAATTCATATCTACTTCCAACATATGACCGACTGTGGATTGTTTGAATAACTTAGTCATTCCGGAAGAATAACCCAGTTTATTCGGGAAGTCAAAACATGCAAAGTGAAACACAATAATAATTGAATGCAATATGGTATCAAAACCTATGAACATAAATAAAACACCTTTTATTTATCACCATATGATTACACATTATTCATTGTATATTGTTTCAGCTATCAACTTTATTCTTGAATTTAAAACAATAGTTGTCCCATGCTCCAAGCATGTACACTATGTTTTCTAAACACTAGTCATGCCATACACCAAGTATGCATACTATGTTTGTCTATGATCTTTACCTTGTGAACTAGATCCATTGAACATAACTTCAATGATTTCTTTTCACAGTCCCAAATCCTTACTGCAAATGCAAGAATTCCAAATTCATGCCATTTACTGAAATCTGTTAGATTCTAAACTTATATGCATTGATCTTCTTGTAATGATTATGCACAAAGTCAGAAAGACTTGACAACAATCATTACAGAGCATTCCAAAGGAGATCAACTCCTTGGAAACATCCTTCTTGCATTAAGTATCCTAATCTTAAACAGATTGAAAATTCTAACTTTGAAACATTTCCAGATTCAATTTTGACTATCACTTCTGAACAAGAGTTGCCTCCTTACAGACTATGTCAATATGGTCCTTCCAGAATTATCACTATACTTCCAACTGTCCTTGAGCAACCAATCTTTGGTACACCTTAGATTGTCCTCGACAATTGTTTAATCCTGTTAGTCATATCCATTTCTAAACCTTTTCCCTTCTTAATGCCCCAGGCATTTTGAAAATTTTAGAAAGGATGAATATAGCACATGTAATCGATCCTATATCTGAAGCATATGGGACACGATTCATGATGTCTCACATAAAGACTAAACCAGTCTTTTGCTATAACATTTCCATTTCAATTTGCCAAGTTCTCATAATTCAGATTATGAAAAGGGATGCCGTAATCATAATCGAATTTTAGAACACAAATAATGGACTCATATACAAAATTTCCTTATGTTGAGCCATTCCAACATGAAATTCATATATATCCTTGACTAAATGATTAAAACCTCACGATCTAAGCTTATAGATGTGAGATGAAGTATAATTTCCTCTCCCTTAATTATAGCAAAACAACTTTTTCCCAATTGAAACCTTTTGTTTTCTATAATTAACATTGCTAACTTGCAATACTTATCATAATTATCATGCTCCCACTAACATGATGATTATTAGCATAACACTTATGCTCCCACTAGCTTTGACATGTACCCAGAAATCAGCTAACTTTCTTACCAAAGTTCAGATTTCTGATACTAGATTGTTTTGCTAAAACTTTATCAAAATCATAAAACTTCCCTTAGATAGCACACTTGTGTGTCTAAACAATTATGAAGAGGGATGCCGTAATCATAATGGTTAGACCTTTTTGCCACTTCTCACAAGTCCAGGTTAGTGTGTCGGTAAACCACACACGCTCCACTAACGACTTTGAGAATGCAAATATCACAATTGCTATCTAGCTAAAATGTACTTAGTGAAAGTGTTTTTTCACCATCATATTCATGAATCGGAGAGAAACCTTATGACACTTAGATTTTTATGGTGTATGAGTTCCTACCCATATGAATTTTTCAAAACCATAATCACAAGACAGGATAATGACAAATCCAAACTCATATGGATTGAACTAATTCTTAAATTCTTGCCACCTGGTAGCTCAAGGGTCTGCCATTGCTTCCAAGTTGTTGTGCAACTAATTGAGAACTCTAAGAACTCATATGCAAAACCAACTTTAACTGGAATGGGCACAGAATATGTCAACACGATAGGTTATAAACCTCAAGTCGTGTGCTAGTGAAGAACTTAAGGTTTTATTCTTGATTAGTTCTTGAGACTTTCAAGACCTTTAACACTCCCACTGTCCTCTTGACATATAAGACTCCCTTGTCAAACATCCAAGAGATAGTGCGGATTCTAATCAAGACAAACACTTCACACAATTGGCCTAAGTTGGTCTTTGTTTTATCCAAAACATCACAACTTACCAATTTCAAATGTACAAGAGTAGAAAACTTTTACTCTTACATTTGACAAGTGTTTTAAACCTTCTTTGAGACATGTCACTCAAGTTACTATCTTGGAGTATGACTCTAAGATTTGTATTGGAACGAAGTATGACTCATCTTCTTGATTTAACCATTTCAACAATTCAAGTTCCTCTTCTTCGCTAGGCTCTTAGAGGATGAATTGTGATAAGGTCTCTAAATCATTAAGATGATCACAAAACTGATACTAAAGTACTCTCCCATCTTTTCAGATTTGAGAAACTTTTATCCTTCTGCCTAATTTGATTCTTCTTATTCGCTCTGCCATACATTGGAACCTTTTCCAATGTCTCAGAGTTACACTTAAGCTTGTAATTATAATCATATTTACTGAGCTTTAGTAAACTATGACGAATAGTCTTATCAATCTTTTGTGGTGTACTTAATCAGTGCACAAGAATGTGTACTCGATCCCTTAGTCCTTTACTTGAATCACACATCCATGTGATCGAGTAATTAGTCTTAATTTTTCCAATACTTGAAAGTTCTCATTCATCATGCTATACAACTTGCATGATTCCAAGTTCCGGTCCAATTGAAACTTGGGTGATGATAATCTTTCCTTATTTGGTAAATTTAGACATTACCACAAATGAAAGAATCAATTTCATATTTCCACTCTTGCTATTAATGGAATCATATAAACAACAATTCTTCCTCAAATGCCATTGTAAGGATATTTTAAAATAAATAAAATCAAAAATTTCCTTTTATTTTAAACTTTGCGGAAAACTTATCCTTACAATCCATATGAAAACTTGTTGTCATCTATTCCTAAGCAATATCTCATAACTCCTAAGAAGTAGCTCAAGAATCCGATCTTCAAACTACGCGATAGAAATCCATCTATGTGATCAGATTCAGCATATTCTTTCTTTAAGTTTCTTCACTTTTTCTTTGATTCTTAAAACATCACCATCTGACCCAGTCACATCATGTATTAAGAATCTCATAATAGAAACTTAGCAGAGTTAGAAAGTGGACTTTACCTGAAGTAGAGTCAAACTTATTGACTTTAACATCCTTAGATAAATTTGGCAGATTCGTAACCAATGTCCCTTCCTTTGGCAATATAAACATATGGACCCTTTGATAATGGTACACGGGACTATCACAGACTTAGCTTTTCTCTTTACCATTTGGTCAACCGAGTTGACTATGGGCGATCCCTTTCCATTGGGAATATAATGCTTTTCTGGATTTCCTGTGTCACTATTGTCAATGTATATCAAGTTTTAAGGAAGTTGATCTTAACAAATAGATAAGATCATTAAGGGTCTTGCCATAGTCTGTTTCATAGGTGTCCCAATGGAATTCACTATGTGACTTAGAAAGTGATTTAACCACCAACTTTCTCAAGACTTTGACACCCAACTCTCCCGACTTGTCAATATGTGACTACATCTCCAAGATGTGATCACACCTAGACCTTGCCTTGCCAATAGGGCTTGAGTGACCTTAAACTTTTCATGAACTTGTGGGTTAGGGAGAATAATTGGAGGAGGTGAATGAAGTATGATTTCCAAGGGACATCATCTTCATTTAGGAAAGCTTGTTTCAAGAGAATTGGGAAGATCATAAATGTCTAAACCAGACATCTTTTGGGAGATATTCAAGATAGTTGATCTTAAGTCCTTAATATGACACCCAATATGAAATATTAAGGCTAGGACCCAACAAACTATTTTATAACTTAGAAGAGGTGTGCCGTAATCCAAGCTATAAAATATTTGAAGGTATTCACCAATTTCCACCAAGATAAATGAAATGTATTATTAGGTTTTAATTGGTTTTTGAAACTCCTAGATCTTTTGAGATTCATTGAACTGTTCAATGGCATGTTTCAATCTCGAGTGTGCCCTTCAGGTTTTGTGACTGGGATGCCGAGGATCACAAAACAAGGTGTGAAGTAACCATGCAAATTACTTGGTACCCTTAAGTGTTTACCCCTCAATCGATGTGTCGGTTAACCACACACGCTCCATCGATACTATGATAAACATTAAGTTACCCTTTACCTACCTTGTTAAATACGAGTTAGTGTGCCGGTTAACCACACACGCTCCACTAACCTACGTAAACAAAGTGCAAAGTGTAATTTCATGGATTAGCACCTTATTCACATTTTTCCTAAGTAACTAAGATTGGGTATTATTAAGAGTTTAGTTACTTAGTATTTATCATTAATACTTTTAATGAAGGGAGAATTCTAGTCCTGTCAAACCCGTTCGGCTAACGACCCTCCACCAATCAAGCAAGCGGTGGGTGAGAGTAGGCACCCATTAAGTTGCCATTTTATAGGCAACAACCTTATACCCACCTTATAGACCGGCTTCGTGAATGAGGTGTACTAGCGGTAAGACTGACTTTACTCTTATACATATATATATTATTAACTTATAATATTATAAAGTATAAGGGTTGAATTTTAACTTTTAAAATTCTAAGGGCTAACTTGGAATTAAAGTATTCATAAGAAAAAACTTTACAAATTCCAAAAATTGAGGGCAAGTTTTGAAACTATTCAAAACTAATTAATTCCATAACTTATGTGTTTAAAGTAGTTTTAATCCAAAAACTCTTCAAGTTCCATAACTTGAGGACAAGTTATGGAAGACTTTAAACTAATAAAAGAATTAACTTTTCATTATTTTATAACTTATGGAATTAATTAAGGTTACACTTTTTTTTTATTATTTAATGAAGAGACTCTTGGTCCTCCATAACTTGAGGACAAGTTATGGAGTCATAAAACCATTTAATTAGAACTAGACTCTTCATTTTGTAACCTTTGCCAACTTTTATGAGTTTTATGAAACTTAAATGTGACTTTTCATATAACTTGAGGACAAGTTACAAAAACACATTTTAGAATCAACTCTTAGATTAATTTGGATTGAAAACAACTATTTCACTCAACTTTCTATTAATCTAAGCAACTCATAAGAACAAGATAATTCAAATCAAACTTTTTCATGTAATTAGTCTAAACCTTAAACTAATACAAAACATGACTCTATTGACAATTATCTTTGAAATTGGATTAGCATGAACATTACCACATCAAAAACAAGTTTATAAGTTCAAAAACATCTTAGGGTAATGTTCCTAGTCCAATTCCAGCCAAAAAAGTCGAATTTATGTTGTCTGGGAGTCCAACTCGTCGAGTACATGAACCAACTTGGCGAGTTGGATCGATTTGATCACTTTTTAGGCATGGACTTGCCGAGTCTCCTGATGGACTCGCCGAGTCTGATGATCAGACAACAACAATTTCGATTTTTTAAGAAGTTTTGCAAGTATAACAAAAAAAACAAGCCTAGGCTCTAATACCACTGTTGGGTTTTGAGCATTCTAACACTCCTAAGTGTACATGCAACCCTAAATACCTTGGATCTATGTTTTTCTCTATTATGCATGCAAATATGAACATCCAAGGTATTATCCTAATCTAGCATATAAAATAATGGATATAACAAGATAGAATACATACCTTTTTCATGTAGAAAGTCTTCATGAAGCTTGAGTGCCTAGTGCCCCAAGTGTGACACCTCAAATGGTTCACACAACACCAAATACACTTGGAATAACTTGAGAGAATTCTACACTTCATGAAATCGGCTAGCCCTCTCTAGAATTATACTAGTCGCCAATTTTGTCAAGAATAAGATCTTTGTATAGTGTTACAATTAGGGTAAACCCTAATTGTCATGACTTTCCATTTCCTTGGATCCATGGGTTCAAATACACCATGGAGCATCCATGGACCATCCTATGGGTTTTAGCCCAACTTGATTATCCATGGAGCATTAGCCCACTATACAAGTATGGATGATTTACACAATCAACCCATATATTTAATTAGTCTTCTTTTGATCACTTAATTAATCCTAGATTAATTCTTGATCAATACTAATTAAATAATCTTATTATTCTTATGATTAATATACTAGAACTTATAATATATTAATAACCATAAGTGTCTTATTTCTCTCATTATAGTCTATCCAAGTGCATGATGCCATGCAACCCAAATGGACCATGCCGGGTCGGGTCAAGTCTTACCAATTATAGTTATGGACTTAGACATTAATCCAACAGAATTGACTCTGTGTTTGTCCTCGTACACCACAATGACTCTTTTCCAGGTGGGTTTACTCTCACCATCTTCTTCTTGCATAGTATTTCGGCATCGTTTTCACTAAGCCAATCCATTCCCAGTACGATATCGAAACCGTTCAAGTCAATGGGCAATAACTCCTCGTGGAATTTATTCCCATTAAATTCGATGACGATGTTTTTAATGCAATCGCTAATAGTTATGAATTTGCCACTGGAAACTTCTAGAACTGGAGCATTATCAAGTTTACCTACAGACAATGCTAGTCTTCCACCAAATTTGTGAGATATAATGAAGTAATTTTCTCCCGAATAAAACAATATATTCCCAGAAAATCCATTCATGAGAAATGTACCTGAAGCGACATCTGCTGCATCCTTTACTGCTTCCAGGGTCATCTGGAATGCTCTTGCCTTTGGGCTTAGCGGATCATTAGGCCTTGCTGCCTCTTTCTTCTTCAGACAGTCCCTAGAAATATGGCCTGCTTCATTACATCCGAAACACAGCTTCTTATTGAATGTGCACACATTGGCATAATGCCCAAACTTTCCACATTTGAAACAAGTGACTTCCTCGCCATACTTTCCAAAGTGCTTATTTTTGCACTTCTCGCACCACCTTGCTTCGCGCTCCTCCTCCTCTGAACTTCTTCGAACCAGAATTCGAGAACTTGCTCTTCTATTTGGACATTAAAGATCCATCTAACTTCCTTTTCTCTCCTACCCGAGTTCTCTCCATACCCTTTTCCCTTAACTGGGTCTCAACATTCTTAGATGACTATTGGGCGAAAGTCTGATCGCAATCCGTAAGCAAACTTCTCTATCTTGGCGAGTTTAGTAGGCACCAAGTAGGGAAATAACTTCATCCTCTCGGTGAATACAGTGGCATAGTCATCAACACTCATATTCCTTTTCTTCAGGTTCTGAAACTCGTTGTTTAGGTCTATCAGATCTACTTCCAAGCAGTACTGTATTTTCAACTTCTCCATGAATGCTTCCTAATACATACTCAAGGCTTCTCCTCGTGACATTGTATCTGACAATAACTTCCACCAGCTTAAAACTTCGGTCTTTAGTTGTCTGACTTTGAAGACGGTTTTCTGCTTGTTACTGCAGTTTCAACTTTCAAATACCATTTCCATATCGGAGATCTAGTCCATAATCTCCACTGGCTTTGAGCTTCCTGAAAGGCTTGGTGGTTTGGAACCCAAGAATTTCTTATACATATGCCCATCCTCGTTAATACCTCTATCTAGGTTATTCCTTCCAACTACTGGCGATTCAGCTTGGCCAATGGTTCTGCTATAGTTTCCTTCTTCTGATT
The DNA here is from genome assembly GCF_051521515.1 of Lactuca serriola. Classification (NCBI taxonomy): domain Eukaryota; kingdom Viridiplantae; phylum Streptophyta; class Magnoliopsida; order Asterales; family Asteraceae; genus Lactuca; species Lactuca serriola. The sequence goes on along the minus strand of NC_136411.1, from coordinate 86,147,329 downwards.
GACCCTCATTCAATTTAGGCTGCTCAACAGTCATAGTAGGTGTAAAACCCAAAATGCTACGATCTATCAATCAGATTCACTTGATGGTGCGGAATCCCACTAAAGTGAATTAGACAAGACGAAATATAGAATAAGAACACAATGAGTAATCTTCAATGCACACTATTATTGAATAGTCGGGTATATAAGATTCTTGATTACACTTGGTTCTCTTTTTTTTTTCTCCAAATCACGTTCTAGGCTTACGGTAGCCCCCAAAAATGTCCCACTCACATTACAAGGCTTAAATGACACTATTTATACCTAGACCTGATAACCAAGCCCAAGCCCAAATCCTAAACCAAAAAACATTAAGCCTAACCAAACTCACATGTGATTTTGGTTCAAACAACACCAAAACATGGTTTTTCGGTCCTAGACCGAAAAATCTAATATCTTATGAAAAGAAAAGTATAAAACGCAATTTATGACCTAACAAACTCCCTCTTGGTTTATATCTTTCTTTTCTTATGTCCTAACAATCTCCCCTAGGTTTGTAGATTTCTTTTCTTTTCAATTTTCGCTTGGTACCTGGCTTCAGCTTTTATCTTTGATTTTTTCACAACTTCAAGATGAACATATGAGTTTCTGCATGAATGAATTTATCTTGAATAGTTGGACTTCCTTCAAAGATTTGACATTGAACGCACATTGGGTGTAGAGCCTTTTTCTAAAGATTCTTGAAAATCAGCACTTTCAGCTTTGAAACACTTCAGAGATAATAACATAGAGATCAATTCTTCTAGATCACTTCAGCAGGTTCATAGATAGCAACAAATTGATTGAAGAGGCTTCAATGCAATATGTCACAGTACTTCAAGTACAACTTCATCTTGCTTATGGGATTGAAAAATAATCTTCACTTCTTGTTCCTTCGAATGAGATTCTTTAATGATCACCGTTGCGCCTTGAAAAGTAACCATGACTAAAAAGTCCTTACGGATCACAAAATCATAAAGACCCTTCTCACCAAAGTTGTTTAAGGACCCAACCTTGGCTTAGAAGGAGACTATTCACAGTATCTGTCTGAACACGGAGGAACGCACTACAATTTGTTGAGTATCGGAGAACTACTCATGGCTATTTTGATGTTAGCCCTTGCATATCCTTGATCAAAGATCTCAATGCAGTTTTTCAAGTTAACATGTTAACTTGGCCCTTGGCGAGACGTTCAACGATAATCATGCCTTGCGAGGTGCATCACCCTGGTGCCATGACATCTGTACAGTTTCAGACCTTTAATTCCTTAAATACAAAAGTTCTTAGAAAGATACTGCCTAACAGACAATTTTTATAGTTTCAATCCTTCAATTCCTTGTAAAATGGAGTGATGTGTGATAACCATCAACTAATTTCCAAGTTTCTTCTCCTTGCTCAGAAATTCCGATATAGTCTTCAAAACGAATCATTTAAGAAAATCTTAAAAGTATCGAGAAGAGTAATTCAACAATTGAAGTTGCATCCAGATGATTTGAGAACAACACGCATATGCAGAAACACATTCAACCTTAGATGTTTTTCAATTCTGGAACAGATTCAAAACTTCTTCACATCGTTAAGTGCAATCCCCATTTGTGATCCTCTGCTTTCTTCCTTACCCGCAAAAGACACATACTCTTAATGAAGATTCTGAATGTCGTACAGATGAGAGATGTATCATATGATGTGTCTGGAACAACCACTATCAACAAGCCAAAGTCTGATGATATTCCTCCATAGCTGCCCCAACACAAAGTGCGAGATTAGTTGTTCTTTGGAACCCAATCCATTTTGAAGCTGGGTTGACCATTATCATTTACACAAGGTACTCTCCCATGACATATCCTATTTAACAGACACAGAAGATGAAGAAATGTTAGAATCATTAGATGATTTGGTATTATGAACCTTTGGTACCCATCTGTATTTGGGTTTAACCCATTTCTTGTTTGATCGGATGGATGCCTCAACACTTGCTTTAGAACTTGAAACTGATCGTCGAGATGACTTCGAACTAACTGATATCCGTTTAACTGAACCATCTCTTGAATTTGGCTTCTTGTCCGACATTCCCTTCTTGTCCTTGGGAGTTTGATTCTTGGCCTTTTTCACATTCCAGTCACCATTAGGTGAATGTGACCTCGAATGATTTCTTTTGGAGAATGTCCCTCTTGGCATGTTCTGCCAACCTTGTTTCTAGTAAGGAACATATAAATGATATGGGAAATTTCTGGCAATGTGATCGGGAGTCCCACATTTAAAGCAAGTCTTTCTTTTCATATAAATCAGATTCTGACTTGGTCCTTGTCCAATAGAAGTTCATTTCGCAGAACTTCCACAAGCACAAGCACAAGAACATTTATCAGACTGCCTAACAAGTTTTTACGGCTGAGATTTTTCAACAGTGGCGTGTCATCATCACAAGCTGTTGAAACACTTTCAGCAGACTCAGAATTGATTTTGATCTGCTCACTCTCAACTTCCACTGCTTCTTTATCTGCACATGAAGTAGAAACATTAGAATCGTTCACCTCAACACTTATAGTGGGACCATATTGTTCACCCTCAACTGAAATTGATATAGAGGGCTGGCCATATTTGTGACAATCCGAAATTTCTATCTTGTACAAAAGACCAATTGAATCCAAGTTAAACTCGTTTTGATAGCTTTTAACTCTGTTTAGGATCTAATGGAGTGTTCTAAACCTAGTACAATTAAGGTAGGAACCTAGAAATGGGATAACATGATGCATATCAAGCAAAATCGGGCCAAACACTCCAAACCGTGGAGTGTGCGGCTGCACACTTAAGTGTACGGCCACACACAAGTGTGTGCAGCCGCACACCCATCCCAGCCACACACTCTCACCTATATATACCACACTTAGTCATTTTGAACACTTTTTCCACTTCTTCAAAGCTAGATCTCGAAATCCTCTCAACTATCATCCAACTCTTCACTCCAATCTTCAAACAAGTAAGTGATTCATCCCTTGATTGACTATTACATGACCTTAACTAGCCTTCTTCCCCACTTAGATCCAAGAAAACACGTTTTTGGTGTAGATCTTCAAAAAAACACCAAGAACACACACTAAATTTTGGACCCTAATCACCTTTTCAAGCCTTTATAACGTGTATATACTTGCTATACCTGGTTATATGTTAAGAACACTTGATAATATGCTTGAAAAACTCGAGTTTATCATCTTCATGAAGGGTGTGCGGCCGCACACCTTCATAGTGGCCGCACACACACTTTTTAGGTCCTAAAATGACAATAAACTCCATATAAGGCTAGAACATAAAGTGAGAAACCTTCCTAGATGGGTCCTAAGGCCTTAGAATACGTTTTGGCACACTTCATTGGGAGTGTGCGGCCGCACACACCTCCTGGCCACACACCCTGGCCGCACACACACCAATATGGTGTATTTTTGACCATACACTCCCTTGGATAGCCATACACCCCGTATATACACTCATATATGATTGTAACACTACAATATATGTGTTTACTAGTCCCTAAGGTGGTCCCAATTCAATAATTATTTGTTACAGACACTAATTTTATACATACATATGTCATAATATGGTTAATAGGATTCCTTTGTGCCCAAGTCCATAATTGGCACTCAACCTCCTAAACCGATCCTACCGTCACATCACTTACTAGCAGGTGAGTTCATACCCCCTTAATTAACCTTGTATATGTTTTAAATGCTTTTATTGGGGGGCGGGATACAAGTTGAATCACAATAGATATTATATAAATCACATGTGATTAATGACTAGTACGCCAATGGATTTACTATGCTTTAAACTGTTTTGTCAACAAAACTGCTTCAAAACGATTTCCAAACACTTTTACATGTTAAAACTCTTTGTAAAACTTAGTTTCATTTTCCAATTCATTACTTTCAAAACTCTTTAAACTTATATACTGTCAAATCATGTCCAATACATATACGGTTATATAAGTAAGGTTTGAAGGACCTAGGACTGATAATACGCTCTACTTCCTGTTCCTTGTTTGGTTGTGGACTTAGAGTCCCTTATTTTTTGTCCGAGTGTCGTTTGATCCTTAGTTATATATCATGTGTATATGTATAAACATAAAAGCTTCCTGTCTTATTTCAATACACTCAGCTATACAAATGATTTTACCAATAAACTACAATAGGTATAGTTTGGTGATATACTACTTACTACTTCTAGTACAATGTAACATACAATGAGTTAGTTCATACATGAGTCAATACATATTGTAAACAATACACTACACTATACAACTGAACACACTATAATGAGAGTCAGTGAGAACATATCCACTATTTATACATACTATATACTACACTAGAGAACTCACTATGATGAGGATCAGGAAAGACATACATTACACTATTACATACACTATATACACAATATGAAATAAATGTGAGGCATTACTTCGGGGCATGACATCTCTGTCATGGCTCGTCTTGTATCCAGAATCTCCTGGAGGGAGAACGTGAATTTGTGTATAGATCTATACTGGATTGACAATCCTACACCTTACTGCTAGCTATAGTGGGATTTGCAGATCTTCGGGTGACAAATGTCATTACTGTTCGACGTATTACAGCGTCGTGATTTCCCCTAGTCAATTAGTACGGTTACAACTATATCACATTATACCTTAATTAACAATTGGATTAAGGTAGTTAGTACAATAATAATTATAATATTATTACACTACAATACTTCATTATTTTCCCTTTACATCTACTTTGTGATCTCCTCACATAAAGAGTAATGTAAAAACTATATTTCCCAATAATAGTCACATTTGGGAAAGGTACGCACTCATACAATGAACAAACATACGTTACACTTGATGCCTTGGTAGAAGGCTGCTTTTAATAGAAAACATAAGGTTTTCTAGGAAATACAAACAAACACTACAAACATTTTTCGTTCTATTACACTGGAATATTCACAAACATTTTCATACAAAACATGACACTAAGTACTTATGGACTCACCAGCTTTAATGCTGATAAACTCTTTCAAAATAACTTGTATTCTCAGGTCATCAGTAGACAAGTACCGATGTCAACTTTTGAGAAGATGGAGCATTTGCAAGACTTATTTTTTAGTTTGATTCATATTTTTGGTGTCTATAATTATGGATAACACACATGTATTAAAATAGATTATTAATGCAATGGATGATGTCGTTTGCTTGTTTACTATATTTCTGTGTTGTGATACTGTACATGACGTCCTCCACCCCAGAACGTTTCCGCCGTTCTTGGTTTTGGGGCGTGACAGATTGGTATCAGAGCATCGTTTATAGTGAGTTTAGTATATCAACCCATAAAAGATATACTAACTATAAACACAACGGGATTAAAATACTCTGACCAAGAGTTTTTACTTTTAAATAATAAAATATTTAACAAAGTATACATACCTGTATTCGTACTAAAATCAGTGTCACTAGGGCAGAACAAAAGTATTACGATTATTGAATGTCAAAAGTAGGCTTAGGGATGTATGGTCAGTTCTGGGAGTGGCATAGCCTGATCAACTATGCTGGTCCGAGAAGTGATTAGCATATGCCCATAAATGGTTGTGATATGGCAACAAGTCTAAAAACTTACCAACACTACAACAATGAAAACATTAGGACATAACATAAACCTAAAGTACTATAGGAGTATTTTGTGTTACTATAATTACTTGTCTGAGAGCTAAAAAGGTCTTTATTGATAGGTCAATAGTTGGTAGGTGGATACACTGGGGTTATGTGTATCTAGGATATCATAGACTCAGAATCTGTGATCTTTGCTTTATGCCTTGTTCCTTGTTTGGTTGTGGGTTTAGAGTTAGGGTCACTTATTCGAAGGTCTATCCTGTTTTGAACACACATAACTAGTATGCACTATGCAAGTATTGAAGTAACTAATAAAGATTATATTATAATTATCTTAAATGGTACGTCTATTTATATAAGATTCTTATACCTCCTTTCTCGCGTAGATATCATGTCTGGATTCCATCCTCCTGGCGACCCGTACTTCCCGAATCAAGGAAATGTTGGATGGCATAACTATGAGCCGGAAGATGACCATCCAATCCCTTTGGATGTTCACCTCACTGAGGGTTTTTTTGATGGTTCCGACTCCGAGCCAGAAGTCAACAACCTACCTCCTGTGGCCCCGGTCACGAATCCTAACCCCCGTCAGGCTTTTCAAGGCCCGACGCCTGCATGGGTTGAATGCATAGAAACATGGGGCGAAGTGCAAAATCAGCCCATTCCATTCAATGGAGACCGAAGCTTCTATGACACGAGTGAAGGAGGATCAGCGGACAGAGTCTTGCCAATCCTGGTCCGAAGGGTTGCTCGCAACAAGATCCAGGGCAGGATAGCTCTCTAGTGCATCTCGGAGGTTGATGCAAATGCAAGAATGCATTCCATTCGCACCAACTGCCTAGAGAATGCTCGAGAGAGGTCTACAACGGACCACGAGACCCTGCGGAAAGCACTAGCTGAGACTCAGGTTGAGGTCATAAAGCTCCGGGTTCACCAGAGAGTCTACGAGCGACACCTTCTCGAAGTGGAGCGTCAACTGGCAGACCTTAGGGTTCGCCCAAGGAATTCCCGCCGCTAGTAGAGGATGTTTAGTGCATCTTTTCTTTTGACTCAAGGAATAGCCTGTTGGGTTTTGGTATAATACAACATCCTATGGTGCACATACAACCCTAAATACCTTGGATCAATGTTTTCACTAATTATACATGCAAATGGTTTCCAAGGCATTAAACCTATAACTAGCATGCATTTTACATAAACCATATAATATACTAGTTAGGGAAACATACCTTTTATGTGGCTTGAAGTCTTGATGTATTTGGCCTTAAGAGCTTAGCAGTAATAGTATGAAATGCCTCAAATGGAATCACAACACACCTAGGACAAAGGTGGCTCTTGAGAGAGAATTTCATGCACCAAAACACCTCCATATTTCTCTAAGAAAAGAGGTGGTGATTTTGGCTATGGAGTAACCTATTTATATGTAGGATTCCAAGGGTCATGGGTATAACCCCATACCCATGGGTTTTATGATCCATGGTTCATGTGGCCCAACTCTTTATGTATCCATACATAAACTTGGTCCAACATGGGTCATAAGCCCAACACATATAAATATAACTAATTATCATAATTAGTCCCCATAGATTTAATTAGTCTCTTTAGATCACTAAATTAATTCCAAATTAATTCTTGATTGATACTAATTAAAACATATGATTTCATATTAATATATTATAACTTATAATATATTAATAAACCATAAATAACCTTTTCTCAAAAGTCCATCCTAACAAATTGTCCTGATGATATGGAACCCAAATGGACCATGCTACTCTCGGATCAAGTACATACCAATAATATTTATGGGCTTAGACATCTAATCCAACAGTCTCCCACTTGGATAAGTCTAAAACTATTATTGCAAGTACGACTTCATAACCCGACTAGCAATCGTAGCTCTTAAAGCCGTTGTCGAACTCTGAACAAATCAATGACGCGTCCATTAGATAAGGGATCATATATACCTCCATTCTAGATATCATATGGATTGAGACATGGATTATAATCATTCTCTCTGTCCATTTGTTGTTTCCTGATTTCCGATTTATGACGACTGACTAATTGAACAAATCAAATCACTCCTGGCCAGGCCGAGCACTTCCATTTGTCATCATCAAATCATCGAGGGGCCCACAGATATCGGTTTTATCCCGAAGGTAAAAGGAATGGATAAACTTCGAATCATATGGCTTGTTCTACTACTCGTTGAATCATACACAAAGACATGTTTTATAACATCGAGTTACCAATGCGTTTTCGTGCAATCAATGTATAACCAACTCATAGTAACAACTCATATCTCTAGGTTTGAAGAATATAAGATATTATCGTCTCATGATCACTCGTGATAAAATCCATGAAGTGATTCCAATGAGCGCGGGTTGAATCCAATACTCATGACTTATGAGCACTCATGAGTGTTGTAGCACCACCTTGTCCCACATCTTAGACCTCTACAAACCCAACCCATGACAGTCTTGATTCATATCTACTTCCAACATATGACCGGCTGTGGATGGTTTAAATAACTTAGTCAATCAGAACAATGACCTAGTTATTCTGGAAGTCAAAACATGAAAAGTGAAACACAATAATAATCGAATCCAATATGGTCTCAGAACTTATGAATATAAATAAAACACCTTTTATTTATCACCATATGATTACACATTATTCATTGTATACTATTTCAGCTATCAACTTTATTCTTGAATTAAAACAATAGTTGTCCCATGCTCCAAGCATGTACACTATGTTTTTCTAAACACTAGTCATGCCACACACTAAGTATGCATACTATGTTTGTCTATGATCTTTACTTTTTGAAATAGATCAATTGAACATAACTCCAATGATTCTTATTTCACAGTCCCAAATCTTACTGCAAATGAAAGAATTCCAAATTCATGCCATTTACTGAAATCTGTTAGATTCTAAACTTATATGCATTGATCCTCTTGTAATGATTATGCACAAATTCACAAAGACTTGGCAACAATCATTACAGAGTATTCCAAAGGATATCAACTCCTTGGAAACATGTATCCTTCTTGCATTAAGTTTCCTAATCATACAGATTGAATACTTTCTAAATTTGAAGCATTTTCATATTCCATTTTGACTATCACTTCTGAACAAGAGTTGCCTCCTTACAAATTATGTCAATATGGTCCTTCCAGAATTAATACTATAGTTCCAACTGTCCTTGAGCAACCAATCTTTGGTAAACCTTATATTGTCCTCAACAATTGCTTAATCATTTTAGTCATATCAATTTCTAGACCTTTTTCCCTTCTTCATGCCCCAGGCATTTGGAAAAATTTAGAAAGAGTGAATATAGCACATGTAATCGATCCTATATCCGAAGCATATGGGACACGATTCATGATGTCTCACATAAAGACTAAACTAGTCTTTTTGCTATAATATTTCCATTTCTATTTGCCAAGTTCTCATAATTCAGATTATGAAAAGGGATGCCGTAATCATAATCGAATTTTAGAACGCAAATAATGAACCCATATATAGAATTTCCTTATGTTGAGCCATCCCAACATGAAATTCATATATTCTTAACTAAATACGATTAAGACCTCAGTCTAAGCTTTTAGATTTGAGATGAAGTATAATTTCCTCTCCCTTAATTATAGCAAAACAACTTTTTCAACCCCTGCAACCTCACGAATTGAAACTTTTGTTTTCTGTAATTAACATTGCTAATTTGCAATACTTATCATAATTATCATGCTCCCACTAACATGATGATTATTAGCATAACACTTATGCTCCCACTAGCTTTGACATGTACCCAAAAATCAACTGAACTTCTAGAAATCAATACTTTATTGACTTTCTTACCAAAGTTTAGATTTCTGATACTAGATTGCCTTGATAAGACTTTATCAATATCATACACCTCTCTTAGATAGCTCACATGTGTGTCTAAACAATTATGAAGATGGATGCCGTAATCATAATGTTTAGACCTTTTGTCATTCCCATAATTGCTATCTACTCAAAATCTACTTAGTGAAAGAGTTTCCTTACCATCATTTTCATGAATCGAAGAGAAACCTTATGAAACTTAGATTTAATGGTGTATGTGTTCTTATCCATGTGAATTTTCAAAACCATAGTCACAAGACAAGGATAATGATAAATCCAAACTCATATGGATTGAACTTGTGCAATCTTAACTTCTTGCCACCTGGCAGCTCAAGGGCCTGCCATTGCTTCCAAGTAGTTATGCAAACAATTGAGAACATGTAGAACTCAAATGTATATCCAACTTAACTGGAATGGGCACAGAAATGTCAGCACGATAGGTTATAAACCTCTACTTGTGTGCTAGCGATGAAATACAGGTTTTATTCTTGATTACTTCTTGAAACCTTTTTCAGGATCTTTTAGACTCCCAATGTCTCCTTGACCTATATGACTTTATTGCCAAATATTCAAGAGATAGTGTGGATTCTAATCAAGACAGACACTTAACACAATTAGCCTTAGTTGGTCGTTGTTTTATCCAAAACATCACAACTTACCAATTTCAAATGTACAAGAGTAGAAAACTTTTACTCTTACATTTAACAAGTGTTTTAAACCTTCTTTAAGACATGTCACTCAAGTTACAATCTTAGAGTATAACTCTATGAATTGTTTTGGAATGAAGTATGAATCATCTTCTTGATTTAACCACTTCAACAATTCATAACTCCTCTTCGTAACTATCAGAATGTACTTAGAGGATGAATTGTGATAAGGTCTCAAAATCATTAAGATGACCTTAAAACATGATACTAAAGTAATCTCCCATCTTTTCAGATTTGAGAAACTTTTATCCTTCTGTCTAATTTGATTCTTCTTATTCGTTCTATCATACATTGAAAATTTTCCAATGTTTCAGAATTATACTTAAGCTTGTAAGTATAATCATATTTACTAAACCTTAGTAAATCATGATGAATAGTCTTATCCATCTTTTGTGGTGGACTTTGACAAGTGCACAAGAAAGTGTACTTGATCCCTTAGTCCTTCTCTTAACTCACACATCCATGTGAACAAGTAGTTAGTCTTAATTTTTCCAATGCTCGAAAGTTCTCATTCATCATACTATACAAATTGCATGATTCCAAGTTTCGGTCTAATTGAAACTTGGGTGATGAGAATCTTTCCTTATTTGGTAAATTTAAACACTACCACAAATAAACGAATCAAATTCATATTTCCAATATTGCTATAAACATACAAACATCAAGTTTTCATGAATGCCATTGTAAGGAGATAAAAATAAAGTAAAACAAACTTTTATTTATTTTAAAATGCGGAAAAAACTTTTTCCTTAAAATGTAACTTGAAATGAAAACTATGTTATTACTTGTTTCCTATCAATCTATCATAACTCCTAAGAGTAGCTCATGAATCCAATCTTCAATCAAGCGACATAAATCCATCTTTGCGATCAGATTCAACATACTCTTTCTTTAAGTTTCCTTCACTTTTCCTTTGATTCTTAAACATCAACATGTGACCTAGTCACATCTTGTAATAAGAATCTCATAATAGAAACTTAACCGAGTTAGATAGTGGACCTAACCTGAAGTAGAGTCAAACTTATTGACTTTACTAGCCTTATGATCTTTCAGGTAAAATTGACAGCTTCGCAACCAATGCCCTTTCCTTTTGGAAATAGGACCATATGGACCCTTACTATCTCGGACTTAGCCTTTCTCTTTACCATTTGGTCAACCGAGTTGACTATCGTCGATCCCTTTCCATTGGGAAAAGAATGCTTTTCTGGATTTCCTGTGTCACTATTGTCCCTGTCCATAAAGTTTTGGGAAGTTGATCTCCTAATAAAATTTGCTTTACTAGGACACTAAATCATTTCTGATTTAGTAGCACCAAGCAAATAGATAAGATCGTTAAGGGTCTTGTCATAGTCTGTTTCATAGGAGTCCCAAGGAACTCACTATGTGACTTAGAAAGTGATTGAACCACTAACTTTCTTAAGACTTTGACACCCAACTCTCCCGGCTTGTCAGTATGTGACTTCATCTCCAAGATGTGATCGCACCTAGACCTTGCCTTGCCAATAGGGCTTGAGTGACCTTGAACATGTAGGTTAGGGATAATAATTGGAGGAGGTGGAGGAAGTGAAGTTCCAAGATATTTGGGAAGATCATAGATGTCTGAAGTAGACATCTTTTGGGAGATATTCAAGATAGTTGATTTAAATTCCTTAATATAACACCCAATATGAAATATAAAGGCTAGGGCCCAACAAACTATTTTATAACTTGGAAGAGGGATGCCGTAATCCAAGCTATAGAATATTTGAAGGTAGGTGAATGGCAATTCACCAATTTCCACCATGAAAAACGAAATAATTTATTAGGTTTTAATTGGATTTGAAACTCCTAGATCTTTTGAGATTCATTGAACTTTTCAATGACATGTTTCAATCTCGAGTGTGCCCTTCAGGTTTTGTGACTGGGATGTCGAGGATCACAAAAAAAGGTGTGAACTAACCATGCAAATTACTTGGCACCCTTAAGTGTTTACCCCTCAATCGATGTGCCGGTTAACCACACACGTTCCATCGATACTATGATAAACATTAAGTTACCCTTTGCCTACCTTGTTAAATACGAGTTAGTGTGCTGGTTAACCACACACGCTCCACTAATCGACTTAAACAAAGTGCAAAGTGTAATTTCATGGATTAGCACCTTATTCACATTTTCCTAAGTAACTAAGATTGGGTATTTATAAAAGGTTTAGTTACTTAGTATTTATCATTAATATTTTTAATGAAGGGAGAATTGTAGTCCTTGTCCTACCCGTTCGGCTAACGACCCTCCACCGGTCAAGGAAGTGGTGGGAGAGAGTGGACACCCATTAAACTCCGAGTTTATAGGCAGTAACCTTATACCCCCCTTATAGACCCGCTTCGTGAATAAGGCCTACTAACGGTAAGACTGACTTTACTCTTATACACACATATATATATATATATATATATATATATATATATATATATATATATATATATTATTAACTTATAATATTATAAAGTATAAGGGTTGAATTTTAACTTTTAAAATTCGAAGGTCTAGTTTGGAATTAAAGTATACATGGGGGTAACTTTACAAATTCCAAAATTTGAGGACAAGTTTTGAAACCTTTCAAAACTCTTGGCTTTTTCATAACTTATGAGTTTAATTAAGGTTTAATGAAAAAAAAATTCAAGTTCCATAACTTGAGGACAAGTTATGGAAGACATTAAATCATTTAATGATGACATTAAAAGTAGAGACTCTTCTATTTTCATAACCTATGAGACTTAATGACACTTTAAAAAGAAAACTCTTCACTTTCCATAACTTGAGGACAAGTTATGGAGTTCATAAAAACCATTAAAATCAAATATTCCAATTAACACAATAATCAAATAATTTTTCTATGATCTAGATTAAACTCATAAGTAAAGATAATTCACATCAACAATTTTCAAGAAATTAGATAATCATTTAAACTAATACAAATCTTGAAACTTTGACAATTATCCTTTGAAGACTCTTGGACTTCATAACCTAAAGAGTTAATAAATGAGACATTTCACATCCATAACTTATAGAAGTTTCAAAATCCTTAAGATCATAACTTAAAAAAAAAACTTTTGTGTTCCAAAATATTATGACAAAATTTGTAACTCCTTAAAACCACTTAGATCAAACTTTTAAAACAAATAAAATAATCATATCATTCTATCTTTTAATAAATTGACCTAATTTGACTCTTGTAGTAAAGTGACTCACTTCTTACAAATAATTTGTTTTTCATAAAATCATGTAATTATCATAAAATTTGACAAACTTCATGTTTTTTTCCTTTTTTTTCATCAACTTGAAAAAAAATACATTTGCATCAAATATAGTACAAAACAACCTGGCTCTGATACCACTGTTGGGTTTTGGTATAATACAACATCCTATGGTGCACATACAACCCTAAATACCTTGGATCTATGTTTTCACTAATTATACATGCAAATGGTTTCCAAGGCATTAAACCTATAACTAGCATGCATTTGACATAAACCATATAATATACTAGTTAGGGAAACATACCTTTTATGTGGCTTGAAGTCTTGATGTATTTGGCCTTAAGAGCTTAGCACCAATAGTATGAAATGCCTCAAATGGAATCACAACAAACCTAGGACAAAGGTGGCTCTTGAGAGAGAATTCCATCCACCAAAACACCTCCATATTTCTCTAAGAAAAGAAGTGGTGATTTTGGCTATGGAGTAACCTATTTATATGTAGGATTCCAAGGGTCATGGGTATAACCCCATACCCATGGGTTTTATGATCCATGGTTCATGTGGCCCAACTCTTTATGTATCCATACATAAACTTGGTCCAACATGGGTCATAAGCCCAACACATATAAATATAACTGATTATCATAATTAGTCCCCATAGATTTAATTAGTCTCTTTTGATCACTAAATTAATTCCAAATTAATTCTTCATCGATACTAATTAAAACATATGATTTCATATTAATATATTGTAACTTTTAATATATTAATAAACCATAAATAACCTTCTCTCAAAAACCATCCTAACAAATTGTCCTGATGATATGCAACCCAAATGGACCATGCTACTCTCGGGTCAAGTACATACCAATAATAGTTATAGGCTTAGACATCTAATCCAACATAGCCTTCCCTAACTATGCTCTATGAAGCTTTTATCTATAAAATATTCCTACTCTTCAAGTACTCTAACTAGGAATCTAAAATTGTCAACCTTTTTCCTTATGGTATGATGTAAGACCTATTGTTAGGTCATTTTTACCAGAACTTGTTACATCAATAATACCAGTAATATTGACAATTGTCTCATCTGTTGGAAAAATTTGTACCCTTGTGTCTTTCTACTCACCTACTGTATTCTATTTCAAAACATACACTCAATCAACTGTTGGACCATGGCGATTTAGCCCATGGATCACTCTCACTATGCTCACAATTGATTTTAACCACCATGTGCATCATTCATTTAAACTTATAGTTGAAGGATGCCTCCTCGCAAATCAACAAATCGTAATACTCCGATTACTCCACCTCCACCTCCACCACCACCTCCTCCGCAATACGATGCAACAGCTCTAAATGTTGTAGTAGTTGCGGATGTGGCAGCAACCATGGCACAATATCACTCGACTGATGCTAGCAGAGGTGGAACCCCTGTTAACTCTACTCAAGGTGAACTCCTTGTGCGCTCGAGGGAGTGCTCCTACAAGGACTTCACTAACTGTAAGCCAAATCCCTTCAAAGGGATTGGCGGAGTCATTGCCCTCTCGCAATGGTTTGAAAAGACGGAGTTGATCTTCGAGATTTGCTCCTGCCCTGCCGCAAGTAAGGTCAAGTTTGCTGCTTGTACCTTTGAGGAGAAAGCGCTGACATGGTGGAACAGCCATGTCAAGTCACTAACTCTTGCAAGTGCTAACGACATGGGCTGGGAAACTCTGAAAGACCTCATGATCGAGGAATACTGCCCGAGGGGCGAAATCCAGAAGTTGGAACAAGATTTGTGGGGCCTAACCACGAAGGGCTCCGACATAGTTTCTTATACCGCCAAATTTAGCGAACTGGTGGCCCTCTGCCCCAACATGGTTCACACAGAGGGAAAGAAGAGAGAGAGGTATATATGGGGGTTGTTGCCTCTGGTTCAGGGGAATGTGTTAGCTTCGAACCCCACTAACTTCGACAGTGCCAAGCAACTGGCACAACGTCTCATTGACCATGGGGTCCGTACCCCATCTGCAACAACAACCCTAGCCGTCCCCGAACCTTCCAAAACCGCTGACAACAAGTAGAAGTTCTGGGATGACAAGAAGAAGTAGAAAGCTGCGAAAAAGCAACAGGTTGTGGCGGTTCATGCCGCGGTAACACCTTCCACTACTGCCCCGACAAAGCAGTACGCTGGAAACTTGCCTAACTGCAACAAATGTAGCTTCCACCACTATGGACCCTGCCAAGAATTGAAGTGCTCCAACTGCAACAAGAAGGGACACACTGTCTGCTTTTGTAAATCCCCAACAAGGCCAATCAACCAGGTCCCTAGTACTGGTGTGACTCAGTCATGCTATGGATGTGGTGAAGTGGGCCACTACAAGAGGGACTACCTCAAGGCAAGAAATGTTGGTGGAGCGGGAAGAGTTCTGGCTATAGGCCATGGAGAAGCAGTTGCTGACCCTACGGTGGTGACTGATGCGTTTCTCCTTGAAAACTCTTATACATGCATACTATTTGACAGCGAAGCGGAGATAAGTTTCATAAATCAGAAATTTGCACGCTTACTTAAACGACAAACACGAACACTTAAGGAACCATTCACTGTAGAAATGGCTAATGGGAAGACTGAGAGTACTAGTAGTGTATACATAGGGTGTACTCTAACTCTAGATATCCATTCATTTCGTATCGACCTCATGCCGGTCTCAATTAAAAGCTTCGATGTCATCATCAGCATGGATTGGTTGAGTCTTCATCATGCTGACATTATATGTTATGAAAAGGCTGAACGCCTTAACCTTCCGCCTAATGCAACTCTCGTTATCTACGGTGATAAACCCGACACTAGCCTTAGCATCATCTCAAGTATTCAAGCCCAAAAGTACCTACGTAAGAAATATCGTTCATTCCTTGCACATGTTGTTGATACGAGCAAAGAAGCCAAAGACCTAAAAACATCCCCGTGGTACGCGACTTCCGCGACATCTTTCCAGAAGAACTACTAGGGTTACCTCCGCAACGACAAGTCAAATTCCGAATCGACTTAGTTCCGGGAGCTACCCCAGTAGCCAAATTGCCCTACCGCCTAGCACCAGCTGAGATGTAGGAACTGTATGGTCAACTTAACAAACTGCTTAGCACCAGCTAAATGTGAATTTTGGATCCGAAGGGTCGAATTCTTAGGACATGTGGTTAGCAAAGAAGGAATCCGTGTGGACCCTTCAAAAATTAAGGCTATTGAGAATTGGTCAGTACCGAAGACGCCTACATAAATTCGCCAATTTCTAGGCCTCACTGACTACTACTGCAGGTTCATACAGAACTTCTCCCGAATTGCGAAACCCCTTAAAACGTTGACCCAGAAGGGCGTGGCCTTTGACTGGGAAGAGAAACAAGAGAAGGCATTCCAAACGTTGAAACGAGCCTTGTGCACCGCACCGATACTATCCCTTCCCGAAGGAATAGAATACTTCGTAGTCTACTACGATATGTCAAATCAAGGACTCGAGTGTGTTCTGATGCAACGAGGTAAGGTCATCGACTACGCCTCAAGACAGCTGAAGACACACGAGGTCAACTACACCACACACGATCTTGAGCTAGGAGCAGTTGTGTTTGCTCAAAAGATCTGGAGACACTACCCGTATGGTACTAAAAGCACGATCTTTACTGACCATAAAAGCCTACAACACATATTCAACCAGAATGAAATCAATATGAGGCAACGCCGGTGGGTCTAGCTACTCAATGACTACGAATGTGAAATTCATTATCATCCGGGTAAAGCCAATGTAGTAGCAGACGCCCTAAGTCGGAAAGAATATTCTAGTCGAAGAGTCAATTCACTGACTATGACTATCCATTCGCATCTGTCCACACAAATCAAGGAGGCTCAGCTCGAACCTTTGAAAACTGAAAATGTGGCGGGTGAGTCTCGACGAGGGATGGAGAAGAGTCTGGAAGTCAAGGGTGGCGGAGCCTTATTCCTCATGGACCGGATCTGGACACCTAAACACGGTGGGTTCATAGACTTGGTCATGACCGAAGCGCACAACACTCGATATTCCGTCCACCCGGGTTCAGATAAGATGTATCTGGATCTTAAAAGGCAATACTGGTGGCCTAACATGAAAACAGAGATTACTACCTTCATGAGTAAATGTCTTACTTGCGCAAAGGTTAAGGTCGAATACAAGAAACATCGGGTTTACTTCAACAACCAGAGATACCAGAATGGAAATGGGAACGGATTACTATGGACTTCATAACCAAGTTTCCCAAGACAATGGGTGGACTTGATACCATTTGGGTTATCGTCGATAGATTGACCAAGTCTGCCTATTTCCTACCAATCAAAGAGACTGACAAAATGGAGAAGCTTACAAGAACTTACATTATGGAAATCGTATGACTGCATGGTGTCCCTATATCTATTATCTCTGATAGAGATAGTAGGTTTAATTCAAGATTTTGGCGGTCGCTACGAAGTTCCCTGGGGACGAGACTGGACATGAGCACAGCCTACCACCCACAGACCGACGGACAAAGTGAGAGAACGATACAAACAATGGAGGATATGCTGAGAGCATGTGTGATTGATTTTGGGAAAACATGGGATACTCATTTACCCCTTTTCGAATTTTCCTATAACAATAGTTATCACACGAGCATAAAGGCTGCTCCATTTGAAGCCCTCTACGGCCGAAAGTGCAGATCCCCTCTGTGATGGGTTGAGGTGCACAGGTCCGGAGATCGTTCGGGAAACGACAGAGAAGATCGTTCAGATCCATGAATGATTGAAAGCCTCTAGAGACCGACAGAAAAGCAACACAGACAATGGATGCAAACCTTTGGAATTCCAAGTGGGAGACCGCGTTCTTTTGAAAGTCTCCCCTTGGAAGGGCTTAATACGCTTCAGAAAGCGTGGGAAGCTAAATCCAAGGTACATAGGGCCTTTTGAGATTCTTGCCTGAATCGACCTTGTAGCATACAAACTCAACCTACCACGCGTACTTAGTAACGTACATTCTACATTCCATGTCTCTAACTTGAAAAAGTGTCTGTTCGACGAGACTCTTGTAATCCCACTCGACGAGATCGAGATCAATGAGAGCCTCAACTTCGTGGAAGAACCTGTAGAGATCATGGACCGTGAGGTCAAGTGCAAAAAGCAAATCCGCATCCCGATAGTGAAGATTCGCTGGAACGCCAAGCGACGACCGGAGTTCACATGGGAGTGCGAGGATCAGATGAAACTGAAATATCCTCACCTTTTCGCTTAGTTTTGTAACTATTTACTGCTTAAACTCTAATTTCGAGACGAAATTCCCTCTAACAGGGGGGATGATGTGACAACCTGAAATTTCTATCTTGTACAAGAGACCAATTGAATCCAAGTTAAACTCGTTTTGCTAGATTTTAACTTTGTTTGAGGTCTAATGGAGTGTTCTAAACCTATTACAATTAAGGTACGAACCTAGAAATGGGATAACATGATGCATATCAAGCAAAATCGGGACAAACACTCCAAACCATGGAGTGTGCGGCCGCACACTTGACTGTACGGCCACACACAGGTGTCTGCTACCGCACACACCTCTTGGCCGCACACCCTGGCCGCACACACACCAATATGGTGTATTTTAACCATACACTACCTTGCATAGCCATACACCCCTTATATACAATCATATATGATTGTAACACTGCAATATAAGTGCTTACTAGTCCCTAAGGTGGTCCCAATTCAATAATTAGCTGTTACAGACACTAATTCTATACATACATATGTCATAATATGGTTGATACGATTCCTTTGTGCTCAAGTCCACAATTGGCACTCAACCTCCTAAACCGATCCTACCGTCACATCACTCACTAACAGGTGAGTTTATACCCCCTTAATTAACCTTTTATATGTTTTAAATGCTTTTATGGTGGGGGGGGGGAATACAAGTTGAATCACACTAGATATTATATAAATCACATGTGATTAATGACTAGTGCGCCAATGGATTTACTATGCTTTAAACTGTTTTTTCAATAAAACTACTTCAAAACGATTTCCAAACACTTTTACATGTTAAAACTCTTTGTAAAACTTAGTTTCAGTTTCCAATTCATTACTTTCAAAACCCTTTAAACTTATATACTGTCAAATCATGTCCAATACATATACGGTTATATAAGTAAGGTTTGAAGGACTTAGGACTGATAATACGCTCTACTTCCTGTTCCTTGTTTGGTTGTGGACTTAGAGTCCCCTATTGTTTTTCCAAGTGTCGTTTGATCCTTAGTTATATGTCATGTGTATATGTATAGACATAAAAGCTTCCTGTCTTATTTCAATACACTCAACTATACAAATGATCTTACCAATAAACTATAATAGGTATAGTTTGGTGATATACTACTTACTACTTCTAGTACAATGTAACATACAATGAGTCAGTTCATACATGAGTCAATACATATTGTAAACAATACACTACACTATACAAATGAACACACTATAATGAGAGTCAGTGAGAACATACCCACTATTTATACATACTATATACTACACTAGAGAACTCACTATGATGAGGATAAGGAAAGACATACATTACACTATTACATACACTATATACACAATATGAAATAAATGTGAGGTACTACTTCGGGGCATGACATATCTGTCATCGCTAGTCTTGAATCCAGAATCTCCTGGAGGGAGAACGTGAATTTGTGTATAGATCTATACTGGATTGACAATCCTACACCTTACTGCTAGCTATAGTGGGATCTGCAGATCTTCGGGTGACAAATGTCATTACTGTTTGACGTATTACAGCTTCGTGATTTCCCCTAGTGAATTAGTACGGTTACAACTATATCACATTATACCTTAATTAACAATTGGATTAAGGTAGTTAGTACAATAATAATTATAATATTATTACACTACAATACTTCATTATTTTCCCTTTACATCTACTTTCTGATCTCCTCACATAAAGAGTAATGTAAAAATTATATTTCCCAATAATAGTCACATTTGGGAAAGGTACGCACTCCTACAACGAACAAACATACATTACACTTGATGCCTTGGTAGAAGGATGCTTTTAATAGAAAACATAGGGTATTCTAGGAAATACAAACAAACACTACAAACATTTTTCGTACTATTACACTCGAATACTCACAAACATTTTCATACAAAACATGACACTAAGTACTTATGGACTCACCAGCTTTAATGGTGATAAACTCTTTCAAAATAACTTGTATACTTAGGTCATCAGTAGACAGGTACCGATGTCAGCTTTTGAGAAGATGGAGCATTTGCAAGACTCATCTTTTATTTTGATTCATATTTTTGGTGTTTATAACTGTACATAACACACATGTATTAAAATACATTATTAATGCAATGGATGATTTTGTTTGCTTGTTTACTATATTTCTATGTTGTGATACTGTACATGACGTCCTTCGCCCCAGAACGTTTCCGCCATTTTTTGTTTTGGGGTGTGACAATATTGAGCAGGTGTCTCTATCTCATTTGTTTCAAGGGGCGGGGTAGAGTTATCATTGAAGGAGGGTGGAACACTGTGATACCCTAGACCTTTATTCTGATTATCTTTAAATTTTAACTATTTTTTATCATTGTCTCAACTTTCTTACTTGACACATCAAACTTTTTAAAATTAAAGTCTGCATTTTCAAATTTATTTTTCAATGTGTCAAGCTCGCAAGCTGTCTCTTAACATGGTTATAGTTTTCACATTTGTTAATATAGCCTTCCTGAAGTTGTCTAAAGCCTCTTGTTTTCACCTTTGGTTGTTTTTTTCGAGGTTTTTGGCCCTTCCTAAGGTTATAGGCTTCATAACTAAGGTCCTCATTATCTCTATGTAATATATCAAATTAATCACGAAGATGTTTAATTTTAGCTTCACATGAGTGAGAGCATGAAGCTTCATTAACCTTGGTGATTGAAGAACTCATTATTCGCCAAAAAGAATAATTTACCAAAAATATAACTGACTGTGAAGCCTAGAAAAAAATGTCATTTGACTTGAAACCTCGAAAGTCAAACTTGAAATTCAAGCTTGAAAAGTCAAACTTAAAATGTCAAACTTGAAAGTCAAAAGTCTAATCTGAAATTCAAAGATGAACGTCAAATTTTTATCCAAAAACAATAACCTTGACCGCAAACAAAATTTTCTAGGCCGAAAACGAAATTTCAAGACCAAAAACGAGAGTATTTGACCAAAAATGAAAACATTTGACTAAATACGAGGCTTTTTGACCAAACACGAAGCCTAAATACCGAAAATGAGGCTTTAATACCGAAAAGGAGGCTTTAATACCAAAAACTTGATTTTTAGACAGAAAATGCGAGGCCTCTCAACCACGCTGAGAAGGCTCGCACCTAGAAGTCTGACCGAGAAACGAAGCCGAAATTTGCAAAGTCGAGATTGCGAGGCCGAAATCAACACACCGAGAACCTCTGCAGCTTTGGTCCGAGAACTTGCGACACCATCCAAAATCCTTGTTGACCTAACTGAAATTGTTGCTGGCCGCCGAGATCCTCCTTGGGTTTGACCGAAACTGAAGTTCCTGCCGAGATCTCGCAGAATTTGGCCAAAAATCACCCAAAACTTGTCAAAAACACAAAGTTTTTAATTTTTAAAATCAAACTCGATCAAAACTCCAAAAATATGAAGAACACGAAGAACAAACAGGCAAAAATTCGTCCAAAACAATTCAAAAACACCCGCAAATCCAAGAAACTCATAATATCTTTCCAATTCGATTGATACCGGTCCAAGCTCTGATACTAATTGTAAAACCCAAAATGCTACGATGTATCAATCAGATTCACTTGATGGTGCGGAATCCTAATCAAGTGAATAACGCAAGACGAAATATAGAATAAGAACACAATGATTAATCTTCAATGCACACTATTATTGAATAGTTAGGTACATAAGATTCTTGATTACACTTGGTTCTCTCTTTTTTTCTCTCCAAATCACGTTCTAAGCTTATGGCACCCTCCCCCCCCCCCCCCCCCCCCCCCGCAAAAAAAAAAAAAAAACGTCCCACTCACATTACAAGGATCAAATGACATTATTTATACCTAGACCTAATAACCAAGCCCAAGCCCAAAACCCAAACAAAACAACATTAGGCCTAACCAAAATCACATGTGATTTTGGTCCAAACAACACCAAAACATGGTGTTTTCGGTCCTAAACCGAAAACTCTAATATCTTATGAAAAGAAAAGTATAAACCACAATTTATGACCTAACAGTAGGTTAATCCCTATTCTATTGAAGTAGATGCCTTGTCTCTTTCATCTGACGATCAAACATCATTTGAATCATTGCTTGTACTCCTGGCATAGTGATTGGCTTGGGTGCAGCCGCTACCTCTGGCGCACTCTCAATCACAGGTCGCTGGTTAGCATTTGCATTTCCATTAGCGTTTTCGAATCCGCTTCGGGTTCTTTCCATGTCGATCTATACTCTAAAGTAGGCGAATTTAGATATTTGTTTACGATTAAGTTTAATCCTCCTTGTAACTTGAAAAAGTTACATGCTAGTTCTAATACCATAATTATACATTTAGAACTCTGAACACAAAAGGTTTCCAGATTCGGTCGCCAACAGACCATAGATGCTATCAAATAATAGCATATAAGGCATCTTTATAGCTATAACATCAATCATTTAGCACATAAAAGCAATTTAGGCATCTTTCTTAAAATAATCTAGTGCTCGCGTCTAAAAGATAGTAGACACTCAACTCACAATCATCACTTAGCATTCCTAGTTTAAGTCTAGAAATCCTACGAATTCCTAGTTTTCTTAAACGAATGCTCTGACACCAACTGTGACATCCCCATTTTGACGGCCAGAAAACACCGATTTGTTTATGCTTTATTTGAAAATCAGAGCATAGCTTTGAAGAAATATGTTGCAGAATGTCTTTCCAAAAGTATGATAAAGAATTCATCAAAGCATTATTAAAGAAATGTATTTTCATTATATTAAAAAACCTCGGGATGTCATTGTCAATACAGATTAAAAGCATAAACAACATAGGCCTTCCAACATTCTATTTATTTCTACTGGCTTACAGTCCATAATCCCTCATCAAATCATCACATCTATACTCTTGTGCCACTACGTGTAATACAAGAAACTGAGTGGGTCAGACTTGGGAGCCTGGTGAGCACATAAGGTTTTTAACCTACAATAATGAAGTTTATTAATTTCATCAGATCAATCAACCCGATTACCCATTCATGTTATCCTCACTTTTTGTCCCTAAAGCATCTAAATTAAGGGACCTAACCTAAGGATCATCATCGGGATGACAATATTGGTGAGAGGATCCCTCAGCAATATATGTCAGTAAGGTAAGCATGAGGGGGATGGAGTACATGATCCCTCTAGATTGTCTAGAATAGTCCGTCGTCGTCATCTATACTCCGTTAGATGACTAAGTCAGCTTAAAAATCGAGGCCTCTCATCATTTTAATTCATCGCTCATTATCTACCTATCATTACTCATCATGATTATAGGTATAAAATACATATACAGTTTAAATCAAATAAAACATGTATATTTTGTTCATCCAACATAGATATCAAGAACACAAATAATATGCACACATAACATGTAGTTTATATTAAATACTTCATATCTATGTGTAAGATGAAAGTAACTATGCACTCACTTGTTAAAGTGATGATTCCAAACTCGGGTAGTGCTTCGCTTCTAACAATTCTATTTTCCTTTGACAAAATCTACTATCATTACCGCTAGATTTTAATCTAATATTTATTGCGACTATTTACGAGCGATAAGGTGTGTGCGGCCACACACTTGTATGTGCGGCCACACACCTGTGTGTACGGCCACACACCCAACCGCAAACACCCTGAACCTCACACCCAATTCAATTTATGGATGGATACCTCTTTATTCATTCATTTAGATGTTCTCTTCCCCCTCTCTACTTTCTCTCTCTAAATCATTAACCAAGAACACTTGGAAGGCTTCATAATCGTGATCTACTTCATCTTCAAGCTAAGTGTAGTGGTAAACACTTGAAACTCATTATATTCATCATATACATCATCCCATGAAGGTGTACAGCCACACACCTTCAAATGGGGGGCAGCATACATTCAAAATTCCCAAGTATGAAGAGCATACACTTCAAAATCAACATATGGACTCAAATGAGGAGTGTACGGCCGCACACTCCTGTGTACAGCCGCACACACCCTCTATACGGCCGCACACTCTTGTGTGCTGCCTCACACACACTCCTGGCCGCACCCCCCAGCCGCACACTCATTTTCAAGACCATACACCCACTCTAATATCCATATTTGGCCCTAAACTTGCATAAATCATTAAGTTTGGATCGTAGAACACTTATTCTTAGTAATTCCAAGCCCTAAGGATGTTTTCCCGTCATGTTTAGTCATGAAACACCTTATTTCTAACTCATTTATGTATCGTCTCATGAAAAATAGGGCCATAGGAGTTCAGGGCATCCGTTGACACTCGAACTCTACATTAAGCGGTGAGTTCATATCCCTACCCTTTTTTACTGTTTTTAACTGATTTCAGGGGGGAACACAAGCAAAGTACAAGGGTTTCTTGTACTGAAAACTTATTTTCGTGTGTGTGTGATTCACATTTCATATGCTTTAACACTGATATACACAACTGATAACCATATGAACATGCAGATCACGTAACATATATTTGTGAAATGGGTTTATAAACTGTTGTGTTTTATATATTTCACAAATAATTTCCACATTTTATCAGTTAAAAGCATGACATTAGAACATTTGAAACATAAAACTTGTACACTGTTTTGTCCTCGGTAACACTCCACAGAGATCCGCGAGTGGAGGACTATCATATTATTACTAGTAAATTTGTTAGTCCTGTATGATTTGGAGACACGTCCTCGTTGAACACTCCACAGAGATACGCGGGTGGAGGACTGCACCCGTAACCAGAATCCATGGGATTAGAGAGCGTGACTTGAGTGTATAGATCTATACGGGGCTGACTACCCCACATCTGGCTGCTAACTACAGCCGAACCGAAATGGTTCATGGGTGACGAAAGTCATAAGGTGATGTGGACTACTTATTGCCACATCTAGTCTATCGTATGGTTATGGAACTCACAATTAGGATAACAGAGATTTACTTAATAGTAATAATGAATAACTTAAAACATTTTACAAGATAACCAGGTTTCAGAATACATCTTTTACATTGATAACCAACATTTAGGAAAGCATGGGAATTTCCTGGGGAATGTTCACATATCTAGAAAAGTGTAACAAACTGTGACAACCCCAAATCTATTCCCGTTACAAATCTCATCCTCACTAACGGAATGCGTCACTATACGTTATTTTCTGTAATATTTGGAATCGTCAATAACCGAATATCTAGTTATTTGCACGTCTTGATATTATCCGAAGAAAATATAACTTGTATGTGTTAACCTCGTTTAACCTAATAGAGTTATACTACTTTTCAACCACTTCACCCGGGTAAAAAGTTTTAAACCCGCTAAACTTTAAGCATCGGGTAGCCGTGTATCGGGTACGATACCCGAGGCATATGAAATGAGTGTAAACAACATTTGAACACTCTTTTACCACACATTCACTCTCTCTCACTACTTTCTCTCTCTAGACCCGAACCCGACTCCAAAACTGCAAATTCCGGCATCCAAACGTAAGGATTTATTCCCTATCTTATTCTAAACATACTTCATTGTAATTAGAGGCCAAAAATCATAGAAAACAAGGATCAAAAGGGAGTTTACGGCCTAAGAAGCCCCTTAGGCCGTAAACACCTAAAAACTTGGCAAAAGCCCTGTTTTTCCTTCCTTTAAGCTAGTATACTAATTAAGGGATTTACCTAGGAGAGTTTGGACATTAAAACATAAAGAATTGTGGCCTAAAAAGGAGTTTACGGCCCAAGCTTATGCTTAGGCCGTAAACACCCAAAAATCTTGGATTTAAGTCCCAAAAACTCATCTAGGGTGTTTAGTAATTTAGCCTTGAGACTAGGAAATGTTTAAGAACATCAAACAACACCATTTGAGGACAAAAAAATGGAGTTTACGGCCAAGCCTAAGCTTGGGCCGTAAACACCCAAAAATTTATGCCAAACAAGTCCCAAAACTTATCTAAGGCATGAGGAAATTAGATAAGGCCCTAGGAAGTGTGTTGTACCATTAAACATCTCATTTTGATGCCAAATGAAGAGTTTACAGCCAAGGCTATGCTTGGGCCATAAACTCCCCAATATTTATGCCAAAATGTCCCAAAACCCCTTATAAGGCCTTCTAGTATTTATCTAAGATGAAGGAAGGGGTGTTGTACCATTTAAACAACCATTTTGAGGGATTAAATGGAGTTTACGGCTTAAGAACAGGACTTGGCCGTAAACTCCCCAAAATGTCACCAAATGAGAGATTAAACCCTCCATATTAGTTCAAGACACTTGCTAGTAAATTAGGGAAGTGAAATAAGGCATTAAACTTTCATTTTGGAGGACCACATGAGTTTACGGCCAAGCCTAGGGGGCTTACGGCCGTAAACTCCCAAGGAGTGGCCTTTGGGCCGTAAACTCCAAGGGAGTGAACTCATGGACCCTCCCGTAAATCATTCTTGGCCTTGTACCACTCCCGGGAACCCCTTCTAGGCCCTAAAACCCCGAAACGATGCTAGAATGCCCAAATATCATAATGAAAATCATAAGATGATTAACTTCTTGTAAAATACATATTTCATATTACATTAGGGTCCTAAAAAGGTGCTCAAGTCGTTATTTGGTACCAAACGCTCAACCGACACTTTTACCCGATTTACCCGATTCACCCGATTTACGCGATTTCAGGTGAGTTCATACCCCTTTAATGAACCTTTCAAATGTTTTAAATGTTTTAGGGGGGGAGATACAAGTTTCTTATATATGTTTATGGAAAGTTTTACAGAACGATTTTTCCATGTTACGAGGATTAATCACATGTGATTCACTATCCTTAGTTCAAATCACATGTGATTTATCACTATGCCTTATAAACAGGCTTATACATTTTCAAAACTATTTTTGGACAAGCAAGTCATATTTTAAATATTCTTTTGGAAAAATACTTTTATTAAATCAATTTACTTATAAAATGTAACCACACTGATATATTTATATAAGTAAGACTTGGAGGACTTAGGACCGATATCTCGCCTTATTTCCTGTTCTTGTTTGATTGTGGGCTTAGGGTAGTAGTTATCCGTCAGACTGTCGTTGATTTCTTAGTTATATAACTTGTATATTAGTATGGGACACAAATATTCCTCCTTTCACTAAATACTAAAGTCACTAACATGTCAAGAACCATCCACACTAAGTTAACTATAATAGGTATAGTTAATGTTGCTACTGCTACTACTCGCTAAAGTCACTACTCTCTACACTATAATACTCACTATTACCAGACAATACACTAGTAAGAGAATACACTATGATCAATACTAAAAGATTACTACACTATATCAAAAGAGAAAACACTAAACAAACAATAATACCCTAACCCACTACGAGTTACTCTATTCGCTACCCACTACGCCCGGTGTTTTCCGGCTGGAAGACGACACTATGCGTATAGATCTATATGGGGCAGACGCTATTACATCCCGACTGTTAATTTTAGTCCGCGTTGTGTAGGCCCAGGGATGCCACTACTTCACTATACTGTGCATGAATGGGAAGGTCATGGGATCCTCTATTATCCTCACTATTAGTAATATACAGGGAGAACACTATAACTACACTAAAATATTACACTAAATGCTAAACTATATCCCGAAGTAAGTAAGTATCTATCACTAAAGGAAGCTTGCACCTCTATCACTGATTACAGGCTTAACCTATTCTATCACATTACTATTTGGAGATTTGCTAATATACTATTACAATAAACCGTTTTCAAAGATGAAGATTTCACACTTCTAACAGATTTTCACTTACAATGTATTTTCTGGAAAATATGGGATTTTCTAGGTTTTCTACTGCTTATGAATATAAATGGCACATTTTTCGCACTATGGCTTTTTATACAAAACTCACACTAAACTCTTATGAACTCGCCAGCTTTATGCTGATATTCGTTTTCAAAATAACTTGTATCTTCAGGTCAAAGATAGACAGGTACAGACGCAGCAATTTTTGGAGAAGGTGGAGCATAGAAGACCCATCTCTTATTTTTTATTTACTTTTGGTGATTGTTAAACATTACAAAACCCACTTGTAATTAAATTCACTATGTAAATGCAATGGTTGTATGTTTCTTGTTTTTTTACTATTATGCAATTGTGATGATACGGTACATGACGTCCTCCACCCCGAAACGTATTCCGCCGTTAACGGTTTTGGGGTGTGACAGAAACCGGATAACTTTACATCTTTTACAATCGGTAAAACACAATCAGGAAAGTATGGGACTTTCCTGGGGACACATTGGTACATTTTCACAAGAGTAAACGTGCTTTCAGTGTACAACTATACTTTACATGTTGAGAACAAAAACCAACCTTTTTAAGAAAATATGGGATTCTCTCGGTGTGTGTAACATTTTCAGAAAACAGAAAGGAAACTCGAACATTTTTACAAAACAAAAATCTCTTATGAACTCACCAGCGTTATGCTGATTTTCAAACCACTTGTGTTCTCAGGTCAGCGTTAGAACAGGTACCCGAAGATCAATTTGTTCCATGTTGGAGTGCGCAGAAGACCAGTTCGTTTTGTTATTATATACTATGTATCACCACTATATAACTTTACTTTTGAAACAAATGAAAAACTCTTCTATATGTAATGTAATGGTTGTTCTACTTTACTTACTATGTGCATTGGATTTGATACTCAACATGGAGTCAACCCCGGAAATGTTTCCGCCTTCGGTTTTCGGGGTGTGACAGATTGGTATCAGAGCCCTTGTTTATAGTGAATAAAGTATACCAAACCTTACATGGTATAAAACTATAAACACTAAAAGGGCCTAAGTGCTCTGAATTAAAAGTATCTTCAAACTATAAGTATTTTCAAAAGTATACAAGTATACCGAACCGTCGAGATCCGTAACTACAAGTAGAAAAAAACATAAGTAAATGGGTGTCGTGTACTACGGTTAAACTTGGGCAGTTATGTAGTCGTGTCTAGGATTAATATAGCCTGGCCAACTATATTCATTTGAGACACGGCCAACATGTGCTTGGGGGTGACTGTGGTATGCGGCATGCCTAAAACTTACTCTAATACCACAAACATCGCGCCAGTGTAGTATCGAATCATGAAATACTATGGGATTATTTCTTGAGCCAATTCTTTGTAAGAATCCTCGTTCACGTATAGATCCTTGCTCAATCCATTAGCGATAGTTTACCTGCTTTGATAACTCTTTCCTGCTTTATCGCTTATTTGGAATAAATATCTGTCATATCTCTCGATCCAATTCAGAGGACTTATCATCCTCTCTTTCTTGATCTTATTAGATCAAGATGCCTCCCAGAAAGAGACCCAACTCAAAGACCAACAACCGTACGCCACCACCTCCTCCTGAAATTGATCCTGTGTTATTCCAAACAGTTGTTACCGCCGCGGTGGCAGCTGCTATGTCCCAATTAAACACCTGTGGTTCGGGAGGTGGTACTCAAGATCAAGAAGGTAATCAGGAACACCGAAAGGAGGGTTCCTACAAGGACTTCATGAATGTGAAGCCTTCATCCTTCGATGGCACTGGTGGTGTCATTTCCTTGTCCCGATGGTTCGAGAAAATCGAATCCATTTTTGAAATCTGTGCCTGTGCTGAGTTCGATAAGGTCAAATTTGCAGCATGTACTTTCAGTGATAAAGCCTTGACTTGGTGGAATGGCCGAGTCAAATCCTTGACCCTACCCGTAGCCAATGCCATGGGCTGGGACGCCATGAAAGAACTCCTCCTTGCCGAATGTTGTCCCCGTGGTGAAATGCAGAAGCTAGAGCACGAGCTCTGGAACCTGAAGATGAAAGGTTCCGACATTGCTGCATACACTTCCCGATTCGATGATCTTGCCCTTCTCTGTCCTGGTCTGGTCACTCCTGAAAGTAAAAGGATCGAGAGGTTTATTTCGGGGTTAACCAATCCAACAAAGGGTCATGTTTTAGCTGCTCGCCCTGATACATATGATAGTGCTAAGACTTTAGCCCAAGCCATAATTGACCACAATGATAATGTCGAGGAAACCACTACCGCTCCTGGGTCGACTAAAAACAGTGGTGAGAAGAGAAAGTTCTGGAAGAAGAAGAAGGGTCAATCTTCCCAAGGATCCTCCAAAAGACAACAAACTGTAGCAGTCCATGCTGCTACTACCCCCGTTGTTGTTGCCTCTGTTATGGGATCCATAGCTCCAACTCCTACTAGCCGGTATGCTGGTAATCTTCCCCTCTGTGACAAGTGCAAGTATCACCATAACCCCGGCCCCTGTCGAGAACTGTCATATACAAATTGTGGTAAGAAGGGGCACACGGTTCGACTCTGCAAAGCTCCGATCCAATCGGACAATCAATCTTCGGGAGCAGGCGTTGGTCAAGCCTGCTACAACTGTGGTGAGGTCGGGCACTTTAAAAGGAACTGCCCTAAGAAGTCTACAGCTGACAACACCGGGAGAGTCCTAGTCTTGGGACGGGAGGAAGCAGACGCCGATCCCACTGTTGTCTCGGGTACGTTCCTTCTCGATAATTCATATGCTAGTATTCTTTTCGATTCGGGTGCTGAAAGAAGCTTTGTTAGTCATTCATTCAAACATAACCTAAAACATAGCCCCCAACCTTTAACTGAAACGTTTACCGTTGAGATGGCTAACGGTGAGAAAGAAAGTGCTAACGAAATATTCGTAGGTTGTACCCTTACCCTGAACGACCATTCATTTCCTATTGATCTCATGTCGGTTTCCATAAAGAGCTTTGATGTCATCATTGGCATGGATTGGTTGAGTCCCAATCATGTTGATATCCTCTGTATCGAAAAAGCCATCCGTCTCAACCTTCCTTTGGATCAAACTCTCATAATCTACGACGATAAACTCAGTTCCAATCTTCGTATCATTTCCTACATCAAAGCTCAAAAGCTCCTGCGAAAGGAGTGCATTGCATTCTTGGCCCATGTAATCAATGAGAAACAGGAAGTTAAAGACCTCGCGAGCATCCCCGAAGTCTGTAACTTTCCTGATGTGTTTCCTGAAGAGCTTCCAGGAATTCCTCCCGAGCGTCAGGTCGAGTTCCGTATTGACCTAATTCTTGGAGCTACTCCCGTAGCGAAGTCTCCGTATCGCTTAGCTCCAGCTAAAATGCAGGAGTTATCCAGCCAACTCAATGAGTTGCTCAGTAAAGGATTCATTAGACCGAGTTCCTCACCCTGGGGAGCTCCAGTACTGTTTGTCAAGAAGAAAGATGGATCCTTTCGAATGTGTATCGATTATCGCGAGCTGAACAAGTTGACTGTGAAAAACCGATATCCTCTTCCGCGAATAGATGACCTCTTCGATCAACTCCAGGGAGCCAGTTACTTCTCCAAGATAGACCTTCAATCAGGGTACCATCAGCTACGAGTTCATGAGAGTGATGTTTCCAAAACAGCTTTCAGAACTCGATATGGACACTACGAGTTCGTAGTGATGCCCTTCGGTCTAACTAACGCACCGGCAGTGTTCATGGACCTGATGAACCGGGTGTGTCGTCCTTATCTGGACAAGTTTGTCATTGTGTTCATCGATGACATACTCGTCTATTCCCGAAGCGAAGAAAACCACAAACGACACTTGAGGCTAGTGTTGGAAACCCTTCGATCCGAGAAATTGTACACAAAATTTTCCAAATGTGAGTTCTGGATTCGGAAGGTAACTTTCCTCGGTCATGTAGTAAGTGAGGAGGGTATTCATGTCGATCCTTCCAAGATAAAGGCGATAGAGAATTGGTCAGCACCGAAGACACCCACAGAAATCCGGCAATTCTTGGGTCTCGCTGGCTATTATCGGAGATTCATCCTGAACTTTTCTAGAATCGCCAAACCCTTAACCAATCTAACGCAGAAAGGTGTATCCTTTTGTTGGAGTGATAATCAAGAAACCGCATTCCAGACGCTGAAGAAAGCCTTGTGCAGCGCGCCTGTTCTGTCCCTACCCGAAGGGACAGAGGACTTCGTTGTCTACTACGATGCGTCTAATCAAGGCTTAGGTTGTGTGCTTTTGCAAAGGGGAAAAGTAATTGCCTATGCTTCTAGACAGTTGAAAGCACACGAGGTCAACTATACCACACACGACTTGGAGCTAGGAGCCATAGTCTTTGCGTTGAAGATTTGGAGACATTACCTCTACGGAACCAAGTGCACGATCTTCACCGATCACAAGAGCCTGCAACACATCTTTGAACAGAAAGACTTGAACATGAGACAACGGCGATGGGTAGAACTACTCAGTGATTATGAGTGTGAAATTCGTTACCATCCTGGCAAGGCCAATGTGGTAGCAGATGCCCTTAGCCGAAAGGAGAGTGCAGGCCGTAAAGTGAAGAACCAGACGATGACCATCCATTCCAACTTACCCATGCAAATCTGTGAAACCCAGTTAGAAGCCCTCAAACCCGAGAACGTGTCGATCGTAGCCTTAAGAGGAATGGAAAAGAAACTTGAGATCAGGGATAACGGAGTCTACTGCTTCATGGATCGGATCTGAATTCCAAGGTTCGGAGGATTCAGGGAGATTGTTATGGAGGAAGCACATAAGACCAGATACTCTGTTCACCCGGGTTCGGACAAGATGTACCTAGATCTCAAGAAACAATACTGGTGGCCAAACATGAAAGCTGAGATAGCTACATTCGTGGGCATGTGCTGACTTGCGCCAAGGTGAAAGTCGAATATCACAAAACCCTCGGGTCAGCTCCAGCAGCCTGAGATACCCGAATGGAAATGGGAGATGTTTGCCATGGATTTCATCACCAAATTACCCAAGTGTCCGAGTGGGTACGATACCATTTGGGTAATTGTCGATCGTCTGACAAAGTCCGCTCACTTCATTCCGATTAAAGAATCATTCAAGATGGAAAGACTCGTGAGAATTTATATCCAAGAGGTAGTTCGACTACACGGTGTACCTGCGTCCATTATCTCTGATCGAGATAGCAGGTTTACCTCCAGATTCTGGCAGTCTCTCCTGAAAGCCCTTGGAACCAATCTAAACATGAGCACAGCGTATCATCCTCAGACCGATGGACAAAGTGAGAGAACAATCCAAACTCTAGAGGACATGCTTAGGGCATGCGTTATTGATTTTGGAAAATCGTGGGACACACATCTACCCTTGATCGAGTTCTCATACAACAATAATTACCACACCAGCATTAGGGCTGCCCCGTTCGAAGCCCTTTACGGTCGTAAGTGCAGATCTCCGATGTGCTGGGCCGAGGTGGGGGATACACAGTTAGCCAAGAATCGAGTCCCGGACAGTGCTCTCACTGGTCCTGAAATCATCCGTGAAACCACCGAGAAGATCATCCAAATTCGAGAACGACTGAAAGCTTCACGTGATCGCCAATAGAGTTACACTGATAACCGTCAGAAACCTCTGGAATTCCAGGTTGGAGACCGTGTCCTGTTGAAAGTCTCGCCCTAGAAAGGCATTGTACGCTTTGGTAAGTGTGGGAAACTTAATCCGAGGTACATTGGACCTTTCAAGATCCTCGCCAGGATTGGTCCGGTAGCCTATAAACTTCGTTTACCCCATGAGCTCAGTAACATTCATCCCTTCTTCCATGTTTCAAATCTCAAGAAGTGCCTATCCGATGAAACCTTAGTAATTCCTTTAGACGAGATCGAGATCAATGCAAACCTCAATTTCGTGGAGGAACCGATCGAAATCATGGATCGAGAAGTCAAACGTACAAAGCAAAGCCGCATCCCATTAGTGAAGGTTCGATGGAATGCCAAGCGGGGACCGCAATTCACTTGGAAGCGTGAAGACTCGATGAAACAGAAGTATCCGCATCTCTTTCCAGATCCATGATTTGTATCTTGACTTGTATCTTAATTTTGAATTTCGGGACGAAATTCCCTTTAACAGGGGGATAATGTGACAACCCGAAACTACTAATCCATGTAATTGATCTGTGTTTCAGCACTAAAACTTGAGTTCATTGTCTCTTGTGATTCCATATCGGTGATTTAGAGTTAGTATAATTTAGATATAAGTCTTAGGAAGGGTTGGAGAGTGTTTAGTATCACAAAATCGGGCCAAAACTCACCAAATAAGGTGTGTGCAGCCACACACCTGTGTGTACGGCCACACACCCAACCGCAAACACTCTCAACCTCACACCCAATTCAATTTATGGATGGATACCTCTTTATTCATTCATTTAGATGTTCTCTTCCCTCTCTCTACTTTCTCTCTCTAAATCATTAACCAAGAACACTTGGAAGGCTTCATAATCGTGATCTACTTCATCTTCAAGCTAAGTGTAGTGGTAAACACTTGAAACTCATTATATTCATCATATCCATCATCCCATGAAGGTGTACAGCCGCACACCTTCAAATGGGGGACATCATACATTCAAAATTCCCAAGTATGAAGAGCATACACTTCAAAATCAACATATGGACTCAAATGAGGAGTGTACGGCCGCACACTCCTGTGTACGGCTGCACACACCCTCTGTACGGTTGCACACTCTTGTGTGCTGCCTCACACACACTCCTGGCCGCACTCCCAAGCCGCACACTCATTTTCAAGACCATACACCCACTCTAATACCCATATTTGGCCCTAAACTTGCATAAATCA
This sequence comes from Lactuca serriola, assembly GCF_051521515.1. Taxonomy (NCBI): domain Eukaryota; kingdom Viridiplantae; phylum Streptophyta; class Magnoliopsida; order Asterales; family Asteraceae; genus Lactuca; species Lactuca serriola. Next base: position 86,111,936 of record NC_136411.1, on the reverse strand, counting down.
TTAAGTTTGGATTGTAGAACACTTATTCTTAGTAATTCCAAGCCCTAAGGATGTTTTCCCGTCATGTTTAGTCATGAAACACCTTATTTCTAACTCATTTATGTATCGTCTCATGAAAAATAGGGGCCATAGGAGTTCAGGGCATCCGTTGACACTCGAACTCTACATTAAGCGGTGAGTTCATATCCCTACCCTTTTTCACTGTTTTTAACTGTTTTTAGGGGGGAACACAAGCAAAGTACAAGGGTTTCTTGTACTCAAAACTTATTTTCGTGTGTGTGTGTGTGTTTCACATTTCATATGCTTTAACACTGATATACACAACTGATAATTGTATGAACATGCAGATCACGTAACATATATTTGTGAAATGGGTTTATAAATTGTTGTGTTTTATATATTTCACAAATAATTTCCACATTTTATCAGTTAAAAGCATGACATTAGAACATTTGAAACATAAAACTTGTACACTGTTTTGTCCTCGGTAACACTCCATAGAGATCCGCGAGTGGAGGACTATCATATTATTACTAGTAAATTTGTTAGTCCTATATGATTGGAGACACGTCCTCGGTGAACACTCCACAGAGATACGCGAGTGGAGGACTGCACCAGTAACCAGAATCTCTGGGATTAGAGAGCGTGACTTGAGTGTATAGATCTATACGGGGCTGACTACCCCACACCTGGCTGCTAGCTACAGCCGAACCGAAATGGTTCAAGGCTGACGAAAGTCATAAGATGATGTGGACTACTTATTGCCACATCTAGTCTATCGTATGGTTATGGAACTCACAATTAGGATAACAGAGATTTATTTAATAGTAATAATGAATAACTTAACACATTTTACAAGATAACCAGGTTTCAGAATACATCTTTTACATTGATAACCAACATTTAGGAAAGAATGGGACTTTCCTGGGGAACGTTCACATATCTAGAAAAGTGTAACAAACTGGATAACTTTACATCTTTTACAATCGGTAAAGCACAATCAGGAAAGTATGGGACTTTCCTGGGGACACATTGGTACATTTTCACAAGAGGAAACGTGCTTTCAGTGTACAACTATACTTTACATGTTGAGAACAAAAACCAACCTTTTTAAGAAAATATGGGATTTTCTTGGTGTGTGTAACATTTTCAGAAAACAGAAAGGAAACTCGAACATTTTTACAAAACAAAAATCGCTTATGAACTCACCAGCGTTATGCTGATTTTCAAACCGCTTGTGTTCTCAGGTCAGCGTTAGAACAGGTACCCGAAGATCAATTTGTTCCATGTTGGAGTGCTCAGAAGACTAGTTCGTTTTGTTATTATATACTATGTATCACCACTGTATAACTTTACTTTTGAAACAAATGAAAAACTCTTCTATATGTAATGTAATGGTTGTTCTACTTTACTTACTATGTGCATTGGATTTGATACTCAACATGGAGTCAACCCCGGAAATGTATCCGCCTTCGGTTTTCGGGGTGTGACAATATTTAACAGGCTTAGACAAGTAAAGTCCGTTAAAAATTTATAACTTTGTCATCCGACGTCCGTTTTCGTCTGTCTTTATATCGTTGATTTCCTATTAACGAGAACTTCGATTCTCGTTTAGGTTGTGTCAGCTAATAATCGGTTGATCTAAAATTCGAATTCTGGGCTGTGCACTGCTATGTTAAATCTTAGAAAAATCATAACTTCCTCTTACATAGTCAGATTTGGATGTTCTTTTATTGCACGCTCTCGGTTTAACATATAATAAGACTTTCATTCAGATCGCTAAGGCTAAAAGTATTTTTATCGCAAACTCACTTTTTACGTCACACAACGTCAGGCCGGTTTTGTTGCGAAATTTTTATAGGTCATAACTTCTTTATTACTTCAAAATGGGTTACAATTGTCGACTCTAACTATTATATCATACTATTAATATTTAGCCTAGAAGCACGGGCTTTACAAGAATGATGTCTATATAAATCATATATGCTTAGATACATTTAATCACATATGATTATATAAGAACAACTATTGAATCGAGAACACAAAGATAAATATTGTCCATATACATCATATATGATTAAATACATATAATCAAATGTGATTATATGTATCTAATTACATAGAATTTATGTGGAAAATATTCACTTTTGTGTTCTCGATTTAATTGTTGTTCTTGTGTATTTTATTACATAATATTATATGTATCTAACCAGATATGATTTATATGCACAATAGTCCTTTTCACAATATCTTTCGATAGTTGTTCTTTTACATTTAGTCACATATGATTTATGTACACAAGATTCATTTTTGTGTTTTCGATTCAATATTTTTTTCTTTTTCCACATTAATCATATGTGATTAAATACATACAATCACATATGATTAAGTACATGAGAAAAAATATTGAATAAAAAATGTTAATATTATTTGATGATTTATATTAATATTATTTAATGAATTTAATTTAAAAAAATTGTGTGGTCCAAATTTGTTCTCAAATGTTCTCGCAACAAGAAATGTTCTCAATTGAAGGCTCCTCTAAACTATTCCGAATAGAAGAAAGATATTTACATCTTGGAAAAATAGTAATTTTTGTTAATCAATCCGCTTCTTCCCATTAACCATTTGAAATTTTAATTTCATGCAATCCCATGATTAGAATATCAATTTTCCAGATTTGATGATGATGTTATCAAAATCTTAAATCCTAATGCTTATAACTTCATCATAAATTGTATCCGTAGCATTATAAGTTGTATCCCTTTGTATATATGTATTTAAAAAACATATATACTGTTAAAAATATCTAAAAAAACATGTTCGAACTTAATAGGATATGAATGTATTCCATATTTATATGGGAAGTAATTCGAACACAACAGTTTTTTGCTATACACAACAATTCATACATTATATAGTCCTATAATACAACATTTTAAAGCACCAATCGTTGTGTATTGAGAAAATATATTGTGTATGGATCAGCTCCCTATATGGGAAGTGATGTTCTTATTATAAGATCGTGATTGGATTCGCATATGTTTGGTAAAGGGAATAATCAAAAACGGAAAGTGTTCAATTGGAACATGAAAACTGATAGGTCTTATGCATAAGAACAATCTTATTTTCTCATACAAACCCTAATGCTTGGATCTAGGCTTATTTATTGTACATGCAATGAATCCAAGACTTGCAAACCCTAATCTAGCATACATAATTCGAAATTAACACTATAAGAACAAATCTAAGTGATTACCTCTTTCAATTGACTTGAAATCCTTTAAATCTTCTTGTTCTTGAGCTTAGAGTCACATGTGTAACTCCTCTAATGGCTTAAGTTCGGCCTAGGGTTTCTCTTGGGAACCAAGTGGACGAAAATTGAAGGCTAGGGGTCTTACTTATAATGTAAGCTGCTAGGGTTTCAGTCTAAACCCTAATAGACAGCTTAGTCACCAAGAAGCCCAAGGAACCTTCTGGAATAAGGCATTGGACGAAAATATGATGATCCTTCATCATAATTTCATTCCCCCTTAGTCCATTAGGTTTCCCAGCCCAAAACTCAACTATCACACATTTGACAGTTTATGCCCCTTTATTTAATTAATCTCTTTTAGTCGCCAAATTAATTCCTAATTAATTTAAGACTAATACTAACTAAATAAATATGATTTCTCCTTTAATATATTATTCTTATAATATATTAATAAATCATATTATCCTCTCTCTCTCTCTCTCATCAAATTACCTTGTCAAGTTGCTTTGGTGAAGGTAACCCAAAAGGACCATGCACAACCGGGTCAAGTACATACCAAATATAGTTACGGGCTTAGACACTAATCCAACAGTCTCCCACTTGGATAAGTCCAGTAACTATATCTCACATATGACTTTGGAATCCGGTTTAGCAATCGTAGCTCTCATACGCTGTTGTCAACTCTGATCAAAATCTTGTCCTTTAGATAAGGGATCATTTAATCCTCTATTCTTGATAACATGATGACAATCACATGGAGCATAGTCATACTTATTTTTCAGCATATTGTTCCTCGATATCTGATTTTGTTTGACATAGAACTTAGTTAAACACATTAACTTTGTCCTGACCGGGCCTGACACATAAGTCAAACCAAATCATCAAGTGGCCAGACATCACTTTTATCCTCTTAGAATAAAAGGAATAGATAAACTTCGACTTATATGCTTTTATTATTCACTGGCTAAATCATACACAACAATGTGTTTTATAACATCAAGGTACTGATGCGTTTACGCATTGTCAATGCACAACTAACCAATAAACAATAACCATATCTCTAGGTTTAAAGATTATATGATATTATCGTCTTGAAATCACTCGTGATAAATTCCATGAAGTGATACAAGCAAGCGCGGGTTTATTCCAATGCTCAAATCACAATTCATAAGAATTGATGAACTTTGCAGCAAACCTTGGCCATGTCTAAAACCTTTTAGACAATCTACAAACAAATTCATGACAGTCTTCTTTCATATCTACTTCCAACATATGAGTGTCTGTGGACTATTTGAATAATCTTATTATTCAGGAAGTCAAAACATGAAAAATTGAAACAACAGATAAATAATCAACACAAGATAGTATCTTTACTTATAAATAACACACCTTTATTTATTCATCAGATGTTAAGTACAAATTTATCCATTACACATTTCCTAATTATCTAATCTAAACTCATATCGTCCTTCAGCCCAATGCTCCTAGCGTGCTGCAAGTGCTTAACCCTGCTCAGTCCCTTCGTAAGGGGATCTGTTGGGTTATCTTCTGATGATACCCTCTTCACTATGAGGAGTCCGTCTTCTACCCGATGTCTAATGAAATGGTATTTTCTGTCGATATGTCTGGATCTGCCGTGATCCCTAGGTTCCTTGGTTAAGGCAACCACTCCTTCATTAGAAAATCTCCATGGCCTCCTTTACGGATGACACAACTCCAAGGTCTCCAATGAAGTTCTTCAACCATATTGCCTCTTTCGACGCTTCACTTGCTGCAATGTACTCTGATTCACACGTTAAATCAGCCACAGTCTCCTGCTTGGAACTTTTCCAAGTCACTGCTCCTCCGTTAAGGGTAAAGACCTAGCCTGACTGCGAACGGTAATTATTCCAATCCGTCTGGAAACTAGCGTCACTGTACCCTTGTACCCTCAATTCATCACTCCCACCGAGGACTAGAAACCATTCCTTGGTCCTCCGAAGGTACTTAAAAATATTCTTGACAGCAATCCAATGCGCTCTACCAGGGTTCCCTTAATATCTGCTGACCATGCTTAAAGCGAAGGCCACATCAGGGCTAGTACAAGTCATAGCGTACATGATAGAGCCAACTTCAGAAGCGTAAGCTACTCGGCTCATATCAGCTATTTATGCCTCTATACTCGGGCATTGAGTCTTACTCAACTTGGTATTGCTTTGGATTGGCAATTCCCCTTTCTTATAATTTTCCATACTAAAAACGCTTTCGTACCTTATCCAAGTATGAATCCTGACTGAGTCCTATCAGTCTTTTACTTCTGTTTCTTACTATCCTTATTCCCATAATATATGCAGCTTCTCCGAGGTCCTTCATAGCGAAAAACTTCCCAAGCCAGGACTTGACCTCCTGCAAGGTTGGGACGTCGTTTCCTATGAGCAGTATGTTATCGACATACAATTCGAAGAAGCTTACTATACTCCCACTGGCCTTGACATACACACATGACTCATCTTCGCTTCGCAGAAAGCCAAACTCTTTGACCTTCTCGTCAAAACAATGATTCCATCTGCGAGACACTTTCTTTAATCCATAAATGGATTTCTCAAGCTTACACACTCTATTTTGATGCTTCGCATCGACAAAACACTCTGGCTGATTCATGTAAAGATCCTCAACCAAATTTCCATTAAGAAAAGCGGTTTTCACGTCCATCTGCCATATTTCATAATCATGAAACGCAGCTATTGCGAGCATCACCATAATAGACTTTATCTTAGCAACTGGTGAGAAGGTCTCATCATAGCCAACTCTAAGAGTTTGAGTAAAGCCCTTCGCAACCAATCGCGCTTTATAAGTGTGCACATTCCCATCGATGTTTGTCATCTTTTTGAAGATCCACTTGCACCGACTGTCTTACGACCCGACACATTATCAACCAAATTCCAAACTTGGTTGTCGTACATGGACTGAATCTCGTTGTCCATTGCCTCCTTCCATTTAGCAGAATCCGGGTCGGTCATGGCTTCCTTGTAGCTGCTAGGTTCGTCCAGGTTTACCAGTGTACTATCATTAATAAATGTATCCCCTACGGTAGTAATATGGAATTCATACAACTGGGGTGGAACACTAGCCCTACTGGAACGTCTAAGAGGTAAGGATTCGTTAACAGGTTCAACAGGAGTTTCCCAGTATTAGAAGTTGCTTCATCGCTTTGTTCTTGAATCTCTTCAAAATCAATTTTCCTCCCACTGTCCTCTTGGCTTATGAGTTCTCTTTCTCGGAAAACCCCTCTCCTCGCAACGAAGACAAAATTATCATTCGGTATGTAGAAGATATAGCCAAAGGAATTCTGTGGATAGCCGATGAAATAACACTTCTCACTACGAGGTTCGAGCTTGTCGTGAGTCTCTCGTCTTACGAAAGCCTCGCAACCCCAAACCTTGATATGGGAGCTTTCCTTGTCCACATTTCGTGAGGTGTTTTGGCAACCTTCTTGGTGGGAACTAAATTAAGGATATGGGCGGCCGTCTCTAAGGCGTACCCCCAGAAAGCTATTGGTAACGAAGCTCGACTCATCATAGAACGAACCATGTCCAACAAGGTCCGATTACGTCTCTCAGACACACCAATAAATTGTGGCGTTCTCGGAGGCGTCAATTGCGAAATGATTTGGCATTCCTTTAGATAGTCGTGAAACTCAAGACTTAGGTATTCTCCTCCTCGGTCTGACCGAAGCATCTTGATTTTCCTGCCCAACTGATTCTCCACTTCATTCTTAAACTCTTTGAGTTGTTCAAAGGTTTCTGAATTTTTCTTGATTAAGTAGATATATACATATCTGCTATAATCATCCGTAAAAGTCACGTAGAAGTGGCAAACATCCCTTGTGGTGGATCTAAAGGGCCCACACACATCGATGTATATGAGATCCAATAGACCCTCACCCCTATCACAAGTGCCAGTGAAGGGTGACTTGGTCATCTTCCCAAGAAAACAAGATTCACACACGTCATCGTCCCCAAGGTCGAATGACTCCAACACTCCATCCTTTTGGAGTTGGGCTATGCGTTTCTTGTTCACATGGCCAACGCGACAATGCCACAAGCATGCTTTGTCTAAACTATTAGACAAATCAACATTCAACACATCATTTCCTAAATTGTCTACAACCAACAAAGATTCATGTATTCGATTACAAGAAAATGCATTGAAATAAAAAACATCATTCAAATAAATAGTAATAGAAGCATTACTATTATCAAATGAGTATCTGAAACCTTGTCTATATAATCCATGAAAAGAAATGATGTTTCTTGCCATATCTGGCAAATAGCAACATTTATTTAAATCTAATCCTAACCCATTACTCAACACTAAAGAATAAACTCCAACTTTGGTCACAGGCGACGATCTTCTGTTTTCCAAAATCAACTTTATCTTCCCATGTTCCACCTCCCTACTTCTTCTTAGGTCCTGCAAATCAGAGCAAATGTGGAAACCATATCCTGTATCAAGAACCCATGAAGTAGCAAGTGATGAGTTGTTAGATTTAATAGAATACATACCTTCATAGGTGGGCTTTATCTTCCCATCTCTAATGTCCTGCAGATATTTGGGGCAGCTTCGTTTCTAGTGGCCCTTCTCGTGGCAATAAAAACACTCTGCTTGCTTAGGGTCAGAGGAGGGTTTAGCAGGACCTGCTTTGGTTCCACTAAAAGATGAACCATCTTGGGACTTTCCCTTTTGGTGGCTCTTAGATGGAGCCTTCCTCTTCTTACCTCTTCTTTGCCATATTGCCAACATAGGGGCCGAATCAGTAGGAGTTGATGCAATAGATTTATCCTTTAGGTTGCACTCAGCAGTTCTCAACAACCCTTGAAGCTTGCTCAAGGTGACCTCCTCTTTGTTCATGTGGTAGGTCATTCTGAATTGTTTGTAGCATGGAGGCAATGAGTGGAGAATGATGTCGATAGCCAAATCCTCATCAAAGTTAACATTCAGCTTTAGAAGACGATCAACATACCTTTACATCTTCAGCAGATGAAAAATCAAGGATTCTCCGCTCCCCATCTTAGCGGTTATCATGTTCGTGATGATCTCATAGCGCTCTTGCCTCGCGCTTTGGTGATACCTATCCATTAAATCTTGTTGCATCTCGAATGGATACATGTCCTCATAGGACTTCTGGAGTTCTGCGTTCATAGTCGCGAGCATGATGCGATGAACCTTCATAGCATCACGTTCATGAGCCTATAAGGCAACGATTTCTTCAGCAGTGGTAGTTTCTGGATTGATCTTTTCAAGCTTCTCATCGAGGACATACTCTTTGTCCTCGTATCGAGTGATCATTCGAATGTTTCGGATCCACTCGTTGAAGTTGTTGCCATTAAATATCACTTTCCCACACAAATTCATGAGTGAGAATCCACCAGTAGCTGCAGGAGTGTTGTTGTTTGCGTTCGACATCTGAAAATAGAAAAGGACAAGTTTGATTAGAAATAATCCCCAATTAAACACCCAAATGAAAAATTAGGGCCAGGATCCAACAACATTATTTACAACTTAGAAAAGGGATGTCGTAATCTAAATGCAAATAATATTGAAGGTAAGCGAATTACGATTCACTAATTTCCCCCACGAAAAACGAAAGGAAATTAAGTTTTAAATGTATTTGAAAAATCCTAGATCTTTGAGATTCATTGAACTTTTCAATCACATGTTTAAATCTCGATATGCACTTCAAATTTATGACTGGGATACCGAGGATCGCAAACAAGTCGTGAATAACCATGCGAATCAACATGGTGCACCCAATGTCTCATCACCTAATCAATGTGTCGGTAAACCACACACGCTCCATTGATCTATGACAAACATCGAGCCACCCTTCGCCACCAATCTCAATCCCAAATTAGTGTGCCGGTTAACCATGCACGCTCCACTAACGATTGACAAGGGTGCAAAGTCTAATTCCATGGAATAACATCATTTTCACATTTTACCCTAAAGTAACTAAGATTGGGAATTTGTAAAACATTATAGTTACTTTGTAAATTCATTATACTTAAAAGAGGAATTAAGTGCCATATCCTATCCGTTCGGCTAACGACCCTCCACTAGTCAAGCAAGCGGTGAGTGTGAGCGTACACCCATTAAGCGCCATTTTATAGGCAGCAACCTTATACCCACCTTATAGACCTACTAGCGATAAGACTAGCTTATTCTTATACATATATATTAATTAATCTTGTAATAATATGATAGTATAGGGTTGAATTTTAAACTTGTAAAATTCTAAGGGTTTGAAATTTAAATCATTTAAAATTACACTTTTAATCATAAAATTTAAATCTCAAAACTTGAGGACAAGTTTTGAACTTTTCAAAACACAAGGAATCAAATAACAAATAATATAAATTAAACAATTAATTTTATGATTATCTATATTTGACCTAATCAAATTTTAGTCACAAGATAATTACCAAATAATTTAAATAATCCATATTTATCATATAAAGAAACTATTATTCAAAAGATTTGAAATTATCTATTGTTTTGGAAAGGATAATCATTTGCATACAATAAAATTCGGATTTTATTATCAAAAAACCTATTTTGGCATTTATCCTATAGCAAAACAGCAAGAAAATCCCTAGATATGCTCAGACTGACTCCCGAACTCGCCGATTCAGTCCTGGACTTGGCGAGTTGGGCCAACTCGCCGAGTCCAGATACTGACTCGCCGAATTGAGTCGGGCAGAGGCCAAAAAAACGTTTTTCAGCATAAACACGACAATTACATCACATACAACAGAAACCAATCAAGGCTCTGATAACACTAATGGGTTGTATGCATAAGAACAATCTTATTTGCTCATACAAACCCTAATGCTTGGATCAAGGCTTATTTATTGTACATGCAATGAATCCAAGACTTGCAAACCCTAATCTAGCATACTTAATTCGAAATTAACACTATAAAAACAGATCTAAGTGATTACCTCTTTCAATCGATTTGAAATCCTTTGAATCTTCTTGTTCTTGAGCTTAGAGTCACATGTGTAACTCCTCTAATGGCTTAAGTCCGGCCTAGGGTTTCACTTGGGAACCAAGTGGCCGAAAATTGAAGGCTAGGGGTCTTACTTATAATGTAGGCTGCTAGGGTTTTAGTCTAAACCCTAATGGACAGCTTAGTCACCAAGCAGCCCAATGAACCTTCTGGAATAAGGCCTTGGACGAAAATATGATGATCCTTCATCATAATATCATTCCCCCTTAGTCCATTAGGTTTCCCAGCCCAAAACTCAACTATCACACATTTGACAGTTTATACCCATTTATTTAATTAATCTCTTTTAGTCACCAAATTAATTTCTAATAAATTTATGACTAATACTAACTAAATAAATGTGATTTCTCCTTTAATATATTATTCTTATAATATCTTAATAAATCATATTATCCTCTCTCTCTCTCTCTCTCATCAAATTATACTGTCAAGTTGTTTTGGTGAAGTCAACCCAAAATGACCATGCACAACCGGGTCAAGTAGATACAAAATATAGTTACGGGTTTAGACACTAATCCACCAAAAACATGACTAAATTGGTCCTAGTTACTCTTCGAGAAGGAGTGGGAGAAGGGAGGGGATTCTCGAACGCGGAAAAGGATCCAATAACTTCAAAAGAATTGAACGAGGAGCAGTATGAGGTGAAAATCTCAACAAATAAATTGTTTGAAACGCCTACTAAGACAATGTTCGAAATTCATAGGAACATTCCATACCAATCAAACAAATGAATCTTAAATTCTAACCGTCTTTATAAATGAAAAATCATTTGATCGTGATGAAAAATCCATACATAGATCAAAACTAATTTACCCTTAACATTGTTTGAGTACCGTTGCAATATGCTAAATTTACGTAGTTTGGATAACTGAATTCCAAAAAGCCTAAATGTTGATAATTAAATTTATCACATGTCTAAATGTTTTTAAATATAATATGAAGATATATAACATTTGTAAATGAAGTACGAATTCCAATAATAGAGAGTGAGGTGAATTGAAGAACTATGAAGAACACATGGGATAACTAGGACCATTGTTAGTGCTCTTTGCGTCATTTGGCTTCTTAAGGTATGACTTAATATCTTCATTCCAATCACACCTCTTATATATATATATATATATATATATATATATATATATATATATATATATATATATATATATATATATATATATATATATATATATATATATATATATATATATATATATATATGAGAAAAGTGAATATACCCTTAAGGGTATATAAACTTAGGTATCCAAACCCATCATAATTAGGGGCTGTTTGGCAGGATCTAAATTTTTAAGAGATCTGAATTTCTAAGAGCGTCTGAAATTTTAAGAGCTAAATGTTTAACATGCTGCTTGGTTGGCACCTCTGAATTGCTGTGCTGAATTATTAAAACGACCATTTTACCAATCTGTTTTACTTTTTATTGAATTCAATTGTTTATTTAGAAAATAACCTAATAAATTTTTTAAATATGTATTTAAAAAAATATGAACACCATGTAAAATCCAAATTTATCGTAAATCAAAATTAAACACAAATCCAAATCAAACATAAATATTATTAAATCCACAAAATCATAATAAAATCCCAATAAAATCCTACAAATTTAATTTTATCCCAATTGATTCGCAATCTGGTCACGCAAATTATTCATGTATTCATTGCCTTGTGAACCCCATTCCATATCGTGTACGTTTTGTCCATCATTCTCTCCCCCTTGTGCTTGATCATTGTTCTCCTTGAACGCCATAAATAACTCATCATGAATATTGCATTTTCTTATGAAATTGTGGACTGCAAAACAAGCAACGACTATATCTCTTTGCACTGAAAAAGGAAAAGGAGCCATTCATTTTAAGATTGGAAATCTCGCATTCAAAACACTGTAAGCACGTTCAATAACATTTCTGAGTTGCGCATGTGCATAATTGAATTTTTCTTCCTTAGTTAACGGACGTCGTCGTCGATAATCGGCTAACCAATACCTCGTGTTGCGGTAAGGAGTCATAAATCCACGAGTGTTGGTGTATGGAGCATCGCAAAGGTAATATTTATCTATACACATGAGTGAAGGAAGTATTACATATAGAAATTTAAAATCGTATTTTTGAATCAATTTAAAAAGAATTACAACCCTGGAGGAGGGAACGGAAAGCCTGAAGTCGGGTTACATGCAACTTCTTTCAAAACTCGCGAATTATGTGTTATACCCTCCCAATCGGCCCATACGAATGTGAATATCATATCAAAATCACAAATTCCTAAAACATTTTGAAAGCATTCACCTTTTCCTCTTCCCCTATAGGGAGTTTGTTGATCAGCAGGCACGACTGCATGTACAAGAGTTCCATCTAACGCACCTATTGCTCCAGAAAAGATTTCTTTTAGCCTACGATGTCTCTCTGAGGAATTCACGGTTGCATTAGAATTTGTTGGCACTATAACTTCTTTTACAAAAATCATCATTGCATTTAGCACCTCATGAAAGCATCTATGAACTGTTTCTGTGGAGTGTTGAAACCTCGTTTGATAATCCTGAACCGTTTATTATGTGCTATAGTTGTCAGGAACATAGTCATCTTTTCTTCAACGCTTATATGTCTACTACTTTGCAACCAATTGTTTCGTCTAAAATGATTGCATAAAAGTACATACGCTTCACGTGAAAGGCGCATCAGCTCATGACATTGTGTAGAAGTTCCATGTAACAATTCTTGTGTATGTTGATGACCGCTCATTTCCGAATCATTATCAATTGCCCTTCGAATTCTATTGGATGCTAGATTCAACCAATAACAACATAGTAAAATGAAAAATGCAATTTCTTCATCTGAATCCATAACCAATCTGTTATTTTAAACAATAACAATTATATTAACAACAAATATATTAACAACATATAAATTAACAAGTCATTCATGTCATATAAAAATATAGTAATCCAAAACATCAAGTCAATCATGTCATATAAAATTCTAGTAATCCAAAATATCAAGTAATCCAAAAAAAACCATCACGTTCAAACAAACATCTAGTTATCCAAAAAAATATCAAAACATTCAAAACATCTACTTAGCGAAACATTCCATAATGTGCTCCAACAGTCTTGACCTAATTCTCACAAATAGTTGGATTAATGGTTAACCACACTTGCCTCTAATACGCGCCTTCACCAAAAAGAGCAACAACAGTAGTGTATCTTGGATCAAATATTCCCCATCCTAACTTCTCCAGCTTTTCCATACACACACCTAAATGGGAAGAAGAATGCTTTTCCACAAATATTTTAGCAACTGTGGCAATATCTTCCCCGATTTCAAGCAATCTTGAGTTCGATGCATCTTTACCCTTATGTTTACTTTTATTTTGACTCTTTTCCGTATCTGTAGTCTTTTGTTTTTTTGATGGAGCAGCTGACTCATCATTGAGACCTACAGTTTCATGTTGAGTGCAATCGATGTCATCAAAGTCATGCAAACTAAAGTGGCTTGAGTCTTGATTAGGACAGGGAAGGGTAGAAGTTGGTCCCCAACTATGCATGTCTGTCGCAGTCGCGCCTTCAAACAACTGTGTGCAATGGTCGGGGTACGGTAGTGGTGTGCGTCTCAAAGAATCCACATGTTTGTTTGAATGTTTGGAAAAAATATTTTATTATTTAAAAACATGATAATCTATTTTTTATAAATTAACAAAATACCTTCGCTTCTAGTTCCCATTCTTCTTTGGAAAGAATGAAGGTGTTGGTTGTTGAATTGTACACATTACCGATTTTGTGTTTTAACTTCAAAAAAGCACCAAACTTTGACTTTAGGTAGTCGTAGCGGTTCTTCATTTGTTTTTGGTCGGCAATAAAGTTATGTTCAACTTTTAGTGTTTCAGCTACATTCCTCCAAGAAAGTTCTTTCAAACTACTCCCTTCCCGTCCATTGACTGTAACTTCACCTAAACAAGCTTCTAGAAATGTTTTCTCTACACCTTCTACCTTCCAACTAATCCTATCCTTCTTTTCTCCCATTTCTTTGATCAATTCGACATAAAAATGCATGTTTTAGCAACAAGTTATGCATTGCAAAATACACATTTTCAGCAAAACTAATGCATATTTCCTAATAACAACAAGAGCATATATGATTTCATTTAACATCGAACTCAACATATAACATCAAACTCAGCATATAACATCAACATTGAACAAATAACATCAACATATAATGCATATTTCCTAATAGCAACAAGAGCATATATGATTTCACTATAACATCAAACACAAATATGATTTCAAAAACATTTTAGCATAATAATAGAACATAAAAACATTGAATATAAACAATTGAATATAAAAAATCAAACATAACAGGAACTCATAGCAGGGAAATAATAAATCAGGAACTCATAACAGGGAAATAATATCAACATACAACATCAACATTGAACAAATAACATCAACATATAACAAATCAGGAACTCATAGCAGGGAAATATTTTTTTTCGTTTTTTGAAGAAATCAGGAACAAATAACATAACATGATTTGGATTTTTGATTTTCAGGTTTAGGAGCAACAAGAAATCGGTTTTCAGAAGAAGGAAGAAAGAAGAATAGAAAAAAAAAACGATTTTCAGAAACAAATAACATACCTGATTTCGTTTTTTTAACAAATCAGGAACAAATAACATAAGATGATGTTGATTTTTGATTTCCAGGTTCGGGAGCAGCAAGGAAAACGATTTTCAGAAGAAGGAAGAAAGAAGAATAGCAAAGAAATCGATTTTAAGAGGAGGAACCACATACCTGAAGCGTCGGCGAGATGCGGAAGGACGTTCGGTGGCGGCGGCGGCGTTCCAGGGAGAAGCGTCGTCGACGGGGAAGATTGAAGGCAGTGTCGGATCCTTGCTGGTGAGGAGAACAGCGGGAGCAAATGCGAAGGAAGAAAAAACGGAAGAAAACAATCGATGGGTATTAGGGAAAAATAGGTACGCAACTTCTTTTTTATTTTTCAGACACGGCTCAATATCAGAAAAAATAAGAGGTAAAAATTAAGAAGCAGATAAACGATCTAAATCTGAATTTTTAAGACATTACCTCTTAATTTTGCTACTAAGAGGTAAACAAATGAACCCTTAGTCATTTTGTTTGATATATTCATTATAATGTTATTCAACTTCAACCTCTAACTAGATTTACTTTGATGATTTTCGAAATTTCATTATTATTTTCCTCTTATATCACATCTTTTTGCCGAACACCTACTAGGCTATATATATTATATTTGAAAATGCAAATTATGTAAGAGGAAGATAAATATAAAATTTTTAAAAATCTTGGAAGTAAATCAAGTTTGAAGTTGAATTATAAGAATATTGGACAATTACAATATATATATATATATATATATATATATATATATATATATATATATATATGATACAAAAAAACGTAGGATAGTGAGTTTGGGTACCTAAACTTATATACCCTTAAGGCTATATTCACTTTTCCCTACATATATATATATATATATATATATATATATATATAGGGTTAGGTTGATGTGAGACGACCTAATTTTATAAGACCGTGAGACGCAATCCTAGCCACTCATTTCATAGATAAAAAAAATTTAAATGCAAAATAATTAAAAATTTTCGGGAAAAAAAAATTCAAATATTGTTTTCGGAATTTATATTTTCCAAAAAAAATAAAAAAATACATCTTTTTACATATTCTAGTAGAATATTAAAATATTCTACATATGTGACAAATCTAGTAGAATATTCTAACATTCTAAAAATTACATTAGAATATTTATAGTATAATATTCTATTAGAATATTTCATGTACTTTTCAAAAAAAGCGGTAATTTTTTTTATATTTTATATTTTTGTTATTTTTTTTAGGTAATTAAAGTTCCGAAAATAATAATTAAATTTTTTTTTGGATTTTTCCTTTTCTTTTGCATTTTAAAATTATTTTTAGATATGGTCTCACGGTCTCACAAAATTAGTATGGTCTCAAATGAACCTGAACATATATATATATATATATATATATATATATATATATATATATATATATATGTATATATATATATATATATATATATATATATATATATATATATATATATATATAGGGCTAGGTTCATATGTTTCTTATATTTATTATATGTTAGAATGTATCAATAGAAATTTAGTAAAATTAAATAATTATTTAATTAAATAAAGATATATATTAAATGATTTCCATAATTGTACTGTATATTAAATGATATACATAAACATTTTCTCATTTCCTCTTTTGTGCTTTCAGTATTTTATTTTAAGGTACGTTCACTACTTCAATCCTTTAATATTCCTTCAAGTGCTTATAATTTTGTGTTAACTGAGTTTAATGTTGTTGTTACTTATGTTAATAATCTTGTGATCTCTGCTAGCAATGAGGCTAAAAAATCTAGTACTCAGTTACTAGAAACCCAAAGGATGTTGGAGGCAAAGAAGGCTAAGATAGATCATCTATAGTTGCAAATAACGAACATCATGATTGATAAAGATAGTTTGAATACAGATAATAGGATTTTGTTAAAACAAATGAATATTTACTATAATTCTGCTAAAAGACTCTATTGTAAATTGACTGAATTGGATTACTGTAGTGATATAAGTAAAGAACAACATAGGAAGCTTCCACCATTCTTTTCTTTCGAAAGAGAAAAAGTAGATGCAACTTCTTATGACTGTGAGATGACTATTTCTGATTTTGATAAAGTTCCCGATAATAGATATCCTTATGGAATAGTGAAAATTGATGAACATCTAGATGCTAATGATCTTGTTGATATAGTTAATAAAACTTTGACTATAAATGAACAAATCAAGATTTTGAAAAAGACTGAGAATTCAACTTTTGACTCCTAAAACAACTTTGCTGATATCAAAGATGATAATATCAGTGAAATTGAAGCAGAGGAAGTTGTTGACTGTTCTCAGTTATCTGTCATTAATGTCAAATCATTAGCTAAGGGTAAACAAAAATGTCGTGATTCGAATATTAAAGTTAACAAAGACCAACCCTCTACTTCGAAAGTTTTTGATCTTGACCATGTGATTGTTGAAGATACTCAGACTGATAGTGACGATGATGACGATGTTTCGAAGGAAACAATTGATCCAAATGTTTCGAAAGAAACAAAAATTCATCGAATTGTTGAAGATCAGGTGCATGAAGAATCAAAGAAATTTGACACAATCATTAAAGAAAAAGGTTCCCATTATATTGAACCTAATTATGTGGTTTATCCATACTTCAAGTGCACTGGTAATGTTGTCTTTCCAAACCAAGTTTTTGTCACAAAGGGTAATGGAGAAAATGTCAATCCTGAGATAAACAAATTGGTTGAAGAGGACAATAAGAAAGCTTCAAAGGAAGGATTTTTCTCAAATCAAAGCACCATTGAGAACAATCTTACCAAAAACTCGTACACTTTTCAAACACAAAAGCCAAGTTGAACTTGGGTGCTTAAAACAGAAACATCAGAAGTTGAAAAACAAACAAACATTAAAGTTTCTGAAAAACCAATTGAAGAAGTTCAAAGTCAAAAAGAAAATATTCAAAAGATTTCACAAGAAAATGGGATTTCAATGAATAAAGAAAGAAATAAGGCTTATTGGAATACTTGCATGTCTAAAGAGAAACAACAAAGTTTTTCTTCCAAAAAAGTCTGAAAAGAAAAAGTCTGAATTTGTTAAGACAAAATTCCAAAATCCATCTTTTGGTGAAAAGAAATCGATGACAAAATCTTCAAAATCACAAAAAAAAATTCTAAAGATATGGAACATGTTTCGAAATCAAAACAAAAATCCAATGTTCAAACTTCTTATCATGAGAATTATGTGAAAAGTCAACAAAAAGGTTTTGTCAAGAATTCTAACATTCAAAGATGTTCACAAGATAATTTTCAGAGAAGTGATTTTCGAGCAAATGAACAAAAGATTTATCATCGTGTTCCTTATCAAAATCAATTTTCAAATTCACAAACAGTTTTTCCAAAGAAGAACGTTGGTTATCAAAACCGATTCCAGAATCGTTATAATCCTCATGTTTTGACAAGAAAGGCAACAAGACACTTTGAGAAATTCGAAGTTCAAGGGAGGAGAAATGAATCTTTCAAGCCTGATCAACCTCGTTCTCAAAACCCACCTTCGAAACAAACCGCAAAAGCTTCATTTGTTAAAGGAAAAACCGATGTGCAAAATATCAATCATTGGTTGGAAGGAAAGGGAAAGCGTTTTCAATTTGGGAAATTCTCTCAAGAACGGATTAAGGATGCATATGAGAAATATCTAAATGAATCATCAAATGTAAGTTCTTCTTCAAAAGAATCGAATCCTTCTGTTCAGAAATGGAGAGAAATTTTGACAGAAAATGTCAGTAAGAAAGAACCTAAGAAGAGTGAGGTGCATGTTGATGTTGACTGTAAATCTTCGAATGATTACATTTCGATACCCTTAAATAATGATGTGGACATAATTGAAAGTTTCAAAACAAAAGTTCGAAACTGGATAATTGGATCTTCAATCCATCAAGCTTTTTTATTCTAATAACTCAAGACCCAAACAGCCTTGGGGACCTAAATTCTTTAAATGATTGCAGGTTTTATGTGACGAGCAATACGATTAAAAATGGTATATCGAAAGTGGTTGCTCTCATCACATGACTGGGAAGAAGGAAAACCTGATAGATTTTCGAAGTCTGGAAAATGTTGGTGTTGTGAAATTTGGAAATAATAACAAGTGTTAAGTCAAAGGCTATGGAAAGGTGACCAATGGGAAGTTTACAATCAACATATTTGCTTATGTCAAAGGTCTTCAACACAATTTGATCAGTGTTTCGTAACTTGTTGTGGGCACTGGCAATCAAGTTGTTTTTAATGAAGAAGGAAATGTCATATCCAACATCGACAGAAAAGAAGTTCTTCTTAAATCAAAACGAAAAGGAGATATGTTTACACTTGACATCAAACCCATCATTGGTGTTCTTTCTGTTTGTTTAGTTTCAAACGCTTCCTTTGATATAAGCTGGTTGTGGCATCAAAGATTGTCACATTTGAATTTTAAAAATATAAACAAATTGGTGGTAAAAGATCTTGTTCGAGGTTTGCCTGTGTAAAATTTAATAATGATTCTCTTTGTGTGGCTTGCAAACAAGGAAAACATCATAGACAAGCTCATCTGATGGTGATTGATTCAAAGATCGTCGAACCTTTGGAACTTCTTCATATTGACCTTTGTGGTCCTTCGACAGTTGAAACCCTCAACAAGAAGAGGTACATTCTAGTTATTGTTGATTATTTTTCTAGGTTTACTTGGGTATATTTTCTTCATTTGAAATCATAAACGACCCAAGTGATGGTCGATTTTATCAAACATATCGAATTAATTTTGAAGAAAAAGGTTTGCAAAATCAAGAGTGATAATGATTTGAGTTCAAGAATAAGGTTCTTGACTCGTTTTTGGCTGACAAAGGAATTTAGCACAACTTCTCTTCTCCATATACACCTCAACAGAATGGTGTTGTCAAAAAGTGAAATCGTTCACTATGTGAAGTAGCAAGAACGATGTTGATATACACGAATCTTCCATAATATCTCTGGGCTGAAGTTGTTTCAGTCGCTTGCTTTACTCAAAATCTGTCTTTCAATTCATAGAAGATTTGATATCACCCCTTATGAAATCATTAACAATCGGAAATCAAATGTAAAATTTTTCCATGTTTTTGGTTGGAGGTGCTTCATTATGAATCTTAAGGATAATATTTTGAAATTTCAGGCAAAGGCTGATGAAGGAATATTCTAAGGTTATTCTCATATTTGTGTGGCATATCAGGTGCTCAACAAGCATACAAGGAAAATCGAAGAAACTTTTAATCTAACATTCGATGATCACTATGTCAAAAATGTAGAAAAATGCTTTCCACAACAACTAATCATTAATGAATGAAATAATGAATCTATAAGTATTAATTCATTTGATGTTGATTATGATTTAATTTTTGATACTCCTGATAGGGCTATTGATGCTGAAATTCATGCTAAGGATAATCGAATTCTGGAAGCATCAAAACACTCTACTGATTTGACAGTGATACAACAAATTGTTGATTTACACCTAACAACAAATTCTCAACATAATGACGAAAGTCTGCCAGTTTTACAAACTGATGAAGTGGAGGGGGAGCACTTCACTTCGACTACTCATGTTGAGGGGGATCATAATTTCGAGTAGGAGAATGGGAGAATGAATGCCGATGTCGAGGGGGAGCATCAAAAGATAATTTTGTCGAGGAGGAACAAAATGATAATCAAACAAATATTTTAAATAATCAACACAAATTTTTTCATGATTCAACTGGTAATGTGTCAATTGCAGGTTTAAAGAATGATGAAATATTCGAAGATGCACCGTTGGATTTTGATCCAACATATCCTCCGATGGATAGATGGACGCGAAATCATCCACATGAACAAATTCTTGGTTATCCACAAGCTGGAGTATTAACGAGAGCTTAGATTTGTGCAAAGAATGAGGTACTCAATACTCACCAGGACTTTTGCATGTTCAATGTTTTTATTTAGAAAATTGAACCGAAAATAATCAAGATTGCAATGGAAGATCCTGATTGGATTGTTTCTATGCAATCTGAGTTGGCTGAATTCGAAAGAAATAAAGTTTGGCGTCTACTTCCTAAACCAAAAGACGTGTCAGTGATAGGATTAAAATGGATTTTTAAAAATAAAACTGATAAAGAAGGTAACGTTGTTTAAAACAAAGCTAGGCTTGTAGTTAAAAGTTATTCTCAACAAGAAGGTATAGACTATGAGGAAACCTTCTCCCCTGTTGCAAGACTTGAGGCAGTTCGAATATTTATAGCCTATGCAGCGCAAAAAGATTTTGATGTCTACCAAATGGATGTCAAGTGTGCACTTCTCAACGGTGAACTCGAAGAGACAGTGTATGTTGAACAACCTCCAGGTTTTGTTAACGAAAAATACCCTGATCATTTTTATATCTTAGACAAAGCTGTTTATGGGTTAAAACAAGCACCAAGAGCCTGATATGCAACTCTTACCGATTTCTTAAAACAATCGAAATTTAAACAAGGATAAGTTGATCCCACTCTCTTTCGAAAGAAAGTTGGGGATCATCTAATGCTTGTTCAGATTTATGTTTATGATATTATTTTTGGTTCTACTAACCCTGCTTTATCAAGAGAATTCGAAAATTTGATGAAATGCCAGTTTGAGATGAGTATGATGGGGAAAATAAACATTTTTTTAGGATTAAACATTCATCAACGAAGAGAAGGCATATTTACAAATCAAGAGAAGTACACATAAAATCTGAAAATTTTGGAATGACGAATAGCACAAAGCTGAGAGTACCAATGGCTGTTGGAACAAGGCTTAGTCCATCATTGGATCAACCAGCTGTTGATCTCACATTGTATCGAAGCATGATAGGTTCGTTACTTTTCTTTACGGCAATTCGACCTGATATTATGTTTTCTGTGTGCAATTGTGCTAGGTATCAATCAAATCCCAAGGAACCTCATCTAAATGTTGTCAAGAATATATTTTGTTATCTCAAAGGAACAACTTCGTTAGGATTCTGGTATCCTTCGAAGTCAGGCTTTTTCATATAGGCATTCTCAGATGCTGATTTAGGGGATTGTAATCTTGATCGAAAAAGAACAAGTGGTGGGTGTCAACTATTAGATGGGAAGTTAGTAAGCTGGAAATCAAAAAAGCAAACATGTTTGTCAATTTCTACAGCAGAAGAAGAATACGTTGTTGCTGCAGATTGTACTTCACAAATCATATGGATACAAAGTAAACTGCATGATTATGCAATCAACATGAAGAAAATTCCGTTGTATCGTGACTCACAAAGTGCCATTCGCATCTGCCATAACCTTGTGCAACATTCGAAAACAAAACATTTTTCTCTTTGTTACCATTTTATAAAAGATCACGTTGAAGATGGAAACATAGAAGTTCATTTTATAAAGACTACTGATCAGCTTGTTGATATCTTTACAAAACCATTGGATGAAAAATCATTTGTAAGAATTATAAATGGCTTAGGAATGAAGAATGCGAATTTTGTTCCTAGTCAGCTTTCATTGGAATGACAAGCCAAAGTGTTGAAAAGATGTTGATTCAGCGGTTACTATTCATAGTCAACGCTTCGACATGCTTCACTTTTGACATCATGCTCACTGGTTTGACAAAAAATTTAGTTACTTTTCCTATGTTTCAAATTTTCGTTAGTCAGGTACAATTTTATTGTTGCCTATTATTTTCGTTATCAAAAATCAAAAACAACCAAAAAGATTTTCATTTTTGTATTTCGTTTTCAAAAATCAAAAACAACAAAAAGATTTTCATTCTTGTCTTTCTTTTTCAAATATAAAAAATTCCAAAAAGATTTTTCGTTGTTTTTGTTATTCAAAAACTCAAAAATCCAAAAATATTTTTTATGTTAATCTTTTCATGTGTAGGTATTAGCGAAGATTTTTGGTGGTTTATGCTCGCTGCTTGAGGCAAAGGTATATTTTCGAAATTATGTCCTAGTTAGGATGTCCCTAGAAGCATGTTTCAACATGTCAACCCAAGCCTCCACGACTCAATGGGTTTCGAAGCCTTAATGAATCTCTTATTCTGAGGATTCTTCCCAACTAAACTATATTCCCCTTAGTCATTGAGCTACCATACTCTACTCAATTAAGTTTAGATTTTTCTACTTGGTCAATGAATAGTAGTGGTACTTTCGAATCCTTAAACCAATCTTTTTCATCCTACAGTTCTTTCAGGATCACACATTATGACATATGTCCAAGAGATTTCTGGTAAATACCAATCAGGATCTAGACAAATCAAAACTCTGTGTTTAGGATCTGACATCATGAGACCGTGATGGAAGTGAACCCCAAACTTTCGAACCTGAAAGAATTTATGGGGAACTTTGTTACAGATTTTAACGAAACTTTTGTTTCAGTACCAAATTTCGATACTTAAAATCATATTCTGTCTATTTGCGTGGTCTTGCTAAAATGTTCGAAACACACCAAATTTCGATACTTAAAATCATATTCTGTCTTCTACATGTCTATTTGCCTGTGCTGAGTCCGACAAGGTCAAATTTGCAGCCTGTACCTTCAGTGATAAAGCCTTGACTTGGTGGAATGGCCGAGTCAAATCCTTGACCCTACCCGTAGCCAATGCCATGGGCTGGGACGCCATGAAAGAACTCCTCCTTGCCGAATACTGTCCCCGCGGTGAAATGCAGAAGCTAGAGCACGAGCTCTAGAACCTGAAGATGAAAGGTTCCGACATTGCTGCATACATTTCCCGATTCGATGATCTTGCCCTTCTCTGTCCTGGTCTGGTCACTCCTGAAAGAAAAAAGATCGAGAGGTTTATTTGGGGGTTAACCAATCCAACAAAAGGTCATGTCTTAGCTGCTCGCCCGGACACATATGATAGTGCTAAGACTTTAGCCCAAGCCATAATTGACCACAGTGATGATGTCGAGGAAACCACTACCGCCCCTGAGTCGACTAAAAGAAGTGGTGAGAAAAGAAAGTTCTGGAAGAAGAAGAAGTGTCAATCTTCCCAAGGATCCTCCAAAAGACAGCAAGCAGTAGCACTCTATGCTGCTACTACCCCCGTTGCTGCTGCTTCTGTTGTGGGATCCACAGCTCCAACTCCTACGAGCCGGTATGCTGGTAATCTCCCTCTCTGTGACAAGTGCAAGTATCACCACAACCCTGGCCCCTGTCGAGAACTTTCCTATACCAATTGTGGTAAGAAGGGGCACACAGTCCGATTCTGCAAAGCTCCGGCCCAATCGGCCAATCAATCTTCGGGAACAGGTGTTCGTCAAGCCTGCTACAACTGTGGTGAGGTCGGGCATTTTAAAAGGAACTGGCCTAAAAAGTCTACTGCTGATAACACTGGAAGAGTCCTCGCCATGGGACGGGAGGAAGCGGTCGCCGATCCCACTGTTGTCTCGGGTACGTTCCTTCTCGACAACTCATATGCTAATATTCTTTTTGACTCGGGTGCTGAGAGAAGCTTTATTAGTCATACATTCAAACATAACTCCCGACCTTTAACCAAAACGTTTACCGTCGAGATGGCGAACGGTGAGAAAGAAAGCGCGAGCGAAGTATTCGTAGGTTGTACCCTTACCTTGAACGACCATTCGTTTCCTATCGATCTCATGCCAGTATCCATAAAGAGCTTTGATGTCATCATTGGCATGGATTGGTTGAGTCCCAATCATGCGGACATCCTTTGTTTTGAAAAAGCAATCCGTCCCAACCTTCCTTTGGGTCAAACTCTAGTAATCTATGGCGATAAACTCAGTTCCAACCTTCGTATCATTTCCTGCATCAAAGCTCAGAAGCTCCTGCGAAAGGAGTGTATTGCATTCTTGGCCCATGTAATCAACGAGAAGCAGGAAGTTAAAGACCTCGCGAGCATCCCCGAAGTCTGTAACTTTCCTGACGTATTTCCCGAAGAGCTTCCAGGAATTCCTCCCGAACGTCAGGTCGGGTTCCGTATTGACCTAATTCCTGGAGCTACTCCTGTAGCGAAGTCTCCGTATCGCTTAGCTCCAGCAGAAATGCAGGAGTTATCCAGTCAACTCAACGAGTTGCTCAGTAAAGGATTCATTAGACCGACTTCCTCACCCTGGGGAGCTCCGGTATTGTTTGTCAAGAAGAAAGATGGATCCTTTCGGATGTGTATCGATTATCGCAAACTGAACAAGTTGACTATCAAAAAACGATATCCTCTTCTGCGAATAGATGACCTCTTCGATCAACTCTAGGGAGCCAGTTACTTCTCCAAGATAGACCTTCGATCAGTGTACCATCAGCTACGAGTTCATGAGAGTGTTGTTTCCAAAACAGCTTTCAAGACTCGATATGGACACTACGAGTTCGTAGTGATGCCCTTTGGTCTAACTAACGCACCGGCGGTGTTCATGGACCTGATGAACCGGGTGTGTCATCCTTATCTGGACAAGTTTGTCGTTGTGTTCATTGATGACATACTCGTCTATTCCCAAAGTGAAGAAGACCACAAACAACACTTGAGACTAGTGTTGGAAACCCTGCGATCTGAAAAGTTGTACGCGAAATTTTCCAAATGCGAGTTCTGGATTCGGAAGGTAACTTTCCTTGGTCATGTAGTAAGCGAAGAGGGTATTCATGTAGATCCTTCCAAGATAAAGGCGATAGAGAATTGGTCAGCACCGAAGACACCCACAGAAATCCGGCAATTCTTGGGTGTCGCTGGCTATTATCGAAGATTCATCCAGAACTTTTCTAGAATCACCAAACCCTTAATCACTCTAACACAGAAAGGTGTACCCTTTTGTTGGAGTGATAAACATGAAACCGCATTCCAGACGCTGAAGAAAGCCTTGTGCAGCGCGCCTGTTCTGTCCCTACCTGAAGGGACAGAGGACTTCGTTGTCTACTACGATGCGTCTAATCAAGGCTTAGGTTGTGTGCTTTTGCAAAGGGGAAAATTAATTGCCTATGCTTCTAGACAGTTGAAAGCACACGAGGTCAACTATACCACACACGACTTGGAGCTAGGAGCCGTAGTCTTTGCGTTGAAGATTTGGAGACATTACCTCTACGGAACCAAGTGCACGATCTTCACCGATCACAAGAGCCTGCAACACATCTTTGACCAGAAAGAATTAAACATGAGACAAAGGCGATGGGTAGAACTACTCAGTGATTATGAGTGTGAAATCCGTTACCATCCCGGCAAGGCCAATGTGGTAGCAGATGCCCTTAGCCGAAAAGAGAGTGTAGGCAGTAAAGTGAGGAACCAGACGATGACCATCCATTCCAACCTACCCATGCAAATCCGAGAAGCCCAGTTAGAAGCCCTCTATCCCGAGAATGTGTCGACCGAATCCTTGAGAGGAATGGAAAAGAAACTTGAGATCAGAGGTGACGGAGTCCATTGTTTCATGGATTGGATCTGGATTCCCAAGTTCGGAGGATTCAGAGAGATAGTTATGGAGGAAGCGCACAAAACCAGATACTCTGTTCACCCGGGCTCTGACAAGATGTACTTAGATATCAAGAAACAATACTGGTGGCCAAACATGAAGGCTTAGATAGCTACATTTGTGGGCAAGTGTCTGACTTGCGCCAAAGTTAAAGTTGAGCACCAGAAACCCTCGGGTCTGCTCCAGCAACCCGAGATACCTGAATGGAAATGGGAAATGATTACCATGGATTTCATCACCAAACTACCCTAGTGTCCGAGTGGGTATGATACCATTTGGGTGATTGTCGATCGTTTAACAAAGTCTGCTCATTTCATTCCGATCAAAGAATCATTCAAGATGGAAAGACTCGCGCGAATTTACATCCAAGAGGTAGTCCGACTGCACGGTGTACCTGCGTCCATTATCTCTGATCGAGATAGCAGGTTTACCTCCCGATTTTGGCAGTCTCTTCAAAAAGCTCTTGGAACCAGACTAGACATGAGCACGGCGTATCATCCTCAGACTGATGGACAAAGTGAGAGAACAATCCAAACCCTGGAGGACATGCTTAGGGCATGTGTCATTGACTTTGGAAAGTCGTGGGACACACATCTACCCTTGATCGAGTTCTCGTACAACAATAGTTACCACACCAGCATTAGGGCTGTCGCGTTCGAAGCCCTTTACGGTCGCAAGTGCAGATCCCCTCTATGCTGGGCCGAAGTGGGGGATACACAGTTAGCCAAGAGTCGAGTCCCTGACAGTGCTCTCACTGGTCCTGAAATCATCCGTGAAACCACCGAGAAGATCATCCAAATCCGAGAACGACTGAAAGCTTCACGTGATCGCCAGAAGAGTTACGCTGATAACCGTCGGAAACCACTGGAATTCCAGGTTGGAGACCGTGTTCTGTTGAAGGTCTCGCCTTGGAAAGGCACTGTACGCTTTGGTAAGCGTGGCAAACTTAATCCGAGGTACATTGGACCTTTTGAGATCCTCGCCAGGATCGGTCCGGTAGCCTATAAACTTCGTTTACCTCACGAGCTCAGTAACATCCATCCCGTCTTCCATGTTTCAAATCTCAAGAAGTGCCTATCCGATGAAACCCTAGTGATTCCTTTAGACGAGATCGAGATCGATGAAAACCTCAACTTCGTGGAGGAACTGATCGAAATCATGGATCGAGAAGTCAAACGTACGAAACAAAGTCGCATCCCGTTAGTGAAGGTTCGCTGGAATGCCAAGCGGGGACCGGAGTTCACTTGGGAGCGGGAAGACTCGATGAGACAGAAGTATCCGCAACTCTTTCCAGATCCATGATTTGTATTTTGTCTTATATCTTGTCTTGAATTTCGGGATGAAATTCCCTCTAACGGGGGGATAATGTAACAACCCGAAATTTCATATCACTTCTTGTAACTCAAATTGTAATCCAATTCGATCAACCAAACGCCGTTTCCAAATCCGTTTTCGATTTCGCCATTTAATTAACTCATTAACTTGTATTGATCTAAAATGACTTAATGGGTGTCTTAATGCCATTTGAAATCATTCTAACACCCCATAATAGTTATCGGAATAATTCTAGAATCGACCATATCGGGTTACGGCAACTTGGTCGTGTGTGACCAAAAGCCCCGCCTAACGCCGGTATCGGGTAGAATTCCGTCGTGTCCAATTCCCGAGCACTATATAAAGGACTCAAAGCTTTCATTTGATGCTTTTGGCCATCTTTCCTTAATCACTCTCCAACCTCTCTCCTCATCCATAATCAAAGGTCCAAAAACAAAGATTTAAGGCTCCAAATCAAAGAGGTAACATCCTTAACTTGTTATCTAGCCTCTTTAGCCATCAAATTGATGTTTAAATTGAGTTTTAGGACCTGGAACATGTGTTTACGGCCAAGGATCAAGCTTGGGCCGTAAACACTTAAAATGGGGTTTTTAAGCCAATTAACCCTTCCAAATCATTATTGCGACTTAGATACGACTTTGAGGCATTCAATCTTGGACTTGAAACACTTAAAACATGAATTTTGTGGGACAAAAGAGAGTTTACGGCCAAGGCATGTGCTTGGGCTGTAAACTCCTCAAACATGGGGAGTAAACACAGTTTTACATGTTAGTTTGCCTTGAAACTCAACCAATAGCCTTGGAATAAATCATAGAACCATCTACAATTATTTTGGAGGCCTTAAACATAACAAAACACTACATTTAGGAGTTTACGGCCATAGCACATACTCTTAGGCCGTAAACTCATAAAAGTGTGTCAAATGATGCCCTTAAACCACCCCAAGGCTTGGAAAAATTACTAGAATCACATGTGATTGCTCTAAGTGCCTCGAATCAATTTTCTCTTGGCCATAGGAGAGTTTACGGCAGTAAACTCCAAGTTTACAGCCGTGAACTCCCTTTTAAATGGTATAAATCCAAGAAAATTAATCCAAGGCATTTTAGTAATTCATTCCATCAATCCCCAAATCCAAACAAGCCATTAAACCCTCAAAATCACACCCACATGAGTTCACGGCCGTGAACTCATGTATGTGTGTGTTATTTGGCCGTAAACTCCATAAAATGTTTACTCTTGGGGAGTAAACTCAAATCCCAAGTCCCTAGTATCATTACACGTCCGTAGATGCCACCCGGGTCACTCTAAACGCTCGTTTTGAGGTGTTTAACCTCGTTGGAGTGTAATGTTCCATATAATTAATGATTGTAAATCTAATTGGATATATATGGACATTATTACATTTTACATAGGGACATCGCGAGTAATCAAGCCCCGAACCAACGTCTAGTGTCCGAAACCGTCGCATTTCCGAGTCTGGTGAGTTCATACCCCTACCCTTTTTCACTGTTTTTCACTGTTTTCAGGGGGGAACACAAGCAAAGTACAAGGGTTTCTTGTACTCAAAAACATGTTTTCGTGTGTATATTTCACATTTTATATGCTTTTAATACTGATTGATCCAACTGATAACCATTCGAACATGCAGATCACGTAAACATTTATTTGTGAAATGGGTTTTATAAAATATTATGTTTTATAAATTTCACAAATGTTTTTCCACATTTTATCAGTTAAAAGCATGACATTAGAACATATGAACATGAAACTTGTACACTGTTTGTCCTCAGTAACACTCCACAAAGATACGCGAGTGGAGGACAATCATATTATTACTAGTAAATTTGTTATTCCTGTATGATTGGAGACACATCCTCGGCGAACACTCCACAGAGATACGCGAGTGGAGGACTACACCAGTAACCAGAATCTCTAGGATTTAGAGAGCGTGACTTGAGTGTATAGATCTATACGGGGCTGACTACCCCATACCTGGCTGCTAGCTACAGCCGAACCGAAATGGTTCAAGGGTGAAGAAAGTCATAAGGTTGTGTACTACTTATTGCCACAGGTTCAGTCTATAGTATGGTTATGGAACTCGGAATTAGGATAACAGAGATTTACTTATAGTAATAATGAATAACTTTATACACTTCACAAGATATCTAGGTTTTTGGTATACATCTTTTACATCGATAACCAACATTCAGGAAAGTATGGGACTTTCCTGGGAAACCTTATACATAACCAGGTCTAACCATAATACATCTTTTACATCTTTTACAAATGGTAACCAACATTCAGGAAAGCATGGGGCTTTCCTGGGGAAAACATCTACATAACTAGAAAAGTGTAACAAACTGGATAACCTTACATCTTTTACAATTGGTAATATACAATCAGGAAAGTATGGGACTTTCCTGGGGATCCATTGGTACATAACCAGAACAGAATAACACAACAGATAACCTAAATGTACATTTTCACAAGGGTAAATATGTTTTCAATGTACAATTTTACTTTACATAAAGTGAAACAACAACCAACCTTTTTAAGAAAATGTGGGATTTTCTTGGCGTGTGTTACATTTTTCAGAAACAGAAAGGAAACATGAACATTTTCACAAAACATAAACCGCTTATGAACTCACCAATGTTATGCTGATTTTCAAACCGCTTGTGTTCTCAGGTCAACGTTAGAACAGGTACCGAAGATCCTTTTTGCCAGAAGTCGGAGTGCTCAGCAGACCCGTTTCATTTTGTTCATATATATATATATATATATATATATATATATATATATATATATATATATATACTATGTATCACAACTGTACAACTTTACTTTTGAAACAATTGTAAAACTTTTCTATATGTAATGTAATGGTTGTTCTACTTTACTTACTATGTACATTGGATTTGATACTCAACGTGGAGTCAACCCCGAAAATGTTTCCGCCTTCGGTTTTCGGGGTGTGACATTATGTGAACGTATCACAAAATAAAAGTAATAGGAAGATTATAACCATATAAGTATTATCCTTTTGTATTAGGATAAACACGACATCGCAACTGCCAAAAAGTATTAACCTTGAACCTCCGTAGATATTCATTTTCCTCTGTAGCTAACAGCAGGTCGAAGGAATGGTTAGTCCCGTAAAGGTACCCCTAGTATAAGTATTAACCGTAGGCATCCGTAGATGTTCATTACCTCTGTTGCTAATAGGTGGGTGCCGGAATGGTTAGTCCCGTATAGTATCCTTTTGTACTAGGATAGACAGAACTAATCTACACGTATAGTATGTAATAGTATCTCATCATATAGTATCTAGGTACAAGTATCCACGTAAGTGTATCCATGTAAGAGGATCTAGGTAAGTGTATCTCATCATATAGCATTTAGTATAGACTCACGAATGAACTAACTCTAGTGTGATTCCTTGTAATAGGAGTAATGTTTTGTATCCCCTAAACTATCCCTATAATAGTTTACTGGAATGTATTTGTTGTCCAAGAAGGTTTATACACCCTTGCTACTCAAGAGTGTGGGAACTGAATGAAGAATGAAAGCTATCACATATATATATATATATATATATATATATATATATATATATATATATATATATATATATATATATATGAACATAAGCGTATGGATATAGATTTGATCAAGCGCATGAAAGAGGTTTTGTAAAACATTTAAGAGTTTTGAACAATAAATAACAATGACTTGATGTCATTTTATAAAACATTTCAAAATTAATACATTTGATAACAAAATATTTTAAGACAGAAAACCATTTCATGTATCACATTTTGAAGTATGTGAGATCAGTTGGTTGAAAACGTAGTTATAAATGACATGTGATTGATTCTATAACATACTGTTTTCTACTTGTATCCCCCCATTAAAGCATTTAAAATCATTTAAAACATTGATTAAGGGGTGTGAACTCACCTGTAGATGGTGGTTTGGATGAACTGAATGATGTAGCATTGCTAGGTGTCAAGTGAAGACTTGTACACACCCAATGATCCTAGTTAACATATAATCACACATATATGTATCCAATTAGACTTTAAACCACTAATTGACAAAGTTATGACATCCTAAGGCATGTAAAACACCTTATATAAGTGCTACAAGTCATAAGGATTGCATCTAAGTGCTATAGGACCTTGCTATTGTGTTTGGGGTTCAAGGGTAAACTCCTTTGGAGTTTATAGTTTTGTGACCATCACCCAATGAGTTTACGGTCGTAAACTCATGAGTTTACAGTCGTAACCTCGTCACTCTTTGACCATAAGTTTTTTTGAGGTTCTACAAGTCCTTTGACACATTTCTTCTTGATGGTTAGGCCTTTGGAAGAGATTAGGGCACCATTTCCCTCCTTTGAGGAGTTTACGGCCTCAAGACCATTTCCTTTTGGGTTTACTACCATAAACCCATATGGATTATGGTATTTTCATGTTTTCATGTCCTATACACATTAAGGAGTGGATCTAAAGTTACCAAGGCTTAGTAAAGGGTTAGGTACATTTTGGTACCTAAAGAAGGGTTTACGGTTCAAGGAGTTCTTGATCCGTAAACACCTTTGATCTTGGTGTTTCCTTGTGTTTCTTTTATGTATGGAAGTATAACAAGCTTTACAATACACTAGGGTAAGAGTACTTACTAGTTAGAAGCTTGATAGGTACCAAAAGGCCAAGAACACTAGTGTGTGTTCTTGGTGTTCTTGGTGAAACTTGAAGATTCAACCTTTTGGAAAGATTCAACCTTTTGAAACTTGATAGGTACCAAAAGGCCAAGAACAGTAGAACGCGGTCGCCCACCTAGAATTCCAATGGTTTCCTTCGCTTGTCAGCGTAGCTTTTCTGTCGGTCTCTAGAGGCTTTCAATCGTTCACGAATCTGAACGATCTTCTCTGTCGTTTCCCGAATGATCTCTGGACCCGTGAGCGTGCTTTCAGGAACTCATCCCTTAACTAACTGGGTATCACCCACCTCAGCCCAACACAGAGGAGAACTTCACTTTCGGCCATAGAGGGCTTTGAAAGGAGCTGCCTTTATGCTCGTATGATAACTGTTGTTGTAGGAAAATTCAACAAGGGGTAAATGAGTATCCCAAGCGTTCCCAAAGTCTATCACATAGGCTCGCAACATATCTTCTAAGGTTTGGATAGTTCTCTCACTTTGTCCATCAGTCTGTAGATGGTAGGCTGTACTAATGTCCAACCTAGGTCCTAGGGAACTTTGTAACGACTGCCAGAATCTCGAAGTGAATCTACTATCTCTGTCTGAGATAATGGATATAGGAACACCGTGCAGTCATACAATCTCCCTAATGTAGGTTCTCGTAAGTTTCTCCATTTTGTCAGTTTCTTTGATGGGTAGGAAGTGTGCAGACTTGGTCAATCTGCCGACGATGACCCATATGGAATCAAGTCCACCCGTTGTCTTGGGCAACTTGGTTATCAAGTCCATGGTGATCCGCTCCCACTTCCATTCTGGTATCTCCGGTTGCTGCAAAAGACTAGAGGGTTTTTGGTATTCGACCTTTACCTTCGTGCAAGTAAGGTATTTACTTACGAAGGTAGCAATATCTGCTTTCATGTTAGGCCACCAGTATAACTTTTTAAGATCTAGATACATCTTATCTGAACCTGGGTGTACGGAATAACGAGTGTTGTGTGCCTCGGTCATGACCAAGTCTCTGAAGCCACCGTGTTTCGGTGTCCAGATCCGATCCATGAGGTATAAGGCTCCACCACCCTTGACTTCCAAGTTCTTATCCATCCCTTTCAGGGATTCACCTGCCACATTTTCAGGTTTCAAAGCGTCGACCCGAGACTCCTTAATTTGCATGGACAAGTGTGAATGGATAGTTAGAGTCAAAGATTTGACTCTATGACCAGAATATTCTTTCCGACTTAGGGCGTCAGCTACTACGTTGGATTTACCCGGATGATAACGAATTTCGTATTCGTAATCACTGAGTAGCTCGACCCACCGTCGTTGTCTCATTTTGAGCTCCTTCTGGTCGAAAATATGTTGTAGACTTTTGTGGTCTGTAAAGATCGTGCTTTTTGTACCATACAGGTAGTGTCTCCAGATCTTCAGAGCAAACACTACTGCTCCTAGTTCAAGATCGTGGGTGGTGTAGTTAACCTCATGTGTCTTTAGCTTCCTCGAGGCATAGGCGATGACCTTACCTCGCTGCATCAGATCACATCTGATTCCTTGATTTGACGCATCGCAATAGACAACGAAGTCCTCTATTCCTTTGGGGAGGGATAGTATTGGTGCGGTGCTTAAGGCTCGCTTGAGCGTTTGGAATGCTCTTTCTTGTTTCTCTTCCCAGTCAAAAGCCACGCCCTTCTGGGTCAAGTTCGTAAGAGGTTTTGCTATGCGGGAGAAGTTCTGAATGAACCTACGATAGTAGCCAACGAGACCTAGAAATTGATGAATTTCTGTAGGTGTCTTCGGTGCTAACCAGTTCTCAATGGCCTTGATTTTGGAAGGGTCCACGTGTATTCCCTCTTCGCTAACAACGTGGCCCAAGAATTCGACTCGTCGGATCCAAAATTCACACTTAGAGAACTTTGCATAGAGCTTATCCGATCGTAATGTTTCTAAGACTCTACGGATATGTTGACTATGCTCTTCCTTACTTCGAGAGTAGATGAGTATGTCATCGATGAAGACGATGACGAACTGATCCAAGTAAGGACGACACACCCTATTCATCAGATCCATGAATAATGCGGGCGCGTTAGTTAATCCGAATGGCATTACTACAAACTCGTAGTGTCCATAACGAGTTCGGAAGGCTGTCTTGGGACCATCCTCCTCTAGTACTCATAGTTGGTGATATCTGGATCGTAGATCTATCTTCGAGAAGTAGTTGGCTCCTTGAAGTTGATCAAATAAATCGTCTATGCGGGGCAAGGGATATCGATTTTTAATGGTAAGCTTGTTGAGTTCCCTGTAGTCGATGCACATGCGAAACGATTCATCTTTATTCTTGACGAACAAGACCGGTGCTCCCCATGGCAAGAAGCTTGGCCTTATGAATCCCTTCTTGAGAAGTTCGTTAAGTTGACTGGAAAGTTCCTGCATCTCTGCCGGTGCCAGATGGTAAGGAGATTTGGCTACGGGAGTAGCCCTTGGCACTAAGTCGATTCTGAACTCGACTTGGCGTTGTGGTGGTAATCCTAGAAGTTCTTCTGGAAATATGTCGGGAAAGTCGCGTACCTCGGGGATGTTCTGAATGTCTTTTACTTCTTGATTCGTATCGACGATGTGTGCGAGGAATGCATGATATTCCTTTCGTAAGCACTTCTGAGCTTGGATGCACGAAATGATGCAAAGGCTCGTACTAGGTTTGTCGCCATAGATAACTAAAGTTTTGTTGTTAGGAAGGTTAAGACGAACCACTTTTTCAAAGCACATGATGTCGGCGTGAAGAAGACTCAACCAATCCATGCCGATGATAACGTCGAAACATTTAATTGGGACCGACATGAGGTCTATCTTGAAAGTATGACCATCTAAAGTTAAAGTACAACCTATGTACATGCAATTAGTACTTTCCGTTTTCGCATTTGCCATTTCTACCGTGAATGATTTATCTAATTCACATGGTTTTTGTTTAAGTAGGCGTGCAAATTTATGGCTTACGAAACGTTTCTCTGCTCCACTGTCGAAAAGTATGAAGCATAAGAGTTATCGAGGAGAAACATACAGTAACTATCATAGGATCAGCTACGGCTTCCTCGTGGCCTATGGCCATAACTCTTCCTACTCTACCAGCCATCCCCACCTTAGGGCAGTTCCTCTTGTAGTGGCCTACCTCACCACAACCGTAGCAAGCTTGGCTCACACCGGCGTTAGGAACTTGGGCGATCGGCCCTGCTGGAGTTTTGCATAAACGAGTTGTATGCCCCTTCCTTTTGCAGTTAGAGCACTGCATTTCCTTGCAAGGTCTGTGGTGATGGAAGTTGCATTTTTTGCACCTCAGAAGATTTCCAGCATATGTTTTTGTTGCTAAGGGGTTTCCAGGGACAACAGGGGTTACCGTGGCAGCATTGATTGCCACAAGTTGTTGTCTCTTTGAGGATTCTTGTGAAGCTCCTCTTTTCCTCTTGTTCCACCCCTTCTTCTTGTTGTCGTTGTTGTTTCCCTTTTGTGGCTGGGGTGTAGGGATTGTTGGGTTTTGGTGTTTCCCATGATCTATGAGAGATTGTGCCAGCTCCTTGGCGCTGTCAAAAGTGACAGGCTTGGATGCTAACACACTTGACTGGATCTGGGGTGACAGCCCCCAGATATATCTCTCTATTTTCTTGCTATCGAGAGCAACCATATCAGGGCATAGAATTGCCAGATCACATAATCTATTTTTATAGGTTTATATGTCGGAACCAACCATTTCTAGACCCCATAGTTCCTGTTCGAGTTTTTGTATTTCCCTTCGAGGACAGTACTCTCTCATCAGCATGGCTTTCAAGTTTTCCCAGCTGATAGAATTTGCCACCAAAATAGTCAGAGACTTAACACGGCCATTCCACCAAGTTAGTGCTCTGTCAGAAAAGGTACAAGTAGCAAACTTGAACTTGTTGCCCTCCGGGCAGGCGCAGATTTCAAAGACCGCTTCCGTCTTTTCAATCCATTTCCTTAAGACCATAACCCCACCAGTTCCATTGAAGTTTTGGGGTTTAGAATTTGTAAAGTCCTTCTAGGTGCATTCCCTGGGATACCCATGGCTCTCGCCGTGGTTGGAAGGATGTGCACCTGTTCCCGATCCACTAAGGGCAGGAGTATTGATGGCTGACACAGCAGCTGCTACGACTGTTGTGAAGGCTGCCTGGAACATAGTGCCATCGAAAGGAGGAGGTGGTTGAGAAGGTTGAGGTGGTGGAGGAGGTGGTATCGGCGTTTCTTTATTAGTGTTACGCCTTGGGTTTCTGCGTGGCGGCATCTTTTAACTATACGTTTAAAAAGATGACAACATGGATAAGAATAAATGAATAATGAGAGTGACTCATGGACTAACTCTCCATAGTCCAACAGCACAATGAATAGTATGTTTGAATGAAGATGATAGCATTTGGATAATAATTTCCGTATGATTAGATATCTGTCAATAATACTGGAATTATAGATGTAACAAGTTTGGGAAAAAGTGGCCTAGAAGTAGGCCTTACATCAGCCAAGATAGGAAAATTTTGATAGAATCATGACTAGATCAAGACCTAACAGGTCTAAGATTTAAAGGATAGGAAATTAGACCAAAGTTTTTACATAAACTAGGTTATATCCAAAAGATGAGTCGATGAGATTCTATCGAGGACGAGAACTGCTAGCATGAGTTCTTGATCCCGACAGTAGGCGTTTTATGTCCCTTATATGCCTGTCAGCTCTCACTTGCTGAGCTCAAAGTTCCCTAACTTCAGCTTGGGTTTCAGCAAGTTCTCTTTGCAGAGCTGCATTGCGGACCAGAGTCCTTTCATTAGCAGACTCTAGTTGGCGAATGTGGACTGTGTTAACGCCATAATTGGCGTCATTCTCCAAGACTCGATTGATTGTTGATTGAACCAGTATCGTGTTCCGAGAAATCCTACGAACCATGATGGGTAGGACTCTGTCAGCAGAACCTCCTTCAGTGAGGTTGTAGAAGCTTCTGTCTCCATTGTAGGGGATAGGTTGACCCTGTTCCTGACTCCACCTATTCAAGTTTGTGGCCCACAGAGATGTGGGTCCTTGAAATGCGGGACAAGGGTTCACGTTTGGGTTTTGAGCAATTGGAGGTAGGTTGTTGACTTCCGGCTCCGAGTCAGAAATATTAGAAAAACCCACAGCGTGGTGATCATCCAAAGGGATTGGATGATCATCTTCTGGTTCTTCCTCTAGCCATCCAGCGTTGCCTTGGTTTGGGGAGTACAGGTCGCCGTGAGGATAGTATCCAGCCATGATATCTACGCGAGAAAAGGGGTATAAGAAATAACTAAATATACGAACTAACTAAGATAATTATAAGATGATCTTTATCAGTTGCTTCAATACTTGTTTACTGCATACCAGTTATATGTAGTTAGGATAGGATAGGCCTTCGAATAATTGACTCTAACCCTAAGCCCCCAACCCAACGAGGACAGGACATAAGGCAAAGATTTCACAAATTCTAAGTCTATGACACCCTAGTACATATAACTTTAGTGTACCCACTAAACGACTATTTACATAATAATAAAAATCTATTTAGTTCTCAAATAAGTAATTACAGTAAGACCAAATACCCATATGGTATTTCTTTGTGGTTATGTTGGTAAGTTTTTAGACTTGTTGCCACATCACAACCATTCTTGGGCATATGCGAATCACTCCTCGGACCAACATAGTTGATCAGGCTATGCCACTCCCAAGACTGACTATCTATCCCCAGGCTTACTTGTGATATTCAACAATCGTAATACTTTTGTTCTTGTCGTTGTGACACCGGTTTTAGTATGAATACAGGCACGTATACTTACTTAAATATTTTAGTATTTAAAAGTATAAACTCTTAGTCAGAGTGTTTTAATCCCAATGTATTTATAGTTAGTATATCTTTTATGGGTTGATATACTATATTCACTATAAACAATGCTCTGATACCAATCTATCACACCCCAAAACCAAGAACGGAGGAAACGTTCAGGGGTGGAGGACATCATGTGAAGTATCATAACAGTGTAAAGTAGTAAACAAGCAACAACATCATCCATTGCATTAAAAGTAAAGTTTTAATACATGTGTGTTCCTTCATTGTAATAAGACACCAAAATATGTAATCAAAATAAAAGACGAGTCTTGTATGTGCTCCGTCTTCTCAAATCCTGGTCATCGTACCTGTCTACTGTTGACCTGAGAATACAAGCATTTTGAAAGAGTAGAGTGAATTCGTAAGTATTTAAGTGTCATTACTCTGTTTTGGAAAGCTGTTATGTATGCCATGTAAACCTTTGAATGAAACATTTGATATAAGTATGAAAACCCTAGAAAATCTCATATTTCCTAGTAGTATGAAAGTAGTCTTCTACCAAGACCCGAATGTTTTGAAAGTAGTCTTCTACCAAGACCCGAATGTTTTGAAAGTAGTCTTCTACCAAGACTTGAATGTTTTGCTGTAACAAAGATGGTTTTTTTCCCCTGTATGACTATTATTAACAATATATAGTCTACCTCATCGTTTATGTGAACGTATCAAAAAATAAAAGTAATAGGAAAATTATAACCATATAAGTATTATCCTTTTGTATTAGGATAAACACGACATCGCGACTGCCGAAAAGTATTAACCTTGAACCTCCGTAGATATTCATTTTCCTCTGTAGCTAACAGCGGGTCGAAGGAATGGTTAGTCCCGTAAAGGTACCCCTAGTATAAGTATTAACCGTAGGCATCCGTAGATGTTCATTACCTCTGTTGCTAACAGGTGGGTGCCAGAATGGTTAGTCCCGTATAGTATCCTTTTGTACTAGGATAGACAGAACTAATCTACACGTATAGTATGTAATAGTATCTCATCATATAGTATCTAGGTACAAGTATCCACGTAAGTGTATCCATGTAAGAGGATCTAGGTAAGTGTATCTCTTCATATAACATTTAGTATAGACTCATGAATGAACTGAATTTGGTGTGATTCCTTGTAATAGGAGTAATGTTTTGTATCCCCTAAACTATCCCTATAATAGTTTACTGGAATGTATTTGTTGTCCAAGAAGGTTTATACACCCTTGCTACTCAAGAGTGTGGGAACTGAATGAAGAATGAAAGCTATCACATCAATATATATATATATATATATATATGTGTGTGTGTGTGTGTGTGTGTGTGAACTTAAGTGTATGGATATAGATTTGATGAAGGCCATGAAAGAGGTTTTGTAAAATATTTAAGAGTTTTGAACAATAAATAACCATGACTTGATGCCATTTTATCAAACATTTCAAAAGTAATGCATTTGATAACAAAATATTTTAAGACAGAAAACCATTTCATGTATCACATTTTGAAGTATGTGAGATCAGTTGGTTGAAAACATAGTTATAAATCACATGTGATTGATTCTATAACATACTGTTTTCTACTTGTATCCCCCCCCCATTAAAGCATTTAATATCACTTAAAACATTTATTAAGGGGTATGAACTCACCTGTAGATGGTGGTTTGGATGAACTGAATGATGTAGGATTGCTAGGTGTCAAGTGAAGACTTGTACACACCCAATGATCCTAGTTTACATATAATCACACATATATGTATCCAATTAGACTTTAAACCACTAACTGACAAAGTTATGACATCCTAAGGCATGTAAAACACCTTATATAAGTGCTACAAGTCATAAGGATTGCAGCTAAGTGCTATAGGACCTTGCTATTGTGTTTGGGGTTCAAGGGTAAACTCCCTTGGAGTTTACGGTTTTGTGACCATCACCCAATGAGTTTACGGTCGTAAACTCATGAGTTTACGGTCATAAACTCATGAGTTTACGGTCGTAAACTCATCACTCTTTGACCATAAGTTTTTTTGAGGTTCTACAAGTCCTTTGAAGCATTTCTTCTTGATGGTTAGGCCTTTGGAAGAGATTAGGGCACCATTTCCCTACTTTGTGGAGTTTACGGCCTCAAGACCATTTCCTTTTGGGTTTACTACCATAAACCCATATGGATTATGGTATTTCCATGTTTTCAAGTCCTATACACATTAAGGAGTGGATCTATGCAAGTTACCAAGGCTTAGTAAAGGGTTAGGGACATTTTGGTACCTAAAGAATGGTTTACGGTTCAAGGAGTTCTTGAACCGTAAACACCTTTGAGCTTGGTGTTTCCTTGTGTTTCTTTGATGTATGGAAGTATAACAAGATTTACAATACACTAGGGTAGGAGTACTTACTAGTTAGAAGCTTGATAGGCACCAAAAGGCCAAGAACACCAGTGTGTGTTCTTGGTGTTCTTGCTGAAACTTGAAGATTCAACCTTTTGGAAAGATTTCATGGATAGAAGTGTGTTAAATCACTAGATTAAGTGATATACTAACTTGAAAAGGTTAGAAACACTTACTATGTGAAGATTCGGAAGAAATCTTTGGATGATACTTGAGAGAGTTTGAGATTTGATCTTGAAAGTTGGAAAAGTGATAAAAATAACTAAGTGTCACTTTTATACCACTTCCCATTAGGGTTTACGACTGTAAACTCCTTGTTTAGGGCGTAAACTTTAAACTTTTGATGTTTTGAAAGTTTATTGTTGCACAATAAACCCTAGGGCATCCTCTCTCCTGATATTTCCTAAAGTGTTAATCCTGAAATACTCAAACTTATTCCAAAAAGTCTGAAAATTAACAGTAACTTTTCTGACTTCTATTGACTTGATATGTTGTACAGAATAGAAATTTCGGTTGTCACTATTCAAATGAAGAAGAAGTGGTTCCTAAAACACCACTTGCAGATACAATATTGGGCTATTCTTCACCTGTGATGGATTCTCCAGTTAAGTCGAATTTCGAGGAGACTGGAAATCCTGATGGCATTGTGAAAACTTCTACAGTGGACACAACCATCAATCACGGTGAACAACCAAAGATTTCGACTCCTGAGCAGACAACAGTCATACCATCGGAGGTTTCGAATGCCGAATCATTTCATGAGGAGGTTCGAACCTCAGGCATCACTGCAAACGTCTCTAATACATGTGCAAATGTCAAAAAAGGTAATGGAGTTTCGACACATAAAGCCCAAGGTAACCCTTCTCTTGTCATATCATCTACTTTCAAAACCTCCAATATTGATACTTTAGTTTCATTACCACCATTTATTGTTCCTAATACATCCCATATTCCTTCCTCTACTCATTCTCCTACTCTCCATACCATTATGCAACAAACCATTATTTCCCTCACAATCTACTGAAGAACCCATAACAGTTCATGATGATGAAACTGATGATGGCGGGTTTGTTAGTTCTTTTGCTGACATCGAGTTTGATCCTAAAGAAGAGAATATTCCTGACAACATGCTCATGTGTGGAAAGTAGTTCAAGATCTTAAACCGTAAACTCAACTCTTTACTCCAACTAGAAGTTGATGCAGGGGGTAAACATTCAGTTTCAGGTATTGAAGTCGATGTTATGTTGAAAGCCCAAGAGCTTCGTCTTATCAACAAGATTGATCAGTCTGACAAAAACAACGAATTAAGGGTTAAGGCTCAATCTAAGACCTTTAATGGTGAAGTGAAGGAATTGAAAGCAGTTGCTAAACAAAGGCATGTCTTATTTGTTCAGGATGTCAAAACTGTTCGGGAAGATGTCAATCGAAAGATTGAAGAATTAAGATCAAACATGGCAAAGGAATTACAGGAAATGACAAATAACTACTCTTCAATTCTTGAGAAGGTAGAT
This sequence comes from Lactuca serriola, assembly GCF_051521515.1. Classification (NCBI taxonomy): domain Eukaryota; kingdom Viridiplantae; phylum Streptophyta; class Magnoliopsida; order Asterales; family Asteraceae; genus Lactuca; species Lactuca serriola. Next base: position 86,069,749 of record NC_136411.1, on the reverse strand, counting down.
ATTACAGCTAGTGTTGTAACTAAAGTAACTCAATGTTACAATTCCATGCTTCCGAAGATGGATGCACAGGCCGAGTCGAAGACAAAACATTTTGGAAATATTGATTCGTTGTTGATTGAATTGAAGGCAATGGTTTTGAAATCAAGTTCTTCTTCTCTATTCACTCCTGAGTTTTTAACTCAGAAGTTTCACTTGCTTGAGTCGACAATTCATTGTGAGTTGGCTCAAATTTTCGAAACTATTAAACTTACTACCAACGGATGCCCCACTTGTCCTTATAGGGGTGCAAGGGGGAGAAAGAAAGGTAGTTGGTGTTGTAAGTGTTGATGTAAAAGTTGTAGGAAACGTCCTAACAACTCAAATTCCTCCTACTTTGCGAAAGAAGACTAATCCAATCATCTCGACAACTACAACGACAAAACCTTTGGCAAAAGGGATTGTTATTGGTGGATCAAGTTCGTCTTCGAAGCCAACTCCCACTGAAGAAGATAAAGGCAAAGGGAAATTTGTTGTCATTGAACAATCGAAGGAAGAGAGAAAAGTAGCTATTGAAGCTGAAATGGAAAAGCAACGGCATATTCAAAGTATTCTCAGACTTCGTCAGAATGATCCTCCAACTCTGAAAAAAATTGATCCAAGGAAACGACATAGCTATGAAAATATTGAAGTTATGGTAGTTCATGGAGAAATGCTTGACTTTGAAAAGAAGCCAAAGAAGAGTTATGCTACTGAGAACTTAGACATGAATCAGCACGATTTTCCCATCAACAAGATGATGGTTGTAACTTCGCAATATCGAGGGTGTACTTCAAAATTTTCGATATCATGTGGTTAGGGCAAACAATACCAACTTCACCTTTACTGTTGCTGACTTTCCTCTTATGAATCTAAATGACTTGATAACAGTCGCAAACATTCTTAAGGTCAACAATGAAATTAAACTTCAGGGTACAAGCAAAGAAGATTATTTGTTGGGTCTAGATTGTATTTTATTTTAAGGACTACTTTTGTAACGAAGCTTAGATGTAGAATGTCCTTATAATTTTTGTGCTTTCAATTTTCCCTATGAATATAGGAACGATACTTTTCGAGGTTAAGAACTTTATCCTGATTGTAATCATTTTCTCTTTTCCTCTTGTATTCAACTGATCAAGCAATACAACATGCTAAACAGATTATATTTAGATCTCTTGTTCTAAATCATTTCATACTCTGATTTTGTTTGATTACTCGATTCAATTGGAACTACAATAGTTTCTTTTTAATGGAAACTAATTAAATTCGTGATCAATTCAACAATAACATTCTTTTAGAATGAATTCGCATCTAAGTTTCCATCTCTAACCTCGCCAACGCCCTTCATCTGATTTTTTATGTCGTGTTCAAAAATCCAAAATCGTTTCAAAAACCCAAATATGATTTTTATGGCTTTGGAATTGCTTCAGAAACCCAAATATAATGAAGCTTATGAATTAGATATAACAACACCCTTTCATTCCTCTAAGAGATCCAAACACAATTGAAATTAGGTAAATAATTAGTTCTAAGAACATTGTGTTTGGAAATCGTTTAGAAACCAAAATCTGGTTTTTTGGGTTTGGAAGTTGTTTTAGAACCTGATATTTATCAAGATACGTTTAACATGTGAATTTGATTGATTCGATCTCACTTTTGCTTCTCTTTATTGATTTGTTTAACACTAATTTTGAGTTTTGATGATTCAGACTTTAATTTGCATTTTTGTGAATGTGCTGAATTTTTAATTTAGAGGGATCGTAAATGGAACAGGAGGGAATGGTGGTGGCTCACCAGACAAGAAGGCTCGAACCAATTTATATATTTAATTATTTGATAATTAAAAAAAAGGTAAAAGAAAACAATAAGGGTAAATCAGTCTTTTTAGAATAGACAGGGACCAAGTATGCAATAAAATTATAAAGTAGGGACGGTCCGAGTTAAAAAAAAAATTTGTTATGGACCACGCACGCAAATTACCCTAAATCACAGGGAGCATCCGTGTAATTTACCCTAATATTTACCAATTGAAAACCGAACTGAGTATATTTACTAAGTTAAATAGACACAGTCTAGAGGTTTAGTACCTAAGCTTAGATAGGGCTATAATGTATATACCCAATCCCACATACATACACACACACACACACATATATATATATATATATATATATATATATCTATATATATATATATATATATATATATATATATATGGGGGGGACTCTAATGTATATTCCCTATGCCACACACACACACACACACACACACATATATATATATATATATATATATATATATATATATATATATATAACATGTCTATCAAAATTATAATGGTCACAAATAAACCTCACCATATATATATATATATATATATATATATATATATATATATATATATATATTTCAAATGAAGACAATAAATAAAGTGAAAATGTGAAGATGTTACTTTATGTTATTATTCTGTTAAGAACTTTTTTTAGTGTGGTATTATAGTAAATTCTAATGTGAATATTAATATATGATTATCTATATATTCATTGTGGAATAAAAGTCATAGCAGAATAATAATATAAAAGTAGTGCATTCACGTATTCACTTTATTTTGAGTCTTTATATATATATATATATATATATATATATATATATATATATATATATATATATATATATATATATATATATATATATGAGTTATTTGGAAAACAAAAAAAAAACCCTAAAAATAAGAAAAATGCATAAAAAAATACTTAGAGATTACAAAACTTTTTTTTTTAATTTTTTTATAAAAAAATCACAGGCTTTTTAATAAATTCGTTGAAAAAAATATAAAAAATCTATTGTTTTAAAAAAATTAATTTTTCAAAAAAAATCAGCAAATTTATTTTATAACATGTGGTTTTTTCATAAAAAAAAATTAAAAAAAAAAAGATTTTTGATCTCTAAGTATTTTTTTTATGCATTTTTATGATTTTTAGGGTTTTTTGTTTTCCATAGAACCTAAACCTATATATATGTATATATGTGTGTGTGTATATATATATATATATATATATATATATGTAGGGGAAGGATGATTTGAAAACTCATAGTTTTCCAAGAACCCGAGAACTAAAAGTGGAGCGTTGGATCAATTATTTGTATGGCTTAGATGATTAGTGACAAAATTTGTAATTATTAATAAGTTTAGTGGCATATTAGGTTTATTAAAAATAATCATGAGGGAAAACTCGATATAAAAATGTTGTATCCTTAAGATCAGGTAACCCACAGATTACTTCCCCAAAACAATTGTCATCGTCACCAACCCCCTTCTCTCTCTCTCTCTCTCTCTCTCTCTCTCTCACCTTGATATTCCCCCAAATTCAGACTTTCTCTCTCTCTCTCTCTCTCTCTCTCTCTCTCTCACCTTGATATTCCCCCAAATTCAGACTTTCTCTCTCTAATCCCTTGATTGCCTCTTTCTTTCACAACTTCATCGTTGATTGTCTGATGAAATCAAATGCCACCGTCTGAAATCTATGGCTGCGTACAGTAATCGTCACGTCATCAATCGATTACCTTTTTCATCGTCTCTCTTCGGTCTCCATCGACATCCCCTGTTTCCACTCTCTTCATTGTTGTCTTCCACTACAATGACCTAATATCATCGCTCTCTTGTATATCTCGAACTGAAGTTGTCTTCATCAATCGTCGCCTCTTGCCCTTCCTTGTTGATTGAAGATCTGATCGAGAAGTCGATTCCTTATCGATAGTAGATTCGATCGAATATTTGAGTAGAGAAGATGATTCTTTATCGATCGAGTATTTGATTAGAGAATCTTCCACTGCCAAATTGGCCTCTAATTAGAGAAGACAATCTTATGCCGATCAAGTATTTGAATGTACAAGCATCTATTGCCAAATCGACCTAACCGGATCTACACCACGATATAACCACCAATAAATCGAAATGAAAACTCTGACCATCAAGTGCCTAAAACTACAATGAGGTAAATCATTAATCTCATTTTCTGAATGTTAATTTCAGTATTTATGTTCTTCTCATAAGTTAAAAGGTTTCTTTGAGTGACCAGATAAGGTTTTATTACAGATTAATAGTCTAGAAGTTGAAATTTTCATCAATAGATTGGCCTCAACAAATTTCTGGAACTTTTTAGGTTGGATTTGTTTTTTTAAAGAGTTAATGTCACTAAATTGTATCAGAGTTTCAACTTTGTTCCATTCAAGTACCTTGAACTTTATTTGAAGAGGTTTTACCACTCAAGTTTTGGTTTTGTTCCATTTATTTGAAACTTCAGTTCATAATTTTGTTCGATTCCCGATTCCTATGAAATTTATAAACCAACTTCGCCTTCTACATGTAGTTCTAGTAAACAATATTTGAAATAGTTTTTTTTTAAGAGTATATGGTTTTGGTTACTCTACGTTACTTTATTAATGATTAAAAGTCATTTACATTTGACCACGATAAAGTAAGCAATAAGTAATTCAATTCAATTCCATTCCGTTTATTTATTTTTTTACTAGTTTATAACCCGTGGGCACCACGGATTAAAAAGGTAAAAATAATTTTAATTAATTTATAAGGTAATTATTGAGCAATGATAAAAAAAATTAATAATTAAATAAATTAGAAAATAGATATTACAAATAATTTTTTTGTTGACATGTTTGATGTGTAAAATGGAGGAAAAATCTTAGAATGACAAGTGGCAAATAATTAATGTGAAGCTCTAATTGATTGACAGGTGGCAAATGTGCTACTCTTTTATTAGGTAGGGAGATATTTTAATTCGATAGTTAACAATTATTAGTTTTTGTATATAGTGATTGTGTTGTTGCACTTGTGTTGGTTAGTGGTGAGAAGGCACATCAACTTGGGTTACATGTGATTGCAAAGGTTTATGGATATGTTGATGTTGAACATGTAATTAATTAATTAATCAAGCGGAAAATGTTTTAAAAAAATTGGGATTTTGTGGAATTTTGATAATTTGGTGTAACTTGCAGGTACCTAGGCTATTTACTACCACCCCAACACTTGCTATACCTAAGGCTATTTCAAGATTTGGATTAGATGCTTCTCAAATAGATTTTGGTACATTCCTTCATTTTTCGGAATGCAGGATTTCCAATTCCAATTCCATAGCTTACATTTGTATCTAAATCTGACTTTCCTGTTACTGTAAATTCAACGTCTATATTAGTTTGATTTTTACCCTCTGCTTGCGATTTAATTTACATATAAGTTACGTATGATTCATATGTAATTTACATATGAATCACATGTAAAGATGCATTAGTTGGTGGGTAAATAACATGTAATTCACATATGAATTACATGAGATTCACATGTAATTTACATATGATTCACTTATGATTAACATGTAAGTCACAAGTGAATCACATATGAATTACATGTGATTCACATGTCGATCACAAGTGAATCACATAAGAATTACATGTGATTCACATGTAAATAACATGTAATTCACATATGAATGACATGTAAATCAAATATAATTCACAAGTGAATCACATATGAATTACATGTGATTCATATGTAAATCACAAGTGAATCATATATAAATTACATGTGATTCACATGTAAATAACATGTAATTCACGTATGAATTACATGTGGTTCGCACAAGGTTGCAGAACTTGCTACTCGGTACCTGCTCGACCGACTACCGAGTAGGGAGTACTCGGGTAGTACTCGGATTCGGTAATTCATGTAGAAATATTTTAAGAAAATTTTATATGTCAAAATCATAAGTTAAAATCATAATTTGATTGAAATATATAACAAAGTTAGATATATGTGAATGCATAAAACATGAAATACAAACAATTGTCTCTATTCGTGAATAATTACTGAAAATTTAAGATATATATATATATATATATATATATATATATAGTAATAATCACATGTGTGTGTTAAATAATAAATCATTAAGTGTATTATACATATTAATCTTGAAATTCTTGATTTTTTTCTCTTTTTGACAATTTTGACCCTTTGACCAAGTTTGACTGAGTTGGCGGAGTTTGACCGAGTAGGCCCGAGTTAGAGAGATATTGACCTATTTTTGAACGAGTTTGACTTAATTCGGGTTTTTTTGCCGAGATCACAAAACTCGCCTCGGTGGAGGGCCGAATTCGAGTACTCAGCTGAGTAGGCCGATTTTTACAACATTGGATTCACATGTAATTCACATATGATTCACTTGTGTTTCGCATGTAAATCACAAGTGAATCACATATGAATTACATGTGATTCACATGTAAATAACATTTCATTCATATATGAATTACATGTGATTTACATGTAAATCACATGAAATTCATATATGATTCATTTTTTATTCACATGTAAATTAAAAGTGAATCACATATGAATTACATGTGATGCACATATGAATTATCTGTGATTCACATGTAATTCACATATCAATCACATGTAAATCACAAGTGAACCACATATCAGTTACATGTGATTCACATGTAAATCACAAGTGAATAACATGTGAATTACATGTAAATCACATATGAATTATGTCTACATGCACACATGCATTTTATGTGAGTAATCTTCGTTAATTATTTTTTTTAAAATTTTCTTATGAATTTCACATTTAAATCTTAAAAGATACAATCACATGTGAATATTACATTATATAATCACATGTGAATCTTACATAATATATACATGTGCATTTTTATGAGTGTAGTGATCTTTTTTTTTCTTGTAGATTTTGAACAATTTATGGAAAATGTTGAAGAGGTGAAAAGTAATAAATTGAAGAAATATGGAAATCTTGATATGAAAAAATGATAATACTGTGAATCTTTGTAGTTTTTTTAGTTTTTTATATTTTATTTTGTATCGAATAAAGTACTTGTAGTATTATCTTTATAGATTGATTAATAAAAATGAGATTTTTTCTTATTTACTTACGAATATTATAGTATAAGAAATATGCATATATGCATTTGAAAATATATGCATATATGCACCTAAAACGTTGATTTTTTTGTTAAAAACATTAGAGTTTTTTTTTTTAAATATTCTAGTCTTTTTTTAATTTACTGATTTTTAAAATTTTATATAGTAAAAAAATGCAGTTTTTTAAAAATATTGCAGTTTTTTTAAGAAAATGCAGGTTTTCTGAAAAATTTGTAGTTTTTTTTAAATGCAGTTTTTTTTTAATTTGCGGTTTTTTTTGAAAAAATTACAGTTTTTTTTAAATTATTTTATTTCAATATATATTTTTTTAAAATTCATGTTTTCTGGAAAAAAAAATTAAAAAATCTCCAGTTTTTTTTTTTTAAATCGAAAATTATTTTCTTTGTTAAAAAAATCCAAAATTTGATTTATTATGTTAACTTTTAGAACTGTTTATTAATATTTCAATAACAAAAAAATTAAATATTAAATGAGTTAGGTAAGATGACGATCATACCCTTAATGAGTTAATTTTGATCTAACGTTTTACCTTTAATTCTCAAGTTCTCGGGAAACTATGAGTTTTCAACGGATCTCACCCCTACTCTCTCTCTCTCTCTCTCTCTCTATATATATATATATATATATATATATATATATATATATATATATATATATATATATAGCGAGAGAGAGAGAGAGAGAGAGAGAGATGTTTAGGTTCTATGGAAAACAAAAAATTCTAAAAATCAAAAAAATGCATAAAAAAACTTAGAGATCACAAATCTTTTTTTTAGTTTATATTCTTTAAAATCACAGGTTTTATTATAAATTCGTTGAAATTTTTTTTGAAAAAAAAACAAAAAAATCGAATAAACCAGAAAAACAGACCCATGAAACTGAAAGTCGAACCCATCCAAAAACTGAAGTTATCAGTTTGGGTTCGGTTTTACCCCACAACCGACCTATGCCTGGTCATTAACATATTAAATTTAAAAATTGAAAAGTTATTTCAATAGAACTTTTGTCAAATAAAAGAATTATTTCATTAATTTATTTACTAAATGAGAAAATTGTCTCATACCCTTGTTGGTCTTAAACTGTTACAATTGAAAATTATAAATAAGTTGGTATATACCATTACCTATTTGTACTAATAAAACTTATAGATAGTCGAACAAATGGGCACCAAGTATATATTTTATTATACTGGTAGTAAACTTTTGTACCAACTATAGTTGGTATTGTACCATCTCATCCCTATCTTAGATTGTTTTAAGCCTAAAAGTGAAATGTATATCCATTAGAAACATTAACAAGTCAAAATATGTAACTGTTTTTCACATGCTACAATCTTTGACCATCACCCCATATTTTTTTATATGATTTTTTCCAAAAATAATTAGACACGATATCATTATCTTCGTTTTTAAAAAAATAATAAACCTTTCCATGATATTTGAGTGTTGAAAACTATCAAAAACACTAAAAACAATAACAATAAAAAAACATGAGAATTAAGAGACAAAACGAAAAAGTTGATTCAAAAGATTTTTTGTCAAATGTGAGGTTATTGCGGAAAAAAAAGGGCTGACATTTTTTTCGAAAAAAAAAATCTTAAAGATTTTTTCAACAAACAAATCGCCTAAAATTGGAAGATTACGGGTAAACCTGCTAAAGGGCTAAAATGAAAAAAATAGAGAAATACGTAGTAAAAGGTCATTAGGATTTACCACAACCGCGAACAACAACAATCGCCGCAAGCCTACATAAAATATAGGGTTCTATAACACCCAACTTTTTAACACAATGTACACCCAAAATTTTCACTTATTAATTATAAACACATTAGTGTATGATTACATTAATATATCAACACAAGTAGTTATTAAAATGATTTGTTCCAAGAAAATAAAATACAATGACCGGAGTTGGATATCACTCTCTCAATTCTTTTATCCTTACTTCTTAAATAATGTTACTTACAAAACACACATCAATAAAAATGATAAGCAACAAAGAGCTTAGTACGTAATCATTAACAATAATACACATAAGTATTATGATATATGAATACACCAATAATCAGGTGTATAGTTAATCGAACTTATTTACCAATTAAAATTCATAATTACCCATTACATAACTCATCATAGACTACACTCACTCTTTTTATCTCCATCTCTATACTTGTACTTTCTTTTTATACTCAATCACATTCTATCTCTCCATTCTCTCTCTCTCTCTCTCTCTCTCTCTCTCTCTCTCTCTCTCTCCCCCTCCCTCCCTCCCTCCTTCCCTATGTATCTCGATATCCCTTTTTCTTTACATTCATAATATATATTTCTTTATATCTCTATATTCATATTCTTCATACACTCACACTCGCTCTACCAATTTATGTTTATACTTTCTCTCTCTCTCTCTCTCTCTCTCTCTCTCTCTCTCTCTCTCTCTTTATACTCACAATCTCTCTATCTCTCTATATTTATACTTATACTCTTTCTATAATAGCATTTTATCTATATCTCTATCTATATACTCATACTCTCTCCCTATACTCATACTCCTTACACTCGCATACTCTCTTTATATCATACTCTATCTATCTCTTTAAATCACAATTATGTTGACTCATAAATTTGTATAACAATACTATATTTTGTATCTTAGTAATACTCACTAATTAGCTCCTATTTTAATGTACAACTACATCTCTCAACCATAGTAACTCATTAACACATATTCCATTTCATATCTTGACTTTACTCGCTAAAATGTAATACTTTGCTATGTATCTCAATTATATTTGTCTATTCACTCAAATAGTAATAAAGTAATATATTCTCACCTACTCTACTTCATGCCTCGTATTTCATTAGATTGCTATAATTTTCATTTATAAAAAAATACTCAACTCATGCAATATTAATAAATAAAAATTGAGATATTATACTCTACTTTGAGTATACATGACTATATATATATATATATATATATATATATATATATATATATAATCTAGAGAAAATTAAGGTTACTCATTTGGCTAACTAGTAAAGATTAACTATTATTCTGGCCTCCAACTCTCTGCTCTGCTTTTCAATTCATCACTTGTCCAATCTTATTTGGATAGTATATCAAGTTTATTAGAACATGTCTAATCTCATAATATATCAACCTCAATGATGAATTACCTAACCACTAACTTAACTTGGTAACCATTTGTTACCAAACTAGTCAAATTTTCAAATAAAAAATCAACTAACGACTTAACCCCGTAAACCGTTTACCCACTAAAAAAATATCGGCAAATTAGTGTGTTGATATATGCATATTAGTTATATATTTTATGCATTATTTTAATATTTTTTTTCTACATTTATGCTTATTTTAGGAAAAATGGTACTTAATTTATTATAAATCTGTTTTGTAGCAATAAAGACATGCTCGGGATAAAAAGGAAGCAAAATGCAGAGTTGGAAGCAATGAAACTTGGACCTAATCAAAGCAAGGAAAATTTTGGCATAAACTTTGAAGCCCATGACATGGGGACCTTTTACCACGCCACAGTATCTCGAAGATTCACGATCAAGTTGGTAGACTTGGGCTTTACGCGTTTACCGTGAACATCACGATGTGGTGGCCTTTAGCCACGACGTGGGAGACAGTTTTTTTGGTATAAATATATGAAGTCCAGTTCTGCCTTCAAAAAGAACGTATGATTCAAGTAATTCACGATTTTTGGCACCCAACGAAGCATTAGAAGGCAGAGAATCACCTAAATTCGTCTAGAGTTCACGTTTTGGAAAGATGGAAGGCAATTTTACTTCTAAATCTTAGTTTTCCTTGATTGTTGTCATGTCTTTCATTGGTAACTTTGAATTTATTTGTTTGATTCCAGTAGCTATGGGATAAAAACCCTAACTTCTCTTTAGATACAGAGGATCTATGCTAGTATGTCTTGATTTATTGGATATTTGAATAATTACTAGTTGTTTATTTGCTTTCTTAGCTTGATAAAGATTCTTTTGTGTTAAAGACAACCACTTTTGATATTTATTACTGAATATTCCAAAGATTGGATGATCATTCTATTTTAGGATATTTGAATATTATAAATTTGTTATCATCAAAGTTATAGGACTAGAGTTTCGATAAAAATTCATAGGATTAAATAGAAAAAGTGGGTAATTTAATGTCGAAGCTAATATATGATGATCATTCATATGTTAAATTGATGTTATCATTTATTATTATCAATTATTAATCAAGTCTAGTTTAACTCAAACTTAACCCTAATTATCATGTTAGTTTGTGCACTTGATCAATGAATAAATAAACTCGATAATTGGAGGATTAGTCTTTTAATCATAAATTCTAATCACTTTAGGAATCAGTAAACAACAAATAATCAATTCAAAGTATTATCCAAGAAATCAACCATAGGAGTATTAATAAATCGAAATCTGAACAAAAGTCTCTTCCAATCCTTTCTTTTCATTCGAATTTTGATTGCTTTTATGTTGTTTAAGTGTTGCGTAGTAAATTGATTTAAGTTTCTAGTCTTGCAAAACTAGAAAAAAAACCCAACTTTTATTGCTTGTTATTTAGGTAAATTTTACTAGATAATTCGGGTTTTAATAACTGTTCCCTTAGATCGATACCCGACTTACCTGAAGTTTGTTATAATTGATTAGGTACATTGCTTAGTTTCGTATAGATAGTCTAGTTTAGTTGGTAATTAAAACTAGTATATAAAATACACATTATGGGTATAACCCTTACCAACCAGATTAACATTCAATTAATTATCAGGTTTTAATAACACCATATTCATAAATCATGTAACATTCAAGTGCTATTAACTCTCTACAAAATATTACGTAAACATAATTACGTAATAACGAGATAAAAGTACATCGATTCATCTCGTATCTTCGACCTTATATCAACGTACACTAGTACAACTCTACGATAATAAGCCTCCAAAAATGCATCCAGGGCCTCTCCCCCGATCACATGTGCCAAAACAACTTATGACACAAACATGATATACATATATATATATATATATATATATATATTGCTCGAAAATGATGTTGAATCCATCCCTTGGCCATGCCACGTCCAACTGTCCTTCCCGATAATGTGCTACATGTATTACCAAATCACCATGTTTCTCTTTCTAACTGAAAAATGTGTCCTCATGACTCGTTTCATTTCTGCATCGTGTAATTTAATCTACGCGTCGCGTTGTACCCAAGACTTAACCATTTGACTTTGACTTCTGTTGCCTTCCTCGAAATACCAACACACTTTTACCTCAACTTCAAGCAACCATAACTTCTTCATACAAACTCTGTTTTTGACAAACTTTATATCAATGGAATCATCTCAGGGTGAACTATCACTTTCTTCAACTAATACATATTTATTATTATACATTAATATCTGTTATGAAAAACAAGTGTCTTAATTTCTCCCTTCCATAAAGGATTCCATCCTCGGAATCTCACTAAGTAAAGGTATCTCAACCTAAGTCTTTTCTGATACTCTTAATTCACAATCTCATTTTATTATAAGACTTTTCTCTTGTCAAATCTTAATATGTGAGTGTATTAAATATTATACTTTTTTCGCATACGATATAATATTCTCAGGTATTTTGAACTTGTTTTCTTCTAAACTTTCTCCAACTTATTAGTCCATTATCTTTATTAGGACAAGAACTTATATAAGTCTTTTCTTTGAGTTATCATGTCAATTCAATACTCATATATTATAATAATGATTTAAATTTTGTTACTAGTCACTCAAATACAATAAGCATAATGTTTATACGTATCCCAAACATATTTAACAACATCTAAATCTTGGTCATTAACGATCATTCTACAATTGAAAATCATATTGATTGCTAAAGCAATTGCTGAGACCTCAAAGAAGTATCTCAGTGGTAAAGAGCAATTATATACTTACATCAGTTATAATATAGCTATAAATTTGTTTACCTCTAGTGTTATGTCTTGGAATAGTGTCTAAGGCTGCAACTATATTAGGCAAGTATTTGACCCGATTGTGCTTGGTCCTTTTGGGTTGCGTTCACCATAGCAACTTGATAGGATGATTTATTAAGAGAGAATAAATATTATTAATACATTATGGGAATAATATAAAGAATAATAATATTTTTATTTGATTAATATAAGTCATAAATTAATTGGTATTAATTTGGTGACTTAAAGAGATTAATTAAATAAGAGGGTATAAACTGTCAATTGTTTGATAGTTAAACTTTAGACTGTAAATCCATATTGGATAGGGGTGGACGGATTCTAGAAGCTAGAGATAGCTTAAAATCGTCCAAGTCTATCTAAGGAATGGATTTGGATTGCTTTAAGAGAAGATTATCCGATTAGGGTTTAAGTTGTAACCCTTAAGGAGTCTACAAGTATAAATAGACCATATGGCAAAGGGAAATCGGCACTTGATCTAAAGTAGAGAACCCCTGGCCGAATTCCTCCACTCTCCTCTCTCTCAAATAATCTTCCTTGCTATTTGGTGTTTGTAAGCCATTATAGGAGTGACAATTGTGACTCTAGAGCTCCAAGACAACAAGATCAAACAAGAGATTCAAAGGTATGATTCTAGATCTGTTTTTGTATTGTTCTTATACCTAATTAGTCATTAGAAGTCTTGGATTCAAAGCATGTTTAATTAGAAAGCCTAGATCCAAGCATTAGGGTTTTGCATGCGCACATAGGAAAGTTCTTATGGCTAAAACTCATCAGTGGTATCAGAGCTTAGCTTGGTTTTCATTAAATTGTTGCTTATTTGTTTGAAACTTAACTGCAAAATTCAATTTTTGTGTTTCTGAGTCATGGACTCGGCGAGTTCCATAGTGGACTCGGCGAGTCACTTGGTGCACTCGGCGAGTCCAAGCGTCAGTATTGGCCAGATTCGGGATTTCTTCATGATTATCTTATGGAAACTTACCTTAATCATATTAGATCAACCCTAATCTGATTTTTGATATATATGACTATAATCTTGATCTAATTAAAGATATTTATCAACTAATAAAATATTTAATTTCCTTATATGATAATTGATTAATTATTTTGATTTATTTGGTAATTATCTTACAAGAAATCTTGAATAAATCAAATAAAGATAATTAGGAAATTAATTGTTAATTAAAATTATTTGTTATTTGATCCTCCATGTTTTAAATGTTTAAAACTTGTCCTCAAGTTTTGAAATTTATATTTTGTGATTAAAAGTTTTAATTTAGACAATTTAAATTTCAAACCCTAGATTTTAAAAAGTTTAAAATACAACCCTATACTAATATAATATTACAAGAATAATATGTATATATATGTATAACTAAAATGCTAGTCTTACCGTTAGTAGGCCTCATTCACGAAGCCGATCTATAAGGTGGGTATAAGGTTGCGGCCTATAAAATGGCGCTTAATGGGTGTACACTCACACCCACCGCTTGCTTGATCGGTGGAGGGTCGTTAGCCAAACGGGTAGGATAGGGCAACCTCATCCTCTCATTAAAAGTATAATAAGTAATACAAAGTAACTACACATTTTTAAAATTTCCCAATCTTAGTTACTTTAGGAAAAGTGAATTGATGCAATCCCATGAAATTACACTTTGCACCCTTGCTAAGAAGTTAGTGGAGCGTGTGTGGTTTACCGGCACACTAATTGGTTCTAAGCAAAGGTGGCAAAGGGTGATTCATTGTTTATCATAGTTCGATGGAGCGTGTGTGGTTTACCGGCACATCGAATAGGTGATCGTTACAATGAAGGCACCATGTGAATTTGCATGGTAATTCACACCCGCTTTGTGATCCTCGGTATCCCAGTCACAAACAAGAGGGGCATATCGAGATTTAAACATGCCATTGAATAGTTTCAATGAATCTCATCCGAACCTAGGAATTCTCAATACATTTAGGGCTTATAGTTAGGTTTTTATGGTGGAGAATTAGTGAATCGTCATTCACTTACCTTCATATTATTTGCATGTTAGATTACGGCATCCCTTTTCTAATATGTAAATATTGTTGTTGGATCCTAGCCCTAATTTTTCTTATTGGGTGATAATTAGGGATTCATATTCTAATCTATATTTGTCCTTTCTATTTGTAGATGTCGAACGCAAACAACGCTGCTGCTAGTTCTTTCACATTGATGAGCCTTTGTCAAAAGGTCACTTTCGATGGAACGAACTTTAGTGAATGGATAAGATACATTCGCACCATTGCTAGCTATGAGGATAAGGAGTATGTCCTCGATGAGAAGCTCGAGAAAATTAACCCTGAAATTGCTACTTCGGCTGAAATGACCACTTTTGAAACTCATGAGCGTGATGCAACGAAGGTACATTGCATCATGATAGCCACCATGAACTCCGAATTCCAAAAGTCCTACGAGGACATGTACCCGTACGAGATGCATCAAGACTTATTGGAGAGATACCACCAAAACGCGAGACAAGAGCATTATGAGATTTTCACTAACATGATTTCCGCAAAGATGGGTCATGGAGAGTCTCTTACCGTGCACCTGCAAGATGCAAAGGTATGTCGACCGCCTTCGCAAGTTAAATGTTGACTTTGGGGAAGACTTGGCGATCGACATGGTGCTTCACTCTTTGGCTCTGATGTACAATCAATTTAGGATGACCTACCACATGAACAAAGAGGAAGTCACCCTAAGCAAACTCCAAGGTCTCTTGAGGGTCGCTGAGAGCAACTTCAAAGACAAGTCTGTTGCACCAACTCCCAATCCACCCGCTGCTCCTGTCTTGGATATTAGTCAAGGAAAGGGAAAGAAGAGGAAGGCTTCGTCTAAGAACTATCGCAAGGTTAAAGCCCGAGATGGTGCCTCTTCTAGTGGGACCAAAGTTGATCCTGCTAAGCCCTGCCCTAACCCAAAGGAGGCAGAGTGCCACCACTTCCATAAGATAGGACATTAGAAGAAAAGCTACCCAGAGTACCTGCAAGCCATTAAGGAAGGAAAGATCAAGCCGTCTTTCGCAGGTATATACACAATTAAATCTAACGATTCTAATCATGCTATTTCTTGGGTTCTTGATACCGGTTGTGGTTATCACATTTGTTCTAATGTGTAGGGACTGAGAAGAAGTAGGGATGTGGAGCAAGGAAGGATCAATCTAATCATCGGAAACAGAAGATCGTCGCTTGTGACCAAGATTGGAGTGTATTCTTTAGTGCTTAGGAATAATTTATGTTTAGATTTGAACAATTGTTGCTATTCGCCAGAAATGGCTAGAAACATCATTTCATTTCATGGTTTATTTAGACAAGGTTTTAGATTTCTTTTAATAATGAGAATGGTTCTATTATAGCTTATCTAAATGGTGTCTTTTATTTTGAAGCAATACCATGTAATGGAATATATGAAACTGTTATGATTGTTGATAACTTAGGAAATGATGTTTTGAACATAGATTCTTCCAATAGTATGGATAGAGCATCCTTGTGGCACTGTCGTCTTGGACATGTCAACAAGAAACGCATAGCCCAACTCCAAAAGGATGGAGTGTTGGAGTCATTCGACCTTAGGGAAGATAACACGTGCGAGTCTTCTTTACTTGGAGAGATGACTAAATCACCCTTCACAAGTACGTGTGAAAGGGGTGAGGGTCTATTGGACCTAATACATACCGATGTATGTGGACCGTTTAGATCAACCACGAAGGATGGGAACCGTTTCTACGTGACTTTTACCGATGACTATAGTAGATATGGGTATATCTATTTAATCAAGCAAAAGTCAGAAACCTTTGAAAAGTTCAAAGAGTTCAAGAATGAAGTGGAGAATCAATTTGGAAGGAAAATCAAGATGCTTCGATCCGATCGAGGAGGAGAGTACCTAAGTCTTGAATTCCACGGTTATCTCAAGGAGTGTGGAATAGTTTCACAGTTGACGCCTCCTAGGACACCGCAGTTGAATGGTGTGGCAGAAAGGCGTAATCGAACCTTATTGGATATGGTTCGCTCTATGATGAGTTGTGCTTCACTATCAATCTCTTTTTGGGGGTATGCCTTAGAGACTGCCGCCCATATCCTTAACCGAGTCCCTACTAAGAAGGTTACCAAAACACCTCACGAGATGTGGACAGGGAAAGCTCCCTCGTTAGCACATATCAAGGTTTGGGGTTGCGAGGCTTTCATAAGACGAGATACTCACGACAAGCTCGAACCTCGAAGTGAGCGATGTATTTTCATCAGCTACCCACAGAAATCCTTTGGATATCTCTTCTATAGACTGAAGGAAATTGTTGTCTTTGTTGCGAGAAGAGGAGTTTTCTGAGAGAGAGAACTCATAAGCCAAGGAGACAGTGGGAGGCAAACCGAACTTGAAGAGATTCAAGAGTCGATAGATGAAGAAACCTCTACCGCTGGCACTCAACCCGAGGAGGAAACTCCGGTTGAACCGATTGACGAGTCCTTACCTCTTAGACGTTCCGATAGAGTTAGAGTTCAACCCCAGTTCTATGGTTTTCATATTACTACCGAAGGAGACACGTATATTAGTGATGGTACACTAATAAATCTTGATGAACCTAATAGCTATAAGGAAGCCATGGCAGGCCCGAAGTCTTCAAAATGGAAAGAGGCAATGGATAGTGAGATCCAATCCATGTATGATAACCAAGTTTGGAATTTGGTTGATAATGTGCCCGGACGTAAGACCGTTGGGTGCAAGTGGATCTTCAAGAAGAAGATCGACGTGGATGGAAACGTACACACATATAAAGTGTGATTGGTCACGAAGGGCTTTACTCAAACTCTCGGAGTTGACTATGATGAGACCTTCTCACCAGTTGCGAAGATAAAATCTATTAGAGTGATGCTAGCGATTGCCGCATTTCATGATTATGAGATTTGGCAAATGGATGTCAAGACCGCTTTCCTTAACGGAAAGTTGGCTGAGGATGTTTACATGGCTCAGCCAGAGGGTTTTGTGGATCCGAAGCATCCAAATAGAGTGTGTAAGCTTGAGAAGTCCATTTGTGGACTTAAGCAAGCGTCTCGCAGATGGAATCTTTGCTTCAATGAGAAAGTCAAAGAGTTTGGATTTGTACGAAGCAAAGATGAATCTTGTGTATATGTCAAAGCCAGTTGGAGTATAGTAAGCTTCCTCGTTCTATATGTCGATGACATATTACTCATAGGAAATGACATCCCGACTCTGTAGGAAGTTAAGTCCTGGCTCGGGATGTGGTTCGCTATGAAGGACCTCGGAGAGGCTTCTTACATTTTGGGAATAACGATAGTAAGAGAAAGAAGTAAGAGACTAATTGGACTTAGTTAGAACACTTACTTAGAGAAGATACTAAAACGTTTTAGTATGGAAAACTCAAAGAAGGGAGAATTACCGATAAAAAGTAATGCCAAGTTGAATAAGACTCAAAGTCCGAGTACCGAAGCTGAAATAGAAGAAATGAGCCGGGTACCATACGCTTCCGCAGTTGGCTCAATCATGTACGCTATGACTTGTACTCGCCCTGATGTAGCCTTTGCTTTGAGCATGGTTAGTAGATATCAAGGGAACCCTGGCAGAGCCCATTGGATTGCGGTGAAGAATATCCTTAAGTACCTTCGGAGGACAAAGGAATGGTTCTTAGTCCTCGGAGGGAGTGGTGACTTGAAGGTGCGAGGGTATAGTGACGCCAGCTTTCAGACCGACAGGGACAACTACCGTTCGCAGTCGGGCTGGGTCTTTACCCTAAATGGAGGAGCAGTGACTTGGAAGTTCCAAGCAAGAAACCGTAGCTGATTCAACGTGCAAATCAGAGTACATTGCAGCGAGCGAAGCGTCGAAGGAGGCAATATGGCTGAAGAACTTCATCGGTGATCTTGGAGTTGTACCTGCCATAAAGGAGCCCATGGAGATTTTCTGTGATAATGAAGGAGCGGTTGCCTTGACCAAGGAACCGAGAGATCATGGTAGATCAAGACATATCGACAGAAAATATCACTTTATTAGACATCGTGTAGAAGAAGGACAACTCATAGTGAAGAGGATATCATCAGAAGATAACCCAGCAGATCTGCTTACGAAGGGACTGAGTAGGGTTAAGCACTTGCAGCATGCTAGGAGTATTGGGCTGAAGGATGATGTTAGCATAGATTAGATAGTAGTAGAAACGTGTAATAGATAAATGTAATTAACATTTGATGATTAAATAAAGGAGTTTTATTTATGAGTAATGTTACTGTCTTATGTTAATTGTTTAACTATTGTTTCATTTTGCATGTTTTGACTTCCAGAATAATTGAGTTTAATTATTCAAATTGTCCACAATCGTTCATCTGTTGGAAGTAGATATGAATGAAGATTGTCGTGAATTGGTGCGTAGATTGTCTAAATGGTTTTAGACATAGCAAAGGGTTGCTACGACGTTCATGAGTGCTTATGAACTGGCTTTGAGCATTGGAACAAACCCGCGCTTGCTGGAATCACCTTATGGAATATGATATAAAAGGGTGATCGCAAGACGATAATATCATATAGTCTTAAAACCTAGATATATGGTTTGTTATTTGTTAATTAATTGTACATTGATAATGCGAAAACGCATCAGTAACTCGTTGTCATAAAACGCATTGTTGTGTATAGTTGATTAATGAATAAGTAAATGCATATAAGTCGAAGTTTATCTGTAACTTTTATCCCAAGAGGGTGAAAGCGATATCTCGGCCGCTCGATGACTTGATTTGACTTATGTGTCGGGCCCGGTCAGAACTGAATTGATGTGTTCGATTAAGTTCTATGTCAAATAAATCAGAGATCGAGAAACCTAAATGCTTGACTAATCATTCCATAGAATTGTCAGCATGATATCTAACAGAGGACTGTACGATCCCTTATCTAAAGGACAAGATTGATTAGATCAGAGCTTGACAGCGTCTTTGAGAGCTACGATTGCAAATCAAATTATACTTGTGCATATAGTTACTAGACTTATCCAAGTGGGAGACTGTTTGAATAGTGTCTAAGGCTGCAACTATATTAGGCAAGTATTTGACCCGATTGTGCTTGGTCCTTTTGGGTTGCCTTCACCATAGCAACTTGATAGGATGATTTATTAAGAGAGAATAAATATTATTAATATATTATGGGAATAATATAAAGAATAATAATATTTTTATTTGATTAATATAAGTCATAAATTAATTGGTATTAATTTGGTGACTTAAAGAGATTAATTAAATAAGAGGGTATAAACTGTCAATTGTTTGATAGTTAAACTTTAGACTGTAAATCCATATTGGATAGGGGTGGACGGATTCTAGAAGTTAGAGATAGCTTAAAATCGTCCAAGTCTATCTAAGGAATGGATTTGGATTACTTTAAGAGAAGATTATCCAATTAGGGTTTAAGTTGTAACCCTTAAGGAGTCTACAAGTATAAATAGACCCTATGGCAAAGGGAAATCGGCACTTGATCTAAAGTAGAGAACCCCTGGCCGAATTCCTCCCCTCTCCTCTCTCTCAAATCATCCTCCTTGCTATTTGGTGTTTGTAAGCCATTAGAGGAGTGACAATTGTGACTCTAGAGCTCCAAGACAACAAGATCAAACAAGAGATTCAAAGGTATGATTCTAGATCTGTTTTTGTATTGTTCTTATACCTAATTAGTCATTAGAAGTCTTGGATTCAAAGCATGTTTAATTAGAAAGCCTAGATCCAAGCATTAGGGTTTTGCATGTGCACATAGGAAAGTTCTTATGGCTAAAACCCATCATTATGTTCATTAGTCAAGCATTATTAAATGCAAAAAAATTTCAAATCCAAATATTTTCTCAATATTAGGATTAGTCAACATCTCTATATGATTAAAACCAAATCTAAAGGAATTATAATCAGCCAAACATAGAGGAATAGAAACTCGCATACTATTCCTAAATGAGGGCGTTGCAATTTATTATATATTATCAATGTTTATTCTCCCTCAATATCTAATTACTTTCATTTAAATTATTTCACTCATCATTACCCGCAACTCCTAAATCTTTTCAAGTGGTAGTATTTTTACCAACTACCATTGATCGTAATCAACTATATAATTTGGATATTCTCAATCAATAGTAATTCTCTTACTATTAGCCATAACTTCTAGCTATGATTACTCACTCATCTCAACTAGTCATCTAACTCTTATTTGACGTAATCTGAACTTTCACTCCAAAAGAAGTCAATACACTATCTCTTTTATAATGCTCATAATAACTACAAAAGAAATTTTAAAATCTCTCATTTCATCATTTCAACTATTTATACTCTTAACTCTTAGCTCAACTTTGTTTACAAGAAATAAGGTATTATATAAAAATTGAATAATTCTTCGATTCTTAATAATGATATCAATCCTCTGATGATATCATATTTAATTCTCTTTAACATCTTATTTCAGATTCTCATGGTCATTCTTCTTAATATACTCAACCAGAAGCTATTGTTATTCATGTGTCCATTTCTCACTCTTCACTCTTGTTCTTTCATATCATTATGCTTTTCTCACTTACTACCTCCGTCCCAATTTAATAGTCTACTTTTGACTTTTGAAGTCTTTTTTTTCTCAATTTTGTCCTTAAATATTTTTGTTTTTGATAGATAATACTTGATGCAAAAAATATGAATGGATTGTATTTTAAATGTTTCTTCATTGTTATAAGTTTTATCAAGTAATATATAACACACATAAAAATATTTACGGTCAAAGTTGAAGAAAAAAACTTCAAAAGTCAAAAGTGGACTATCAATTTGTAATGGAGGGAGTATTATTGTAGTTGTGTTACTTATGCAATGTGTTACTTACTCTTTTTTCAAACACTTCTTAAATTTTCTTTGTGTTTAGACAACTCACATATTTCTCTTATGTTTAGACACATCTTGTGTCCTAATTGATTATTCCCATGGTCTAACTCTTTGGTAGTGATTGATCTTAATTGATAGGAAAAACGGTCCGGACAATTTGACATCGATACTTTTGTATATGAGCTGTATTTATGATAATATCTCAAAATTTCTTCTATCACGGTATTCTCACTCAATTGGTTTAAAATAAATTTGAATTAAATAATGAACAAGTCATTACTAACACTATCTTAATTTTCTCTATAGTCTCATCAAGTGTTTTTCTTTTATCTTCTTGCTCAATTTAGTTTTTACTAAAATCTATTTTGTCAACTTGTGTTGTTCTATTCTTATTTCTCGGCAGCTCTAACTCAATACATATGTTTATTAATAACTCTAGTTTGTGTTTTCACAAACAGCGTCGAAGCCTCTCAAAGGCGCATCGAGTTTTCTCCTTCTCTTTCCACGTATTTCTCTCATAGTGCATCACCATGTCGCGACAATATTTAAAAAATTGTGTCATGAGTTCTAATTAGTTTTTTGAATATAGCAACCTACTTATTAACGATGTCACGATCTCTTCTCAACTGCATTGCAAACCTAAAGTACATTGCCCTCTTTTTCTTAAAGTATTTTTAGAAACTTGCCTCTACCATTCTCTTTGGTATCGTGTTGCACAACATTCCTCTAGTTCCATCAGAATTTATCATATTTTCTTTACTTTAACATATTTAAAAATATTCCTCTAAACCCTATTAAGCGTGATAAACTCTCCAATTAAACAAATTATGAACGAGTTATCTCATCTACAACCCGTAGATATCATAATTACATGACATCTAACAAATTTTGGTGATGAAAAGTTATTTCACTCACTCAACGCACCAGACACGTTGCGTGAAATTTACTTACGTGTCGCATCTTAAAGTCGTTTTGATATTACATTATACATCGGACGCGTCCGAGCCAACTCTATTCGTGTAGTGTTATATGTAACATCCGGAATTTCAGGTATTATATTTATTCATTTTATTTTGAGTTTTGTGGAAGAACTCAGCGAGTTGGTGCGAAGACTCGCCGAGTAGAGACGCGATTTCTCACCCGGATTAATGACCGGACTCGACGAGTCACATTGGTGGACTCGGCGAGTCTGCTGTTTAATGAAACCCTAATTTCTCGGGTTTGGGGCCTATTTAAAGGGCCTTATGGCCGTCATTTGTGCTCACCAGTCCCCAGAGTGAAACCCTAGTGAGCTTGAGCGTTTGGAGTGAGATAAGGAGCCATTGTTGACCTTGGAGGTGTTATCTAGCAAGGGAAAGGAAGCAATAGCCAAGGGGAAACAAGAGAATCAACTTCCTGAAGATCTGAGGTCCAGAACATCACGTTTGAGGTACTATTTTTCGAACCATTCTCTGTTATGGTGATGTTCATGTTGATTTAGGGCTTATTGAGCCCTTTTGTGGCTAGATCTAGTGCTTCCTTGGTCCCTTAAGCGAGTTAGGTTCTGGATCTGGACTTTTGGAGGTCCAGAGTGTCCCTTTGTCCAAGGTTTTTATGAATCCATGGAGGTTTTGGATTGGGGTCTTTGTGCTTGAGGTCAAAACACCATTTATGAGTCATTAGGCGTGTTATGAGCGCCAAGACATGAACTTTACGTGATGAATAAGCTTGGAAGGACTGGATCTATGAGTTAGTGAAGCAGATCTGACCTTAGAAGGTCGTTTGGGGTTGTGCACGGAATGCACTTGCCGAGTCGATTTCCAGACTCGACGAGTTGGTGCGGGTTGTTCAGTGATTTTGAACCAGGGTTTGAGTAACCGAGTCGGGTGAGTGACTCGGTGAGTCGGAAGGGACTCAAAGGAATCGGGTCCCCGTAGAGACTCGGCGAGTCCTCGCCAGACTCGGTGAGTTGAGTTGACCGTTGACCAGAGTTGACCAGTCTTGACTTGATAGGGTTAGTCAACCTTAGTTGGGAAAGTGTTAATTAGAGATGTATTGTGTTATAGGATGACTATAGCTCGGGAGATCGAGCACTAGTGATTTCAGGGATTTGCGAGTTATCGAGATACGCGAGGTGAGTCTTCTCACTATACTTTACCTTGAGTAGGTAATCAGAGTTATGAGACAGAGTATTTGTATGCTATATGTATGTTATGTGTTGTACTGCATTATTTCTATGTGATTTATGATGTGCATGTTTATAGAGTTGGAACCGGAAGGTTCACAGGGTTAGAACCAGAGGGTTCACAGAGTAGGGTCCACGGACCCACAGAGTTATAGCCTCGAGTGGCTAATATGTGCTATGTGTGGTATTTTGGGGAACTCACTAAGCTTTGTGCTTACAGTGTTTGGTGTTATTTATTTCAGGTACTAGTGATGACCGCGGGAAGGCGCTGGCCTGATCAGTACACACACGGGATTTTGTGTTATGAGATCTTGGGATTTTTATATGTTATGGATTTGAGTTTCAAACACTGATGTTTTTATGAATACTAAATGAATTATGCTTTTATAAAATGCGAAAAATTGTTTTGAAATTTACGGCGTTACATTATACCAAAGTACATTGTTACTTTTAACTCTGCTATTACGATTGTACTCTTTACAAAGTAATATCGTTATTAAAAAAATTAGATATCTATAACATATTCTCACTAATACTAGTTTTAAAGATATCAAACTTTATTCACATATTCACATAAATGATTAAAACACATTTATAGTCAAATTAATCTCTCTTTATCACTAACATTTAATGTTCACATAGTTCTAGGTAACATCTCTATGATGCCAAAAGTTTATTTAGAATGATAATAGTTTCACGGATACTCAAGACATTATTTTAATTGACAGTTCTCAAAAATGGATTTACAGCTACTCCAGTTACCATAGCAATCGTCACAAGGTATGCATTATGTGACATCAATTCTCTCTATCACAATAAACTCGTTATGTGATATATTTTATTTAATAGCTCTAAACAATTATACAATATCTCGACTCGCTATTCTCAATACATATAAGAGCTATACTTAATTCTTTACATTATGTAGCTATAGTATAGTAAAATAACACATGCTCAAAATTTTTGCCACAAATACTCGTTTTGTGGTTTACTATACTTACTCTTTCTAGTTGTCGGGTATTATTATGAAAGGCACGTATTGTGACTCACTGTACTTTTATTATAGTCATAATAAAAACTATCACTCTTATTACTCAACTCTCACATTCACAATACCATTTAAATTAAATTAAGGTATAAACACCACAATATTCTCTATGTATATATACTACTTACTAACATATAACAATATGGTCAAGTTAAATTATACTATTCTTCTCTACTTATCGATTAAAGTTTGAGAATCTAACACTAGATACCTAACTCACCCAAACCACGACTCTGATACTAACTAGTAACACCTAGGTTTTTAACACAAGGTACACTCGAAATTTTCACTTTTATTTATAAAAACATGTTGGTGTACGCTTATATTAATAATTCGTCACAAGTACTTATCAACATGAAACATTCAAAGAAAATAAAATACAATGATCCAAGCCAAGTATCACAATCTCTCTTCTTTTATCCTTACTTCTTAAATAGAATTACCTGCAAAACACACATTGACAAAAAGGATAAGCTACAAAGAGCTTAGTAAGTAATCCTTAATGATAATACACACACTAAAGTTCATAATTACTCATTACTTAACTCATCGTACTTGTGACAACCCGATATTTCGACTCTATGTAATGACCTAAAAAGTCAGGTATTGTAATCTCTTTTGATATAATGAAATTAGCTTCGAAAATAAAATTTTCAAAAGTCTCTATTGGATTGCTTAAAATGATAGTTATCATGTCAAGATTTTCAGAAATATAAAGAACACTGAAAACCGAGTCATAACGAAGAAGTTATGACCAACCAAAGATTCACAACAAAAACTGTCATTATGGTTAAACGTAAAACGAGAAATTTCAATAAAATACTTATTAGCCTTAGGTATTTGAATAAAAGTCGTATTTATCGTCAAACCATGAACATACATAAAAAGAAAGCTCAAATCTGACCTCGTATGAGCAAGTTATAAATTTTCGAAGTTCGGTATAGCGGTAGACAGCTAAAAACTCGAAAGAGAGATCGAGCGAATTTTGGCTGGAATAACCTAAATGAGAATGGAAGGTCTCGACAATGGTATTTCATCGGTAAAAAGTCTGGCGAAAACAGACATCGGATGAAGAAGTTATGGATTTTTAACGAACTTTTCCTGCCCCGAACTTTTAAAAATAAATAATAAAAATAATTTCAAAATTTACCGACGGAGTCTAAACAAAAGTTGTAGAGCGTAGTCTCACCTACGCGTGGATATAAAGAACGTCAAAAACGGAGTTCGTATGAAAAAGATATGAATTTTTGAAGTTTACTAAATAATTAAAATATAAATTTAATTCAAAATCCGGTATTATCCGAAGGAGGAGTCACCGGACCTATCCGAGTTACGCCCAGCGTACCCTCGTACGCCCAGCGTACTCAGGTGCTAGGCCTCGGAACGTCCACGTCGCCCCTCTACTCGTCTATGCCCTGTCCCGTCCGAAGTTCCGGCAGCCAAGGATGCGGTCACGCATGACGCACGGGTACGCCCCGCGTAACCACGTACGCCCAACGTACTGAGGCGGTTCCCAGCTCCTATAAAAGGGATGCGAGGGTTCCAGGTAAATTGCTCATTTTCTTGCGTTTTTACTCCGTTTCACGTGCAAGAAATATCCCGAAGCCCCGGTTTTCATACCCAAGCCCCGAAGGAAGTTTACGCTCCCGATATTCCCGAGAATCCCGAGAAAATCCGCTTTCTCGAGTCCAAGTTCTGCTCGGTTTTCGTCTCACCTTCTTCAATCTATCAACTGAGTTCATACCCCTATAAACTACACTTTCAAATGTTTTACCAATGCTTTTTATATATTTTTAAGGGGGGAATACAAGTAAACACACGGTTACTATCGTATGTAGCATAAAGATTCACTTTATACTCTTTTTATCAAGTAAATCATATGTGATTCATAAATACTAGATGAGAACTTTCATATGCGTTATATATATTCTCAATAAC
Source organism: Lactuca serriola (assembly GCF_051521515.1). Taxonomy (NCBI): domain Eukaryota; kingdom Viridiplantae; phylum Streptophyta; class Magnoliopsida; order Asterales; family Asteraceae; genus Lactuca; species Lactuca serriola. The sequence goes on along the minus strand of NC_136411.1, from coordinate 86,042,750 downwards.
ATCTTGTCTTTTGGAAATAAAACATGTTTATATATATACACGAATCAAACATTTTATTTATACTTTAAGTATAGGTAATCAGTTATGTCACTATAACTATTACACTTTACATAACAAGTGAGCATTACACTAGGGTTTATTATACGAACGAGACACACACTTTGAAAAACTATAATAGGTATATTTTGTGAGAAAAATCATGAACATTTACATACTATAAACACTATATCAAAGAGATATTTTCATACACAAGAACAAATGGACATTTTCATACGTAAATCTGTTTTATACTAAGTTTTGTGACACATTTCACGTACTTTCGAGTATGCATTTTAAGTCCTGTATTATATACCAAAATCCATTATAGGGGGAGCATGATACTTGTGTATAGATATATACGGGATTGACAATCCCACACCTAAGTTGTTAGCTATAGCTAGGCCAGCAGGCCTGGGGTGACAAACGTCATAACTTTCCAATGCTTGAAGAACGTTGTTATAGGCATCCTGGTCAAATAGCATGGTTATAAGACTCACATGGAGTATTAAAAACACATTGATTTACGAGGTTCTTCAAATGCCTTAGCGATTTATACATAAACCTACTATATTAGGCATGAAAAGCACTATTGCATTACAAGTTTTGGAGCGATTAAACTACCATCTACTATAGTAGAAAATATGGGATTTTCTAGGAACATTAAAACATGTAAAAACCATTTCATTCTATTTCATATAAACATTATTACTAAATACTTATGAACTCACCAGCTTAAATGTTGATCTACTCTTTCAAAACTACTTTTATTTCTCAGGAATTCAGTAAGATAGGTAAACAAACAGCTTTTGAAGAAGGGACGATGTGGCGTCAATTTAGTTTCATTTTGACATCATATTGTAATTTCTTTTGAAGCAAGTACCTTTCAACAATGTAAACTTTTCAATTATATATGATGGTTGTATTACTTTCTTTACTATGTATTCAATTGTTGCGATACTACATGAAGTCATCCGCCCTCGAACGATTCCGCCGTTCTGGTTTGGGGGTGTGACAGATTGGTATCAGAGCATTGTTTATAGTGAACTAAGTATATCGAACCACATAAGATATACAAACTATAAACACACAGGGACTAAAAGACTTTGACAAAACGTTTTTACACCTAAACCGTGTTTCATTTAGCTTTGGGTCTTAAAAGCACAAATACATGCATTCAACGAGTCATTTTCATAGGTAGAACTATACAAGAAGTATTAAGACAAGTTGGACACTACGACTAGGCCTCAGAACATGTAATCGGATTTGGGACGAATATAGCCTGATCAACTATATTTATCCGAGATCGGACTAATGTATGTCAAGGAATGGTCGTAGTGAGCAACAAGTCAAAACTTACCAAAATAACACTAGTATCAAACATACAAACTTAAATACTATAGGAGTATTTGGTAAATACAATAGTTTAACTTACATATTTAGATGTACATGTTTTAAATGCTAGATAATTCTCATATCTTTATTCTTGCACAGACACCATGGCTAGATTCCACCCACCAGGGGACCCCTACTACCCGAATCAGGGCAATGGAGGATGGGTAGAGGAGGATCCTGAAGAAGATGAAGAACCCATAGAGTTGGAAGAAGGGGATGAATCTGGGACGGACTCAGAACCAAAATTTATTGACCCACCAATCGCCCAACCACCCGCGGTTAGGAGAAGCTTTTAGGGACCAACTCCCATTTGGGGAAGTCACCTCCACCATTGGAGCCAACAGCAAGGACTACGTCCTCCCTACGGTATGTTTCGGGACTTCTACGACGTTAGGGATGGAGGTTCAGCCGACCGAGCACTCCCATTCATGGTGGGCAAGCTAGCCAACCAGTCCTATCAATCCGGGGTTTAAGCAAACCGACTTCGTGAAGTCAACGTGGAAGTGCAAGTTCACACTTCCGACATCCGTCAACTGGATAGGTTGCAGGATGACACCCAACTCCACGCCGACGCATTCCAAGCACAAATGATTGCATCCCTCTCTGAAATGAAGGAACAGCAAGCCGCCTTCGATAGGCGTCTTATGGAAGCAAAGCAATCAGACGCGGAGTCAAGCTCCAAGCGTAACCTACGTCGCAAGTAGTGCTTGCCGAATCCCAAAATTTTGTTATAGAATAGGAACTCGGCTAAAAGTCTTACTTTTCTTTATCTTCTGTATCGGAGATCCTTAGAAGGGTCGAAATTTTCCTAACTCCAAACGTAACTCGGCATGTGTTTAATATATATGAAGAAATTCCGTTGTGTGTAAATTCTTTAACTACCACTCAGATTCATAAGTTTATCTAACACTATGCAAACTTTTATTATGAGTCAAACTCTAAACCATGGATAGGTCAGTCGAATTTATAAATTGATAAAAATGACCAATTTATTAACACACTAAAAACTTATGTTCTTCATTCTATTTCTCTATCAGCACAATGTCGCCCCGTAGATCTACACGCCGTGTCAAAAACGCACCACCTCCACCACCACCCCTTCCATCAACGGAAAATGCCGCATTGATAGCTGCTGTAACAACTGCAGTAATAGCAACAATGGCACAGATGAGTAATAATGGGTTGGGAGGAGGAGTGAATAGCTCTATGAATGGCCAACGTCAAGGTCGTTCAGAGGATTGTACATTCAAGGACTTCACCAATAGCAATCCCATGACTTTTAACGGATATGGAGGGGTAATGGATCTATCACAATGGATAGAGAAAACAGAAGCGGTTTTCGAGATCTGTGCATGTCTGGAAGTGAGCAAGGTAAAATTTGCCGCTTGTACATTCTCCGAGAGAGCCCTGACGTGGTGGAATGGACACGTCAAGTCACTAACCCTAGTGGTGGCAAATTCTATGGGCTGGTAGAATCTAAAACAAATGTTAATGCAAGAGTATTTTCCAAGGGGCGAAGTACAAAAGCTAGATTAGGAACTTTGGAGCCTTACTACGGTAGGCTCAGACATCACAACCTATACCAATAGGTTTAGTGATTTAGCAATCCTTTGCTCAAGGATGGTTTCTCTAGAGAGCAAGAAGATTGAAAGATACATCTGGGGACTATCACCCCAGATTCGAGGGAGTGTGCTAGCTTCCAAACCAGCCACTTTCGATAGCGCCAAACAGTTGGCACAAGCTCTCGTTGACCATGGAATCTGTCAAGGCTTCGTAACTGCTGTCCCGGAGCAAACCATAGGAAACAACAATAACAACATCAGTACCAACAAAAACATCAAGAAGAAGTTTTGGAACAAGAAGAAGGGTCAGTCTTCACAGGAACCTTCCAAGAGACAACAACTAGTGACAGTCCATGCTGCTACTACCCCCAATGCTGCTCCAGTTACATGTGCACCAGCGAAGCGATATGCTGAGAACCTACCAAAATGCAGCAAATGCAATTTCCATCACAACGGAAATTGTTGGGAGATGCACTGCAACAACTGCAACAAGAAGGGGCACACTGCTCGTTTCTGTAAGGCATCGGCACGGCCAATCACTCAAGTCCCTGGAGTCGGTGTGGGCCAGGCGTGTTATGGGTGTGGGGAGGCTAGACACTACAAGAGGGACTGCCCTAAGGCAAGGAATGCTGGCGGCATAGGATGAGTGCTGGCAATAGGGCAGAATGAAGCAATAGCTGATCCTACGGTGGTTACGTGTACGTTTCTCCTCAATAACGCTTATGCATGCATACTCTTTGATTGTAGTGCGAAGAGGAGTTTCGTGAGTCATAAATTCAAGCACATACTAAAATAGAACCCTCAATCACTCAATAAGATATTCACAGTAGAAATGGCAAACGGTAGAACAGAAAGCACAAATGATATGTACATAGGTTGCACACTAACTCTAAACGAACATTCATTTCAAATCGATCTAATGCCGATCACTAGAAAGAGCTTTGATGTCATCATCAGTATGAATTGGTTAAGCCTACACCATGCCGATATTCTTTGTCACGGAAGGGTCGTTCACCTAAACCTGCCAAGCGGCGAAATTCTTGTCATTTATGGTGACAAACCCGATACCAATTTACAAATCATTTCTTGCGTCAAAGCCCAAAAATACCGGCGTAAGGAGTACTATGCCTTCTTAGCCCACGTAGTAGATAAGGAAAAAGAAGGGAAAGATCTCAAATACATTCCAGAAGTCTGCGACTTTCCTGATGTCTTCCCTGAAGATCTTCCTGGTGTCCCACCAGAACGACAAATCGAGTTTAGGATCGATTTAATTCTCGAAGCTACCCCAGTAGCTAAATCGTCATACCATATAGCACCAGCGGAGATGCAAGAATTATCCAGCCGGTTAAACGAACTACTCAACATAGGGTTCATCAGACCGAGCTTCTCACCTTGGGGAGCGCCAATCCTATTCGTAAAGAAGAAGGATGGATCTTTCCGCATGTGTATCGACTACCGAGAACTCAACAAGCTCACTATCAAGAACCGATATCCCTTACCATGCATTAATGACTTGTTCGACCAACTCCAAGGAGCGAGTTATTTCTCGAAGATCGATTTGAGATCCGGGTATCACCAGTTGCGAGTCTCGGAAGGAGATGTTCCCTAAACAGCCTTTCGAACTCGTTATGGTCACTACGAGTTTGTAGTGATGCCCTTTGGATTAACAAATGCACCTGTGGTGTTCATGGACTTAATGAACTAAGTGTGTCATTCATTCCTGGAAAAATTTGTGACCGTGTTCATAGACGATATACTCATTTATTCAAAGAATAAAGAAGAACATGGTCAACACCTTCGACAAATCTTGGAAACTATAAGAAAAGAGAAGCTATATGCAAAATTCTCAAAGTGCGAATTTTGGATTCGGAATGTAGATTTCCTGGGTCACGTGGTTAGCAAAGATGGGATAAAGATCTGTATAACTCTCCTGGTGGGTGGGTAATACTGGGGGGTGGCTCTTTATGATACTATGCAATTTGTGCAACCAGATGTACAACAATATGCATGGGATCAGCCGCTTCAATGGGATCTTTTATCCTGGTCGGAGGAGAAATTACCAAACGTCTAGCATTCCCTCACGCTTGGCGCCAATGAGGCTTTTATTTGAGAGAAAGACCCTTCCAAAATCAAGGCAATCGAGAATTGGTCAGCTCCCAGAACCCCAACAGAAATCCGGCAATTCTTGGGCCTTGCTGGCTATTACCGAAGGTTTATACAAAACTTCTCGAAGATTGCTAAACCACTTACCACCTTGACCCAGAAGGGTGTAACTTTCAATTGTGAAGAAAAACAAGACGCTGCTTTCCAAACCCTAAAGCAGGCACTATGCAGCGCTCCTATATTGTCCTTGCCAGAAGGAACAGAAGACTTCGTGGTCTACTGTGATGCATCTAACCAAGGTCTTGGATGTGTTCTAATGCAATGAGGAAAGGTCATCGCCTACGCCTCGAGGCAACTCAAGACGCACGAGGTCAACTACACTACACACGACCTCGAACTGGGAGCAGTCATTTTCGCCTTAAAGATTTGGAGGCACTATCTCTACGGCACTAAATGCACAATTTTCACCGATCACAAGAGCCTTCAACACATCCTTAATCAAAAGGAACTCAACATGAGGCAAAGACGATGGGTTGAACTGTTGAATGACTGCGAAGGTGAAATTCGTTATCACCCAGGAAAAGCGAATGTGGTAGCTGATGCTCTTAGTCGAAAGGAATACTCGGGCCGCCGAGTGAAATCCTTAACCATGACGATCCATTCACACCTATCCACGCAAATCAAGGAAGCTCAGAGGGAAGCCTTGAAATCAGAGAATGTGACGGGTGAAGCTTTAAAGGGGATGGATAAGAATCTTGAAGTCAAGGTCGACGGAGTTCGTTACTTCATGGATCGGATCTGGACACCGAAGTTTGGTGGATTCAGAGACGTGGTCATGAACGAGTCTCATAAGACTCGATACTTTGTGCATCCAGGTTCAAACAAGATGCATCTGGACCTTAAGAAACTGTACTGGTGGCCGAACATGAAAGCAAAGATCGCTACCTATGTGGGTAAGTGTCTGACTTGCGCCAAAGTCAAGGTAGAGTACCAAAAGCCATCGGGATTGCTACAACAACCCGAAATACCCGAGTGGAAGTGGGAACGGATAACCATGGACTTCATAACCAAATTACACAAGACAGTAGGTGGGCTAGACACCATCTGGGTAATCGTCGATAGATTAACAAAATCCGCACACTTCCTACACATAAAGGAAACTGACAAGATGGAGAAGCTAGCTCGAACATACATCCGAGAGATTGTATGACTACACGGTGTACCAATATCCATTATCTCCGACAGAGATAGTAGGTTCACCTCGCGATTTTGGCAGTCGCTACAAAAATCTCTTGGCACGAAACTAGACATAAGTACCGCTTACCACCCACAAACCGACAGTCAAAGTGAGAGGACCATACAAACCTTGGAAGATATGCTGAGAGCTTGTGTAATCGATTTTGGTAAAGCATGGGATACCCATTTACCACTAGTTGAATTCTCGTACAACAATAGCTATCACTCCAGCATTAAAGTTGCTCCATTTGAAGCCCTATATGGCCGCAAGTGCAGATCACCACTGTGTTGGGCTGAAGTGGGTGACACACAACTAGCCAAGGGACAAGTACCCAACAACACTCTCACTGGCCCGGAAATCATAAGAGAAACAACCAAGAAGATTGTACAAATTTGGGAACGACTAAAGGCTTCAAGAGATAGACAAACGAGTTATGCAGACAAAAGACGAAAGCCCTTAGAATTTCAGGTTGGGGACCGGGTGCTATTAAAGGTCTCACCCTGGAAGGGGTTAATACGTTTCGGAAAATGTGGGAAACTAAACCCAAGGTATATCGGATAATTCGAGATCCTTGCAAGGATCGGTCCGGTAGCATACAAACTTTGACTACCGCAGGAACTCAATAACGTACATCCTACCTTTCATGTGTCAAACTTGAAGAAATGTTTGTCCGATGAGACCCTCGTCATCCCTCTAGAAGAAATTGAAATCAACAAGAGTCTCCACTTTATAGAAGAACCAATTGAAATCATGGATAGGGAAATAAAAAGAACGAAACAAAGTCGCATACCCATCGTGAAGGTCCGCTGGAATTCAAAGCGAGGACCTGAATACACCTGGGAACACGAAGATCAGATGAAACACAAGTACCCACATCTTTTTCCCTAATCCACAAGTGTTTT